>NC_132939.1:20104200-20744800 GCF_034638445.1 Ciconia boyciana | reverse complement strand
ATGCACACTTAAACACCCGCTGAATTCCTTCCCTTAAAGTTGTAAGACTCTTTTTCTGCACCAGGAGTAAAAAGGAAAGGGTGTGTGTTCTTCTGATCTGTTTAAATAAATGGCTTAAATATTTAGCCTTAGTATGGGGTGTTTTTGTTGTTTCTAATAATATTGTCTTAGGCAGAGATACAGGAGGATGTCTTTTGGGAAACTTCCCAGCAAGTATCTAAGCACTGTAGTTTGTGGTACACCTTGGACACCTATTATGTACCTATAATGATTCTTCTTTAATATTCCCTTCTACCACCATGTCACCAAAAAATCAGTGGTACAGGAAAGCAAAAACCTGCTTTCCCTTACAGCTCCACAGGACCCAAACGCTGGACTTGCGCTGTAATCCTGGGTAAGTCACTTAGCCAGTTGTGCTTAGTTTTTCCTCTTTCATTAACTGTTGATTCATTGTCTTGCATTGGGGCAGGACTGCTAGGAATGCTGTGCCTTCAGTGCATGTACAATGCCCTGCGGTGACTGGGGTCATCTGAGGACCAGCTGTGGAAAATTTGGCTGTGCTCCCCACTTTCCTTTCCTCCTTGTCATCAGGCTGTGGAAAAAAAAAAAACAAACCAAAGTTGTCATGTGCACACGGTGGTCATGGTCACATAGATAAGGGCCTGGCTGTTGATAGCATTTTAGCCATGACTTTTCTTTACCTCTTTAACACTGCTTACTGCTACAACAAGAAGCTTTCCAAGACAATAAATTGGAAACCATTACATTGTAACGTCACATTGAAAGTAGTATCTCCCCTTTCCAGGAAAAGCACCTTGGGTCTGTTCTTCTGTTTGTTGAAATTTGCAGTTTCTTCAAGTTCTGTGTTCAAGTTTTTCATTCTTCATCTTTGAGGCTTTGAAACTATTTTGATGCTTGAGTTTCACATGTAATTATCAGTATCCAGGATCTGAGACTTAAAATAAAGTGCCAGCTGTCACAAGCATCAGAATCAAATTGGAGGAGCTGACAATCTATAAGCATAGGCAGGTGATGTGACTTACCCAGGGCCATAGGGCAAGCTGAGTCAGGATTAAAATTCAGGTCTTGTGATTTCCCCAAAGAATGCCATGCCCATGGAATCCAGCTGACTTTCTGGCACAGCTTTGCACAGGACAAACTGCAGTTTATGCCTCAGGTAGTTAAAATATGCTTGTAAGACTGGTCTGAGTTACCGCTGTGTAGAAATGCAAGACCTGGTGTTAGCTGTCTTTACTGGCACTCAAATTTCCTGTTCTGTGCTGTGTCTGAGAAGATCTGTTTGCTTTTCAGGCTCTGGGAAAGTTATCTTGCAGGAGCAGGTAAATTTTTGCTTGCTGGGCCGCAGCACACACCATGGCAGGAGATATCTGGTGTAATCCACAGGTCCTGAAGACTGGCTTTCTCTTGAGCTCTGTATTAGGTAGTTCAGATGTCCAAATGTGGGCATCTGAAGTTCACACTGCCCAAATCTGGACTGTGCAGTATCACAGCTGACCTTAAGCACAGGCAGCCAAACCGCTGGGGTGGGGGAAGAGGGGACTGCAGAAGAATATTACACATTGAGCCCGTTGGTGCCCCCATGTCCCCGGTGCTTCCATCTTCCTGGTAGATCTCCCAGGCCCAGTTTTTGGTCTCTGCCATGGTTCCCAGATATGAAGGTGGCAGGAAGCACTTGCTTGAGCTGAAGCCGGGACTCTCTCTTGTGGAGTGGGTGCTGGTCAAACCGTGTACCCAGAAAACTGGAATAGTCCCATGAAGTTTTGTCAGCACCCACTGATTACAGCAGGCACCCCATTTCTATCAACATATTCATGTGAACAGTTAATGTTTTCATATGGATTCAAAGAGAGGCTGGACAAGTGTCTTGGAAGATGAGGGAGGAACCATGTGGCTCAGGAATTGCCCCAGGCTGAGAGTGGCTAGAGGCTGGCAGATTTCTTCAGGGAAGCCTTCTCTGTGCTTGCTCTGCTGTTACTCTTCCCTCACCAACCATTCATGGCCACCGTTGAGGGCAAGGTGCTGGGCTAGATGAATTCTGCCATGACCCCTTGCAGATGTTCTTATGATGGAAATCAACAGCCCAAGATATAGAGATTGTCCTGACTCCAGGCTAGCTGTGGAATTTAATTCTTAACTGGTGCTGACTCAATGACTACTTTGTCCTGGCAGAAGGGACCTGGAAAATTTAATCCTGTCAGGAAGTTTTGGTAACGATCCCTGGCTTTGTCACTGGAGGTGGCTTGGCTACATCTCACTGGGGGAGCCTGGCAGGTTTGCCTGACCAAAAGCATTAGATGCCCATACCTATCTTCTCTGTCTTCTTTGCTTGTGTCAGGCAAGCATGGCTCTTCCCAAGCTGATCTTTCTGCACCCAAGCCAGCTCTGCTGGCCCCACTTTTGGGTACCAGTCCCCACTTTTAGTACTGTAGTGACCTCAGCCTCTTTCAAAGTTGTCTTTCAGTGATGTTCTGCATCTTGCTGATGAAGCTGCTTCCCTAGTAGTTTGCAGTGATGATCTGTAACTGGGGAAGGTATGATAGCACTTGTTAGGCTGAGATCTGCTTTGTGCCACGTTTATACCATGCAATGTTACAAACAGGGATGGAGATGAAGAGCTTCTCAGTCAAAGACCTCTGGGAGAGAAGTCCATCAGAGCTGCAGTGTATTTTGCTTACTGGGGCGCTGTCTTATTTGCCGCTTTGTTCCTCTACAAGTGCTGTCTTGCCACTGACAGAGCCACATCTGGCTTGAAGCCACTTGAAGCAGCTTGAACAAGAGACTCTGCACTCTGAACATTGTATTAATGGGCTTGGTCTTTTACATGTGAGTGAAATCCTTTCAGACTCTTGTCCATGTCAGGCTCGCAGCTCTTCTAATTAAGAGGCTTTTAGCTCAGCCAAAGTTAGGGAGCTACAGTACAGCTGGGCTTTTGATAAAATGAGGAGATGCTATAGGTAGTGATATAATGGGTCCGATTTCAGCTTGCAAATATGTCTCCAAGAGAGAACAGAACATCCTCCTTCTATAACCTTTTGTTTGCTGCAGCAGAGCTGGGGAGACATTGTTTGTATGGGCTGCTCTGGCTTTCGAAATAGAAATGATGAAGCTGCTAACAAGAAAGTAAGATCTTCTTTACTTCTGGGGACCTCAGTGTCTCTTAGGCAGCTACAGGGATGTTTCAGAAAACATATTTCTTATTTGCACTTTTTCTTATTCTGGCTGTTTTCTGCAATCTTGTCGTGGCTCTTGCTTTGAACTCCCATTTCGTTTCCTCCCCTGCTGCCACCTGCACTCACCGTCTGGTACAGGTGGTGCTTGTGCTGAGACTGTGTTTTTATGGAAGGAAAGGGTCTGGCAAAAAGCTTCAGCAAGGTGGCCTGTAGCAGCCAATAATTATCATTCATCTGTGTGGCTATGTGATTCCTCACTGTAATCACCTGTAAAATCTATGCAGCATAAGATATTTAGGTCTTTTTTTTTTTTTCTTTCAAGGCCAGCTTTGCAACTTTTACTTGAATGTGAAAAGTAAGCTGGGGTTCTTCCTGACCTCTTTACTACTAACATGTACAGACTTACCATCAGAAGCAAGCTGACTGTCCAGCTAATGGATAGAATCAAGCTTTAGTCTCCAAATTTTGCTGTGTTGCCTCCGTAACACACAAAAAAGCTTGGTAAGAGGGTTTGTTCAAAAAAGAGCAAGAGAGAAAGACACCCCCTGCCTTTTCTGCCTCTGCAGTATTCCCCAAAGCTTGTGGCCAGCTCTGTGTCCATTGCTTGCCAGGGATGTCTACTTGACTAGAAACATATAATAGTACCCATTTATAGGTAGTTTTCTGCAGAGTTTCCAATAAGTATCTTCTCAAGTGACTCTAAATGGAGGTGCCCTGAAAACACACTGATTTGAAAGGGGGAGTGAAGTGTTCTGCTTGTTCTTTGAAGCAGAACCACCCTCTGGCTCACGAACCAGCAGTAATAAACGGAGTCAAATAGTGTGGTGCATAATTGCCTTCTCCTTTTGTGTCAGCTTCATATAGTTCTTGCATGTGACATTCTTCCTGGCCATCGTGCTCTTTATCCTCCCATTGTACTAGGAGTGCAAACAGAATTAACTTGTTTGTTATCATGGCATCTGTATGTGGCTTTTAATTTCTTGGAGATTAAAAAAAAACAAACAACCCTCAAGCCCTCTTTGTCTAGTTCTGTTTAAATCTGCTCTCAGCCTGTTGCACAGCTCGCTTCTGCCCTGCGATGCAGATCACAAATCTGCAGAAGGAGAAATCTAAAGCAATCAGTGCAACAAGGCTTAAAAAATGTGGTGGTGTTGCTGAAGAAAAGCTGGAGAGTGTTACATGGCATCAGTAAGTCGGAACGTGGGTTGGGGTAGGGGTGTGTTGTAGGCATCTTTACAATCACAGTACTGTGCTTAAAGGGGTGCTCTCATTACTAGCCTTTTTGTTTTAGGTATTTGTAAGTAATGGGAATTATTTTCTTTGGCCTCTGAAATGTCTCCATAGTTGTGTGGTTTCCTTCCTATGAAGGTGAACGTTTCAGATTAAAATTCTGTTTGGCAGTTTACAAGCACTCAAAACAGAGGCTGGGAGGCAAGGGGGGCAGGAGTGCCCAGCTTATTAATTTTTTCCCAGTGTAGGAATTGTCTGACCTTTCTCTGTGCTGTAATAACATGAACAGAGATGGAGATACTATTTGGGAAATGTTAACAAGAAAATGTCAGAGGTGGAAGGCCAGCCAGGGCACCTGGGCAGCAGAGGGCTGGGAGAGACATTCCTTCTTCCCTTTCCTTTGTCACTTGCACAGATCTTCCTCCTCTCTGCCTTTGTCCTGCTCTGGGTTCTTGTAGTTGTGATGCAGGTTTGGTGTTCAAAGATGGTGCAGAAAAGCAACAGGAGGAGGAAAAGCACATGTTATTACCAGAGGAACCAAGACCAGAGAGAAGCATCCTGGTCAGGGCATCCAGGGAGCTGTTCGAGAGCTGTGAGCTGGCCCTGCTCATGGTGTTCAACCCCCCTGTCTCGGCTAATGTGGGACTATCACCGTGCTCGCATGCAGATTTACCTGCATGCTTTAATATTCCTTTCCTATCCTCTCATCTTTGCTGAAACCTTCCCTTGGCACCTGTCTTTCACCAGCAGAGAACTCTGACTGCCCTGTAGGTCTGAGCCAGAGGAGGAGAGAGGGCAAAAGAGCATTGTTGCTCGGTGCAGGGTCTGGAGCCCATCACAGCGTGGAGGGTTATGGCTGGGTGGTAGGCTTGGTTATGCCCTTGTTGTGTACGGTGTGTACCCCTGACATGAACTCACTGCACACTGTCTGTCTCCCCCCCGCCTCCCCCTCAGTAACAGATATGGATGCTGCATATTGTTCTTTCAAACCAACAAGGCACATAACTAAATGATTTGTGGGGTGGAAGTGGAGGGACATGTTTGACTGGGGTTTCTCTGTTTCCTGCCCCGCAGCTCTTCCATTTGTCCCTGCCCTGGGGGAAAAGACTTTGAGAAGATGGAGAACCAGAGAGGAGCACTCTTGACATACGTCCGCTGGGAAGGAGATGAGGAAGGGGATGAGGAGGATGGGGTGGCTCCTGGTGCTTCTCCTTCCAGCCAAATGAGCGAATTGGAAGATGTGCAGGTGGAGATGCTCAAGAAGGCAAGGGAGCTCTTCCAGCTGTGTGACAAGGACGAGAAGGGTTTTATCACCAAGGTGGACATGCAGGTGAGGGAAAAAAATCCTTCCCCTTTCCTGAGAGGAGCTGTAAAGTAATGGATGGCAGAAGAGGGGAGAATGTGGCATGTCTTTATTTTTGGCAAGCTTGGGTGTGCATGTGGGCTCTGTCTCATTCAGATCTCTGGGAGCCAAGCTCTGCCACAGCCAGCTGCTAGGAACCAAAAATCCCAGGAGGCCCCTGGACCTCCAGGGAATTCCTGGGACAAGTGGGACTGCAATTCCAAAGTTTTAAGGAATGCATAAAATAAAAAAAAAATTGCAACAGTTCCTACAAACATTAAGCATGCAGTGGATGGGAAATCTGGGGGGAAAAAAAAATCTTTGGTTTAATTTAAAAAACCACCACAAAACAACCACCCCCCAAAAAAAACCCCACAGTCAACAATGAAAAAAATCCACCAACCAAAAATCCACCAACAAAAAAAGCTGTATAACTTTTTTGTCTCAATCATAGCTAAAGCCTGATCTCAAAAACTCACTTTAGTCCTGAACTATAACTTTGCTCTAGAATAATGTGTTTTTCTGCTTTCTGTTAAAAACAGTATTTGTTAACAGAACCTCTATAGTTCTTTGTGAGTTTTGTTTTAATGATTTATCAGGAAGGTTACATGCAGATTGTTTTTCTGGTCTCATCTCTCTCTCCATCTATAATTAATGCTTGGCAGGTCCATGCTGATTTAATTATTGACTCACTTTGTTTTGGGTTGGGTGATGCCTAATTTTGTACAGTTACATTAATAAATATTTATTAAGCTTTTATCTAAAGCTGCATGTGTAACAGGCAGTAATGAGGTTTTAGTCTACCCCTCTTGTTATTTGGAAGCTTCTTTGGGTGCCTCTTCGCACTAGGTGCTCTACACATGTATTATGAAGGGAAATCTCTCTGCTCCTTGTCTGTGTTGTGGGAATAGTGATATGGTCCCAACAGGCAAAAGATGACAGAAGAAAGCTAACTCTCTGTTATAGACTGAACGTTTTGTTTATGATCTGCAAGATTTCCTGCAAGAGCTAGGAACTGAATCCAGACACCCACAAGTCTGTCCTCCCTCTCTGGCCAAAAAGATGGAGCTGGTACCTCATATGCCCATAGAGAGCTCTCTTGGGAGCAGCAGTGGTCACTGGAGACTGGCAGTGCCCCGGGGTGGGGGGGCAGCCACCTTTGGGCAGGGCTTGGGTAGGGGTGGAGGGAGGCAGGCAGTGAACTAGAGGCAGCGGTTCTGAAGCAGGGGAGGAAGAGGGCTGAGCTCCCCGCAAACAAAATAACCTGAGGCTCCCTCTCTGCAGTCCTGGTTGAATCATCCAGTAATGGAAAGTGTTGCTGCATCAGTGGATCCAAATGGGCATTTGTGTCATCACTCAGCTGTACTGGCAGGCTGTCACATCCTGGCCAGAATGCAGTGCTGAAAGGGCACATCGCTGTGGGCCAAAGCTGAGGACAGCAACTAGTCACAGGGAAGACTTGAGTCATGTCTTAATTTTGTTCATTCTTTTGTCTCTGCAGCGGCTCCAGAGTGAACTCCCCCTAACCCTTGAACAACTGGATACTGTTTTTGACAGCTTGGAACAGAACAATAACGGATACCTGACACCTGTGGAGTTCAGCATGGGACTAGGTAAGGACTGCACAAAGGCAGAGGAAGGAAAAAGCCCACCTGTGACATGACGTTTTATGTTGATAAGAAAGAAAGTGCAGTGGTTCTGCTGAAGCTGTACCAGCTATGCAGGGCAATGCCCCATGCTTATGTGAGTATCATTGGAGAAGGTGTGTGTGCAATATTGCTGTCCCCCTTCCTGAGGCTTTGTGTTGCCTTCTTCCACAACTGTTACCTGCCTACCTGGTACAGCCAGCTTCTGAACATCTCCTACTGGAGATGGTACATACTGGAGCCTGTATCTGGCCATGTGATTGATCCACAGTCCTTCATCTGGATAAGGACCCTTGCTGGATGAAGGGACAGAAATATGCCTCTTGACAACTGTCCCCAGCTGGTTTATGCAGTGCTGTTCAAGGATATTAGTAGGAGTCCTGTTAGCAGGCTAGCACACTGGCAAATGAGTCAGTTTTCCTCTTGCTGTTGCCTTTTCCAAGCACTAGAGGAATGCTAATTGTATACCAGAGTACAGGATTATACTCTGGACAGAGTCATCCAGCAGCACAAGCAGTGTAAGAGGTGCTCAGGAGGAGGAACGACCATAGCACTAATAACCTTTGCTGTGGTGCTTACTTGCCTTAGCTGGTTGTAAGCTCTCAGAAAATCTGCACCCTGTTACCACCTTCCTTGGACATGTAGGTGTGTTAATGGTGTTAAGTCAAAGCAAGTGAACACAGGTGGTCTAGGGTTTTCAGAAGTGATTGAGGAGGCTCTTGAGTTGCAGTGTCCTGATTGCTCAGATTGTGGTTGCTCGTGGCTTTCTCACAAGTTGGAGAGAGGGGGGTCTTTTTGGTGCTTCAATTTGAATGGCCAGAAACAGCCAGCCCTGAAAGGAGATGCTGTAAAGATTTCCTCAGAATAAACATGGAAAGCTGTGTCTTGGGCCAGCCTGTTCTGGGACTGTGTTAACCCCTTGAGTGCTTGCTGACTATGCCTGTTTCTGCCTTGTGTCCCTGTCTGTGCGGGTGAAGCCTTGTTGGCTGGTTCTGCTACCTTTGCCAGAAACAAGAGTCATCTCGGGAGCGTGGGCTTTCCTGCCCAGCGCTGTGTAGAAGGTGAATGGGTGCCATTTGGGAACCTTGGCATCCACAGTGCCCTCAGTGTTATGACTTGGTTATTCCCAGAGCTTATTGTCTGAGGCATTTGTCCCAGCCATAGCCATAGATGGACATCATGAGGGTACCTGCCTCAGTGCCATTGCTGGCAGAGGTAGGCAAGATTTCTCTTTGTGTTAGCCACCAGTTGTCAGGTACCACCCTGTGTTGGTAGCCTGGCTCCGAGGGACTTGCTCCAGTCTAGGCAAAACACTTCATTTCTGCATTTCTTTTCTTTATGGTTGTTGTTTGTGTCTGGCTTCATTGAAATACTTTTCAGACTTCGCCCCTAACTGAAGAGTTTGGCCTGGCATATTGCTGTCTTCCTTCTGGAGTGTGCAGAGGGGAAATCAAGGGAAGCGGTTCAAAATGCAATCAACTCTGCTTCTTGAGAGGGCTCCTTGCATGGCCTCTGAGAGGTTACAGGGTGCATCTGCACAACTGACAAAAGAGCATACACTTAAAACGTTCAATTTAAAGCAATCTGAGATCCTTCAAGGATGTCAAAACAATCTTCAGATCGTTCTCTACCTCAATTTTCCCAGCTATAAAAGACAGATAACAAGAGATAATGACTCTTTCTTTAAAGGAGACATCTGAAGTGCGTAATCTAAGCTCATCTCCTTAACTAACTGTCCAAACCTCAGGTTTTAAGCTGAGTAGGGCCTGTATCTCCACATTACAAGGTTTTTTTACAGCACATTTTAAGAGTGGGAGAGAATTGGCTAGGTTCTGGACATACGGAGCTAAGAAGTGGTTGAGTTAAGTGACTTGAGGTACACAAAGAGTGGATATTTTTCCCCTTAGAGCAGTTTCATGTTCTCATTCGTGCTCTGAACATCCTTGGCTCCTGGCCCTGTAGCTGGGATGTCATTTCTGTTTTTTGAATCAAGCAGATATGTTCTGGAAAGGAAGAGTAGCTGCTAATGGAGGTATGACCTCTGTATACAGGATGGGGGCCTGGGTTTTGGATAGGATTGCTTGATTTGTTTCTTTGAGAAGAATTTGTTCCCAGCACCAGTATTTGTCATATGCCTTGCATAGCATGAAGTTCTCATGGCATTAGTGTCTCGGCATGAACAGGATCCAGATAGCTGGAAGCCATCCATACGTGGGATGGGGCAGGAGGGGGTGTTCGAAGGGTAAGTTCATTTTGTTCAGACACTCTACACAATCCTAGCAAGAGGCAGTCCTTGTCCCATAGCACTTGAATCAGAACAGATGTAGCACATGAGAAGGGAAGGGTAATGATCTCCTCACTTATTCAGTGCCGCGTTTGCAGTCCCAGAGGGAGCTTATGGGATCATGGGCAACTGAACACACAGCGCCACTCCATGGGAGTGAAGTGACCTAATGCCGCATGCTTCACATGCTGAGAATCCAAGGCTGTGGGTGGTAGATCATCTCCATGCAGATGTGAACAGAGCCCTAACAGCCTGTTGTTGGGCTGGGAGCCAGTTTCAGTCCCAGCATTGCAGACTGGACACTGACATCGCTCAGGACGTCAGAACGGAGGCTCTTTGCTGACAAGGAGCTGTATTCTATACCAGCAGTGTGCAGGCAGCTTCTCATGGAGCTCTGTCGGGCTGCCATTCAAATAGCAGCTTATTAAATTACATCCAGTTTGATTTTATTCTCCTTCTTCCCTTCTCCTTCCACCAGGAAAGTTAATAGGGATTGAATTGTGCCAAGGGGCTGGGAGAATGGATCACTCCAGACATGAGGAGACCTTTGAGTCAGGCTGGTCAGATGACTTGGACCCGGCAGATGATGATGAAGAGAAACGGTTCTGTTCCATGATGGAGCAGCTCGGAGCAGCCCACATGTTTGACGAGTAAGTAGGGGAGTAGCGTGGTATTACTTCTACCCTGTTTTGATCTTGCAATACCCAAACTTCAAAGTACCAGCAAAGACCAAAGAGGTGAACTGAGCTGCTTGCTCTCTGAAGCACTGCTTGGGCTTTCTGTACTGCTGTCTTAGGTTTTCATATGCTTCGTAACAAATGCAGTGAAGGTCTGGGTTTTCTCATCAGTTTACAATCACTTTTAGTGCAGTGCTTTTTGCAAAGAGTTTCCCAAACTAGAGTTCATACCACAGCTGTAAAATGTAGCGGTTGGTGGTGTGGAAGCCCATCTGCATGCAGCAAATGAAAAGAAGCATGTGAGGGTTAGACAAGGTAAGGAGGATGAGCGTGCTGTCTGTTCCAAAATGGTAGGTGACTATTCACATATGTTCAGACAATCTTAGTTCTAAGAGTCTCTGTGAAAGATCTGTGCTCAAGGGGCTGTTTGGGACTGGGCTGATCTTGAAGAGTGTAAAAGGCTAAACTGGGCAAGGGATGCTCACCTGAGCCTTGAAATTTGATATTAATGCCCTTGCATGTGGCCCCAGTAGAGTCTGCTGGACCCACTGCCATCCAGCCTTTTTTTAGGGTCTTCCCAAGTGAAGCATTATGCATAACTGGTTCTTACTTATGAACATCTGCTGGGGCTGGGAACAGCAGCATCTGTGGCAGCCCTTTTTTTCAGGCATTGTAGTCCAACAGTGCTGCCAATTTGCAGGGAGCGGCCCAGGTAGGGGCAGGAGATGGACAGGATTGGAGACAGAAGCTGAGAGTGAATGAGTTTGCTGCTTTCAGAGCTGCATCTGTCATGAAACAGATTTTTTGTCTCATTTGCGCTGTGATGTGAAGCACCTGCATGTTTCTTTTAATGCTAAACAACTTCTCCTGTCCTGAAAAATTCTGGAAAGCTATTCCAAATAATGGAATGACACTGTGAAAAGCCATATTACTGTTCTGGAAAAATAGCATCTGCTGTTTATAACTCTGCTTTGAGAAGCATCAAGTCTTAAAGCGGAATTATCCTGTGTTTTATTTTGACAACTTACTTGCATTTTTATGCAATGAGTTCAGTCATGTCATGCCTTTGTGCCAAGCCAGCTGTTGTAAAAAAGTGATATAAAACAGAAGCTAACTGGGGTCAGAGCAGGAATCTGGACTATCGTTGCTGTTTTTGCTAGAAAGAAATGGCTTTGTTTATTAATGGGACTCAGTATGTTCTGTTATCTAAAACACAAAGTTTTGATGAAGTACTAGTAACTTTTTCAGCTTGGAACAGAAAAAGGAAGCTATCATGCAATGGTGGCAGGGGGAATCAAGAGCTTTTTGGTTGTTTTTTTGTTTGTTTTTTTCACAAAGAATATTAAGGGAGACAACTACATAGACAAAGAATGAATTTAAACTTCATGGATTAAAAAAAAAAATTAAAAATAATAATAAAAAGCTCTTCCCCAAAAAGAAGCATGAATTGATGTCTGCAGGCTTATAAGACTCCTCGGGAAAGAGTAAGTTTATAAGTGCCGTGTTCAAGTCGTGATGAATTAAATGCCAGAACAGTGTAATCATTATTGCAAGTTCAGAAAAAGAAGACTTTGGGTTTCCAGGGCTTCCTCCGTTATTATCCTGATGTGACACCTGGGCAAATTTGCTTCTTTTGTTTGTGCCTCAGTTTCCAAACCTGTAAAATAAATAAATAACAAGGACAGTAGCATCCACCAGTACAGCCTTGGTGCGAGAACACCACCTGTGCCATGTGTGCTAAAATCCCTGGGCTGTAGCTCACAGCAAATTTGCTGAATGTTCATCTCTTCGAGTCTTGGTTTAGACACCAAATGTGTTATTGCTGAATACTTGAAAAATAATAATTCCAGGTTTGCTTCCTAGACTTTTTCTCTTTCAGATTACTTCCTTTATTTTAACCTTGCAGTAGATCTCACTCCGTG
This sequence comes from Ciconia boyciana, assembly GCF_034638445.1. Classification (NCBI taxonomy): domain Eukaryota; kingdom Metazoa; phylum Chordata; class Aves; order Ciconiiformes; family Ciconiidae; genus Ciconia; species Ciconia boyciana. The sequence continues at coordinate 20,732,508 of NC_132939.1, read as the reverse complement.
CATACTCCATCACTGTCCAACTCTCCTCTTTGCTATGATGGTGTAATGGAGGTCATCACAGGAGAAGGGCAGTTTGTCTGTCCCGAGCACAGGTTGGAGTTGGAGTAACAGTCCATAAGATGACACAGAAACTCATTTGCTTTCCTTCTCTCTTGTATGCTTGCTCCAGACCACATGAGATTCGGGAGCTCTGGGCTCGGCTACGAAAAGAGCGTCCAGAGCTCTTATCCAATTTTGAAGAGTTTCTGTTGCGTGTTTCATCATACATAAGGGAGGTGAATCATGAGAAGGAGTCTATGGAACAGGCACTGAAGCGGTAAGGAGAACATCATGGTCATTTGCTGTCAGGAAACAGCTGATGCTTGGATGCTGCCTCAAATGCAAGGAGAGACTGGGTTACAAGATGCAGAGATTTTTCTTGCTGTAATAAAATTACTCTTTATCTTGATCTGATCCCCATGGGTTTGTTTTGCATCAGTGCCCACCCATAACATTTGGTCTGGTTAAAATCCCACTCAATGCCACACAGCTGTTAGTGGGAATATGTTTCCACCCTCCTCTCCTGTTTTCTTTTTGTATTCTTTTTCTCTCTCCTGACCTGTGTGCACCCTGCCTTTTGTAGGAAGGAGACAGACCATGACCGAGAAGTCAGGTGCCTTTATGAAGAAATGGAGCAACAGATCAAAGCAGAAAGGGAGAGGCTGACCTGCCAGGTACCTTATCTGTCTTGGCTGAAGTCAAACTTTCTCTGGCCTGAAGCAGAGGTGGTGGCTTATCTGGCCAAGGAACAGCTCTTACTGTGCTAGGTGTTATATGCACAGCTGTGTATCTTTACCTCTACAGGAAGCACTGAGACATGACAGGAGTAACCTGCTCCAGAAGGAACTGCGCAGCAAAGAGCAGGAGCTGGAGAAAATCCTCTACCGCCAGAAGAAGGTAACAGGACTGAAATCCTTCCTAAAGAAGCACATCCCCTTCTACTGTCTTTCTCAGTCAGAAGAGGTGTTAGCAAAATGGTTTTCACCTGCTGAGGGTTGGTACTAGCTGGTCTGGTACTAGCTAGTCTAGTTCTCTTCTGTCTCTGAAGTTGTTGAAGTGGTTTGTCAAGTGATTGGTTTGTCTTCAACTGTAATGTCTTCCTGTGAATGTTTTGTCCACGCATTTTCTTACCTGCTTTGTGTTCTCTTGGCACAGTCTTCCTATCAGTTGTACAATAACTATTTGGCAAGGAAGACGAGGTAAAAATTTGGAAGTTGTGAGTTTGGAGCCTTTTGTGTATGGACAGCTGTGTATGGACATACAAGAAAGCCAAATTTCTCTAGTTTTTGTGTTTTCTGGCTGCTCCAAAATAACCCAGAGTGAACAGTTCTGTGACACTTAGAGCTGTACATACTGTATATGTGCATGCCAGCACCTAATGACATACTGATTAATCAGTCACAGAAAAGATCAAAGCAGAAATTTTCCTTTAGCCTGCCGTCCCTGGCATGGACATTTGTATGGGATGATCCATTCTGGATATCTTTTTCCTTTTTGTCTGAAGAACTGAGATGTGACCCGCACAGAAACAAGTCATGGGAGGTACTTGTAAGATGCTGGTGGCTGGGGGTATCCAAGTTGGATACCTAGCTGTGATGTGGATGAAATAGCACTTCTCTGAAGTCATCAGTTTATTGTGCAGCAGCTGGAAAAGTCAGCAAAACTTAGGTGCCATCAGGAAGGATATTGAGAATAAGATAGAGGATGTCATTTTCCTGCTGCCCACACCCTCGATGTGTCTCAACTGGTGTGTGCAGTTGTGGTCTCCTCTAGCTCAACTGTGTCATTCTTGAGTATGAAGGTACAGAGAACTAATATGATTAAGGAAATGGAGCATCTGCCTTAGGAAGAGAAACTAGGAAAGCTTAGACTTGATTTTGGAGAGGAAGAGACTGAGAGAAGATATGTGAGCTTTATGGACTCAGGAAGGTGGTGGATAAGGTCCACATAGAACTGTTATTCCCTAAATCCTGCAACAGCAGAGGTGAGGGACACTCAGTGAGTCCAGTATGAATTTTATTTAGAAGAACATATTTCTTTACACAGAGATTAGTGAACTTCTGGATTTTTTGCTGCAGGAGGCAGGCAGTATCAGCAGTTCAAAAATGGATTGAACAAATGGACAACAGGCTCGTAAATGTTTATTAAAAGGAGGAATAGCCAGGGATGTGGCCTCTAACATCCCTAGTCCAGGGACCATAGATGCTGGGTGTGTATGAGGGGAATGGACTACAGTTAGGTGTCTAGGCATGCTCTTCCTAGGTAGCATCCCCTGGCAGAGTACTGGGCTACATGGACAGTTATTCTTACTCGAATGGACGTTTCTGACGCTCTTAGCGTAGTAAAAGCCTCAGAGTTATGTGGATAATCAGGTCCCCCTTGTGGTGTAAGACCAGTATTGTGATCGTGCTATTCTACGTTATCACTTCCCAGTACAGACAACATAAACGGGAGAGTTGTGTGTGACAGAGATTTCTTAGGGAGGAGCAGGTGCTTTACTTAAAGCCTGTCCCCTGACATATTGAAAGATCCAAAGGCTGTGGGCTGGGGTTTGCTGTTTCTTAGTTTCAACTCCACTGCTCAGCATATGTGGTCATGCTCAAATTTTCCCTCATGTCCAAAGGACTGGAAGTCTCCAGACAAAGCTGGCTGTGACTTGTGCTTGTAGCCTCAGCAGGGAGAGATGTGGGGCTTGTGTTTCGAGGAACCTAGGAAAGGTCAGCTCTGTTCTCTCCTGCTCACAACTGTTGTACGTGTGTGCTGGCAAAGAGCAGGGTAGCAAGAAAAAAGCACTTCATCATGTGCCACAGTGTGCTGCTTTACTTTCCCTTTGAGAGGTGGAGAAGGTAGACTGAGAGAAAAGGCATGCTGAAGGTATAAATGTGGAGGCTGACTCTGCCACGTTCTACACTGGTCAGAACTGCTTCCTAGTGCTCCTCTCTGGTTGCAAGCATGGATTGTATAATTTTACTTTGGGGCTGTAAGTTCTCAGATAGGTACCACAATTTCTGCATAGCATCAGCTTCAGCAGAGGGCCCTGGTTAGCTGGTATGGCTGGCTAGATACTGAAGTGTCAGTATGATGCTTCTTGTGATGCCCTACTTGTCATCTGAGATGGGTGGGTTTGACTGCTGCATCTGTCTTTGACTCTTTCCCAGACTATGCCAGCCTTTTGTAAGGAATTACATCACTGGTTGAATATGTGACAGCAGGCTTTAAACTTCCCAAATCAGGCTTGTTAGTTATGCTGGGATCTTGTGCTGCCTAGAGTGCAGCTGTCCCCCAATGGCATTTAAGCATCTCTAGTCCGAGGTCCTGTCTCCAACAGTAGTAAAGGCCACCCAATCACTTGACTTTCCAGATGTAGTGTGAGATACTCCTAGCACCTCGATATATCCCCCTTTCACCTGCCGTGGGCTCAGGAAGCCGCCAAACTAGAGGATGCATTTCAACAACTGTGCTTAGTAAGTCCCAACAGACACACCCCTGCTTCCGCCCAAATTTTTCCAGTCCTCCTTTGACCCTCATTTGCACTCTGATTTCTACAATGCCTGACAGCAGCAAACTCCTCATGCTGCCTGAAGTGCTGCCTGAAGCGCTTCCTCAGCTATGCCTGACTAATTGCATTGCTTGCTCCCCGGTGCTGGCGTGATGAGAAATAATTGCTTCCAATTCACCTTGTCGATGCCACTGGTGGTCCTGTAGACTTAAGTTGTGTTTACCTCCCTTCCACCTCATTGTTTACATCTGCTTTTTCAGCCTGTTTTTACAGGCATGATTGTAGCAGAAAACCCTCCCTCTCTGTGTTTAACCCCTCCTCCTCCTCTCTCATTGCAGCTGGAACATCAGCTACAGTCTGTGAACTCAGAGCAGCTGGAGACCCGTGTGCAGAATGAAAGGCTCCGGCACCTGAATGAAAACCTCCTGGAAGAGCTGGAGAAAAGCAAATGGGAGCTGGAAGCGGTGAAGGGGCAATTACAGAAGCTCCAGAAAGAGGCTCAGCTTGAACAAGAGCAGAAGGACAGGTGGGAATGGGCAGGGAAGGGGGTGCCAGGGCAGGGACCCAGGCAGAGAGGGAAGGGTGGGCAAGTAGTTAAAGAATAAGAATCTCTAATTAGAAGCCTTGGTCTCATCAGAGGATTGCCTGTCTCTCTTTGAGGAAAAGAATTAACATCCTAGTGGTCTTATAGGCCTACACAGGGAGTGATACTGCTAGCTCCCGCCTGCCTTTAGTGGGAAATGAATATGTTCATTGATATTTGGCTAGAAAAGCACTGTAAAAAATACATATGTTCCTCAGCCTAAAGGAGGCTTCTCCTCAGGGTATTTTCCAGTTCACCATCGCCTCTATAAAGTTCCTACAGATCCTCTTTTAATCACTTGTGTTCCTGTTTCTGGGCTTAATCTAATAATACTTAGCTAAAGCATTGGGATGTTTCAGATCCAGATGTCAGTGAGCATCCTTCCCATCTCTAACCGCTGAAAAAACTGGAGTGTGAAAGGAGAAAATGTCTCATCTGCCCTCACACTGGAGGAGAGCAGGAGAGCTGGGGTACAACCCAGCCATCCCAGCTCCTGCGGCAGTGCTGCTTCCTCTGAATCCTCCTAGCATAGGGCAGGCCCTTATCTGTGAGAATACCATGAGTGTCCCTGAGAAAAGGGATCTTAGTATTTCCTCTCCCATTAACTTATTTCCCCTTTTAAAATCCCCTTCGCCCAGGGATGTGTTTAGAGTCTCCAAGAACATGCAGAAAGAGAAACAAAGCCTCCTTCGGCAGCTGGAGCTCCTCAGGTAAGAACAGGGCTGGGGGGAAATGCTGAGCTCTTGTGCATGTAAGGGGCTGAGGTTTCAGCACTGTGTTAGTTTCTCCCACAGAAAACTATGGGAGTGTATTCAAGCAATGCTCAGACACTGCTTGTTTTTCTAGGTCCAGACAGAGTTCTGCAATCTGGCCAGCTCTGGCAGAGTACAGGCTGTGTTATTTCACCAAGTAATCTCTCCACTGAAGGAATTTAGTCTTTACTGCTGGCTAAGGGGACCATGTGGAGCCCATTACCTGAGCTGGGATACATGGAAATTCCAACCTGTCTGGCAATAAATAACATCTTTATCTGTGTCCCAAGCTCCCTTTCTGTTCTAGCTTTCGAATGTTGGTCTTTACTCCATTTTTGATGAGTGCTTCATTGTGTCTCTCCTGTGTCTTCCTTTGGAGCAGAGAGATGAACAAGAAACTTCGGGATGAGCGAGATGCTTTTGAAGCCAAGAAGCTGGTTAGTCTAAGAAAGAAAATCCTAATTCCCAACCACCCTCCTTTCATCTGCTGCTGTTGCTGTCGCCACTTGGGGGCCTGTCACTTCCACGGGGGACAATGACCTGAGCTCATAAGGCCTGGTGTGGTGCTTAATACAGACTTTGCAGCACCTCTCTGCCCATGCTGGAGAAGAGCTCTGCTGGTTGCTGTTGCTAGCTGCCCAGGTTTAACCCAAGGCGTGTTAGCTTTTGACTGTCACGCAGACCTGTGCAGGGCTGCAATGGGTGCTGCCTGCTGCACACGTGGGGTCTGTGCATTGTGACAGGCGCTGGGCATATGCAAGGAAGGGAGTGAAGCTGGATGCATCCCTGGAGCTGGGTGGTGAGGAAGAAGATGGATTCCCAGATGTGCTGCCAGCTGACTGGGAGTGGAGGGGCATGGGAAGGCTTTGGAGTTTCTCTGACCCCTTGAGTTTGTAGCAGATGTTTTCAGATGTTCCTCTGGGGCAGCTCCCCATTCCTGTGAATGCTGCTGGGGTGATCCTTGTGTCAGAGGGCTAGGAGAAAGCAGGGGGCCTCTGACATCTGGAACAGTCAACTCCATCTCTGGCCTTTCCCAGTCGCCAAGATAAGTACGAATATGTGACCTATTTTTAATTATTACTATTTTTTCATGAAAAAATCATTGTGTTCCCATATGTCACTGGCAAGGCTGCTCTGTGCTCTTCTCGGACCCATCCCTGCCACCATGTGTCTTTGCCTGCTCTGCCACCATGGCCTACTTGAAGATCTGGAAGTAGCTAGCAGTGAGGACAGGCAGTAGTAGGCTGTGAGAGACTTTCTGGCTGGTGTGTAAGGGAACGTGGAAGGAAGCACAGGGATCGTGCGCAGATAGGGGATGAGATGCCCTGCTGGGGGAGAGGCTGGAGTTCTCCAAGTGGAGCAGCAGCTGTGTAAAACAACTTCAGTAACTGTTTTGGATGGAGGTGAGGTGTGTGCCTTTGTGTGTGTGTTTCTGAAATCTGAAAGAAGATTTTTTCTTTTCTTTTTTTTTTTCCCCTTCATTTTTAAAGCTGCTAAGTATTTGTGTGTGCACCAGAGCTTCCTGCTCCCTCTTGGAGAAGTAATAAACACAGTCATTCTGTAGCAGAGTCCAGTGCAAGCAGGCAAAGAAAATGGTTTGTTCTCCTCTTTCCATGCGTAGTGCTTCATCAGCTTTTGGGCTCCTGTGGGTGGGGCGGGTGGCCTGTGGAGACCACGATTCAGGTATGTTCCTCTGTGTCTGCAAAGCTTGTCCGCTTCTCCTCTATTCTCTTCTCCTTTTCCCCTGCTAGGACCTGCTCAGGGCTGCTCTGAAACACAGCAGTTGCAGGTGGACCTAAGAGAGAGCCTAGCAGAGAGAGTCATAGTACAGAGGAGCTGTTTTCTCCCTTCTCCCTGTGCTGGCAGTAAGGATGGGGCAGCAGGGTGAACTCCTCCTGTCACCATTGTTCATCTGGCAAGGCTGTGTTGTGCTGGGACCGGAGTAAGGCTTTTTCCTTTGTCAGCCAGGACATCTTGTGGTTGATCTCATTTCAGTCCACAGGAAAGCAGGGCTCCAAGGGATTGCAGAGATGCTGCTATTGCCATACACCTGCAGAAGATGTGCTGTCCAGCCTGTCCCACTGTAAGGGGGAGAGAAAATAACAATACTTCCCTGCAGCAGCAAAAAGGAGAGTCCAGCCTTCTGATGGGGATCCCTAGTGTGTGACTCTCTCTGCCAGAGACTGACAGTGCTTTTACAGGCTAAAAAGAAACCCAAGGCCTTAATATCCTCTGTTAGTGCTGGGAAGAGTTGTGTTATTTCTGTGAAATGAAGGTGTGATGAACAGTGGTTCTTTCATAGCAAAGATTTTGAAGTGGTTGGAAGGAAGAGTTGGGCTGTACATGGCTGATAGCAACCCAGCCACTGCTCCTTTGCACTTCTCAGTGCCCAGCTTAATACTTTGCTCTTCATAAGAGTTTCCGGCCTTGCAAGGGTGTGCAGACCCTGGCCCCGTGGGGCACTGTTTTGCCCCAGGGGCTAGGTCACAGATAGCAACGTATGGCTATTTCTGCCTGTGTGCAAACCACCGCTGGGTGCTTTCAAGACCCAGGGGTTACGGGTTCAGTTTCACACCCATGACCCATCTGGCTATGGAGTTATGCTTGCATGCTCTATGTTGACAGAGCAAATTTCATGTCTGCTCATCATGAAGAGTATTTTGGGACTTTGACTACATTGAACATGTATTTGTATTTCACTGATTAAACGAGAATTTTTTCCTATCCCACTGATAAACCAGAATCTTTCCCATCCAAAATGCTTGTGTATGTGCTGCTGTTGTTGTGGAATCCTTGCCATCGTGTGTTGTACATCTGTGATGTCGCGTCTGTCCCTTTACCATCCCAGTGAAAAGCCAAATGTTGCACAAACCTGGCAGGCCAATAAAGCATGGCAGAACCAATGGCAAAACATGCCCTGTTGTTTCTCCTTTCTTACCCAGGTACGTACTCTGCAGGCTGTTTCCTCTGCAGGTAGGGTGGTGCCATAGCAGATTGCCTGGGAGTCCCTTTGCTCCACTTGTGACTTGAAGGTTGCGACTCAGCTCCAGTGGGCTGTAACATGATTTCCTTGTTTCTGTGTGTCTAGAGAGTGCCCTTGAGTGAACCTGCTCAAACCCTGAAAATGTCCTCCTCCATCCGCACCAGAGAACCACTGGTTGGCTGAACCACAGCCTGATACCCATGTTGACCAAAGGGTTGCTATGCACTTGGGGGTCCTTTGCCTTGGAAGATATGTGCTCCACAGTTGTGAGCCTCTCAGTGCTGGATTGTTTCTGTGGCTGGAGCTTCTCTTGAACACCAGTTTTATATGTAAAAAATGTTTTGGGTTGGTTTTTTTTTTCTTTCCTCAAAGTTCCTAGTTGGGTGAGGTCCTCTGTGGAGTCCAGAGTGTCTCCTTTCGTTGGACTGCATTGCAGTAAATGTGTTCTGGGACTTCTGGCCAACAGAGCAGCTACTTAATTTTTTGCCTTTTAAAATAAGCCAGGGATTATTTTAAATATTTAAATTTTAAATAATCTTTGTAGTCCTCCCCTGGGATGTGGGCAGCACAAAGGAAGGCCTGTCCAGAGCTGCCTGCAGGTGTTTGGTCAGTTCAAAACTGCTGCCAGAGGCAGATCTGGCAAGCTGCAAACTCTTCTTTCCCTACCTTTAGCCCCAGAAATAACTTGTGAGGACGTGTCAGAAATCTCCAGGCTTACAGAGCGAGTACATCTCCCTTTCCCCCCAGTGCCAAGGCAGTGGGCACCTTGCCACGCTGTCTGTCACTTCGTGTTTTGTGTGTGTAGCCAGAGCAGTTAGCCAGTCTGTTTGGGGGTGAGGAGGAGCTAAGCTTTATCATGGCATTTGGGGGAGCTGGCAGGGCAATCCTCTCTCTGCCACAGCTTTTCCTGTGTGATCTTGGGCAAGTTTCTCATCTTTGTTGGGGATGACAAAGGTGCTGTATGGGGGGAAGAGAGTTGCAAGGGGAGTTGTCTTGCTTCCTCCTTCTCTGGGGAGCTGGTAAACACTGGCTGCAGGAAGTGTGTAGTGTGAGGTAAGTAGGAGGAAAGCAGGGAGAAGGATGTTCATGTAAGGCGCAGCATGTGCATTGCCCTTTGCAGAGCAGTCTCCTTTCTTTCCTACGGTGCACGTGCAGCTCTGGGTGAGTACCAGTGGAGGAGGGGTACTAGTGCTTTCTGAGGAAGGGGCAATTGGTCTGTCCCACAAAACATCAGCATAATAAAGAGGCAGGTGGGAAAAGAGATTAAGCTGTGAGACCAAGTGGAGAACAAGCCACAGAAAAGAAAGCTCTGGCTGGCTAGAGGAAGAGTTCAGTTTGGGGCACACCATTTTTGATGGATTTTGTTGCAAAGGGGAAAGCAGCATCAGTGATGCCTTCTTGCATGAGTTAAACGAGCTGAACTGAGAAAAGCAAGTCCTCTGTTCAAGCCTGCCGGCAGGGCACTACCACTGCATGGTGCGGGGCTGCAAAGGCTCCAGCCTTGCCTCCCCAAAGCAGTTTGCAGAGGTGGCGAGTGGTTGAACTGGGGCTGGTCAGGTTCCTGAGTCCTAATCACATTCTTCATCCCTTCTCTTTTCAACTTCCAGGCACCTCAGAGCAAAAAGCCCCTGCTGAAGAAAGGGTCAGTGCTAGGCAGTTACCTGCTGGATGACAAGCCAGTCAAACGGTTAGATGGGCATCTGTGTTGTGTTCGTGGTGTCAGTCTGTGCCCGCTGGAGTACCCTGTCAATCAAACTGTGTCCTGTGTCCAGTTCTCCCACCTTGGTGCTGGCTGGTTTTGGGAGCATGAGGGGGTGCAGCTTGACTGTAGCTCTAGCTGCCTCTTGGCACCAGGTGGTGTTGGCTCAGCGTGAAGCTAAGGATGCTGTTAGCTAATTTCCACAGGGGGATGGCCCCCCTCTGGGCTGCTTCTACATGCAGCAATGGGTGAGCAAACCTAAATGCCATCAGAAGCTATGGGAGTGTTCATGGGATGGGATTCACGAAGGCTGCCTCTGACCAAGTCAGGCAGCTCCGTTAGTATGACTGGATCATCTCCCAAGAGTGCAGTTCCTCCTCTGGCAGAAATCCTGTCCACTGGTGCCTCATGCAGGAGCCCATATCCCTGGGGCATGGGAGAGGGCAGGAGTTTGCCCTTGGCAACAGTGTGTTCTCTCTGGCAGCTGAAAGCCCCAAGAAGAGGGCCCAGCTCTAGGTGGGTTCATCCTGCTCATCTCCCTCCACACCTATGCAGATACTCACCTGGCACACCAGGCCTCCCCTTCAGCCAGGGCAGGCGAACATGTCTGTGTGGCCAAGGCCTTTTTTTTTTCCTTCTTCACTCTACATGCAGACTGTACAGTGGCTTCAATACCCACATATGCCTGCTTGCCTGAACTGTACTGGACAACCAAGTTCTTCCATCCTCCTCCTCTGCTATTTCTTGTAAAGATCCTGCTAGCTGCTGCTGGCATAAACCCACCAGAAAGGCTTAACAGGTGGAGAAGTCTGGCAGTAAGGGTGATGTGAGAAAGGAAGAAGTATTTGTTGCTCCTATCTCTGTCCCAGAGCCGTGTCACACGACATTGCTTGAGAAACATGAATAAAATCCATTAGATAGGGAGTCACTGTTCAGAAAGTTTTGTGTTTGTCCCTTCCCCCCCCCCCCCCGAAGAGGCTTTTGAGTCTCAGTCCCTCATTGCAGTGACTCCTGCCAGCCCTGGGAGATGGGGGCCATTCGCCAGAGCCTGAGAGGATAGCTTGGGAGGTCTATTTTCCATGAGCTGGGCTGGCTCTGAGCTGGCATTTGGGGCAGATGCAGGGAGGACAACCAGGAATGTGAGCTCCCTTTCATGGAAAAAGTATAGGCATGGCAGCAGGTGAATTTTGCCGCCCTGATGAGGTGTACTCGCAGGAGTGAGCAAGGAGAGTTGTCGCCTTGATTCCTGCACTAGTAGCAAGAGAAAAATGTTGCAGAGAGAGGTGGGATGTGCTGCCTCTGAAGAGATTGACTATAGTAAGCCTCTGGTCTCTCTAATTTGCTTCCAAATGCAATCTGGTGGCCAGTGAAGGCAATGGAGATACCAATGTGGTGGATAAAGCCCTTTGAGTTCTAAGCCTTCTCACTCCCTTTGTCTAGTTCTTTAACTATGGAAAGCCAAGGCAGAGCTAAGATGCTGCCTTGCTCCTCAGCAATGATTCCAGTAGTTTAAATCGGTTATTCTAGCTGTTCTTCTGAAGACCGTTCCTCCACTTAACGTGTCAGCTCTACCCCCAGTGAACAAAGTGCATCAGCCTGCTCTTGTGTAGGCACAGTCAGTGCAACACCTATTCCACGCTACCACAGCTTGTACAGGGGTCCTGGGGATTTCTTGCCGTTGAGAATGTAGCATGGCTAGTTGGAAGCTTTAGAATACAAACATCTTTCGGGTCCTGGCTCCCTTACCTTGGGCCAGGCATGGAGGCAGGCCAGAGCAGAGCCAACACCACGCAAAGTGACCCTGGTGTGAGCATGCTCACTGCAGTTTGCACACCTGTGGCAGGTTTCTGCTGCCTGAACTCAGTAAGACTCTGCTACAGCAGTGTTTGGAAGTGATGGGCTGGTTTCATGGACCATGGCTGCGTGCCTTCAGCAGAGAGCAGTAACATGCGTGCACACTGCATTGCGGCCTCCCAGGGATGATCAGCCAGCCCTTGCCCTACTGCCTGCAATCGAAACCCTTTTCACTAACCTCCTTGTTACTTCTTTTTGTGTTGTATTGGGTAACAAAAATAGAGGGAGGGTTGTTGCTTTTTTTTTTTTTAATGTTTTTCCTGTTGCCACCTTTGTGTGCTTTGCCTCATTTTTCAGTACTGGGGGATGTGGGAGGCAAAGAATCCTTGAAAAATCTGGAAGGTGGGAATTTTTATTAAAATTAATGAAATATATGTCAGCATATATAAGTACAGCATAGCTCAGGTGAGCTGTCTCCCTTTCCCTAGGGGTGCTGCTGATGCCTTAGTCACAGGGAGTATGGGGAGTGTATGTATGAAGTAGAGTTCCTGCAAGTGTTGCATATGCACTAATTGGATTGCATTGGTTGTTTTGGGAATTCGCAACCTCTTTGTCTTCCCCTCCCGCCCCACCCTCCCACCCTATTTGTGGTGCCTTTGGGCTTTAATACAGACAACTGTCCTCTGCGGACCTTCCCTTCACCTTCCCAGTGGATGTGGCAGTGGAAGAACCCAACAGAAAGAACTGTAAATACTTCCCAGGCAATGGGACATGGCTGAAGACAGGAAAAGGAGGCAGCACAAACTTTGGAGAGAAGAGCAGAGACAAGGAGAGATGGTCATTGGCAGCAGATGCTGAGTGGTTGAAGATGACTTTGAAGGGTGATGCTGACTGTAGAAAAAATGCAGATGGGTTAGATGATGCTCCATTGCCTCTTAGAGGACAGCCTGTTGGCACCGAAACCAGGGTGAGTCTAATTACTTGAGGTTCTTCCTCAAACACCTGCTACCAGGGACTTGAGGGTTTCTGACTCTCTTCCCATGTAACTCCAGCTCCATAGGTTTATAGTGCAGGGGTCCAATGCCTAAATCAAAGCACAGTCTGCAGTTGGGCTTTTCAAAACTGCATCCCTTTCTTCCATTGTAGCTCCAGGCACTGGAACCAGCCAGCTGTTCCCCAGACCGCATCTTTAAAGTGGTGTTCGTAGGGAACTCTGGCGTTGGGAAGAGTTCCTTCATCCACCGCTTCTGCTATGACAGGTTCTTGGCTGAGCTCAATGCAACCATTGGTAAGTAACAGGGTTCCTGACTCATCTGGCTAAGAAGGGCGGGAAAGTCAGCCTGGACACATGCTTTTTGCCCATATTTTAGCCCAACTAAAGTTAAAGATGGTCCCTCACCCAATTTCAAATCAATCTTGCAATTTCCCTGAACTAAATAGCATTGATCTTGGCCATTGGCCTTGCAATGGCAAGCTGCTCTCTCCCCATCATATCTTATGATCATTGTTACCTTCCTGCCAGGTATCGATTATCAGGTGAAGAATCTGATGGTTGGTAACACCCAGGTTGCCTTACAGCTGTGGGATACAGCTGGACAAGAAAGGTAAGCCATTTCTGTGAGGATGCCTTACTGCCAGGCTCAGAGTAGGAAGCAGGAGGAAAGGGAAAGACTGCGTGCACCTGGTTTCTGTCTCTGGGAAAATTGTTAACTTCAGAAGAACCAGGGAGGTTGCGGAAGCTATTCCAGTGCTGAACCTGCAGCAAAGGTCTGTCTTGGAGATTTCTAGAAGCTGTGGCTGCAAAGCGGGGCCCGGGGAGATTGCTCTGAGGACTGATGGAAAAGTAGTTTTCCATATGCCTGACCTGCATGCTTGTGGCTTCAGGTAGTCTATCCATAAATCACTGTATGGTGTAGGGTTGGAGGCTCCTCTAGCCCTGAAAGCTCTCCTGCATCAGCCTGCTTCTGGGAAAAGCTGCAGGACAGGGCTGCAGATTAGGATAGAAATGAAGGCTCTGGATAGACATCCTGTTCTCAGATTCAGTTGTGCTATTGCTGTCCCCAGCTGCTCACCACCACTTGTTATTCAGAGGGTGGAAAGGAGTGTGTGAACCTTTCCAGATCTGATTCAGACAAAGCCAGCTGAATTAGCTTGACCTGTGATTTGAACTATCCTGCTGGACTCTGTCAGTGAGGTTATTGGCCCCTTCCACTGTCTCTTCTACTGATAGACTCGTAGAAGTGATAGTCCTTGGTAGAGGGGCAGTGTAGCTTTTTGCAACAGGTTCCCCATTTGAAGGCCTCTAGTTTCAAAAGCATGGGCTATCACTAGATCTTACCAGCACTGTTGGTGAGGATCATAGTAGTAGAGGACACATTTGACCCTCACCTGCTACTAGAGATGTAGGCCCACCACTACCTTCATGTAAATTAGACTTTATTTAGGATGCACTTTGAAGCTGAAGATCAAAAGCTATTTCAAGGGGGCCGTTAACCTCAAGAGCCTGGCAAAAATAAGTACTGGGTATTTTGGGCTAAATATGTTATGGGGACAGGCCTTCAGGAGGCAGCCAAGGTCATGGGAATACTATAATCCTGAGCTGTGCCAACAGAGTAATGATGCTGTCTACCTCAATCAGCTAGACCATGCAGACCTGGTGGAACATACTAAGTAGGAGTATCTATTGAAAAGCAAACTATTTCTTCCAAAATCAAGCTTCATGCTGAAGAAATAATGATTTTTGAGGGGACTCCTGTGGTTATTTCAGTGCTGAAGCTGAGCAGTAAGTGGAGTTGTTATGACATGAAGCATGATATTTTCCTGAGGCCAGACTGCACCAGAGGCCAAATTCAAGATATTATCTCTGGAGAAGGACCTTTAGGGTAGGGCCCTGCAGCATTAGCAGGTCTTAGACATGTACTTGCAAGAAAGAACTTGGCTCAATGCTGATACTGAATAGGAGACCTGGGAAGAAGCAAAAGCTTTCTTTACTTCTAGAGAAATATTAATTACTTCTAACTGGACATGTCCAACTATGAATATGCTATGGAAAAGATAGAGGAACCCCTTGGAGCATGCAAGGAGGACTCCTTGGTGACTTCCCTGAGACCGGTGCACGCTACATTTGATGTTTCTTCTGGAGCATCTAGCCTGTCCTGTAGTTCCAGAGGTGCACCTTGACTGCGAAAGATAGAGTCTGTAATTTCTCAGTTGGGTTTTTGCCAGAATGTCATGCCCTTATTGTAGTGAGAAAGAAAAGGCTTCAGGCAATCATCTGAAGAGTTCAGGAGGGTCACTACTTGCTGTAGGTTTTCTTGGCTCTTAATAAAATAGGAGAGCTTGTTATCCTGTGCAGTGCTGAAATACACAGCTCTCCAGTGAGATTTCAGTACTTGTGTTGCATTTAATTCCATCAGTTTGCAATCAATGTGGTGATATCATGGCCCTGTCAAAAACTGCCAAAACCCAGATTTTACAGTTTGGGTTTTTTTGTTGTTGTTGTTGAAAGTTATTACCAAGTACAAGTCTGTGTTTCTGACTGGTACCCACAGGACAAAGTAGATGTCTGGTGGGAGTTTCTCCTGGAAATTGTCTAACTGCTGATTTTATGTATGATGGCATTGCTTTATAGATTCAAAACTGGAAACAGACTGTATTGATGCTGAGACCTTAATTGCTGTTTTGGCAGCACTGGGGCAGACATTATGCATGCCTAGTTTATATTGTGGTACAGCTTAGTCTGCAGATTCTTCCAGACTCTAGAGAAAGGTCATTTTTTTTCCCATCCATTTCCCTTTTTATAGGCAATTACCTTTTCCTATCCCACCTAAACAGATTCTTCTGTTTCTTTCCTCCTGACCTGCAAAGGTCTTCCTTCCTGCTTTCTCAGCAGCATGCATTTGGAAAGACTCCTGCTTACCCATGGCTGCCTGGCCTGCCTCAAAGGTGCAAGGATCTGACCTGTCTGTCACCAGTCTATACACACCAGGCCCAGGGGACCCATCTCACGCACAGGGCCTGCCAGGCCTTACAGAGAGCCTGCACTAAAAGACAGATAATCCCATTCTGTTTCTTGTCATTACACAGCCGTGGTTCTGAGAGTGCCTTTGGTTTCATTTGGGCTCAGGTTTCGGAGCATTACCAAACAGTATTTCCGGAAGGCGGATGGGATTCTGGTGATGTACGACATTACGACTGAGTGCTCCTTCACAGCGGTGCGGAACTGGATGAGCAGTGTCCAGGTGAGAGCAGGGCTTCGGCTCTCTAATGCTGGTGGTGCTGCCACTGCCTTGCTCCAGACCAGCTCCAACAGTCTGCCTGGGAGTGACGTTCTTCGATGCCCCAGAAGGTCCTATTGACCATGGGAAGATGAATTATCAAAGCAGATGCTATGGGTACTGTGGTAGTCAAACCAGGGGCTTCTTGAAGATACCAAAGCCAGTGGTAGCCCACTAAATGAGGGAGGGCTGTTTCTATGGCAGAAGGTGGTGGTACCTGCCAAAACAGTAGTGTGTGTTTGTAAGCAGCCCATGTGCATTGGCAGCATGTCCTAAACATGGTCACATCACACCTGTGCTCAGGCAAGGAGATCTCCTGGTGTCCAGCCTATGCACAGGAGAGGGAGATGGCCCTGGTGCATTTAGGCTAAGACCTGCAGCATGCATGCACAGTGCTTGGCACGATCACATTCTGACTCTGCTTTGAGATCTAGATCAGACTGAAATATTAGTAATAGCTTATTGTTTTTCCTCATTTGCTTCAACTTTAACAGTTGATTTTTTCTTTTTTTTTTTTTTCTTTGGTGACTGTGTCTGTAATCTGCCCCCCTGCTTTCTATTTCTGAACTCTCGATAAAAGCACTCATCTGTGACTATTATCTGCTAGTGGAACAAAAATACATGTCTGTATAATTTACATAAGTTGTGTGTAGATGACGCAGAGCTGAAGGGAAATTGTCAAGGGTGGTTTTATTTTGATTGTGTCGAGTCTCAGAAACCAAGATCTAAGTGAAATGAGTAAGCATAGGTTGAAGGTTTCTAATATTATTAACTTCCACAGGCCTGTTGGGGGAAAAAAAACCAAACAAACCACTTAGCTTGGACTCTAAAAGATCAAAGGTTAAGATTTTCAAAACTAACCAGCCTCTGAAAATCAGGCTCCTTTCAGGAAGGTTAAACTGAGCACACAGAAAATCAAAGCACCTGAAATCTGTTAACTTTTAATAATCTCTCTCCTTTTCCTTTCCCCATGATAGTATTTATCTTGCTTTGAAGCTGTTCACGTACTGTAAGTCATCCAGGGCAGTCAAGTTTGGAAATAACTCGGAGCCCCGTTCTGCAGTCCTTACTCTGGTGATGTTCTAGTGAGCCAGTGGATCTAGAGGGAGTGTTACCAAAGGTAATGGGCTCCAGGAATCGCCTAGGAATAACAGTTCCTACAGAGACCCTATACAAGATTTGAAAGTTGCTTAGCTTGCTTGGCCAGTGGATTTTCAGCAAGGGATGGCTGAGTTTAGGACAGCACATCAGACTAATAGTACTGCACATACATGCAAAAATTATTGAACTTAATAAGAAGCTCTGCCTGAACTTAAATTCCGAACAGCCTATGGGGCAAACTGCTTTTCTTTAGGCTTGTTATTTCCCAGAGAGGAACTTATGTCCTGCCTCCCCTCTTGCAGCATCCCAGCTGTACATACCAAACACTTGAAATACATTCCCGTAGTTTAAGCTTCCTTCCACAAATCCCCAGGGCTATTTGAGGAATAGCCCTTTAACGAGTGAAAGGGCCTGATCCTGCTGCCACTGAAGGTCTTGTTTGCTGAGCTGGAACAGGATCTGCTCCAATATATTTCCCACCCTCAGCTGAGTCTCTAGGGTGCTTTACTCTGTTTCTTTTGCAGGAAGGTATCGAGGATGGAGCTGTGGTCTTTCTGCTTGGAAATAAAATGGATGCTGCGCAGAGAGAGACCCGGAATGTGCCCAAGGTGGAGGGGGAAAGGCTGGCGAAGGTGTGACTCTGTGCTCTGCTGCCTGACCTGCTCTGCAGCCTCCCTCCAGCTGTGAGCAGGGCAGCCTGGCTGGCAGGAAGCCCTTCTTGGAGCCATTTCCCAGATGGTACCTTCCCTCTCCCCCACCTGCCCACTGTTTCTCCAATGCAAACATGTACCAAGGTCCCTCTGGTACCAGGGAGGATAAGGTGGTGGCCAGCATGTGGCAGACAATGGCCCTTGAGGCACGCTCATGTATTTCTCTTGAGGCTTGATGCCTCCGTACAGTCATGCTCAGTCTTTCTGAGGGCAGCATGCATGGCTGTTTTCCCATTTGAGGACTCCCCTAATGCATGCTCTGCAAAATTGTCCTGCCTCCTTCCTCACTCCTTGTGTCTGCATGCCCACTGGTACCTTTGCCCCTGGGTGGGGGGAGGCAGGGTTTCAGAGGTGTTCCCCATCTTCTGGATTCTGCAACACAAAGGTAAGGGAATCCAAGTACCCTCAGCAGATATTTTCTCTTCCCAAATAACTCTCCCACGGTTCCCTTTTGGACACTCTGGCTGGGCCCCCAACGCTGAAAAAGCACCTCCTTTTCCTGGGTTGGTGAGCAGGGTGTGCACCCCAGCAGGGTGGTAATAGCCACCCTCCTGGCCCCAACTACTCTTGGCAGAGTTCCCAGTGGAGAGGGTGGGCTAGCTCCCAGGGGTGTGGGGGAATGGTGGGGGAGAGCTGGCAGCCAACAGTCGGTGCTTGCTGTGCTCTCTGGCAGGAATACAAGGCTGTCTTCTACGAGTGCAGCGCGATGACTGGCTATAACATCATGGAGCCCATGCTTCACATGGCCAGGTCAGTGAACAGGAACAGTCACCCTGGCATATTTCCCCAGCTGTAGGTGATTGGTGTGGGGTCTCCTGCAGAATGGGCAAGAGGAGGTGGGGTTGTCAGAGACTGACTTTCTGCCATGTCACAGAAAAGACCTGGAGCAATGTGCTCTTCCCCCTGACTCCAGGTCCTTGTCTTCTGTGCCTGGAGAGCACTAAGTGTAGACTGGACGTTATTGCATACAAAGCTTCATCTGGCAGAGCTGGCTGTTGAAAGATTGGGAGACACTTTGTAAGGCTGAAAGAAGTTTGCTCTAAGACTTTTTGTTTTTAAAAAAGCAAGTAGTTTTGAAAAAAGTCTTTGAAATCTTGCAAGAAAAATATCCTTTTGTTTTCTTTCATCCCTTCACGTCCTGCTGCATCATCTCTGTTAAATTCACAGCAAGACTTAGCTGTTCATTAACTGGGATGATTTACTTACTAGCTAGGTAAATCGTGTCTCCCGTAGCATGTGCCTTCAGCTTGCTTTATTACCATGCTGCTGCCCGGGATGGCCCAGACAGGTGAAGCAAACAGCCTAGGATTCTGCCATCAGTGTGGGAGCTTGGGAATAAGGCACAGACCACTCACGCCCTGGTCTGGTGCTCTGACTACTAAGCCATGCTGTCCCCTCTTGGCTGTGTCCAGTTTCTTTCCCTGCTCCCAGGGAACAGGGGAATTTCATGCTCATTTTCTGTGTGTGGTTTATCTAGCTCAATTTCTAGAGAAGCCCGGTCTTTGGGCCAGTCAATTTTTACAATCCTAAATGTCCCTGGCTGATGGGGAGCAAAGGGTGGAGCCAAATGCCTTGTCAGGAAGATCTCAGTGACAGGGTTGCGTTTTCTTGATCTGTGCTGCTTGTTCCAGGTTGCTGACAGCACAAGAAGAGAGGCAGAGGGAGAATGCGCTGCAGCTAGAAGATGTCAGCAGGAGGAAAGGGTGCTGCACATAAGGCACATAAGTGTGTCAGCAAGATACATGTGCCAACACTGTTTCATGAAGCTGGAGTTCCTTTTTGAGCAAGCCAAATCTGATGGTATCAGCTCTGCAGAGACCTGGGGAAGATGCATCTTTTCCTCATGTGGGAATTTCAAGGCACTAAATCAGGCCAAAATGTGCACATGATCTGCACTGTTCCATTTCCCAAGTCTGCACGCAGCCCTGGTCTCTGGAGGCCTCTGCTTCTTTGGGGGAATTCAGCTGGTCTTGGCTAACAGCACAAACTGGGCCTTCTGTCTGGAGAGGTCGCTTCCCTGTAAAAGGATGAAGTCTTGTTCCTTTTCTTTCTGGCAAAGAAGTGGCCTAGCAGCAGAGAGTGGAGGACACAGTGGGTGCTGTGTTAAATAGAATTTTAGTGTAAGAGAGAAAGAAATTATTTTAAATTTGGGCTAGCTCTAGGTAGTGATCCATCCGTCTCAAAAAGCAGCATCTCCTCTTGGTTCTGTAACAGCAGAGCCCAGCTGAAAGCCTGCTGTGGTAAGCGGGAAAGCCTCCATCAGTTCCTGTAAGATCTGTATCAGCCCCTGTATTTACTGTGACATTTGGTTTGACTTGCCAATATTGTAGTTAACTGATTCCATATGTGGGTATAGTATGAACTGATAAAACAAGTCATCATGATGGCTTTCTTCATGTTGTTACCCTAATGGACCTTGTTGCTGTCCCTCTCTTACTGTTTACAGAACACAGAGCAGTTGCCCTGGGACTCACAGGCGCTGGCACGTGCTGCTGATTCATAACCCATTGCAGGAGCTGTGCTGTACATAGTAGGGGGGCCATATATAGCCTGTTTTAAGGCTGAATGCTGCCTGTTTCCTCCCATTCTCTTATCCTTTCCTGAAGAATCTCCAGCAACTAGGAACTGACTTATGTGCAGTACTGAAAGATCCCACCCTGCTAGCTTGACCACAGTGCTTTCAAATGTACCTGGGCTGGAAGAACAAGGCAGCTGCCTGTGTGAAATTTATCTAGTGAAGCTTTTTCTCTTGTGGTGATCTTGTGCAATAACCTCTTTCCTGGTGAAGGGCCTGAGAAAGAGCAGGACCGAACCTGTTCCCGTTGGGAAGGGGCCTTCTTGTCACTAAGGAGTGGGGCAAAGCAGGGTGAGGGGAGGCACAGGCTGAGGTAGGAACTGGCCCCAGAAGTGCACCTCTTGCATAGCTGCGCCTGTGCCTGCACCCTGGTGTTCTCTGGGATGTGATGCTTTCTGTTTTGTAGATCAGTTGCTCTTAAAGCCTTGTGGGACTAAGTGAGCTTTTTTTGTAAGGCCCTGTTCCCTTTCTTCTTTGAGCCTCTTTCTGATTGTGACTGACATTTTAGGCACAAGATGTGATACTGCAGCTGTGAAGCAGTCCTCCCCAACCCTGCAGCACAGAGAAGGCCTAGATTTATCCACTGTCTTTCCTCTCTTGGAATAAGGTGTTTACTCTGAATGTCTGTTTATTGCACAAATTTCTCTGGGAATATCCCCTGCAGGAAAAGTGCACTGAGTCACCTACAGCCCATCAGTGTTACAAAGAATTTCCATGGTTCCTCCCGGTGCCCTTTACTCCTGATAGGAAAGAGGAAGTTTTTCTCCAGAAGAGCAGGATTCCTGACTAAAAGGAATAGCTGAAAGTAATAAGCTCCTGCTCAGTCCTTACTGCTGGCTGGCTGTGGTTCACACTGTGTTTAACTGCAGTAACGCCTTCCAGAGACTGGGAATCAGAAAGTTAGAAGAGGTCCCGAAGGAACCAGGGCTGCTGGTGTGGAGTCTAGAGTAATACCAGCAGTGCTGCCAGCAGAACTGCTCGTGCTTGCAAGAAACAATGTTTGGGAAGGGAAATCCTCTCTGTTTTCAGAAAGCACCTGTAATCTGAAAACAGACATGGCTTTCTGGCTTTCTAGCCAATGTGGGCATGAAGGAGCACAGACATTATCACCTGTTGAATAGGTCAAACCTACTACCTGAGTTGGGGAAGCTGCTGTCAATGATTCCTCTGCATCATGCTCCAGTTGCAGGTTAATAAGTAGTGGTGCTGACTAAGAACTGGCATCTTTGGTCGGGGCACATCAGTAATGCTAACATTTACTTACTTGCAGCAGCAGTATTTGGGAAGTTGTTGCAGAATGAAGAGAGCAGTAGCCAGTCTGCTAACACGTTCTGAACACGCACCTCCCACACTGTGTATAGAGCACATGAAAGACAAAGGTGTGAAATACAACTGATGCGCAGACAGGCCACTCTATGTATTACCTTTATCAGTGCTGTGATATTGCAACAGCAAGAACCAGCACATGGGTTTTATTAATGTACAACCTTAAGCATGTTTTCATAGTGTGCAAGCAGAGTACAGGCAATAAAGAAATGCTGTCTTACAAATGGTTGTGTTGAGAGATATTTTTTTCAGGCACTGCAGGAGGTTCAGCCTCTCCCTTCTTCAGCCGCTGATTGTAGCGTGACCTCCCCTTCTCGCTGCTCAGGAAGTGCTGAGAAGCCTGTCCCCCATGGTGGTACAAACAGGAGGTTTATAAGTAGGGAAGGAGTTGATCAGGAACCCATGTCTTGAAGGCAGGATAGGAGCAATTCATCATCTCCAGTCTGATTTTTTTTTTTTTTTTTTACCTCTTTCAAGCAGCCAGAGTCCAGCTGATGAGGGAAGGCAGAGCAGGGAGGAGAAAAAGGAGAGATGCTTCCCCAATGTCTGGGGGCAGCGTAGTGCTTTCAGAGAGGCCACGTTCTCACCTTGTACCTATATTTGTAGAACTAAACATTTATTTTAATAATGTCCCATGCATCCTTTTCACTAGTTAGGAATTTGGTTACTTTTAATTGTTGCGCCCTGGCATGGCTCCAGCTGGATGTTCGTGCATTACAGAACTAATGTCTCTGCAGCTTTGACCAAAGAAAGTATTACTCATTTCCCCTGCTATAAATGGGTAGCACAGGTAGCTCGTTGTAACATCTTTTTTTAGCAGGAGCAGGGTGGACTTTTTTTCAACCATGACAAAGTGGCACAGAGTTTGAACAGGTTGTGCTTGGACAACAGTAAGCACCAGGGTGGGTTTTATTACTGTACGGTCTTTTGTTCTCTCTCTGCACAATATTTAAATGTCCTGTTGGAAGACCCAGACACTTACAGTCTAGAGGAGCATGTTGTTAGTTTTTAAACCTGACTGATACCAGACCCAAACTAGACCAGACTTTCCACAAAATCCCTAATTTTACTACATCCTCCTGTTTTTGTCAGAATCTCTCCTGCCTCTGTGTGGAAGCTGTGGGAGAAGCCACCCTTTGCAAGTGACTGCTGGAAACTGCAGTGTAAATAAAAAGCAAATAATGGGGATATCCCGAGGTTGCACGAGACAAGGGAGGACGCAAAACAGACTGCCTGGGGACTTATTCCTGTGCCATATTGGCTGCGGTCTCTTAGTGGACAGGTGACTTTTTGTACATACTCTGTAAGGCATTTTGGAATCCCATCACAATAAAGTACTCTTCTTATAGCCTGGGAAGCCTCATCCTGGCACATGCAACAGTGCAGCTGTGTATACAATCAGATCTAGGGGCAAAGGTGAAAAATCCAGCTGCTCTGATAAGCAGTCACAGTCCCGCAAAGCTCTGCATGCAGGCAAAGGGACCCCACTCTGCCTTGTGTTTCACTTTTCTCTTTCATGTTAATATGCTAAGGATAAGCATAACAGGTTTAGCCTGACAGCATCTCTTTGAAAAGCCAAAACAGGGCTGAAGAGTGAGCATTAAGCCACAGTGTTAAGTTTAAAGCTTCCCACAGGACAAATGCAGGAGTTGCAAAGGTTTGGGATGTTGTTTTCTTCTACCTTCTTTATTCCAGCCACCTGAACTCCAAGGGACAGTTTCCATTTACACACATTTAATCAGATCCTGCTATGGGGATCATGCAGTCTCTCACACATTATTTTCTGTCCTATCACCTACCTCTGTGTCTTTTCATGCCCTTTTTACTTGTTAATTGCTTAGTCCATGCATATATATATTAAGCAAGCACTTAAGCTCCAAGTATAAACGTATCTCATAGCTGATGCTATACACCTTTAAATGCTCTATTTGGAAATCTCCTGCTCAGTGCCAATAGATCTGCAGTCCTGCAGTTCAGAGCTTTGTTAGGTCTTTGAGCCACCATCAGTCTGCTCATTACTTATCTGGTTGTTTGAGTCACGTGGAAATTTCAGTTGGCGCAGCTACCATAATCCGGCTCCAGACTCTTCAGGCCTGCAAGGCATGCTTTGTATGCATATCAAGCCATGTGGTTTAAGAAGGCCCTGATCCTGCAAACACAAATGTAGCTGTGCACTTCCTCTGAAATGAGTAGTCCACAGGAGACCTGACCAGGTAAAATTAGTTTTTTCAAGGTAAACATGTATCTGCACTAAATAAATATTACTCCAGTAATAGGCTAAAGACTGGGACGTGGGGGTCCTGTGGTATATCTCACCTCTACCTGCAGGCTTTCCCAAGCACACGACTGCTGCACAGGCAGCAGTTGTGCCTAATCACGCCCATTTGCTGACCCAAATCTGCCAGAGTGGGAGGTTACGTTCTTTCCTGTTTGTACATGAAATCTCTGGACAAGGCAAGAAGGCAGCTGCCCAGTGTGGCTGGCTACCCAGGACTCTGCCAAGGAGGGCTGGGGCCTGGGGTAGGGGCCGGTGTCTCTTGTCACCTCCTGGCTCTGCCACACACTCCCTGCAAGAAAGCTCTCAATGTGTAAGTGTGAGCTGGTCCCCTAAGGCTCCATTTAATCGCTTGGCTCTCCAGGGGCTCTAAGCTAAAGCTTAGGTAGGATCCTTGTGCGCTGAGGAGAGAGGAGTTGGTTTACTCATTGGGAAGGATTAAGTGATTTTTGAGTTGGGCACATGGGCAGGAGATGTTAAGTGTCACAGTTGAGGCAAACACCCAGGAGGTCCTAAACTGGTCTTTCCCTCCCTCCCTGCTCAGATCTCCTCTCTTTCCACCTACCCCTAAAAAACCGCGAGGCCACTCAGCTGCTGAGGTGAGGGGGCGAGGGTCTTGCTTCTGAGACCAGCCTCTGTGTGGGGCTCTTGCTTAGCAGAAAGGTATTTGGGCTGAAGTTGAAATGAGGTAATGGAACGATGAGGCAATGTGCCAGTCAGGGCTTGATCTTGATTTACAGGATGTTTCATGGAAAACTCTTTAACAAGCAGGTCTGACGCCTTAAAAAAAAAAAAAAGAGAAAGAAGCTCCAGCTCGAGTTTGCTGTAATGTGTTGCCTGCGGCAATGGACACGCCAGCGTGAGGCCCAGATGCCGAGAGCCAGGGGTCACTGCTACCAGAGGCACGGTTTGGCAGGCTTGCACAGCACCAGCAACGCCAAGCGCTTCGCGACCGCGCCGCAGGAGCCGCCGAGCCCGCACAACTCGCAAACCGCCGGATTTCGGGGTGTTTTGTTTTGCAGGAAACGAAAAGCTGCGCAAAGGGAGACGCCGGGCGACGCCGGCCGCCGAGCCGGGCTGTGCGTGAGGCCCCAGCTGCCGGAGGGAGGCGCCCGCCGACGAGGCACCGCCCCGCGGGGTCGGGGCGGTGGCACCCCCTGGGCGTCCCGGGCTGGGCTGGGCTAGGCTAGCCGCGCCGCCCTTCCGCCCTACCTCTATCCGTACTTTCCCCCGCTCACAGCGCGGCAGGTCGGGGCGTGAGGCGGCGTGGAGCGCTCCGGTTCGGTGCGGATCGCTGCGGCGGGGTGAGGCGGGGCGCCCCCGAAATGGCGGCCGCCGGGAAGGGCGGGGTGCGCGGCGCGCGGGTCCCCCCGCGGCCGTTGGGAAACGGCACGGCGGGGAAGCGGGGTGGGAGGAGGGGCTGGGGGCGGCGTGGGGAGGCCGGGGCAAAGGCGGGTGCTGCCTGCAACAGCCCCTGACAGCCCAGCCTGCGAGAGGGGAGGCAAAGCGCTGCTCGTGGGCCCTGTTTATTGCAGCTAGGGTCTGGCGGTCTCCTCACCGGCCGCTCCCTCCCGAGCGGCACGCTGGGCCGCTATGGCCTGAGGTGTCCCGTCTGTACCTGGCCGCGGTCACCGAAGGCCAGCTCTACTGCAGCACTGCTTTGCTTCCTCATCAGCGCCCAGTGGCATTGTACAACTTCACAGGGGCTTGGCTGTTGCATTTTTTTTTTTAAAAGGTGTTTTAACCTGTTGCGGGGGGGGGGGTGTCAGAAGCTTTGCACAGTCCATGCATTACGAAGGCTGTTCTGAATGTTGCTGTAATCTTATGAAACAATATTTATCTCCTTCTGCCTTTTGTATTAAGGCTTCCTGTTGTACAAGTAAGACTTGGCCTTTATGTTGGGCTTGTAAGACCCTTGGAGGTGGAGGAGGGGGAGATCGAGCCCTTATTTACCACAAAACCCAGGCAGTGTTCTGTTTCTTTCATTTTCTGGAAGCTGAATGAGATGGGAAGCTGATGGCGATGGGTTACTGTTGCACTGTGGTGTTGCTTGCCATGAGGAACCTTTCCCAGTAGCCTTTGCTCTGTGTCATCTCATGAAGAACATAAACTGCTGTAAATTTAAAAAAATCTTGACTCTTCCTAAGGGCTTTTGTAATCAACCTGTTGCAGTATCCTGTTGAATTTTAGCAATGACATATCTTTATTTCAGGCTACTCTGTAGCATCCCTTAAATTACTCTGCTTCACTTCCTTTGTCCCCCTACAGTGCTTCCTGGCTTGCTCTGAGAGTTCCCGTGGTGTCTGCTAGAACAAGGGTTAATTAAAATGGCATCACCCATCAGAGGTAATGCCCAGTGGTGGCCATTTTGTTGAAACAGTTTTGAAAAAAGTCCCTTTTGCAAAAATGCGTTTCTTTTGCATCTGTGAGGCCATTGCCTAGGTTCTAAAGGAGGCTTTTGGTGTGAAGGGATAGCTGGTACTGTTGAGGCTGAAGAGTCTCTTAGCGTGTCATCAGTCAAACAAAGGTCCATCCCAGTCCTCCTGCATGACTCTCACAGCTACCAAAGGTGACTGCCTGTGGTGGAGAGAGCAGAGCACCTGTCTCTTCTGAGCTGTTGCTGAGCTCAATGGAAACTAGAAAAGTTGATGCAAAAGTTTCAGTGTATTTAGATTCTCTGAAGCAGTTTGTGTGCCTAGGATAGGCAGTTCCTGATCTGCAAATTGTTGGAAGCTGGGCAATGTTTGGGGCAGCATCACTTATGCTTTACCTGAGGCATGTGGTGACAGGCCCCTGTCAAAGGCATAATGCTGGCTTGCATAGGTGGGTCTGGGCTCTGATTTGCTACAGCTGCTCATAGGTGCCAGTGCTTTGAGTCAGTTGTCCTTGCTGAAAGCTTGGGTTGTGAGGAGGAGTTAGCAGCTTTTGAGCTCTTCCATGTAACTATTCTGAGATCACATCCTTGCTCTATAGTTTCCTGATGATGTCTTTGAGTTCCTGACCTGGATGTCTTTCTGTCTGTATGCTGCGTTTCTGCAAAAAGCATGTTTTATTCCAAACTGTCGCATATATCGATTGGCCTGTGGCTTTTTTTAAATAATGGCTTCTGGGTGGAGTCCTTCTGCAATGGAGGAAAATGACTCCCTGAGTTGCCTGGTAAAAGTCCTGTCAGTCCCTGCTGTATGTTGACTCCAGTAAACAATAAGAACATGCTTTTTCTATGTGCTTGAGATAATGTCCTATGTATGACATCTCATTTTACTCTGGATTTTGAGGTGGTTAGTCCATCCTGTGGTACATTTTGTAGGAGCTTAACAGTCAAGTTTTCTTTCTCCTGTGTCAAGGCAGGTGCGTTAAAGCAGGGTTTGTTCTTAGTGCAGATGGGGCCGTGGCGCTCCTTCTCTTGGATCTAATACAAAAGCCATTTTCTGAGTAAGCAGGGAATACCAACCCACGAAGATTTTTCTCCAATGCTGCAGCTTCCCAGCCCCCCCTTGTGCAGAAGGGAAGTCTTATGCCAGTTTGGAAGTGGGCAGGACTCTGAGGCTTCTCTTCAAGTACAGTAAGGCACACACAGCTAAAATCTTGGCTCTGTGAAGGATATTTTCAGTGCTGCCTCCGAAAGTTTGTGTCAATGGGTGTGAGAGATTCTTCAGCAAGGGGGTGGAAGAAAGCTGCTTGTATTCCCTTGTCAAGCAAAAATGCCAGGTGGGAGTGGCTAATGGAGTGCTATCTATTCCCGTTAGGAAGTTTCCAGCAGGCGTATTATATTACTCCCAGCTAACAAAAGTTGTAGCACAACTCTAGCTGTTCCCATTTGCACATACGCAGACCACGCAACAACTCCCTTGCTCTTGAGACAGCCCTGAAGGGGTTGACTGGTAAGCTGTGTCTCCTCTAGTTGGGTCATCCCACAGGTAAATTCACTCGTTACTTCTGCAAAGTTTGGCTTCTGCTCTAAGGAGTGTGTTGGGCTACTTGTTATGCATAGGAAGAAAATACATATTTACATGTAGTTGTATATGTAACATCTCTATCACTGTGTATACCTATATGTAGCAAACTGTCCTGTCTGATGTTTACAGGTGATTTGGTCATTTATAAAGCAGTCATGCTGTCCCTCTGTTTTTCTTGTGCCTTCTGTTTAAGACAGAAGCTTAGAAAGATAAAAGGTGGATGGACTGACTCTGAAAAACAAAAAGGGAGAGCACTGCTTTTTCATGTCCCAGTCTACTACTACTATCCCCAGTGACCTCATCAGTTTTGCTCTTGAAACCTCCGGGGAGGATGCTCTCCTACTCACCGCCTCTACTCTCTGCTCCTGGGCTCAACACTGGGTTATCTCCAGCTCTCCCTGAGTGTGTACACCGACAGCTGAGGTCATGGAAAGCCTGAGGGAGGGTGACTCCTGGAAATTACAGCTTGTCTCAGCTTCCTTGGCTGTGACGAACAGAAACCTTAGTCTCCCTGGTTGTTAAAAAACCTTCAAGATTCTGAAGGTGAAGACCAGGTCTCCTTCCATCTCACTTGCTCATCCTGCCTTTCAGACCCTGAACATGATTTTCCTTTTGCCACAGCAAAGCCAAAATGAAATGAACAGTGTCATTTCAACAGTGTTCGTAAAATCGCACCATTTTCCCATTCTTTCTTGCACGTGCATTTTGGCAGAGCTTTGCCCCAGGATGGTGACCATCTTCCCAATCTGTGAGAAATGTGCTTTTCCCTGCCACCCCATGCCTGAAGCCAGGGTGTGGAGGGAGAAATGAGGAATGGCAGGGCTGCAGGATGGAGATGAAGTGTTTTGCGGAGAGCACCTCATACCATCCCTCCCCATGGCACAAAAACCATCTGCTGCCAGGCCCTCTTGGCAAGGATCAGCACTGTAATAGCAGCACTGCTGTTGGGCATCTCTCTTGCCAGTGCTCTGCTCTGTCCCACCTGCCAAACTCCTTTGCTTGTGATCTCAACAGCCTGGCATCCTAGAATGAATTTAGTCCATCCTTATTAGTCCTGTGTCCTGGCTGCTGCACAGTAATAAAACTCTTGGCAGAATGAGCAGGAGGATCATTACTATTTTGCACTCCTGGCATTACATGGCAGAGTAAGAGGTGTATTTTGGAGTCTGGGCTGCATTTGGGTATGACCAGCTTGGTCCATGTTTCTAAGCTAAGTTCCTCTTGCTGGTTAGGTGGTTATGATGCTCCAGTCCAAGCTGGAAAAGTGCTGCACAGCTCGGTAGGTGCATTTCAGGCAGTAGTGCAGTAAGCTTAATGCGGGTATGAAAGCGTAGCCAGCTCCTTAGAAGGATGCAAGCAAGAGTAGCTGCCATTACATGCCAGCTGGGGTCTTCATGAAGTTATATATATTACACACACACAAATATATATATTTTGATGCCAGCAGTGCTGGACACTATTGGAAGCAGGATACTGGTTTAGTGGGATAAGGAAGGACATCAGGAATTATGTTCACTGGAGGTTAAGGGAGGGTCCTTGGCAGCTGTTTAAATTCATTTGGGTGTTGACCCACAGCCCCTGTCAGCAGGGTACAGCCAACCAAATGCAATTTTAATCATGCAGTGAGTTGCACAGTGTGTATTGCCTGCATCCATGTAGGCTGCTGCAGAATCACTTTTTCTACCTGCTGAGCATGTGTGTAAGAGGTGAGTGCATCCGAGTGAGGGAGCGTGGAGGATATGGGATATGGCATGGCTTCTTAAGAGAGATGGAAATGAGACGTGTGGGAGGTGTGAGAGGGGATGTTACTCAGACTCATGGGTTGTTCCTGGCAGCGGTAATGAGGCTTCTTAAGGAAAAAACGAGCCAGAAGTAGGTGACATAAAATGTTTGGCATTGACTATTGTTTCTTATTTATTGCTGGTACCGGATCTGAATGCAAAAGGAGCAAAGTTCACTTTTCCAACCCAGATTCTCCTTCCTGTTACAGGAAATAAAACAGAGCAGCAGGGAGCTGGTTTTAAACAGAGCAGTGGGGAGCTGGGGCAGTGGAAAGAGTTGTGAGGCTCTATCTAAGTGCCTGTGCTTTAGTGAAGTTTGTCCCTGTAGCTGCAAAGTGGAAGGTGCATGCTCCTTCCTGTGGAGTTGGGCTGTGGAGTTGGGCTGAAATCTGCAGCATGTTTCCAGATGTCTTTGCCACTGTAGGAGAGGGACAGGTTGAGAGGAACAAACACCTGGAGATGCTGTGGGAGAAAGATCTGGCTGTGCTGTACAAATGGGTAAGGTGAAAGCATGTCTGATACCTCACCCTGGAGCACTTCTGCCCCTATGGGGGTGAACTAGACAGGAAAAAGACCAAGCAGATAATTACTGTTTTGCACTCCTGGTATTGCATGGCAGAGTAAGAGGTGTATTTTGGAGTCTGGGCTGCATTTGGGTATGACCAGCTTGGTCCATGTTTCTAAGCTAAGTTCCTCTTGCTGGTTAGGTGGTTATGGTGCTCCAGTCCGAGCTGGAAAAGTGCTGCACAGCTCTGTAGGTGCATTTCAGGCAGTAGTGCAGTAAGATCAACACGGGCATGAAAGTGTAGCCAGCTCCTCTATAGAAGGATGTAAGCATAAGTAGCTGCTAGTGGGGGCAGGATACTGGTCTAGTGGGAGAAAGGGGGGCAGTCAAGAATTGCACGCTGTGGAGGCGTCCTTGGTAGGTCTTTAAATACAAGTGTATGACTTACCAGCGTAGCTGGAGTATGAACAACGGATTCTTTGGCTCCTTCACTAATGAGATCCAGTTAAAACTGGGACCAAGAGTGGTTTGGGCTAGGAATTTCTGGGGGAGAGGTTTGTGTTTTGTGTGAAGTGGATCATGTTTTGAGCCTTGCTGACCTGTTATCTGCCAGAGCAACAGCCATGATGCCTGTGTGGTTGTGTTTTCAGGGAGTGCTCTGATCCTCAGTGACCACCACACTGCAACAATAAAGAAAACAAGGGGGAAGGGCGGTTTTGGTAAAATTTATATGCTAAGAGAGCCAGCTGGCAGATGCCAGCCATGCTCACATTTCTGGCATGCCAGCCAGTGAGCAGGACTTCTGGAGTGCTGGATGAGGCAGGCATGAGTCATGGCTTGTGAATGTCAGTATTTCTTCCTAGCTTTGGTGGAATCCAGAAGGGAAGAATTCATATCCCATACCTTCCCCACACACACACACATTGCCCTGGAAACAGAGCTGATTTGTTTTTTCTCTGTGGTCACTGTAAGCTGCACGCAGAGCTCTCAGGGAAGTGGTGGGGAGCTGTGTGTGCAGTCACAGCAATGTATGGCAAGCGTGGAAGCCAGGCACACAGACACGTGTGTGGCAGGCACTGCCTTGGAGCAGCCAGCTCTGGAGCAAGAAGGGGACTCGGTTGTGTGTGTGTCGAGTACTGTGCGCAAGGAACGTGTGTATGGGAAAGTGTTGGGCTTCATGCTTGTGGGTTCGGCTGTTGTAGCATAGAAAGGATGAGTCCAGTCCTGTGTGGAAGTACAACTTGCTGAGGAGTTGAGCTGCCAGCGAGCTGGAAGCTGTGGTTAGTTGCAAGTCCCCCCATTGCTATATGGAGTAGCCCATCCATCTTTGTTGGGAGGCTTGGCTTAGGTGAGAGGTCTGCCAGAGGTGAGATGAAAGGTTTGATGTGGTCTCCAATTTACCTTGTCCACTCAGAGGGTTTTTGGAGGGACAAATTTCCTGTTATTGGGAGGACCTCTTTCTGTATTTGGGGAGGAGGAACTGTCAGGCTGGTTTCTGTGCCTTTGAGTCCCAGTTTGCTGTTTTTTTCCTCCTCCTGAGTGGGGAAAGAGTACAAGTGTCCCGCTGAGTTCCTGTGCTGTACGTGGGGAATGAGACTGTGCTCAGCCTTGGAGATGGGCTCTGGAGAGCCTAACAAAAGCCTGCTCTGTCCATTGTGCGCTCCCCAGGGCTTACCTCCGGTGTGTGCAATGTGTCCCAAGACAGGAAAAAAGGGAATTTAAACCACAGTCTTTACACCAGGAAAAAATCGTGGTTGCTGACTTCACTCGGCCATTTGCCCTCAGAGTTGGTCAGGCACTGGGGAAGTGTGGATCCTGAGTCACAGGTGTGCTGCAAGAAGCCTGGAAGGAGGGAAAAACAGACACAGTTGCAGAAGAAAAACTCTGCTTTCACTGGTGTCACAAGCTTTACTTTGGCTGCATCTGTCTCCATGTGGGAGAAAATCCCTTTGTAGAAAAAAGGGGTTTTGCTGTTTTCTACTTCATCAGGAATTTTAACAAGTTTTTAGAAAAAAAAGAGGGAAAGCCAACTTAGATGAGCAGTGAGAATATCCAAATTAAATTATTGTAGTTATATCAATGTAATTTTTATCAACTGTACATTTACAAGTGTGTAAGTGGGAAGCTGGTTTCTCTGTGTACTAAGGGCATAACTGTTGCAGATCAGCAGCATCCTCCCAATTTTTTACGTTGATAACCCCAAGGGGGCCAGCCCAGGTCCCCTCTCCCTGTATCACCCTGACCAAATAGTCTTTTTTGTTTTCCTGTGTCTGTGCACACGGTAGTGGTTATCAAGTCAGATGCTGCTGCATGCACATATACCACTGCAGTGAGGAGTCTTCTGAGAGGCAGGAAGGTGGCCCTGACACCAGAGCAGTCAGTGCTGAAACACCCTTTTGTCTGAGGTCAGTAATAGGAGGATTATTTTCTGTGCCAGAATTACCCTGGTTACTTCCAACATGAATTTTAGTTTTATCTAAATTCTTCAAAAGTAAGAAGCGACCTTTGTTTTCTGGGTTCCTCTATGCCTTGATATCCTAGAGGGACCTCATTTTCACAGTGCGCATTTATTACTGACCCAAACTCAGGTCAAAGTGAAGGTAGTTACTGAGTTTCTTCAGAAACTTTTGGCCATGTTGTTCCTGGATTTTCTCTGAGTATTTTTTGCTTTTAACGTTTAAGGACTTAACTGAGCATCTTAAATAACCTACAAGTGAACCGTGCTGTGGACTGCTTTTCTCCTTCTGCTCACTAATGCCATGGGGTGCACTGAGGGACGGATAATGAGTATGCTCAATGCCGGATGTTTGCCATGTTCCTGTCTCTTATATGCAGAGGAAAATGCTCTGCTGCTTTCTGCTGAGCTCAAAGAAGTAGTCTGAATGCTGAGTATGTGCCAGTAGTGTTCGGAGAGGGTCCCAAGGGAACAAAGTATGTGGTTTCTCCCATCTCCTGACGTCTTCTTGAGTCTTCCTGGTATTTGAGGGTTAATCCAGGGTGTTCCAGAGTTGTAGAATGGACTACTTTTAGCTTTTAAAATGTTAGCCTTTAAAATAACAGGAGATTAGATGAGATTATATGGTCCCGCTTTACTTTAAAATTGACCTCCAAGGCAGGGGGAGGGAGGTGCGGGGAGGATTAAGTTTCAAACTCCTTTTAGGCTTTCCTTTAGTAAAGCTTGTTCATATAGTGCTAGGGTAACCTGAGGGTGGGTTGGTGGAGAAATCCCCTGCAGGATTTCCCGGCTTCGTCTGAAGTCCAGCTGGTTTGTGCTGGCATGTGTCAGAGGAACCCTTTTCCAGTTACTTATTCCTGCCAGCTCTAAATGAAGCGGATGATACGCTGAGACAGACTTGCCGAAGTTTCTGTACTGATTATAGCTCTGTACCCTTCATGGATAGCTGCCCTTTGCCTGTCTGTTTATTTGCAGCAGCGGAGAGGACCTGGGCAAGCCCAGCTCCTGGTGCCTCTGTATGCAGGTCTGTATACAGACTGGTGGAGTGAGGCCTTTCAGGGAAGTGGTTGGCAGCTTGGGGCTGGGGGATTTATTTAGAAATTCTCTAGAGCTTGTTGGCGTGTGCTCTGGGGTCAGGCACTTCTTATCTTTTCCCTTGCCCCCTGCCTTGGCGAAGGGCCAGCAAATAATTGCCTTGAGGACAGCCCTTGCCTCCCAGTTATTTATTCACATGCTTGTGCCTCCCTGTCAAGTTTGCAGGTTGGTCTAAAAACAGCTGCGTAAATGGTTTTGGTGGACTCATTAAAACCTGCTACACAAGAGTGAGGTGGAAGAAGGAGGAGTGTTTTATTTTTGGCTGGGGGTTGTTTAATTTTTACTGGAAGAATGGTCCTTTTCAAGGCAGCCTTAAGCAGCATCAATTGAGCATTGTTTCCAGCATTGCTCCTATAGCAACAGGAGAGAGGCAGCTCCTATGAACTTGGACTTACAGTTCTGGGAAATGAAATGTCATTTAATTTGCCCTTGAGCGTGCTTGATATTTGATCTGACTCTAGTACAGTGTTTTTAGCTCTGGAGAGGAATGTAACTCCTCAAAGCGTTAAGTGATCACTCCAGAACAC
The DNA here is from genome assembly GCF_034638445.1 of Ciconia boyciana. Lineage (NCBI taxonomy): Eukaryota > Metazoa > Chordata > Aves > Ciconiiformes > Ciconiidae > Ciconia > Ciconia boyciana. The sequence goes on along the minus strand of NC_132939.1, from coordinate 20,698,576 downwards.
CCTTGGAGACACAGACGTCGGGGATATATAAGGACTGATGGTCAGAAGAGACTTCTTGGCCATTCCTGGCACTGCTGTTAGTGAAGTGGGTAATTCCAGGTGCGAGAGTGTTCCTGCATGAGGTGGCTGTCCTGAGTAGGAAGGGAGGCTCCTGAAGATGTAACGGGTATCTCTCTAGCTGTCATGCCCAGGTGAGAGCTGCTGTCGCCCCGTTCTGTGGCTGCATGATGTTCCCTTTTTTGTCGGCACGCTGGGGCGCTGCAGAGTGCATTGCCCTATTCTAGGACCGCAGGTACCAGCTCCGTCGTTGACATGCTGAGAGGTTTTCTCTGGCATGGCTGGCACCAGTCCTGAGCTCATCAGCAACATAGCTGAAGCGATAAGGCTTCAGCTTATCGCTTAGTACTTCAGCTTATCACCTTAGTTTCCACTGTCAAATCCCTTCTCAGCTGCTTTTAAAATATGATCTTTGTGGAGTTGAAACTGAGGCAGGCTGCCTGGGAGAGATCTGTGGGCTGACTCCAGAGACTTTTGCTTTGCTTGTTTACACCACAGAAAGTGTGAACAGAAACAGCCTACACAAAGCAAAACAAGTTTTGTACAAAAGCTAAAGCTGGTGCCAGCTTTTTGTGCACTTCTTGCTTTGTGCTGTCTGCAGTCAGGTGTGTCAGGCACAGGCAAGGCAGTGCTAACAAGTAGCTTGAAAACTTGTGTTTTACAGCTTTGTGTTCTGCAGTGGTCTTCCAGAGGACAGAACGGCTCAGTGGATGGAGGATGGATGTTGAGATGCGAGGAGAGCGAAGCTACCCCTTCTCTCTGCTGGGAGAGTCACTTGATCTCTCTGTGCTCCTATTATAACGTGCTACCTTTTTTTCTTTGTTGGGATGCTTTGAGGAGGCAAAGGGTCTTTCAGGCAGTGAGATTATAGAACATTGTGTCATTGAAAGGCTAAAATGTACTCTGTGGTGACACACCAGCTGCATGACAAAAACTCTCTTCCAAAAACTGCTGCATGACAGTGGGATTTAAAATCCCACAATTCGTTTGTGAGCTTGGTGAGGTGAAGATGATGGCCTGCCATGGGATATGCAGCTGATACTGTGGGTAGGCAGAAAATCTACTGGCTCTTAGCTAGTCACCTTTTCACTGCAGAGGTTTGTAGGGAATGCAACTGTGAAAGTACCTCTGCAGTGAGACTGTAGCCAAACTTTGAGTGACTGTGCGCTAGCTAAAACACAGCTTGTGTTCTTAGGTTAGTCTTTGCCCTGAGCTCAAACCACTGTGTAAAAACCCAGCTCTTTGTAGAGAGTGAACAAATGGTTATCATCACTGCGTTATTTGGAGAGCGCTTTGAATTCATGTACAGAATTGCCTGAATAGGTTTTGTGGGGGCTGGGAGGATTTTTAGCAATTGTTGGCTTCGTCCTAGTACTGGCATGGCTACAGGGCGGGGAGGTTTTGTGAGCACTCCCTGAAAACACTGAGGACCCAGTGGCTTCGCTTCTGAGAGCTGAGCTGCAAATGAATGTAATGAATAGGAAGGTAACAAATAGGAAGGGATCAGGCGGAAAGCTGATTCTGCACAGACTGTTTTGTTTAGAAATGTGGTTTAATGCTACTGGTAAGTTCTCCAGTGCAGAGAAAGCCCTGCTTTAAAAAAAAAAAGGGGGGGGCAAAAACCAACAAAAAACCATGCACAAACCCCACAATGCCCATGAACAGAGTTGGGAAAACAGAATTTAAACTACCAATAGCAGGCTGCAGTGAAGAGCTTGTCTTGTCTGTTGGCTAGCCCTGGCCTATCTGAACTATTGTTCCTTGTCGTGGCAAACCCTCATTGCTATGAGCCCTCTGCAAACACATGCCAGGCACTGATTTCTGGTGCTTCGAGTGAGAGAAAAGAGACGGTTATTGTTCCTCTCCCCAGTTCAATGACTAGTGAAGTGGTTCCTGTGTATAAATAGCGTAAAGTGCTTCGGGATCCTTCAGGATAAAGGAGGCCTTATGAGATACAAGAGGATGTTGTTTGATGCGGAAGGAGTTTCCGTTGGTCACACAGTGCGTGCTGGTCTCTGGCCTGCCTTCCAGCTCCTGATGGGGACTGGGTGCTTGGAGGGGCTGTTTGCTTTCCTGGTTATCCACTTCTGGGACCAGCAGATGAGGGCTTTCTGCTCTCAGGATGTGGCTGGCTGTGTATCTTTTGTTAGGACCAGAAAGCCCTATGAAGGGTTTTTTGTTTGCTTTGTAGTAGAACAGTGCTAAAGCACAGACACACGCAGTCCTGGGCATGCTCGCTCACTCTTTCTTTCTCTCTCACGCTTGATTTTTCTTAATGGTTGTGAAATTGGTTTTACGCTAAGGTCCCTTTTATCCTCAAGGATCCTGAAGCCAGCCATCACCTCACCCAGGTTTGACTAACCCCCTCATAAAACACTTAATTCACAGGTATGTGTGTGGTGCTGAACATGTAAATCCTTGCTGAGTTTGAAATTTATGCTGCAGTAAGTCCCTCCCCTGGGGAGTAAACAGTCTCGAAAAAATGAACGGAAGGGCTAAGTGCTCTTCCCCTGAGAGACGGCTCTTGTCTCAAAGAGCAGGCGGCTCCTCGGGTGTATCAGGCACACAATTCCTCACTGGATACCTGACTCTCATCAAAATTAGCAGGAGTTAAGGGTCTACATCTCTCTTGAGGGGTCTATTCAAAATGCAGCAGTTCAAGCCAGGGTAGAAGAAAGGAGGGATTTGGCAAGTGTCCTGAGGGGTGACAGCAGGACTGTGATGTGCCCGTGGAGATGTTGCCTAGACCCAGAGGGTGTTGGTGAGGTCCTCCCAAACTCCCAGGATGGGATCTTGCTTATCCTCTCTAAGTTCTTCAGAAAGGTGCTCTCCCAGTCGAGAGGTAGGGCCAAGCAGGGTCTGCCAAAGATGGCCAAGAGATCTTACTTCTTGTTGAATGTAGGTGGCTTTCTAAGTTGCTCCACCTCACCCAGAACCACTGTGCACATTCCTGGTAGGAGCAGGTGATGTGACTGGAAAACATTGCTTTGTATTCCTCACTTCTCAGCATCCCCTAGAAGGCTTGGGGCAAGATCCCTTTGTGCTAGGTACTGTACAGTCAGAGAAGATGACTCCATGCCCTCAGGGGCATGTAATCAGTTTAGACAATAGGCAGAAGGAAATAAAAGCAGTTTCCAAGCTGTGGTCTGGAGAATCTCATTCAGCAGTGCCAAATGAGTTCAGCTTCCATGTGAAGGATGAGGGAGGAGCAAAATCTGTTCTGTGTGCCTGCCCCACACACAAGTATAAATGACAATTCCTGAGAAGGAGCTTCTTTGCCTTACTGGATGTCTGGCTCGTGTTTTGCATTCTCCCCAGCCCTACAGGCACAAGTACTTTGACTTTCCAGCACGTTCCAGCATGCTGAGATGGAAAGCAAAGCATTCAGCTTTGCATCGTGGGTCAGTGTTCAGCTTTGCATCCTGGGTCGGCTTTTGCTCCTGAAGGGGCAGGAGTGTGGGAGCAGCATGAAGCAGGTGGATAAATGGTAGGGCACAAGGGCTGCTCGAGGAGAGTTTGGGCCCAGCCTCGGGACTGAGGATACTTCAGAGCTATTGCTTACTTTGCAGGTGACTGCGCTGCCTATGCCTTCCCTCCTCTCCCCAGTTCCTCAGAAAGCTCCTTTGTCTGATCTTTATTTTAATTAATGATCCCAGGACTTTGTTTGGCCTGCTTCTCAATGGCTCAAGTGCTGGGATTTCCACTCTTTCTCTCAAGAGATGTTTTTGTGGTCTAGAGGCTGCATAGTAATGTGAATCAACAAGTTTCTAGCTCTTACCAGAGCATTCCTTTTCATAGGGAATGGAAGCATGGGTAATCCAAGCTGATTATAAATGAAGGTGTGTCGCCCATACTATGCTAGGTAAAGGCCTGCAGGAGCCTCCCCTTGAAGATAATAGGAAGTCAGAATGGTTATGAATTGTATTACTTTTTATTAGCACATCAAATTTAACTTTTTTCTCTTCCCAGGTGGTTTGCAAACACCCCGTTATCCCACTTAGGCAAGTCAGGAAGTATTACTGCTTCCATATCCTGGTATGGGCAATAGATAAGAGTTTAAGCCTTAGGCTGTGAAGTAAGTGTCAGGGTGTAGGTCAAAGGATCATTAATTCAGTATCCAAACATACAGGTTAGGGAGGAAGAATTGCTATTCTCTTCCCTTCTCCATCCTGCTGCCTGCAATGCCAATGGAAACAGATTGCAGGGTGAATTGAACCTGCCTGCTGTGGGATGAGGGTGAGATTGCTGAGGATGTGGCAGTACAAATGACTGCAAAAAGTTTGGGACCCTTTATCTTAGAAAAGCAGGGGACAGTGGGGATGCTAGAGGCTGTTTTCCAGTACAGCAGCCTTATGCAGCCTAGCTGCCTCCACAGATATGACAAGCCATGGGACAACACACCAAGGTTAGAGGGATGGGGTGCTAGCGAGGACCCTCAGCCTGTTGCTGTGAGACCTGCTGGGTACACTGGAGCACACTTGAAGTCTTACAGAGAGGAGCCAGGGGCTCCTGAGGTAATAGGAGCCAACAGGGAAGCACTGGTGAAATACCTCAAAGGAATTAAGGTCTGTTCCTCTAAAAAGGTCACATGGCGAACAGCCCAGCTGAAGTGCCTCTGCACCAATGCACACAGCATGGGCAACAAACAGGAGTTGGAAGGCACCGAGCTGCTAGAAAGCTATGACCTACTTGCCATTACTGAAACTTGGTGGAACGAATCCCATGACTGGAGTGTGGCTATCGATGGCTACAAGCTGTTCAGAAGGGACAGGCAAGGAAGGAGGGGCAGAGGGGTTGCCCTCTATGTCAAGAAATGGATAGATTGTGAAGAGCTGTCTCTGAAGAATAGCCACGAGCTGGTTGAAAGCTTATGGGTAAGAATTAGAGACCGAGGCAACAAAGGGAACCTTGTGGTTGGTGTCTACTACAGGCCGCCTGATCAAGGAGAGCCTACTGATGAAGCCTTCTAACTCCAGCTACAGAAGGCATGCACTTGCAGGCTCTCATCCTGCTGGGGGACTTCAACCACCCTGACATCTGCTGGAAAAGTAGCATGGTGAGCTGTAGGCAATCCAGGAGACTCCTGGAATGCATTGAGGATAGCTTCTTAAGCCAGGTAGTTGACAGCCCTACCAGAGGGGATGCGTTACTGGACCTGTTGGTCACCAGCGCAAGTGAGCTAATTGGTGACATCAAGACTGGAGGCAGCCTGGGCTGCAGTGATCATGCACTGGTGGAGTTCACAGTCCTGAGGGATATGGGTCAGGCAAAGAGTAAAGTCAGGACCCTGAATTTTAGGAAAGCAAAATTCTAGCTGTTCAGGGAGTTAGTCAATAGGACCCCCTGGGAAACTGCCCTCGGGGACAAGGGAGCAGAACAGAGCTGGCAGATATTTTAAGGACGCTTTCCATAGAGCGCAAGAGCTCTCGATCCCCATGTGTAAGAAATCAGGAAAGGCTGGCAAGAGACCAGCATGGATGAGTCAAGACCTACTGGTCAAACTAAAGGACAAGGAGGAAATGCACAGGCAGTGGAAACAGGGAAAGGTATCCTGGGAAGAGTATGGGGACGTTGCCCCGTTGTGTAGGGATGGGGTCAGGAAGGCCAAGGCGTGGCTGGAGCTGAACTTGGCAAGGGATGCAAAGAACAATAAGAAGGGCTTCTATAGGTATGTCAGTCAGGAAAGGAAGGTCAAAGGAAGTGTATCCCCCCCGATGCACATGACTGGCAAACTGGTAACGATGGACAAGGAGAAGGCTGAGGTACTCAACAACTTTTTTTCCTCAGTCTTCACTGGCAATCTCTCTTCCCACACCTCTCGAGTAGTGGATGGACCTTAAGGCAGGGACTGGGGGAGCAAAGTCCCTCAGTCCCTCCTACTGTAAAAGAAGATCAGGTTCGAGACCACCTGAGTAACCTGAATATACATAAGTCTATGGGACTTGACAAGATGCATCCCAGAGTCCTGAGGGAATTGGCTGATGTAGTTGCCAAGCCACTCTCCTTAATATTTGAAAAGTCATGGCAGTCAGGAGAAGTGCCTGGAGATTGGAAAAAGGGAAATGTTGCACCCATTTTTGAAAAGGGTAGAAAGGAGACCCTGGGAACTACAGACCTGTGAGCCTCACCTCTGTGCCTGGGAAGATCATGGAACAAATCATCTTAGAAGCTGTGTTAAGGCACACGGAGGACAGGGAGATGATTCGAGACAGCCAGCATGGCTTCACCAAGGGCAGGTTTTGCCTGACCAACCTAGTGGCCTTCTATGATGGAGTGACTACATCAGTGGACCAGGGAAGAGCTACAGATGTCATCTATCTGGACTTCTGTAAGGCCTTTGACATGGTCCCCCACAACATCCTTCTCTCTAAATTGGAGAGATATGGATTTGATGGATTGACTGTTTGGTGGATAAGGAATTGGCTAGATGGTCACAGCCAGGGGGTAGTGGTCAACAGCTCAACCTCTGGATGGAGATCAGTGACAGGTGATGTCCCTCAGGGGTCTGTATTGGAACCAGTACTGTTTAATATCAGTTTACTGTTGGTTACTGTTGGTATTACTGTTTAATATCATCAATGACATAGTGGGATCAAGTGCACCTTCATCAAGTTTGCAGATGACACCAAGCTGAGTGGTGTGGTTGACATGCCTGAGGAATGGGATGCCATTCAGGCAGACCTGGACAAGCTCAAGAACTGGGCCCATGTGAACCTCATGAGGTTCAACAAGGGCAAGTGCAAGGTCCTGCACCTGGGTAGGGGCAACCCCTGGTATCAATACAGGCTGGGGGATGAAGGGATTGAGAGCAGCCCTGGGGAGAAGGACTTGGGGGTTACTGGTGGATGAAAGACTGGACATGAGCCGACAATGTGCACTCACAGCCCAGAAAGCCAGCTGTATCCTGGGCTGCATCAAAAGAAGTGTGGCCAGCAGGTTGAGGGAGGTGATTCTGCCCCTCTGCTCTACTCTGGTGAGACCCCACGTGGAGTACTGCATCCAGCTCTGGAGTCCTCAGTACAGGAAAGACTGTGGTCTGTTGGAGCAGGTCCAGAGGAGGGCCACAAAAATGATCAGATGGATGGAACATCTCTCCTATGAGGACAGGCTGAGAGAGTTGGGGTTTTTTAGCCTGGAGAAGAGAAGGCTCTGGGGAGACCTTATTGCAGCCTTTCAATACCTGAAGGGGGCTTATAAGAAAGATGGGGACAGACCTTTTAGTAGGGCCTGTAGCGATAGGACAAGGGGTAATGGTTTTAAACTAAAAGAGGGTAGATTCAGACTAGATGTAAGGAAGAAATGTATTACAATGGGGATGGTGAAACACAAACAGGTTGCCCAAGGAGGTTGTAGATGCCCCATCCCTGGAAACATTCAAGGTCAGGTTGGAGAGGGCTCTGAGCAACCTGGTCTAGTTGAAGATGTCCCTGCTTATTGCAGGGGGGTTGGACTAGATGACCTTTAAAGGTCCCTTCCAACCCAAACCATTCTATGATTCTATGATAAATGTAGTAAGGTTGTAGCGAAATAACTCCTGTTAAGTTTGAAGGCACCTTCCTGTGGCTGCTTGCTTGTCTGAGGGAGGTACTGTGCATTTACACTGGGAGGTTGAAGCCTTGCTCTAGGAAGGCTGGCAGTGGCAGATGAATTCAAAGGAGCTGTTTTCCAGCAGAGCCTGCCGTGGTGCTTAGGATCTGTGTCTTGATTATGCTTCAGCAGGGATAGAGGCTGAAGAAAATGGTGACTCCCTAGCACGCTTTTTCTCTGCAGGGGTCCTGCTCTGGTTCATGCTCTATATCCCGAGGCTCATAAGCCCTTCAGAGGCATGGTTGTACACAGAGCAAAGGATGGATGTACACAGTGAGTTCTGGTGCTGTCTGCCCACCTCTTTCCTCTTCCCGGGCAGTTCCCATGGGAGGGCTAGGAGCAATGATCACTTTGAGGCACTAACACCGGCTAAGGCTTCACACTGCACAGAAGGGCCTTCTTCCTGAGCTTTCTCGTGGAGTTACTTTTGGGCCTTTTGCACCAGAATGAGCTGTCGTCATGGTGTGTACACAGCCTTGACAGAAACTATAGCAGCATTTACAGGATGCAGCAGTGAATATAAACCTATTCTGACAGCTCCTTGCCATCAGAAGGTCTTCATACGCTCCGCTGCCGCAGGTTGGCTCTCCCCCGTTATCCAGTGCACACTTTGCGGCTTAATCAAATGCATTCGTAATGTGTATTCTGAAATCGTGCTCTCTATTAAAGGAGGACTTGATGGCAAAGCATATTATCAAATATTGATTCCCAGAATAATCTTTGACATAGTTCATGATTCTCTGCATCTCTCTTCTTTTCTCTTTCAGCTTTCTGCTTTCCTGAATCCAGCAGAGGACCAGAGCCAGCAAGAAGAGAGGGGGTGGAAGAAAGCACTTGAAGAGGACTGGACATTTGCACTGGTGCTGTGAGCTGCTTTGGTGGTGAAAGGTCAGTGTCAAGACTTGACCCATGTTGGCTCTTGGTTTGGGGTGGGTAATGGCACTCAGTAGTTGTGTAAATCAGAACTCTTCACCTGCAAGCTTTAGAGTTCCTCTCCTGGGAAGGCTTTACTTAATGACTTCTGGCTGCTTTCTGGGCTGTGCAACTTGCCAAGTGCTGGCAAGTTGATAAGCAGCTAGGGGGCTTTTCTGAGGATGTTCAGTGGGGTAGGTAAAGTGGTGGTGGTAATATTTTCATCTTACAGAGTGGGAACTTAGAGAGGTCATGCTTTCAAAGGTTGGAGTTTAGTCTTGCTGGGAAATGAGGTCTTCAGTCAGTTTGCTGAAGATAATAGGTTATTGGCCCACACCTGCATTGCACATACCAAGGGGAGGACATCTGCTTTGTTTGCTAAGAGCTGCCTTAGGGCCAGGGTTCGATAGACTTCAGTGTAGCTGAACCTTGCCCTCCAGGCTGGCAGCGTGCCCACTGAGTGCATGAGGTGGCTGTATTGGCAGGGGGCTGACAATGTTGGACTTGCAGCCCTTTGGGAGCTGCACTTTCATAGCAGCACAGGTGCAGTGGGATTTTCTGCAGCAAGTCTTTCTTGTATGTGTTGGCAAAGATGTTAGAAGTTATCTAACTTCTGGCATACGAGTTATCTATGAAATAGATGTCACTGATGTGTTGGATACCAATTTTCTTGCTATCATTCAAAAATCAATACTCAAAAATAATGATGCTTTTAATGGCCTGGGAGCTATTTCATTTGCTTTGGCGTTGTTTCTTCCCCATCTGTCAGACACTGCTTTAGAGCAGGTTGTGTAGAAAAAGCCTGCAGGCCTGGCTTTCTTTGCTGTTTAATTAAGTACTGTTACTGTGCAAGTTGAGGCAAATGTACCAAGCAACGTCTGTGATGACTAAATGAATGTCTAGCCAGCAGGAGTGTGTGTGTGTGCATAGGTTGTGGGTGTGTGCCTCTAAGTGCCTTTGGGCCTGCAAATAAAAATACAGTGGTCTGATGTGGGATAACCAGAGCAAGTCCTGCAGTTGAGATTTTAGGTGGCTCAGCACAACAAAACAGCTGTTTGTGCAGTGCTTGTGTTCCCAGGTGCTCAGCACCCGGAACTGGAGCCAAATGGCTGTACTTCTGGTGTGTTCCTGTTCTCCAGTTTGTCCTAAGGGTTCAGTCTCAGTACGATGAGAGCCCAAGAAAATCAGGCCATGGAAAGGTTTCACTTTTGAAATGACCCCTGCCTTGCCTGGAAGTCATGCGCTGTCTTCTTACCCAGCTGGGAGGTTGTGGCTTGCAGTCAGACAGGGCAGGATGAACTCACTCTCTTTTTCTTTTTTCTTTTTTAGTTTTTTGAGATGTTTGTGTAGGTGGGTCATCCTTTCCTTCTTGCTCTTCATGTAGGTGCTTCACTATTACTCCATTCTTTCATACTTTGTTACTTGCATCTTGCAATTTTTGATGTATTTGAGCCAGCATGCCTCGTAAATGGTTGCCAAAATGGCTTTACCAGACAGTCCTCTCATTATAAGTATGGATTTTACTAACCCCAAAAGAGGTTGTTCCAGTTCACTGGCCAAAGTAGCCTATGCTGGCAAAAGCACTTTTGAGGCAGTGAAAGTGTGTTGCTGTAGGGCTTTTGCCAATACATCAGTCACCTGGAGCCTGTCATGCCTCGCAGCTGGCATTCCTCTGTCAGCAGGGGTTCTCAGTGCAGATCATTACAACATCACTGGGTTTAGACAAAGATGAGGGTCCTGCACTGGGGAGGAAGAGCAGAGGCAAGGGACAAACTAAGGGACTTGCCCAAGGCCATGCACAAAGTCTGTGTCAGAGTGGAGAAATGGATTCAAGCTGTTCAACTCTCAGTATCTTGAATTAATCTTCAAACTGTTATCTCTCCCTTTCATGTGCAGGTTCTGTCGCACTGTTTGTCCTTGTTTTTTTCCTCCCATCTTTGTGCATTGTGTTTTAGTTAGAGCATTATTTCTCCTTGTCACTTACGTTGCAGTGTGTGTGGGCATAGTAGGGACCTGTTGTTGATTTCTGGCAAATTACATAAAAATACCTCTCTTAGTTGTATGACTAAATTTCACAGCCTGTATCCCATGATTGCTTGTTTAAATTTAACTTGCTGATGAAGCTACTGTCTATTGGACTGGACCAAGTGAACTTCATTATGGAAGTGCTTTTGGTCTTCTAACCACTTTTTCAGTTAGCAAAGCGCTTCCTGTTATGAAGCTCATGTCTAATTAATATGTTTTTATGCATTTGTAAATACGCCCCTGTGGCATAGCTCGCCAATTTCTGTCCACTGGAGAGCTTGTTCATAATTATCAATGTGATTCAGAATAGACCTTTGCCTCAGTGTTTTAAAACAGAATATAACCGCGTGTGTTAATTAATGTTGCTGCTTCTTGTCTGGTTTCAAGAGTGATTCATGTCACTTTTGAGGGTCTGTTGACAGTCATAAAGATGACCGAAGCCAAGAGACCCTCGTCACATTAGTGAATTCAGGATGAGGCCCTCCACCTTCATCCCAGTGCTGTGGCGCCGATCAACACCTCTGTGCTTTTTGGGACTGTGAGGCTCAGAGCCCAAAGTCACCCTTAGCCTGCAAGGCAGCTTGTGGCTCACCTTCACTGCCTGGGCTCTTTGGGAAGGGCATTTCACCAGCGTCTCCTACCCTAACTTGCTTTCCCCGAAGACCAGCGTAGCTCCCTAAAGCCTGACACAGTCTTTGCAGGCGACAGGAGGCAGCATGCCACCCTGTGTGACGCAAGGAGCACAAACACATGGCTTCTAAGAAGCCGGTCTGGAAAGAGCTGTCTTTCCCTGAATAGCTAGTTGGGTGAGTCATTAAGCATGCAGAGGCAGCCAGTGCCATCAGCTCTGCTCCTGGCTGGGAAGGATAGATCAAACAGGAGACAGCTCTGATTGCTTTCTGATTCATGGCCTGCCATCCCTGCGTGAATCACCGTGCTTTATAAACCTGCAGCTGTTCCCTGCCAGCTTTCTGGAAACAGACAGATCCTCTCCTCCCAGCAGCGAAGCTGAGCCGCCTGAAAGGCCTGTACGCGGCGCTCAGTGGAGCAGGACCTGCAGTCTTGAGGGCAATTTCAGACTGTCATCTGAGTGCAGGTACGGTCTCAGCTCTGTGTCTGCCCAGTCCTCACCCAGAATAAGATGCAGCTTGGTCTGGGATTTCTGAGCTGTCAGATCAGGAGGAGGGACAAGTTAGCATCCCTCACTAGGGCCCAGCACCTGCTGTATGGTGATACGTGGAAATACCTGTAGTGGGTTTTTTTTGGCGGGGGACATACTCTGAGGGGAAGGGGGAAAGGTTCCTGAAATCCTCTGGAACAATAGGGGAACTGGGCCAAGGAGCCAGCCCAAGGACAGTACGCATTGTTACCGTCCCCTGGCTATCAGTGATATGAACCAGGGTCAGTCTCAGCAAACCTGCAGTGCATTATCCTCTACATATGGCCCTGATGTTAGACGGGGTGGGCAAAAAGCCAGGTGCAGCTCTTAGAGTCTGTTACTGGAGGGCATCTCTTGGGTCTGGGCTGAGGTACCTGTTTTGGGTTGTGCAGGCGTGTATGGCTGTGGGAGCCTGCCTCGCTGCTGCCATTCCTGTTCTGTGGCGAAATGAAGCCTCTGGGAGCTGTAAATCTGTCATCTTCCATGAATGTTGCATTCACAGGGCGTCTTCTCATTGAGAATTTACAAGTCTGTTCAGTGCATACGGTACCACCAGCATCCATTCCTCCCTACTGCCCTGGGCCTTTTTGTGCCGCAACATGGTAATTAATCTGAGCATTGCTGGAGGTTCTGATCTCTTCTGAAGATAACTCTGAAGAGTTATTCTCCTTGATATATGCCACCATCTCAGAGCTGCTCCCTTTGCCAGTGAAACAGCCCTCTGCTGCCAACTGTTGCTGCCAGATGTTATTCTAGAGAAAAATGTTTTCTTGTGAAATGGTGGCAGGGCACGGGTGGGACTGCTGGCATGTTCTCACCTTTGCCTTCCCTGTTAGCTTCATTTATTAGTTTCTAAAGCACAGGCCTGGCTGGGGTTTTTGAGTGGGCTGGCATGAAGTGAAAGGAAACAGTTCCCTGCAAATAAAATACAATTATACTGCAGAACGGGCAGCTGCTGTTCCCAGCCTTGGTTCATCTGGCTCTAAAGCCAGATGTTAGCAATGTAGTGGCAAAGATAATACCGACTGACTGACCCAACCTGATAGCCACTTGATGTGCAGTCTGGCTGTGCATACCCATTGCTTGCTTTCTTTACTGTCAGGTGTTTTGCAGTGGGCTTGCCAAGGTAGATGAGCATCTGTACTGCATGGCTGGGTTGCAGCTGCAGTGGGTCCCCAGAGGAAGCTCGCATTTCTTGTGGGAAGAAGTTTTGTAATCTAAGTGAGCGTGAACTCCATGCCTCTGGAGAAGGGGAGAGGCTGTTTGCCTGCCTGCTTCCAGGGAAATTGCTGCTTTAGGAAAGCATTTTGCTCTGATATGGGTGCAAGATGTTTGCATCATTCCTCACTGGCTGGTAGGGGAGGAAAGGGATGATTTTTTAATTGAATGAAGGAGAGGTGGTGTGGATTTGGTTGCACTTCTGCAGACTGCCTCACACAGGTGATTCTGGCAGTGATGCTCTGGGCAGTGCCTTTGTCCCGTCTGCCTGGTCAGGCAGTGGTGAAAATATTTTTTTCGAGAGGTTCAGAGCTTCTGGCATAAACAGGAGGCAGTAAAGTGACATGGAGCTGCACTTGCTGCAGACCTACTTCTGAGAAACCTGCTCAGTGTAGCAGATCTGTAACACTGGACTGGGACTGACCCACAACGAACTCCCATTAGTTATGTATCTGCAGTGGCGTTTTATGCTGTCAGATCATGTGAACCAAATGTTTATGTTTCTTCCTCTTAGTAGGTGGGACAGCTGCCCTAGGAGACAGCTGGCCAGTGAGAAGGGCCATAAGAAATATGCAGAGTGAAGAAGAGAATTAATTATTCCAACATATTGCTGGGGTTCAAAAAGGATAGGGCATTTGAGTGGATAACAAGTACATTCCCAGTTACAGTTGTAAAGATTAAAAATACCCCAAACTTAGAGAGGGATCTATTTAAGGCAGTTGTAACTAATGCTAGTGAGGAAAGAATATTCTTTGGAGACAGATTATTCTGTAAATGTCAAAGACAGAGGTTTCTGTTGCCGCCTTCAGAAGCAGCAGTTAACAGGCCGCAGTCAGGAGCCAGATACAGGGATTTTCTGGATAACAGGTGTGGGATTTCATTTATTTCAGTTCAAATAGGAAGAAGTGAGCATGAGGTATACTGAAGTTTCCTCACCATAACATTAATCCCGCTTCATGGTTTCGTCTTGACCGCTCGTACAACAGTAGGTCTGATCCCTCCACTGCAAGTATTGATCTAAAGGAAAATGAGTCTCCAGAAGGGACAGCAGGATGGGGAGAGAGAAGTAGGATGAAGGCAGTACAGGAAGGCCATCTGCCTGTGCTGGTACCATCTGCCTCCCTTTCACACTGTGCGAGGTCTCATGCTGTGTAGGTCACCCAAATGGATACAAGAGCTCTTTATCTAAACAAGCACTGTCTAGCATCCGTGAAGGCAGTTGAATGGCTTGCCCACTGGCTTACTTCAGCAAAAGGTCAGAAGTGTGTTCTTGCAGGAGGAGAGTAGTAATGCTGGCCTTTTGAGAGAAGGGGTGTGATGACTGACTCAAGCTTTTCTGATTTTTTTTTTTTTTTTTTTTCCCAGGAACTTGCTGAGCCAGAAAGATGCGTGAGTATACAGAAAAGAAGGAAACATGTGGGACCATCTGTCTCAAGTACCTGCTCTTCATCTTCAACTTCTTTTTCTGGGTAAGAAAGTTCAGTCTATTTCAGAGGCACTGAGATGGGCACTGCAGTTTTGGTGTCAGGGGCACAGAAATCTTGGGCTTGATGAAGTCTTTGGCAAAAAGCACTGACATCAGTAGGACACAGATTTTGTCCTGTGAGGTGAAATCCCATCCCTTGGGCTTGCCTGCCCAGGCTGCAGAAGTTATGGTTTGACACTGTAGTCTTTGACTGTCTCTAGGTCATGTTATCAAGTACAGAAAATAACAGGGAGCCTGAAAACATGCTTTGTTTTTTCACTTGGCTTGCTTTTTCAGGGAGCCTGAGGACTCCACTGTCTTGCCATTCCTCCTTTCAAAATGGCAGAGGGAGCCCTGGCAGTGGATTGAGACAGCTAGAGCAAGGATAACAAACACCTTCTTGCAGCTGGGTCCACATTAGAGCTTCCTAGAGTCATGCTTTCCACAAGAAAGTTACTGGTGCCAAAGGATTGTTTTTCCCTTTGCTGCCTGGGACAGAGCATTGGAGTGTCCAGGTCGGACCTGTAAGGAAAACTGTCTGAGCTTACTAGAAGCTGCATAAAACCCTCCAGAAACACAAGGCTTGCAAAGAGAGAAGGGACTGCTAGGAGTCTGGTTGGCTTCTCCATGTTCATTTGCTGCAAGGGTTAGAGTTTAACCAGCGAGGCTGTTTAGCTCCTTGACTGCTTTCTCCCCAGATGTGTAAGTCTAGGAAGGAGATATTGGGCATGGTTGTCATTTATTGGTAGTATTGCTTCCTGACAAACAGTGGAAAACTTGCTGATGTAAAGCTGTTTTCTTCCCCTCTGCTGCTAGGTAGCACCCCAATAGATTTGACATTTTTTCACATTTGCTCAGATAACAGTGTGGCTACACTTGGGAAGGCTCTGATCCAAGTATGAATTGCTGTGCACAGGTAGGTGCTTCAGATAGCTTGCGTCTCAGGCTGCCTGGGGTGCTAAACTGGCTGCCTTGAAGCCCAGCCCCTCCCAGTGCACCGGGGCCTGCTCCCGGTCCCAGGGAGAGTTCTGGGAGTCCATCCTTTAGTGTAGATCATCTTTGGCTCAGCTTACAAGGCTCAGGCTCAGACCTGAGGCACGTCCTGGTATCCCAGTCCAGTTGCTCTGGGAGGTGAGGAAGTTCATGTATCAGGTGCCCTTCATTTGTTTGCTTCTCTCTCCACCCAGCTGGCTGGTGGGGCTGTGATGGCAGTGGGCACCTGGACCCTAGCTGAGAAGAGTGACTACATCAGCCTGCTCTCCTCCAGCACATATTCAGCAACTGCTTATATTCTGGTGGTGGCTGGGGTGGTTGTCATGGTTACTGGCATCCTTGGTTGCTGCGCCACCTTCAAAGAGCGTCGGAATTTGCTAAGAGTGGTAAGTTTTGCTTGGTTTTTTTTGGGGGAGGATTCACCCCGTTTTCTCTTGAACCATGCTGGGAGGGAGGGAAACATCTTGTTTGTGTTCTGCACCAATCTTATTTGTCTGTCCTAGAGCAAATACCACTAAGGCCTCCAGCTCCTAACAGCAGTGCTGTCCTTGTCCTAGGGGGCAGGTTCTACTGCAGAGCATTTCCTTTCATCCACCCAAAGAATGTGCTTACCACTGCGTGGTTCAAAAGTATAAAGCATAGTCGTAATACCTGCACTTTGTGTAAGAACATCTATTTGAAACTATTCAAAATCTTGTGGCTTTTGTCTCTTCCTTCTTTCCTGCCCATCCCATATTCTCTTTTGGAAAATGGGAAGAGAGAGGAAAGTATGAGAAACCTGTAACAAAACTGGCTTTTAATGACAGTAGGTTCAAGCCAAATTAACACAGTTTTTCACTTGGTTGTCAAAAATCAGAGCATCTCCAATGAATATTTTCTTTAGTTGCAAAAAAATTATTTTAGTTTTGCTTCCACAAAAAAAGCCACACTGTTTTGATAATCTGCTTCTTTTATGCCTTTCCCTGTGTTACGTCCTGAGCTCCCTGCTTGCCCACCTACACTGAAGTTTTTGACCAGCCCTAGGATTTCTATTCCTCTTCCTCCCTTTCAGTCTGGAGTGTGGCATCAGTCCCTTTTAGTATCTGGGCTACAGTAGTGAGTGCAGTGACTGAAATAACAATCAGTGGCTCTTTGCTTTCACAGTTACAGAAAAGGATACTGCAGCAACTCTTCACCAGCTCCTTCCTTTGCAAATCCTCATTCACCTGACTGTCCCATTTCCCCTCTTTTGTTTGGATAGAGCAGAAATAGAAGTTGTGAGCAAGCCTTATGCTTGTACCACTGCTTTGAAGGCCTGGTAATCCCTGTGAGAGCCAGAGTAGGGCCAGGAAGGGAGGGTAAAACACAGAGGACACAGTGAGTGCATTGCTGGTGCTTGTTCATTAGGCTCCTGGTCTGTAGCAGTCCATTTTGGCCTTGCTTCACTTACTGTCCATGCCAAAGAGATCTCCCTTGGTCTTTTTGCCTCAGCCAGAAGCTACGGATTAAAATCCGGTGGGGTTTTCTTTGTTATTCTGCCACAGAAAACTAATAATTGTCTCTTGGGAACAAAAGGTCACTGTATCCTTACACCATGCGTCCTTTCGGAGTGGCTGGTCGCGACAGGCCTATTGTCTTTTCTTGGCTGTGCTTTGCTTTGGTTGCCGGTGAGTAATCTGCACAAGAGATAGAGCTGTGCTTGCCAGGGCTGGGTGAGCCTGGCTGGGGGCCTTTGCCAGCTCTGAGGTCAGACAGTAATCCTGACAGCTTCACAGTCAGTGCCCCGGGGTCTGTGCCAGCCTGTCTCAATCTGTACCAGAGGCCCATATAAATACGGGAAGGAGTGCTGTAAGCAGCACTCTCCACCCTCCCCAGTGACTCCTTGGTGCTTTTAAAAATAAATTCTTGACAGCTTTGGGTGCTGTTTGTGAAATGCATATCTGGTTTTTAGTGTGTTTTTTCTGTTGAAGACTCAGGAAGCTGTGAATTTTTTTGCTGCTTTTCTACCTGACTATGAGTTTTATGGGCCCATTTCAAGGCTTTTTGTAGTATTTCATTGCTCATCACTCACAGCTGTGCTACTATTTTTATGTAATTGCTTATTTGCCTTCCTCATGTCCCTCCTTAGCCAGGTGATGTGCTGAGGCTTGGGGAGCAGATGTGGAGTTTCTCTGGCTCCGTGAGCAGGCATGGCAGTGGATCTGCAGCCTGACTGGCCGTGATGCTGCAGGCCAGCTCTTTATAAGCACATAAGCCACTACTATAAGCACATAAGCCACTATTATAAGCACATAAGCCACTACTATATTATACTTCAGTCAATATGCATGCTTTCATACACAAAAGTATGCAAGCAGGAGTCTCAGGAAAGGACCCATCAAATAGGAGACCTTGCATGTAAAGAAAGAAGGTGGCTTTCTTCAGGCTTGGCCCCTCACACTGCCACTTCTAGTTAGCTACCTGGGACAAGGAGAAGGGACACACATAAGCTGTGATTTCTGTTCCTGCTGCATTTCAGCCTGGAATCCTCCCACTGAAGTGAGATTGCTGATTTAGGAGTATGGTGCTATAAATCTTTTCTTCAGGTAGTAGAAGGATCTCTCCAGGGAGTGATTTGGATTGTAGGCGGGTTGAACCATTCTTTGGGTTAATCAGAGAAAACACGCTAAAGCTTGGTGCTTCACTCAAACACTTGAAGCTGAATGGAAGAAATCTGGACCCTTTAGATCTTGAGGAGACACCAGATAGCCCTGACACCGGCTTGGAGCCAGAGTAAGAGCAAATTTTGCCCAGAGCCTACCCAGGTCCAGGCATGTGTCTGCTACAGGCCTTTGGGTGATCCCACATTTCTGACTTGTTCCGCAGCCTCTTGAGAAGTGAGTAGGGCATGTCCCTGCAGCTCTGTGCCAGAGTTGGCCTACTCCTCCCAGAGCAGACCTCTGTAAGACAGCCCTGCACCTCCTGGTGAGAGCAAGGAGAGCAGCCCTGTGCTCTTAGTGTGTCCAGAGTGAAAGCTGCTGCTCCCCTATGTCAGCATGATACTTGGAAGTGGCCCTGAGGGAATGATGAGACTGAGATAAGCATTATGATGCAGTGTATCAGTAGAGACAGGTTGGATGCGTGGGTGGCAGATGCACTAACCTCCCTTAAAAGGTTTTACAAGGGCCTTATGACTCAAATTTTTTAAGGTCTGCTGGATACATGTTTGTTTCTATCCACCGTAAGCCAGCACAACAAGCCGAGCTGTGGTGACACAACTCAGCTCTACCTGAATGCCTCTGGCATGACAATGCAGAGAAGGGAAAAATAAATAAAAGAAACTTTCCAGTTCATTGGTTGTTCTCAGCATCCTGCCACCCTCCTGCCCCCTCCTTGGCAGAGAGATGATGTCAGAGCAGTTAGGGCATAACTAGGTCCCAACAAAAGAAAGCTAGCCTTTGTGTGAAGGCATGCCAATCCTTTCTTGCCCCCTTTCAATCTCCTGCGAGTGTTGGGACCAGCCTTTAGCTATCCCGCACTCCACTGGGTGACTCATTCCCCTGGTATGAATGGGTACCTTGTACAGGCATCTGCAGAGAGGGTCAGTGTTCTGCTACAGGGGAGACTGTGGGGCTGGGGAGTGAAAGCCTGAGATTGTGTGCTCAGATTAAAGCCCAGTCTGCAGATAAAACCCAGCTGTCCGTCCTTCGCAGCTGCTGAATCCCAACAGGGGCAAAAGAGGAAGCCCAAATGTTTGTGGTGTTTTACTCCTGCAAAGGGGCTTGGAAATACCTAGTGAAGAAGAGTGCACAGTGGCAGTGTAACCCTTGTGCAATGAAATGCATCCGTGCTGTGTAGGTCAGCTTGCTGTGTCCAGGTCTTCACTGTCCTTCTTTGTGCCAGGGAGAGATGGTTTCATGTCCAGTTACATTTGTAGGGAGCCATTTGCTTCATCCCTTGGGAACAGCCGTTTCTTAAGGTCAGGGGTAAAACAGAAAATGGGAGATACTTTGTTCTGTCCTGGGGAGGCCAACTCTTACAGGGACTTAGCGTGAGGTCCTTGTTATGGCTGGAACTGGTGTCTCTTCAGCTTTATTTACAGAAAGATGAATTTTATAGCAGTCATAGAACAGCCTGGATCTGTAAAGAAACTGTTAATTGCTGACCAGGAGCAAGGCAGGGGCTGTATGTTGGGACAGGGGTTCTCCCTGAAAAGCTCTCTTTGACCCTAAGGAGGAAGTGGCCACATCACCCTCTGTCTTCAGGCCTGCTCAGTACTTTTAATCTTGTACACATGTTCCTCCTCATAGATTTGGCATCCCTTCCTGTTTGTGTATAGGAACAGTGCTCCCAAACATTTTTCTGTACCGTGCATTTGATTCTCCTTGTGTTAAGCAGGGCACATCCCTTTCCCTTTCACTGCCATTAAGCCCTTTTAAGAAATAGTCATGTTCTCCTCTTAGTCTTCTAAGGGCTCTTCTCACTTTGGTTTTGAGATACTGAGCTTTTCCCTCTAGATCCTAGTTCAGTAGAACATACATTCACAGTCCTGAGTGTGAATCAGTACTAAAGTCCATCTGCTTCGATAGTGCCCTTCAGTTTGTGGTTGAGCCCCACAGAAGTCACTGGGAACATAAATCTTATGGTTTATGCTTATGCTTAGCTGGTCTGCTATATCCTTGGTGAAATGGGCCCTTTGTTGCTTTATTGAATCATCGTTACAACGTATGTTGCTCCTTAGTAACTTGGTGAAATGCCTTAAACAATATCAAAAAAAGCAAAAGTTTCAATTTTTTTTTTGTATTGATGTCAGAATTGGATGTTTTCTATGGTATTGAGTGTAGTCATCAGGTTATCCAGCAACCTCAGTTGCTTGCACTTTTCCATTCTCTACATCCCTCTGGCTCTGTGAGTTAAACTCACACTTGCTGGTGCTTGTCTTCAGTTATCCTGTGGTTTGGTGTTTTGTTTTTTTTTTTCTCAACCTGTGGGATTGTTCCTTTCCTACACTATTGAGGTCTTAATCCCAGCCCCTGCCTTTGAACACTGCTGCAGAAAAGCATCAATGAAGACAGTCATGCATTTTACCAGCTAATGAAAAGCTGGCTTCTGACATCTCCTTGCATTCTGTTCTGATGTCCTGCTTTTCCCATTATTTTACAGTACTTCATATTGTTGCTGTGCATCTTTCTCCTGGAGATAATTGCTGGAATCCTGGCCTATATCTACTACCAGCAGGTGAGTGGACATTAGTCCTTAGAGACTCAGATCTAGGAGAGAAATCATCCCATTTCTCCAGCCAGAATTGGGCTTGGAGGCTTGGGACCTATGGTCTGGTTGTGGTTCACCTTTCCACATGTCTGTACTCGCTCCCCTCCCCATACAAAAGACCTTGGATTATTTAGTGGTTTTGACAAAGTGGTGGTGGTTACTCTAGGGAGGCTGCTCAGCTTTGCTGCTCAGCTCCTTCCTGTGGTTCACTTTTGTGCGCTGTTTTTCTGCAGAGCCTTGTAGAATACAATTTTTGAGGCTGTGTAGATCTAGGAACTCTTCTAATGCCCTTCAAGTCATAGTGCAAGCAACTGAAATCACATTAGTGCCACTTAGTATATTCAGGACATAGGAACAGTTCCTGCTGCATCCAGCAAGCTAGCTGCCATACTTTTGAATGGGCAAAGATAATGATTTGTTCAGCTGAGAGGTCCTTTCAGGTCAAGAAGTTTGAGAGCTTTATTTAACCAGCCCAGCTGAGGGGCTGGAGAACAGCACGGGCTTCCAACAGCTGCAGTTCTAGCTTGGCACTTTTTGCAGTTGCAGGGAGCAGAGGCTTAAGTCATCACTTTGTTTTCAAAGGGAGTTTAACCACCAAGGCACAAACAGCCTGCAAACTTGCCCTCATGTCTGGAAATTGATTGGAAATGGCAAATTAGGATTGTTGTCAAGTGGCTGTCTGAAAAGCAGCTGGACATCTCATCTTGTTGGCTTCACTGCCAGGATTCCTTGCCATTCCTTTTTCTCTTGGGCTTTCTGTGCTTTGCCTCACTAAGATGGGCACTGGCGGTTTGCGAGGAGCCAAAGAGCTGTTCTGGCTCCTGCCAGGAGGGATCAGTGGTATGAGTGTGCATATTTAACAGGGAAAGATCAATCCTGCAGGCATGGCAGGAAGCCAGGGTCCGTCCATCCATCTGTGCAAAGGCACAAGGTTCATATATGACGATGGATGAAGAGGAGCTGATCCTTAGGTTGAAATAAGGGACAACATATTCAGAGCTGTACCCTTGAGTGCTTTAGATCGCTTGAAGGTGTCTCTGATCAATAGCCGCGCTTCCCGTTGCCCTCTGGCTGACAAATCCTCCTTTCCTGGTTGCAGGCTGCTTGCTCTGTTTGCCACTTTTAATTTCAGCCCTTGCTATGGTGTCTAAGGCTTGCAAGTGCGTGTCTAAACTGTTTCTTTTGTTATCTCTATTCCATGCTGCAGTTCTTCCCCGTGAGCCCGCAGGTAACTGCTTTTCTCCCAAGTAATAATTCTGCTAATGGACTCTCCTCTTTATTTGCCTCTGATGCCTTCCAGCTGTTGAACCTTTTCCTTTCTTTTTATTATACTAAGTCCTTTGCACTTCTCTAGAGCTTTCCAGCCCAGGATCTCAAAACATTTTGCAAATATTAATGAATGAAGCCTCATATCGTCTCAGTGAGGTAGGTGTTGTCCCCATTTGACAGATGGGCTTGGAAAAAACAGTTTCAAAGGGAGAATAAACTGCAGACTGTATTTTGCACAGTTGTCTGACCATAACCAGATGTCTGGCCTCTCATTTACTACTTACTGTGTAGAATAGAAGGTGTATAGAGAGGTTACTCACCTGTTTCATTCATTGACCCCATTTAAAATGCATATTGATGTTGTTTATTGGTATAGGGAACTTAGAATTTCACAGGTGTTGGGCTAAAGCAGTGTTGCTGTATGAACCAGGATGACAAAAAAAAGATGCAGCTCTTTGGCACTTTTTGGCTGTCACCTGGATGGGTGAGAAGAATTCAGCTAGATCAGAAGAGTCTCCACAGGAATAAATGTTTGAATCCAATCACCTGAACATGCCAGTGGTTTATGATGATGCTTTCAGAAATTCTGTACTTGCAAAATCAGACTTCATCTCTCTGTCACTGTTACCAAGAAAGGCCTTGCAGTACTTCTGCAATCACACACTTAATTCCCTCCTGTGGCATCCTTTTTGATGCCAATACAAGAGCTTTTCAGACTATGTGGTTTCAGTCCAGCATGCCCAGGACTCTGATTTCTTCCTGCTCCTGGACAGAGTGATTTGGTTTTTAGTATTTTGTCACAGGCTTCAGAGGGAGAATACTGCACGTGGTCTCATAGGCGTATTCATATTTAAGCACGCACAGTTTTGTATTCTCTTTTGATGCAGGCATGTCTTGGCAATCTTATATATTCAAGGTGAGGACCCATACAGTGATGTGTAGTGCAGGCTGAAATTTGGTCCTGAAGCACCTCCTTCCAGTTACTAAAATGGAGGCATGATCTGTAATCAATTGGAAATAAGCCTGCCAGTCCAGCCTTGGAGGATGATCTTGAAGGAAGCTGTAGTTTCCACTAGGCTCTCTGCTTTCCCCTTGGAGCAAAGGCAATGAAACGTGTGCAGGGCTCTGGGTTGCTCTGAGGGATGAGTTTGCCTTGTGATTTTATCCCACTTGTCTATTCCATTCAGCTGAGCATGGAGCTGAAGCAGAATTTGAAGAACACCATGACCCAGAAGTACCGGAAGGAGGGAGAAGAGAGTGTTACCAGCGCAGTAGACAAACTGCAGCAGGAGGTAGGTATCTCTAGAGGCAGGGAGAATTAATGCAATTGCAGGGCTTAAAATCAAATACACAAAAGGCATCGTGGGCTCTTGACCACCAGCATACAGATGTTTCTTCTGTATGCTGCGTGTATGTTCTGCTTCTTCTGATTCAAGGTTGGATGGGGTGCAGGGTCTGGGCCATGCAACCAGCAGAATTGCGTGGTGTCATGTCTGAATTGCATGCCCAGTAGCACTGGGGAAACAACATCTGAATTGCTCCCAGAGTGAACTAGAGCTGCCAAGTCACTATGACAGCTGTTTCTACTTCCCACTTCAAAGTTTTGGAGAAATTGCTGACATTTTTCATTAAGCTCCTCAGTACCCTAGAGAGCAAGATGTAATGAAAGAAGAGTGTTCCTGCTGCTGTTGCTAGCTGTGCCTGGCTCAGGGGTGGTTCAGGTTAGGGCTGCCACAGTTCTGAGAGGCTTTCCCACAGAAAGGACCCTTGTGCACAGGCACTTTCAAAGCATGGGGCCTACTATACACATACTGCCATAGCAGGTGCATTTGCGATAGTAACTGGTAATTAAACTTACCCTGTTATCACCATTAACACTCCAGTCCAGTGGTTAAGAGCTGAGGCAGCTGCAGGTGCGCTCTGGTTACAGTTCATCCCAACAGTAACCAAAAGTCACAGCTGCTGAAAGATGGATGAAGCTGGTATTTAATGGCTATTTTGGGGACTCTTAACACAAAAGTCACTAATAATTATAGTAGCGTAAAAAAAAAAAAAAGCCTGTGAGATAGCTGGAGTCTCTCTGCAAAGGAGGGTGAAGCCCAGGGCTTGGTGTGGGAGGCTGGAGGGAGAAGGAAGTTGCAGTGCTTGCAGGCTCAGCATTTGCTCTGTGTGCATGCAGTTCAAGTGCTGTGGGAGCAACAACTACACAGACTGGGCTGACAGCCTGTGGATCAAATCTCCAGAGGCCAATGGACGGAAAGTCCCAGACAGCTGCTGTAAGACGATAACCGACCTGTGTGGCCGAAGAGACCATCCTTCTAACATCTACAAGGAGGTAAAGAGCAAAAGGGCTTCAGAGCTGCCTGTCACAAAGTATGTAAAGGAGGTGGGCAGGGAGTGAGGATGTTGGGTTATTGCTGCAAACTGTTGGTAGGCTTCAAAGTCAGTAGGATTCTTTAGAAAGCAGAATTCATTTCTCTAGTTGAGCATTCAGCCATCTAGGTTATTATTTTATATGTAGATACAGAGAAAATAATAAGTTATATTTGATACCACAGACTATGCTAGTGATTAGGGGGAAGTGGGAGAGGTTGTTGGTTCTGGCAAGAGACTTGGATGTGAGCCCTAGGTTTGACACAGCTTCCTGTCACTGGAATTATTCAGTGAGGTGCAAATGGAGATACTTCTTGTCCTTGATTTGAGATAGTGGGATTTGATCTACAGGATGAAGAAACAGCATATGGGGAAGAAAGAGGGCCTTGTAGCAGACAAATTAGGCCAGTTCCAGTGGGCTGCAGTTTGGGTTGAAAAGAAGGCTGGAGTTGAGGTAGAGAGGCTTTGTCTCTTTTCTAGAAGAAGCAAATTGAATCTGAGACTACCTGAGTAAGTAAACAGGTAGCTCTCAGACCATTTATTCACCCAGTTTGCGTAAGGCTGGTAAAAGTTCTTGCATTTATTTTGGCACTCTCCAGTCCTGTCACCTGGCTTTAACTTGCTCACTGTGATGCTCTCTATAGGGTAGCATAGTCCTTTTTCTCATCAGCACCTTGGCTGGCTGTATTGAGCCTGGGGAGCAGCAACTGGAGCTTCTTCCTTGTTCCTGTCCCCCTGACAGTTAAGGAGGGCTGCGGATGAAGAGGTGGCCCCTTCAGAGCAGGTGTTTCTTCTCACAGTCTGTGCTTAGAGAAGGACGTGGAAGAGGAGTGTGAATAACATCTGCATTAAGCCAAGCAACTCAAACAGCTTAAAGGAAACCAACCATCTATCTTCATGGAATGAATAGGGAAATGAAGTCCAGTCTTTCTGATCTACCAAAGCCCCTCTTATGTCCAGCTGCTTGGCTGGGTTTTGCTCTTCAGGAAGAAGGCTTTCCTGTAAGGTTTGTGCCTTCCAGGCAAGACCCAACGATGAAGTGCAGAAAAGAGTCCAAGGGCTGAAGAGGTGTTTCTGAGAGTGGAAACCCACAACCATTTGAGGGGCAGGGCTGGCAATTCCCATCCTCTCTGTGCCGCGCAAAGCTGGAGGCGGCTGTCCAGCTGCATTATTAAGAGAGGCCCTGTAGGCTGCCACATGTATTGGGCCAGCTCTAGAGGAGAAAAAGCTGTAAGGGGAGGTTTGGATCCGCAGTCAGGTGCTGCATATCATGATATGAGGTCTCAGTCACAGTTCAGTTTTTCTTTCCCAAAGCCACTAAAATCCTAGAAAAGGGTCAGATCAGGGAAAAGGAGTAACTGCTTCATATCAGGGCAGCTGGGGCTGACTCTAACACCTAATGCAGGCATGGGAAAAGTGAGGCCTTTGCCATCCCTCCCTGGAGGACTGCATGTTCACTCCTTCCCTCTGCCTGCATGCGTGTAGGTTGTCTGTGTTCACTGTAAACTCCTGGGGCAGGAGGGCCCCCAGCACCTTTGGGGCAGTGCTGTAGCCTACACAATAAATCCTCTGATGTTACCATGGAAAACCTGCCTCAATAGATTAAACAGTTTAATTATTTAAAGGAAACTCTTACAAAA
The DNA here is from genome assembly GCF_034638445.1 of Ciconia boyciana. Taxonomy (NCBI): domain Eukaryota; kingdom Metazoa; phylum Chordata; class Aves; order Ciconiiformes; family Ciconiidae; genus Ciconia; species Ciconia boyciana. Next base: position 20,672,649 of record NC_132939.1, on the reverse strand, counting down.
AAAAACAACCAACAGAGAATGCTCTTACTGACTTATTTTTGCCATATGACAAAAACTTTGGCTTGAAACAGGGAGGGAAAGGTCATGCTGCCAGCCAAGGGTGCAGTTGCAAGGCAGAGGCAGGCAGAGCCTGGCTTTCCAGGTTCACACTGAAACTCATTGCTGTCATAAATAGCAGTGGGAGGAATTTACTCTTAAAAGGCTCCTGTTATGTTAGAGTTCTTGGTACTGGATCCACTCAGCAGCATTTCCTTGGCCTTTTGGCCTGATGGTAATAAACACCCTTTCCAGGCATGTGCTAGGCAGCGAGTGAGGGAACCTTTCTCCACATATCAAAGAAAAATGACATGCTCCCTCTGTGTGATGTGGCTTGTTCTTCTGCTTTTCTTCTGCCCAGTTAGCAGCCACCTTGGGTTTGTTCGATGGTTCCTGAGCCAGTAGGTCCAGAGCAGTACAAAACATGATGCAGTTTACATCATCTGTGTAGCTTTTCCAGTGACGCTGGGGGAAGAGATTACTCACAGACACTGCTTTTTATAGCATTGCTTTCAAGGGTCGCAACCATTGGATTAAAGTGAACAAGAGGTTAAAATGAAGCTGATTTTCCATGTCCCTCCTTTCACCCTGCAGAGTGGTTGCATTACCAAGCTGGAAAACTTCATTCAAGAGCATCTGAAAATTATCGGGGCAGTGGGGATCAGCATTGCTTGTGTGCAGGTAAAAGGGCTGAGTGGAGTTTTGGGGGTGCTGGGCAGAAGTTAAAGGAACTCCAGAGCTGAGGGATGGAAAAAAATCAGATGTTTTAGGCTCTTCCTAGCCTGGCAAGGAGAAGTTGCCAGGTACTTCAGGGACCCGAGGATTCGCTAGCTCCAAAGCAAAAGCCTCTTCTGCCGGTCTCTAAAATTTGCTTGTGGTGAAGGAGTGCAACCAGCTGGGCAAGGGGGAGAGACTTCTGCTGCAGGGCTGTGGGAAAGGCAGTGCTGGCCATGGCAGGCGGTTTAGCAGCCTGAGAGAGACCTCTTGTGGGGATGTGTCGTGATTTGCCTGCAGAGCTGAAGAGCCAGTCTGGAGGAGTTTCCTACCCGGGTTCATTAGGATTATTTTAACTCATCCAGAATTTCTCCCTCAGCTGTATTACGTTGAAGAACGGCACTGTGGGTCTGCAAATGATCTGGGAGAAGGTGATGAATAAAGGGGTAGGATATGGATCCCCTCCACTCCCATTTTAGAGGGGAGGGCACAGGATATTCTTTTCTTCCAGATGCAGATGTCTCTGGGAGTTCCTCATCTTCCCCTTTGTTCTGGCAAGTAGACAAATTACACCCCAGAGAAACTGCTGGTGATTAATTACGATGATTATATTCTCTCCTGCTGCTTATTGCAAGCTGGAGTGTGGTATCCCCAGGCAGGAGCTAGCTGCCACTCAACTCTGGGTCCAGACTGTTAGTTTACAAGCTGCTGTCTCCACTGCATTCATTCTGTTTTTCCATGCATTTCTCTCTTCTCTTTACACCCTGTAGATATTTGGGATGATTTTCACCTGCTGCTTGTACAAGAGTTTAAAGCCAGAACCATATTAATAGCTGTGGGAACTCTGTCGCTCCCCCTCTCTGCCACTTACCTTAGCGCCTGCCAACCTGACCACTCTCCACCACCACCACAGAAGTGTCTGTAACCTGAGGACTTGGCTCTGTAATTAAATGCCTCTCGAACTGTGCACTGCCTTACCGGCCCCTTTGGGGAAAAGTCACCCTCCTTGTTATGTACAAGGCAGCCAGGAGTTCAGTGGGTCCTCTTCATTGTCAAGAAACAAAAGAGCGTGGATCTTCTGCTAGAAGCTTTAGCAAAACAGTCCTTTGATGTAACTATGAAGCAAGATTTATCCAGGGCCATTTTTCTTGAGGCTTTTCCTGCGCCAACATGAAGGTATCAGGATGCTATACAAGAACCATGGTTTGCTCTCTGAGAAGTGGCTCAGCAGAACCAGGCATTGACTGTGGGGACAGATGATGTTTCTGCGCTGAGCTGGAGCCAGAGCTGAGTCTCTCATACATGGAAGATTTCTCTCCTTCCTCCCAGGTGTGCACCAATGTCCTAACACAGCTGTTCTCCACCTGAAAGGATGCCTGCCTGGTTGCTCGGGGCAGGAACTACTCTCCCTGCTGATCGGGAGCACAACTTGGTGCAGTTGAAATCTTGTCATGACTCTGATTTTGCCAAGATGTGGGTGCCTTAGGATTTCTCAGCCATCCTTCCTCCTCTTCCTTGAAGCTTCCCCCAACACAGTGCCATTAGGAGCCACAAGAGGCCTTTTGCCTCCTAGTGATTCTGGAGCAAAGACGATGGACTACTTTCTAATTCCTTTGGATCTAGTCTGTTTTACTGTGTGGCTTCCAGTGTGAGTGAGAAAACTTTGTTTCCTCCTACCTATCCCCTGCTGAGGTTTGGTGAAGAACTGGTCTGTTTGTGGAGCTGGCATATCTTGCTACCCTTTGGCCTGTTTGGTTAGTGGAAATACCTTGTCACATCTCTTACATGTTGAGAGATGCTCTTGGCTTGATTTTTCTAATTAAAACCTCCAGGCTTGTCTCTCTTGGGCAGGAAATTAATATATACAAATGTTTTATCAGCCTCCAAAGAGCTCATTAATCAGCTGAGGGTTCTCTGGCTTTAATGAGGTCTGGAAGCCCACTTTACTGGTTACTGCTGAGAAGGTCAGGAGAGTCAGCTTCAACCAGTTGCCCCAGTGTACTTGGTAAATTGGTAGTGCTGGGTTAACTGTCTGTTTGCTGCAGAGGAGTAGGTTTTAATTAAATATTCTCTCTGCATTGGGATCCTGGATACATACAGGACATAGACATCACTGCTGCCATGGACTTAGTGCCATCGTGATGCGAACAGGGTCTTAGCCTGAATTAATAGGATCTTGTGTACCTCTTGTCTTGTTCTCACCTTCCTCATATGCCTCTTACACCCATGAAGCAGAAAGGGCTGTGGGGTTTTGGTGTTGCTAAGCAGTGAAGATAAGCCCTTTCATAAACACAAATTTTATTCCCTCTCTTGGCCTTTTAGTGGTGCCGGCTGAGCCCTGTCCCTTGACAGCAGACAGTTAACATGAGTAAAATGACCCAGACTCCTAAAGGGTCTTGCAGCATCTTGGGGTTTTTAGTTCACAGAGCAGAAATCTTGGACTGGCGCTAGAGGGCGATGAGTTAAAATGCAGAGCAGGTCAATCTGAAACTCCCCTATCAACGTCAGCCCCGTGAAATAATCCTTAACTAATGCAGAAAGAGAGGTGGAGGAACTGAGGTGTATCCTTGGTTACACAGCAATAGGAAAGAGAGGAAAAAAATCTAAATTATTGTGTAATGACCTAAAGGAGGAATCTCTAAATTATTTCTTGTTTTATAATCAAGTTCCTGACAAGTATTGACTACTAACTAAGAGGAAAATATTGATCAAGTTGCTTGAAGCAATATTTCTGGTTTCTTAAGCATATCTTCATAGGTGCCTTCACCCATTCCCTTCAAATACATTGTACAGGGCCAGAAGAGGCCAGGAAGAAAGAGAGATGAACAGTAAGTTGGCTTGTGTCCATTGAGTTGTTTTATACTTTTTCTCTGTGTAATAATATTCATTGCTTTTTTTTTTTTAACCCAGTTTAAGTTGCTGGCTGATAGAAAAAATAAAGCTTAAGATTCTGTAATTACTCTGTGTAGCAAAATTGAAGTGGTACAGTGAGCTGGGTGGGTTATATGGATTCCTCAGATCCTGCTGCAGAGGAGCCAGTTCCTCAAGAAGCAGCTGGTCTGAGGGACCAGGCTGAGAAGGAAGCTGGGGAAGAACCTGCTTCGCGTCACTGATCTTGCCAGCCTGGTTATGATCTGCTGCCACAGGGTGCTGCAGACTGCTCCTCCATGTGGCACCTTGAGAGCTGAAGTCGCAGACCCTCAGGGTACCAGGTATTGCATGTCAGCTGTGGTCTGTGCGTGGAGGTGTGTGCACCCAGTACTGCTCCAGGGCCTGTGGTACACCTAACTGCGCTTACTGGGATACTTAGTGACTGGGATACAAGGCTCTTAGCCTTGTCATACAGGCTGCACTTTCTCGTCATGTGCAGGGTGCTGAGGCAGACAGAACAGGGCCTTTGCCATTGTGTAACTTGCATTCACCTTGCTGGCCCAGCTGCTGCCTGTGATTACCAGTCAGGTCTGCTTAAGACGACCAGTTGAAGGTACGAATTGGCTCAGGGCTCTTCTGTGCTCTCCTACACCCCGTTTCCACTTACCCCAAAGACAGTGGAAATCTTTCCCCTTTCCCGTCTTGACTATAAGGACATAGGTGGGCTACTGCAGTGGGGCTGCCTCTTCCTACCACTGTGGGGTAACAAGGTGTGTGTGGGTGCTATGTGCTGGTGTGTGCTGAATATTTGCTCTACGTGCTGTGGAGTAGCTTGTAGCCACCTTGCATCACAGACATGTCAAAAAGAGGGAGCAGATGTGTGCCCTTTTTTATTACCCTTTGGGATTTAAGGTTGAAAATTACACATTACAAGTTTCAAATATGCCTATATCCGGCCAGATGGAAACGCTTGCCTGCAGCTAATGGGCATGGCTACTCGGTGGCTCTCAGGGCTCAGCACAGCGCGCTGTGAATTCATCTCCTGTAATTAAAGTGAGTCTATTTCAAGCTGCCTGGCTCTGTGGGCAGCAGGGCCGTGGTGTTGCCAAGCCCCAGGGAAGCGCAGTACAGGTCATACTGGTGTTCCCTTGCCTGGAATGGAAGGTCACTCCTTCCAGCCCTGGCAACATGCCTGATTTTCATACTGCAGCAAGGTCATGCGAGACTGAGGGCTTGACCTGGCCTGCACTCAGCTCAGAGCAGGAACTTCTGCTAAAAAAACCCACAAATGTGTTCGCATATGCCGAAGGGACAGACCTGGGTGGCTCAGTAGTGGCAAGATGAGCCAGCGCCACTGCCATGGTACCGCTGCGGGGAAGGCAGATGCACTCCTGAGGTGCATTGGGTTAGGCAGGGATGTGGTCATGTCTGTTTATGAGACCTTGTCCCAAGACCTGCGTGCAGCTCGGGCCATGGGCCGCCCATTTTCAGGAGCAGTGAGTTGAAGGTGGAGTATGAACGAAGAAGGCAGCATAGATGGCTCCCTATTAACAGTGTGTCCCAAACAGCTGCTGGGCCACCTTGACTGTTCTGCCATGGCAGAAAGAAATGCCTGCAACTCCCCTCCTTGTGCCTCGTCCCGTTCCCCTCTGTGTCATTAGGGGTGCAGTGTAGCTCCAGTCACCCTTTCCCACCCTAAAGGGAAATTAGCCCCCCTTCTGCAAGACTGTCATGGGGTGGCATCTGTGAAGTCTGTAGCACAGTGTCTTTTAGCATGAAAGCAAGAATTGCTTAAAAGCAATTTATCTTGTTTGAATTGACTTCTGCAGTGTCTTGAGTGCAATTACCTTCTTACAGCATCCCTATGGGCCGCACAGCCTCAGGTCTCTGGGTGCTGCTGCCTCGCTTGAGGCAGGAGCACAGAGTTCTCCCCCTCCAGGCCCAGAGATTTAGGCTGTGGTAATTGCCCTTTGTGGCAATTAGCTCAGCCAGTGGTCTGCTCTCTTGGGGTGCCTGGGTAGTCAGTACAGTTTGCTCAGGAATAAGAGGGAAAACAGATGTAGCAGTAAATAGTTTCTGCAAGGGTCCAGCTTTGGGGCAGTCACCCTGTTCCTGCAGTTTCAAACAAGACATAAGTATTTCACATTCCCTTGCACGACTCCTAACCCCAAACCAGTTCTAAAACATGTCCTTTCTGCTCCTGCCATTTAATTGGGAGGAATTTTCCCCCCAGGGATGCCTTGGTGCCCCTTTCTTTCACCATTTATAAAGCCTCCCTTTGGCGGTGGTTGTAATGTCCTTGTTTTCATGCTGGGCTGCAGCTGAGCAGGGCTGCAGTGGTGGAGAGAGAAAGACTAGGAGCAGGCAGTGATACTCTCCTCCCTGGTGAGACAGGACAAATACACCCTACTTGGGAAATGGCAAAGGGGAATGCTCTCTCCTTTCCTGCCGTGAAACCTCCCCAGATTTCCATGTGTATGTGTACGTGTATGCATGCACCCCTGGGAGAAGATGCCGGGTGCTCTGCGCTGCTCCTTATCACACAGCACCGAGCAGCAACAAGAGATGCCTCAAGCAGCAGTGTTGCTGAATTGGGGCACAGGTGTGTGTGAACAGAGACCGACAGCTTCTCCTGGTGTGGCTGGTTTTGCTGGGGGGGTCCCGGGCTGGCTCCTGCGCTATTAAAGGGTGGCTCTTTGGGCTGCTGGCCGCATTGCACCGTGTCTCCCCAGTGAGCTGCGTCTGCAGGAGGAGTGTGTCTGCCTGCCGCTTCTCTGTGCCAAAGTCCAGTCGGGAGGAGAGGTGGCAGCTGTGCCGGTGGCACCACCCAGCTGGCCGAGGAGGCAATGGGGAGCAGATTCATGTGGTGCCTTCAGAAATTACAAATTCCTTGCGGGGAGGGGGCATGATGCTCTCAAATGAGCTATAATCACATGAACAGCAGAGATGCTGGTGCCCACCAAATTCATTCAGTGACTCATTGCAGCACAGCAGATCATCAGTCACACTGGGGTTTTGAAGTCCTCTTACTCCCTGTAAAGGAGGCTGCTCCTCATGCTTTCTCAGCTGCCTGCATTAGCAGAAAGGATGCTGCACGCGCTGAGGCCATTGGGATCAGCAGCTTTATCTCTTCTGATTACTGCTTCTGCCTGCAGAAAAGGAGCTGCTGAGCATCAGGCATTTCCAGGCTTCTTTTTTTTTGAATAGCAAACTGTGTTGCTGACAAGGGAAGAGCAGTTTCTGCCTACATGGAGTGTAGAGAGAGCCAGTACCCCAACAGGGCCTGATCCTGCCAATGGCTGCTGTGTCCCCCCACTGGGACAGCAAAACCTAACCCTCCCCCCTTGCAGTCCCAGAGGTGGCTTCGATGGCTGCAGCACATGTCTCCAGCAGCTATGGGGGGGAGCATGAGGGTCACACTGAGCCCCTTGTACCCCTCTGTGATTAGAGGCCAACCCAAACCAGGCATTGACCCAAGGGTGCAGGGTGTGTGGAGCGACGCTTCACAACTTTGACCATATGTGTGTGTACATATAGCTGTATCTATACATCTCCTCCTGCCATGCTGGAGGTTTTCCACTCCCTGCAGGAACTTTTGCAGGTGACGTTTATATTTTTTATTTTGCTCAGAAATGCTGGAACCCCTTTACCCCGGAAACCTGCCACTATAGAAATGTGCTCAGTCCTTCCAGAGTCATGGTCCCCCTCTCCCTTCCCAGGGGAGGGACATTCTCTCCCCTGGGGGGTCAGCTGGCAGCCAGGGATGCTCCCTACCTGCCAGCAGTCACAGCCTTAGCCTCCCCTCTTCTAAAGGGCTCCCCAGCCTCGGATTAGCAAGGGACCAAAGCAAATCATACCACAGAGCAAACAGCTTTCTTGTTAACCTAGCGGTGCCCCGTTAACATTTGGCTGCATGTCTCCTGCCAGCCACTGTCTGTAAATAAATAGGCATCTGCCTAACAGCACCTTGCTGATGGCAGGAGGCAGGCGTCTGCATCAGTGCACAGCCATCATACTCAGGGGGAATGCAGGGCAGTACCAAAAAGCTTAAGCCTCTTGCTTTGTTTTACAGCAAGTATGCGATGGATGCTAGGGGACCCATGGCGTGGGGGTGTCTGTGCAGAGAGCTGCCTGTGCTGCTCAGTAGCACGCTGAGCTGCTCATAGCACATATTTTAAGTATTGACCAAGCCTCTTTCCTGGGAGAGCTGCCTGTTTAATCGCCTTTTAACCCTCCCACTCAGTCTTTACTGACTAATTGTTTTCCCAGGTTGTTTTCCATGCTTTGATTTCTTGCTGCCCATTCTGGGATGCAGCATTAAGCAATGATGGCCTGAGATGTGAGGCACCAGGCTCAGGTTTTGGAATTGGGACTTCAACCGCTATCTCCAGTCCTAGAGGATGTCAGCTCAGTTCACCCCGGACTGAAATAACAGCTAATAGCACTACAAAATTACATCTGAAGGCACATTCCTCCACGCCCAGCTCTTACGGCTCTGCTCTTGCATGTTATTCCTCTGTTATATGCTGAGCATTGTCAGGTACCATTTTATGTTTATCTAAATTAAATCTTGTCCCATTTAAACATGCCCGACTCTCTAAGTTATCCCAGGCTAATTCACATTTTGTCCTTCCTTGAGTTTTCCATCCCTCCTCCTCCATCAATCCACAAATGTGATCAATGTTATAATTGATTTCCTTTTCCTCCTTTCTCCCTCTCCCACCGGACTTTAATGAAAGTTTGTAATAGCAGTTAGTTGAAGGCTGACCTGCTCTTTCCTTTGCTGAATGCCTTGTGCTCAGCAGATGGGCTCATGAATGATTCAGTTGTTTGGGCTCTAGCTGGCAGCTGTGGCAGAATTACTCAAAAGAAACATTTCTGGGGTTTGTCCACACTTCCAAGTTGCACAATCCTGAACCCCAGAGCAGGGAGTGGAGCCCTAAATCATAGGAAAACAAAGAAGGCTGCATATGTATTAAATGTTTTTCAACAACAACAACCCCCCAAATGTTATTCAAATATATTCTACAGTTCACTTACCATAGTTAATGGCACTGAATGGGGCTATTAAAATCACAATCCCAACAAACGTGGGCTCTTGGTGCTCTTTTCACCAAAAAAGCAACGCTGCCTTCTGGAACTGAATTTAAACAAACATGGGTGAGAAGAGGCAACATTTCACAAGCAGAGTGGTGGGTTGCCAGGGTTGCAGTTAAGGTGCTGACTGGGAATACAGGAGGTTGGTGTTGCATCCCCGGTTTGCTTGGAGATTTGAGGACACCTCTTGCATCAGGGTTTTTGGCAGAGCTCAATGACCCCTTTAGCAAAGTGACCAGATACTCCTATGTTATCAGTACTGGTGCTGGATGGCAGCAGACAAGCACACAGCACTGCAGGAGAAGTCCATCCTGCACCTGCCTGAGTGAGAGCTGAGCTCCTCTGCACTTGCGAGCCTGCTGCCAGAGGCTGCTAAGCACAGCAGACAAATTAATTCCTATCAGTGTTTCTTTTTCCCCTCTAATCATATTTCCTTTTCCTTGTCCCCTTAGATTGAAAACTTCCTTTTAGTGTCTGTACAAGCTGTACCAAGCTCCACGCTTCCCCAGTTGCAGCTGCACCACTTAAGTTCTCCCTGTAATCTAAGTAACAATAAAAATATTGCTCCAAAGGAGTTATGACCCTATGAAACTTCTGAACTTTGGTGGCACTCCTGTTCTGAAACCAACAATGGAAAACACAAATCGGTGTCAAACTTAAACCTCTGGTTTAGCATCAGCAATTTTTTTCTAGTTTTGCATAGCCTGGAGCTTCAAGTAAACACGATTCTGCTCTTGCAGGCGGAGGTTTCTGGAACGTGAATGCAACGTGAAATAACCTGCTCCCCATGCACCGCCACTGGAGAGATGCTCTTGTTTCACCGCTTTAGGATTCAGAGTCCTTCCCAGAGACAGGGTCCAAGGATGCTTGTCATCTCCTGGTGGGGGACCACGTGCTGTCAGCCTGTGGGTTAACTAGAAGCAGGAACTAGGCTAGAGCAGAGGAGGAGTTTAGGGTTTGGGGAGAGGGAGGCAGTTCCTGCTTCACCTGCTTAGAGCCAGCTCAGGGGAACAGGTTCACTTTTCTGGCCCAGTTTTTAATGCCACTTTTCCCCGGGAAAGGGTCCTGGAGGGAGGAGGCAGCAAGCCACAGCCCCTCAGGCACTGCCACCTGCAGCCCCGATGCCACCACCTCCTGGACACGGGTCAGAAACAACGGGCTATAATTAAGGCAATTATGCCTTTAATTAGGCATAATTGAGCTAATGTTTTTTTTTTTCCAGTCTACATCCCTTCTCCTGGATAACCTATGAGCCAAGCTCTGAGCTCCTTTTTAGGGCTTGTAGGAGGCAAATGTTCACCCCTTGTTTCCTCCAGCTAATTAATCCTGTCCCCAGTCCTGCTAGAGGTGGCAGGAGATGCCCCTACTTGCTCTTAATGAAGCCAGTTGGTGCATGAGGGTTATTTGAAGGCCTGAAGGGTCTCCCCGGCAGCTCTTTGCAGGGCTGGGTCTTCCCCTCTGCACCGCTACCCCAGGTGAGGGGCTCTGGTGTCAGCCAAAACAGACGTGTTGGGGCTAAGGCCAGCAGCGCTGACCTGGGCACAGTGACTGAGCTGCAGGCAGAGGAGATGCACTTAGATCTGAGAGCAGTCCAGACCGAGGTCTGTGTGCCAGGCTGCGTGCTGAAGGAAAGGCTGCGGGATGGGAGAAATGAAGCTGCGTGTTTTGTTTTTGTTGTAGCCCATCCCGCACTGCAGAAGCACTAGCAGAAAGCCAGCGACATGTCCCTGATGTGCCACCACCATCAGCTGGCTTACACAGCCCAGGGCAGGAACTGCCTCCTCCTCGGTGGCCTGCCTTGGTGGATGCATGTCTGGCCCTGCCTGGCACATCCCAACCATCGCAGCATCCCTGTCCCTGCCCGGGGGGAAAGTAGCAGCTGCCACAGCCCCTTTCGGGGTGGACTTAGGTTTTGGGGGCTGCAACACTGCATGTGGCCTGAGCTCTTACCCTCTGCAATGCAGAGGGTAAGGAGCAGCAGTGGGATGGCCGCACCACTGGCTTTAGCTCCTGCAGCTCTGCAATGAGCTCTTTCCTACACAGGAGCCACGGGATGAGCCAGGGATGGGGGATGCATCCTGCTTACTGGGAGCAAGGGTTAAATAAACCCTGCAGTGAACAAAACAAATGTCACGTCCTCTCAGCTGTGGCTTGCTCCAGTTTTTATTTCCAAGAGCAAACCCAGCCCCACTGTTTCGCAGGTAAGTACTAATTTGGACGTCTCTGACAGCAGAGTGAGGGAGCAAGAGATTGTTCCAGGGCCAGAGTAAACTGCTCCTGCTGGGCAAGTGATACAGAAATGAAGGGGGAGGAAATATGGAGATGCTTTTTGCTTCAGCTGTTTCACAGAGCTGTGCCCGTCTCTGTGATGACTTTTTGCAGCTGGCCTCTTCTGCAGCCAGGCTAAAATGTCCACTTGAACTTGCTGTTGAGCATTTGCCTACTTATAAGACTCATTCTTCCCACCACACTCGATGAAGAGAAAATCTCTGATGTCTCCTGGAGAGAAGAGACCTCGTCTCGATCTGTTCTTACACGGTGAGGGATGCTGCCTCAAACAGGTCTGGGGAAAGTGGATTGGAAAAGAGCAAATGGAGAAAGCAGGTTGCAAAGGGGGCGGCCATGCTGGGGTGAGAGTGGGGTCTCCTCCTGAAGGGGAGCAGTGCTGCCCCCTCCCTATGTTTCCCTCCTGTCATTGCTGGGATACCTTGGGGACCACTTGCTCTGCATCCTGGGCTGCAGCAGCCCAAAATTATGGGCAGGAATAAGCCAGCAGAAATAGGTGGTATCCAGGTAACAGGAGTGTGAGCAAGGCTTAAGGTGGAAATGAGTCCTGGTAGTGCCCTTTGGTAGAGTGGGGTATGAAGCTGGGTGGCATGCCTCATGTCTCTGATGTCTTCTAAGCCAGACCTCCCCAAGGCCAGGTGTGTAGTTAGGTGCAGACAGACATCTCTGTGTTTTGAGCCAAGCCCCCTGACATCATCCACCCCTTGCTTTGGAGAGGTCACCTGAGCTCCTGAAGCTGGGAAGATGCCTTCTTCCTCACCACAGGTGCTGGTGTGTTTATTTTATACATGTATACACCCCGTAACTCACACCCACTGCCAACTGCACATCTTGACACCAGGCTGTACATCAGCCGTTGCTCCCTGCTGCCTCTGCATGTGGTGGGAGATGGGCAACCACCATCCTCCCCAGCTGCTGAGGTCCTACTGATTGGGCCAGCCTGCAGGCTGAGGTCAATGCTGATAGAGGCCCAGGAGCCCGGTTGTCAGGCTTAATTTGGGGCTGCTGTTTGCTGCAGTGACGAAGATAAGGCTAAGGAATCACCTGCAAGTGAGGTCAACCTTAGACCTGGTGCTCCCAACTCTGAGCTCTTTGCAGTGGCCCTGAGCTTGGTGGGGATGCTGGCTTCTTCCCACTGGTGGCTGCCCTCTCTCACAAGCCCACTTGCACCAGTTGCAGTGGCAGCTCGCTGGTAGCCCTCTGGGAAGCTCCTGCCCAAGGCGGGGGGGTGAGTGGCAGAGGCAGGATCAGGCACATGGCATCTGGTCCATCACCCTGTTCATGTGCTGTCCTGGTTTGTTGCTGAGGAGCACCACGGCTGCACTCTCCCGCCCTTGTGGGCAGCTATCAAAAGCATCTCAGCGCTTTCTAGGCATCTGGCCCCAGTCATCTGGTGGGATTAAATCCAGCCTGTATCACATCTGTCTAAAAGTTTCCTGGGGACCTGGGGCTCAGCTGCTCCCTGGAGTAGCATCTCGCATCATTGCCTTTACAGAGGTGCCAACACAGAGGTTGCCTTACTCAGGTGCCAACACGACTTTAATACAACTTTTTAAAGTATGCATTTGTATCTAGTAAGCCCTTGAGTACAGCAGAGTCCCTTTTATATTGAAATTCAGGCTCCTCAATAATATTTTATTATGAGGCTTGCTATTTTTGGAATTGCTGTTACTCTTTTATGAGCAAGGCACCCAACATCCTTCGATATGAAATCATTAAGGGCACAGCAGAGTTCATTACAGGGGCATTTCTCTGGATTAAGAACAAATCAATACCACATACTAATATCACAGCCTGGTACCTGGCTTCGGTTGCAAATAGCACATCCAGAGGCAGATACTCTTCTTTTGGCCTCTTGTGCTCTTCTTCCAATATCTTATTTACTGTTTTCCCCCAAGCTGTTGTGATGGATTTATGAGCAGACAAAATCCAAAGGTTGTTTTTCCTTGAGCTACCTGAATATTGTAGCTTTTAAAATAAAGAAAAAAGAAATAACTAGCTTAAGTTTGTGATATTGCGGTAACCTCACATGCAATTTGACTTCCCTGCTTCTGCCGGCAGAGCCCCCTGGAAGTGGAGGTGCAGAAAGGAACAAAGGCCTGAAGCTCCCTCTGGTTACTTTTAGCTGATCACATTCAGAGTTTAGAATAAGTTTCAGATGTTTTGAGTTGGGAACACACCGGGGGGAGGTGGGTTGGGAGGGAAAAAGGAAGAGGATAATTTATAAGAAGCCTCCAATAGAAGGAAGAGCTCTGCTGACCAAGTATCCCCTGGAGGAATCAGCTTCTTTTGTGAAAATCTGCCCTGGTTTGAGATGTGGAAGCAGTTGGAGTTTGCTGGTCTCCTGGGCATCCTGCACTGGCAGGGAGTGAGGGTAAACACCACTGCCTTGGTGGGTCTGGGGCAGTATGGCCACAGCCTCCATGAAGGACCTTCACTCAGACAGTGCATGACCACCTTGATCCTGGGTGGAGGCTCCAGCTTTGCACCGAACAACGCAGATGTATGCCCCGGACCTGGCCCAAAGCAGGTTTGCCCATTTGTGGTTTGAGACAAGGGCAGGATAAAAGGGGTTTAACTGTGCTCAGCATGGGGCTGTGGGGTGGATGGGGGATGCCAGGATGTCAGGAACCACGAGCTGCTCTGGCTGTTGCTCAGCCATCAAAAGCCGTGTCTCAAGATGTCTCCCACTGTAGCTGAAATGGGAGTTTCTCCATGTTGCTCCTCCAAGCTATTGTAGCACACAATGTTCATTTGTTTCGGTAGCAGCTCAGGTAGCTGACATGAAAGCTGCTGAAGCCAATGGCATTTGTTTCTCTTTATTTATTAGAAGTAATTATTCATCAGTGGAATTTAATTATTACTTTTTTGCCTTTTTAAAGTGTTGCTTAATGGAGGAAAGCAGCCATTTGTCTATGCTGCATTTAATACTGAGTGGATCCAAAGGGGGTTTTCTTCAAGCTGTTTTGGCAATAATAATAATAAAAAAATCAAGTTGGTGAAGTGTGGAGCTGTAGGCCATCTCTGTAATGATCTTAAGCACTCAAGCCCTTATTAACTTAATGCTTTCATTTACTAGCTTGTTCCTGGAGGAAGACCTCCTAGTCAAACTGCTATTGCTCCTTTAAAAAACAAAAGTTAGTAATTGTTTCAGCTGCACATTTCATTATGAGGAAAGGCCTACAGCTGAGACCAGCACTCATCTTCTTGGTTTTGTTTTTAAATTTTTTGGGGGAATTTCAGCAAAACCTTGTTATACCTCCAGCCCAAGCATTAGCTATTCCATTGCCGTGTATAAATTTAGAAACTCAATTATAAAAGTTCTGCATTTCCACTTTCTTTGGAAATGGGAGGCATGAGGGCTTGGCTGTATTGTAAACTGTTACTGTATTGATGAAGAGCTAGGCAAAGCCTGTCAGCTGGTGGGTAGTGGCTGATCAATGTTGGTAGGAGGACATCTTATTTCATCACTGCAGCCTTTAGCCGTGAGTAGTTGACACTGCTCTGATTACCATTTACCCTGTTGCTCTGTTAAGTGGATGTTTTCTCCCTTCCCTCTCCTAGCACTGTCTGGGAAGGAGCACGCTTTCACACATGCTTCCATAGGGAAAAAGAAAAGGGGGGGGGGGGGAGCACTTTAAGGCAGCTTTGAGTAAACAGCTGGAGATAATTGAGCTTCATCTGTGTTCTCGTACCTTCTGGATTGCCGCAGACAGTGATGCTGCCGATCTCTGAATTGCTGCACAAGCTCAGGGCAGGAGCTTTCCATCAGCAGTTCCTGCACTGGGCTCTGCTCAGAGTCAAAAAGCACTTTTTAATCTATGTAAAGATATTCCATTAGGATTTGAGGGCAGTATATGATAGGGGTCCTTGATAAGAGGGAGGCAAGAAGACACCAGGGGTTGAGTGAGATTAGGCTTCTCCTTGTTGCTCATCTCTGATGGTTTCTGAACAGTGGGATGAATGCCATCTCAGAGGTACAGGCAGGGAAACTGAGGCACCACACTGGTGGCTTGCCCAAGGCTTGTGTAACGAGCCTATTTGTTCTTGTCAAGGCCTATCCCTAAATATACACCTTAAGGTGAAGCATTTTTCTGTCTTTGAAAGACATGAGCAATGATGCTACATGGAGACAGGTGAAGGGACTCTCCGCTGCTGATGTGACCAGCCTGGAGAAAGCAAAGAGAGGTTGGAATGGGATGGACTTAAAGTACACCAGCGTTGGAGGAAAGACTCCCATTGAGCTTCATGCACTTGGATCGGACCTGTGGAAAGATGTTGGTAAGGACAGTTACATTTATGTTAATCTCTGAAGTAATTCAAAGTTTGTAGATACCACTGTGGCGAACCACTTGAAAATGTGGAAAGCAGCAGCTCAACAAAGGTCAGCACCTAAAGGTGGGTGCTGAGCACAGCTGTCCTACTGCTAGCACTGATTTATTTCTTTTTTTTTTTTTAAAAGCAGTTCATTTCTTGGAGTCCTCCAAATAGACCTGCTGTTAAAAGAAAGAGGTCTGATTCCCAAAGAGAGGGTATTCAGTATTCATTCTTCCTAGCTCCAAATCCAGCCCGTGGGGTGGGGCATGGGTTAATTCAAAATCATCAGTGCCTACAGAAAGTCTTGACCACAGCCTTTGCCACTTGCTTTGAAGTTTGCTATTAATTTCCGGTTTCTTGTGCTCCCCAAAGTGGGCTTCCAGCTTTTTGTCTGCTCTTCCCTGCCTTTCTTTGATCACTATTTGTTCAGCTCCTGAAAGCAGGAAATAATTAACCCGTTTTATTAAAACACTTGCTTCATATTTGGGAGGGATAAATGAAGGACTTTCCTGCATTAATTTTCTAGCTTGGCCGTTACAAGACACAATGTTCAATACAGGACCAGATGTATCAGGAAGGAAATTGTGGGGAAACTTGTGTGGTGCTTGGGAGTTCCATGTCTTCACCCCAGATACATGTGATCTACAAGCACAAGGCAAGGTGTAGGTCACCAAAATGGGTGACTGGCAAAGTCTGGAAGACGTGCATTTGTGGAGAAGGAGAAATAAGATTGGGGGTGCGAAACCTAATGCTCTCTGCATGTCTTGGCTCTACATCCCCTATATATGTCTGTAAGGGAGTGTCAAAGAGAAAGAGATGAAGGTTTAAGTGAGACCTACTCCCACATAAATATTGTGCTGTTTCCAAGCACTAGCCTGAAGCAAAGCTGATTGCCTTGCAGCTCCCCCCAGGTGGCTGGAGTCGCTGAAGCGAAAGATAACTTTTTACCTTTTTTTTTTTTTTATGGCCTTATGTGCTGGAGGTGCACGGAGCTGAGGTCTGCAGCAAGATCTGAAAGCTCTTTGCGTATCTAAGGCTTGGGCACCTCAAACAGCTTTTTCTAGCAGAACTTAACAAACCGAATTAATCCTGGACACTTGAGTGGTGTAAGGCACCACACGCTACCAGGCCATTTTAAGTCATGTTGAAGTTAATGAAAAGACTCCCACAGACTTCAGTGGGCAACACATCAAACCACGCAGCACGGCAAAGCTGAAGTCTCAGCCACGTGATTCCTGTCCTTGATTTTCAAACATCTCTATTGTGCTGTCCCTATTGAACAATTAAAAATGCTTTCTCACTGGCTGGAGGAATGAAATAAAAATTGGATCTGAAAACAAAGCCACGATGTAAATCATGGCGCAAATGCACTGAGGGGGAATTCAAAGCTGTGTTCATCATCTGGGCGGTCAGAGCCAGGTGGAAACAACATTATTTTGGAGATGTCTCAACCAAGAAGTTCCAGGAGTAAGAAAATCTCACTGGCTAGTTAAGCTCAAATGGATGTACATGGCTCTGCTCAGAGAGGGGACTAAGTAGAAGTCCTATTTTCTTACTAGGATCAGTCCTGAAGTTAGAAACTATTTGGAATTAAACTGCTTTTAGAGGCAAATAGCCTATTTGGTTTTGGTTGTTTTTTTTTTTTTTGGCGGGGGGGAAAATTTTTTTCTGTAAAGCTATTTGCAGGGAAAGAGGTAGCTCATGTTCTGGATCCTCATAGTTTATTACCAATGAAATGTAGATTTGTAGCTACAGGGCTAGTTAGGCATCTCTATGGAAACGTACAGCTACAGGGTTTGTGCTCTGGTTGTAATCGGGCTTTTCAGAGTTCTCATTTTTCTTTATATAGATAAGAAGCTTATACAAGAAGTCAGACTTTAGTATCCAATTCCAGGCTGCATTTGGGGAAAGGTCATGGGAAGAACAAAAACCCAGCACACATCTCAGTAAATCACGCTGGGGTGACACCCTCACAAGAGGTGTTTTTTCAGAGCAAAACTCCTTTTGAAATATAAGGCTTGAAGCTTGTTACGGATAGGCACGAAAGCACTTCACCTTCTTCCTGCAGATGGACTCAGAATCGTGATTAAGAGGTTTTTTTTTTTTGTTTAAAACTGTCATTTCAAGAAACTTAAAGCTTTCCAAGCACACACATACCTTGGTGCTGATGCTCCAGGTAGGAGCAGGATGCTGGACTCCGCAAGCAGATTCCTCTGTACTTTCATGACCTCAACTCCCATCATGAGCTTCTCAGGCACTACTTCCTTATTTTTATATTAGTGATGTGTGAAAGTCCTGCCTGAGGCCACCCTGGCCCGAGGGAGGCTGGAGCCTGGGTGACAGGGGTTCTTCTGTTACACTTCTGATTGTGCTTGCTTGCTTTTCCAATACCAGGTTAGCGTGATCCCTGCAACAGTCTTTCAAAACAGACTTGAAAAATTTCCAAAATGCTTTATATATAAAGTGAATAAATGACGGCAGAGGAGTGGTGGGATTTTTGTTTTTTCAGCAATCTTCCAACTGACAGATTTCTGCATGTCATTAAGGGCTGCATATTCAGTACAATTTCTCTTTTTTTGCCACTTCTGCTTATCTGTTGATTCTGCTAAGGGCTCCTTTTTATTAAGATTCAGGGAAAACTGAGGCTTTTTTTTTTTCCTGTGTATATGCATGTGTCTTTTACATTGTCTTTAAAAAGTACGGTTGTTGTGAGTACATTTAATGGCTCTTCTCAAAAAGATCTGGCAGGTTTATGCATGTGTCTTTTACATTGGCTTTAAAAAGTACGGTTGTTGTGAGTATATTTAATGGCTCTTCTCAAAAAGATCTGGCAGGTTAGAAAGCAGATCCAATATGCTTATGTTATTAACAGCTGCAGATGCAAGTACAGGAGAAATGACAGGGAAACAGGAATTAATTTCCTGGTTACCAAAGAGCAGGGGTGAAAGCTGGGATTTACAGAAATCCATTGAAAAATTCACTGACTCTTTATGGAACAAGATTTAAGCTCTGCTTCTGCTCCTAACCATCCCAAGGACAAAACTACTGAGACAACCTTTCATATGAACATGATAAACAGTTTGCTTCGCCACATTACAGAAATGGCTTTTTTTGGTTAATGCTGCATTTACAAACTCCTGAGGAAAAGCTGCGATGCAGACAGATTATCATGTGCTGCATGAGATGATAATGCCTGCTGTGATTTAGCCTTGCTACTTGGGTTTTTTTGCTGCTCCTTGTGTAACATGTCTGATGGAGTGATACCAGACTGTCATTGGCTTCCACTGCACCCTGATTTCTGTCTAAGAAACAGTAAAGAGAGCAACCAAGGTGGTTTTTCTTTGTCCTTTGAATTTTTGAATGTGGCCTGCTGTGTTTTTGCAGATTGCATCTTCATTATAAGTATTTAAGAGCCATAGCTTTTCATATTGGACAACTTGGCATTAGCTTTGAAAATAAACATGTTATTCTAAAGTAGAAAACTAGATTTAAAAATTGCTTTTGCAGATAGAAACGAAGTCCTGTTGGCTCGTCTAATCCAGTTCTTTGGCACTGATGCAGGACAGCTTTCCGCATGGCATAATGCACGGCTGCCTCTGCCAGACATACCAGCCTCGGCTGCTGCGCTTTCTCAGTACAGCTCATGGAATGAGCGCTGGGCCCAGCGTTTTGATCTTTCTGTGAACAAGCTGGCACGTATCTCCATGTAACGCTCCACTGTAACATGGCAAAGTGTCCTACAAGAGTTCAGTTTGGAAAGGTCACCCTGTATTTCATAGTGTTCCTTTTAAAAAATAGCCTGAAAGAGAAGTGAAGGTTTGTTTTTTTTATTTTTTTTTAAAAAAGTGCATTTAGCTAACTAATACAGCAGGCATGCAGAACATAAGCTATCCAATCATGAAACAAATGCTAGAATTAATTGCTTAATTCTCTTTGCATTAGGATAAAGCATATGGTTTTAAAATGTCTTCAGTGAAGAACTGCTGAATATAGGAAACATCTACTAATGCCTTATACTAAACTGAAAAGCAAGTTCAAGTGTACAGATTAGTGGGGTGATAGCCAAAGGCAAGCTGTCCTGCAACTTACTTTGCGAGACAATCTAGTTTTAAGGTTTGCGTGTACAAGTTTGACCCAGTAAGCACATTAAATAATTATCATCTCTAGAAACCCAGCTTTTGTTCAAACCAACTTCTGTGTAGTTCTTCAACTACAGAAAAGAATCCACAGAGATACTTCTTACCCAGCAGCCTATATGCGAGTGCCAAAAGTTTAACTGTACCAAGGAGTAACAGACTGGAAGCTAAGGGATTATCATCTGTTCCAGCCAGTTTTCTACAAGGCTGCTGTAACGACGATTTGTCCTACATTTGCATACGGGTAACACTGCATTTGAAGAGAATCCTGAACATGCACAGATGTAGGAATTGGCCTCCTTCATTTTCAGGTAAGGTGGGTGTGTCTGCCTGTGCACACACCACCTGGAATGATGCATCTTCTGGATGTCAGAGAACAGCGTGAAACGTGGTCCAGCTTTCAAGCTGCAGCACGACAGGAAGGTGAGACCTTTTGGCAGCGTCAGCACCTCTCAGTGTAGGTAACCTTCACGAGCCCTGCATGTACAGCTGACCTCTCAGTGTTTCATTCCACCAGGAGAGTGCAGAGCACTCTCCATTTGGCCAGGCAGTACCACGCCACACGCGCAGCACAACGTGAAGCCAATGAAATTACTAACAAGTGGAAGGCTTGCATGCGTACCAGCTACAGAGTGGTGCAGGTGCTTGGCAAGATCAAGACTTCGATCCTGTTCACACCAGCATGTGTAAATTCTCACATCCAGTGCCTTCCGTGGGAACACTCATACGTGTTTTACCTAAATGAAGGGCACTGCACCATCTGATTCACTTTTTTTATAATACAGCAGCCCCAGTGTTTTATAAGAACTGGGGTAGAGACCGCAAGTTGACTAACTGCAGTGGAGAGCACACTCTACTAGCTCCCGAAGCTTTCAGGAGTAATGCCTCATTCTTACCAAACAAACTAACCCACTTCCCTGATGCTGGAACCCGGAGCTTCAGTCCCATGTTTCTGACCCCCTTGCCTGCCTAGTGCAAAACACTGAACTGATTACTTAATAGTACTCCTAACCTCAAAGTAACCAGCACAAGCAAATAGCAAGATCCAAGTGTACACTTAACTGTATCCAGAAACTGTAGGAAGGCTACAGGGAAAGACCTCCTTTATTTCAACATTTTTATGAAATATAATAATTTTTCTACATGAACAAACATTTATTTTTGCTGGCAGAAGCATCTAAAAGTTCACAAAACAACTCCAAACACAGATTTAAAAAGAAGCATCCAAACTTTTAAATTAATCTCCAAATCTTGGTTAAGTAGACTTCATCTTTCCTTTGTTTCCTTGAAAGAGGTTAGTGGCTCAGGGCAGTATTTTCTCCAGAAGGTAAACATCTCTCAAAGGTTGCACTACAGATGGCTTTCATCCTTTACTGCCTGAAGTGTAGTTTCAAGTTTAGAATTAGAGATACGTTCCACGTGGCTTGCAGCATGGTACTTTTTTCATCTCATTTCTCCAGGGGTGCATAATTCAAAAGCTTCTCAATCAGATCCACATGGGCTAGGAGCATTCTGCGGCAGCAGTATCTCTTCAAACCAAGGGCATCCAGGGCATCTCTATTAATGAACAAGAACAACAATAAAAAAAAAAGCAGTGAGTCAGAACCACTTGTAAGTGTTCCTAAGCAACATACTGATTACTTTGAGCTTAGTCATACAGGAAAACTTGCTTGCAGTTCAAACTAAGAAATAGAAACTTAGCATGTGCTGTTAGGTTCTTTTCAATTTACTGCTGTTGACAGGGTGTTTGCCTTTTCTCTGGACTGCAAGAGCACATGATCTTCTGTTGAAGATGGCATCCAGCTGACAGAACTACTGAACCTTCAGAGGTAAGTCTGCAGAATTCCTAGAAGAACAGAACCATAACAGACTAACTCTTAGGAATTTCGTCATCTGAACTACCCCACTCATGAGGGCATATTTGGTCATGAAACAGCAAGGTTAAGTGAGATGCAAGTATTTTGGTTTTGGAAATAAAATTTGTCTTCACAGCTGGAAAGAGACTTGAAATATGGTACATTTCTAACCTCAATTATTTAGTTACAGTAACTCAGTCTTCCTTTTATAAACACCAGTCTGTAGAAAAGAGAGGAGCTGATCTGGTTAAAACTCTGATCAATCAAGAGGTGTGAATGTAGTAACAGGAACACAGTTCTGAAACATGGGAAGTAATTTCCACTCCTCTTAAAATCCTGGACAGTCCATAATTACCTTTGCTGGCTACAGCTCCCGCTAGTTGTATGGTAGAAGGTAGCATGAATGCACTAGACAGTCTCCTAACACAGGAATAAGGAATAGCATCTCTAAGCACTGTTATAACACGATGTTTCTGTAAACTGCCTACTTCACAAGATAAATTTGCGATCTAAGCCATGTTAAAAGGGTGAGAGATATACAGAAACTAAAATAACTCAAAATGCAAGCTACCCCACATATGGATGGGATGCTAATTCTGAGGAAGGCTAAAATCTTTTCCAGTTCCCATATAAGAAGGCATTCAGCTATACAACCTCTTCCCCACAAATATACAAATAAGGATGTGCAGACTGCTCAACAAGAAATCTGTGTTTTACAGTCCTTCCACTTAATTCCTTCTGAGTGACTGCTTGAGATTCTTATGGCTGGGTAGAGAACGTATGAATCATGCTAGCCTAAAGCACTGCATGTGTCTTCAATGGCTATCACTATCAGATCTCTTACAGATAAGTGACACTATCCAAGCTCTTTAGCACCAATCTATTAACCATAAAGCCAGTCTGATACACTTTTAGAATTTGACATTCATGAAACATGACTGATCTCAGGTCTTTAGATCTATACGATGCAGTGCAACAATCCAGCATTTGCTTAAAACAAATGTAATTTCCTGAAACCTGTAATTCTCCTGTAGGAAGAAGCTGATAGATACTTTTCTAAAGTACAAATGACCGAAAGGAAGCCTCTGCATAAGATGGACCATCGTAAAAGGTTGTTTGGCATCAAGCAGTACAGTCTAACTGCATGGAGTCAAACTCCAACAGCTTCTCTGATTATGTCAATTAGTCCTTGTACCTATCAACAGTTCTTCAAGGACTTAAATAGCAGGGCTATTCATTTTAGCACTAGCACTTGAAGTTATTTAAGAGAAGTATATGAACAGTGTATTTTTTTAAAAAAGAATGTTCATACATAATATTGCATGACATCTAAACTTTCCAAAACACTTGAGAACAAAAGCATCTGATGTCCGTTGATACGTAAGTTTTAAGAGCTACCTGGAAAGTTCTGAACTTTCAAATGCAGTTATCAGAGATGCAAAATACTAACATTAATCACAACTTTAGAAGTCATACTATACATTTCAGCTAAAACAACTTCAGTTGTATTTCCCTTTTCCTCTAGCTTCCAAGAAGTTGTGGAAAAAGAGCAATTTTAAGGGACAAACAGAAAGGTGCGGGTCTTTTTTAACCACAAATTGTTTAGACAAGTTTATTTCTTCCATTTTGTACATCCATTTCTTAAGCCACCATTAACAGTGATTCTGACACTGCACTGTAAGATTTTAACTGTTCGATATCTGAAAACTCTGCTTCTGATCTTACAATACCATAACTGCATTAGTTTGAAGAGGCATCCCAGAATCACACCAGTGACCATAGCAATCATTTCCAAATGAGCATTTATCAATAACAATGTACATCTTCCTGTCCCAGACAAAAGCAGAGGAATAATGAAGACAAGAAAAATATGAAAATATAATACTTCAAAAATAAGTCAGAAGTGCTAGCAGAATAGCTCTGATAAATTTCAGTATTAGTGAGAAATGATTAGCAACCCGTACTATTTTAATGCTTTTAACTCCATAAATGAAAGAAAATTTTTTTTGGTAGCAACTTTCTAAATACCTTTAGTTTAGCAGCTGCAATATTCTACTCAGCTATGTTTGACAGGTTCTGGGATGTAAATGCACTCTAAAAAGGCCACTCATAGAAGTAATGAGATTTAGGAAAAGTATCGAATGCTTTTCTCTGGACAGTTTTTAATGAAACTAGTAAATGGTGGTGGGACAGGACATCTTTCCCCTGCAAACTCCACATCAAGCAGTGAGAAGCACAGAGAATAATCACAACTTCCTACGAGTTTAGATGAGGCTCAAAAAACAAAGCTTTCCTTTCCTGTTTGTTCTGTGCTCCACTGTTTAACATTTGACAAAATAATATCCTAAACCATAAGAATGTTTTCAGATTTACTTTAGAGAAAAGGCAGTGGAATCTGTGTTGTTAATACACATTCTTCGACAGTTCATTGACATAAGTCCATTTAAAAACCTATTAGTATCCCTAACCATTTGAATGCAAAGCAAATACTCTTTTCTTTCTACTTAACAGTTTCAACATCACTTCAGGAAGTCTCTCAAATTTCTAACTTTTTTTTTTCACTCCTTTGAATTGCAAACATCCTTTTTTTTTTTCTTCAAACTTGATGACAATGTAAATATTTCTCAGGATTTACCTTCTCAAACCCTTCTGAAGTAGTCCCACCACAGCTAGACCCTCCATGAACTATTAAAAGACAATTCTGGCTATGCAAAGCACATGTAGACTTCTTAAAATAGAAGTGTTAGGACTATCAGTCAGGTACCTAGAGCAGTTAAACTTCCCCTTCCCCCCAGCAAACCAGTGCTTTCAAATAAGGTGAGCAATTCTGGGTAGCGAATATGAAATGTTTTTAAGAAAACCTAAAAGGGGTATACATTGTTAGCAATGTTAGTTCTTACACTTGTAATTTCTTCTTTCTCTCCTCTTTAAAAAAAAAGATGTTTTTGTCAAAGTTGACTGTACTGCTTGTTTCTTTCCTTCCTGTTCCATACAGAGTTAAGTATTTGAGACTGTTTTGGGTTAAAGGTTATGACTTGGCAACTTCCATACTACTGCCCAGAAAGATTCAGTAGGGAAACGTGTACTTTCTTACCTATTATAATTTCTAACCTCTGGTTAAATAGCTAGCCTCAGAATGTATCTGTAGTTTTTAGCCTCTTTACAGCTACTTTATCATGCCACGATCCTACACTGATATATCTTATGCACTGTGCAATCTCATCTAAAATCTGAGTCAAAGAACATACAGAAATAATACCCACCCTTCTGTATATTCTGCTTGCAGAAGGCCAAGATAGGCTTCCCACTTGTTTCCAACTATTTTGCCGCATGTGAAACATCTGACTGGGATGATCATTTTTTCACTGTAGCTGTAACATTAAAAAATACGGTATCACACCTCTGCAAAATTACTAAATACCATATTCGAATATAAGAAAGGAAATTCAGAACTTGTACAAGTCTCAAAGGGCAGCTCAACAGACTATGTGACAGTAAGCGAGAGAAAAGGCCGTGTTACGGAGGTGCTGAATTACAGCGGCGTAACGCGGCTTAGGTCGCGCTCCACCACCAACGGTCAGGCCCGCACCACCGCCCACGCGAGGCAATTTCGAAGGGGGCGGTGGGCAGCGGCGCTCTGCCGGGAGCTAGAGACCCAACACCCTCTAGCTGGGAAAACTGGCCAGCACCCGAACGCGGGAGCAGCTCATCCCTGCCCCGTGGCCAGCAGAAACAGGCCTAGAGGTGGCGTAAGAGGCGGTTGTAGGGCCGGGGGAGCCCGAAGGTGAGGCCTCGCTCCCCGAGCCAGGCCTCCCCGGAGGAGACCGGTCCCAGTTCGCCCGCGAACCCCACCCTAAGGCGGCGAGGAAGCTCCCAGCCCCGCCGAGGCACTGAGGGGACCGCAGCCCCCTAAGGCAACTCCTACCGTAACGGCTCCTCCGCGCTCCCGTAACGGCTGCCAGGGCGCTACCAGTCCGGCAAGGCGGGGAAAGGGGCACGGTTGCCGGGCGGGCCGACGCGGCGGCTGGGCGGGGAGCGATCC
Source organism: Ciconia boyciana (assembly GCF_034638445.1). Lineage (NCBI taxonomy): Eukaryota > Metazoa > Chordata > Aves > Ciconiiformes > Ciconiidae > Ciconia > Ciconia boyciana. Next base: position 20,647,294 of record NC_132939.1, on the reverse strand, counting down.
AGCGCACCCCTGTTTCTGCGGAGGGCGGCGGGATGGTAGCGGCCGAGCGTACGGCGTCCCGCGTGGCTCAAGAGAGTGCGCGCGCGGGGCGGGCTTGTTTTCGCGTTTCGCGTGTGGCGCGGTGAGTGGCAGCTGGGGCGCCGGGAGCGCAGACCGGCGGTGCGAGCGACCGAGCGCGGCGCCCGCCCCTGCTCCTCCTTCTCCTCTTCATTCCCAGGTGGGTGGGCACTTGTTGCATTGCGAGAGGGCTTTTGCAGCGACGAGACTTCTCATCCCATCTTCGCTGAGGTACCGGAGCCGTCCGGGGCGGGAAGCGCAACTGGTGGCTGCAGTCCGGCACCCGCCAGCCCCGTCTGGCGGGGGGGGCGGCGGGCGCGATGGGGACCCCGGCGGACAGGGCTGTGGGACGGAGTCGGGGTACGCCGCGGCAGCCCGCCCGCCTGTTCGCCCTCTCATGGGCAGGGGCGCCGGTGTGGTGGTGCCCGCGGTGGCTCCGCGGCTGGAGAGCCTGTCCCCGCAGCCGCCGCCGTGGCTGAGGAGCAGCCAGCCGGGGGAGGGCGTGAGGGGATCCGTGAGGGGAGAGGGGGCGGCAGTTGGGACCCCAATGGTCGCTCGCGGCGTCGCTCGTCGCCGTGTCGCGCCTCTGGAAACGCGACGCCGCGGCCCGTTTCGGGGCCGTTTCTCCGCTTTTTTCCGCGCTCCCTCAGGCGGGAGAAGGCAGGAGCGGCTGCCGCCCGGCTTTATAGCCCGCTCCGCTTTCCCGCCGCCCGTCCCAAGGGGTTACTGTTTTTGTAGTTGTTCTGCACAGCCCGGACTGTGTTTATTTCTTTGAAGGCAAACCCGCCCTCGGGTCCTAGTCTCAGCTTTCCCGAGAGTTTTTAAACTCTGGGGTCAGATTGGACTTGAGACTGTCTCGTTTAACTTTTAATGTTGCTCCGTCTTGCTGTGAGTTGTGCATGGCTAAAATAAAAATGAAGTACTTCAGCAGAGGTATACGCTGCCCTTGAGGTATTGCCTGCTGTTCAGGGGCAGTGCCATAGACGCAGCCTGCATGAATAGGAGCATTTTCCCCGGTATCTGAGGGACAAGGGAAGTTCCCCTTGCATGGGAAGCAATGGCTGGTTGCAGGCAAAGCAACCGATTTTATTGGGTACCCGAAGCCGGGGAGGTTTGGTAGCAGAGGATAATGCATCTTGAAACTGTTTACTTGTATTTCATTAATCTAAGGATTGGGGAGGCATTAAGCACAGACTATGTGTGCTTAGCAAAGGGAAGCATGCTGTGATGGCTACAAACTTTAGGGACAGACGCTACTGTTCTGGAGACTCTGGGATGAAGCATTAGTCTGAACGCTGTCAGTCCTTATTGTTCTCTTGTTACAGCGTTGGCATTATGCTAATTGTCCTTGGGCAGAACAGAAATTCTCCAAAAGTGTTTTATTTTCCTGCTAAAGTGTCTGTGAGTTGATACAGTGCACAGCGCAGAGCCATTACTGTCAGGCATATAAATAATTGTGTCTTAATGCACAGCTTATGTTAATATGTCTTTTGTGACTATTTTTTGAATGACTGGATTATTGATCCTCTGCACAGAAATGCCAGACCTAACTTGAACCGTAAAAGAGCAAACAGTTGTGTTTTAACAAATAAAGGTTTGAGGTTGTTTGAAAGCATTTTTACAATTCTGATTGCTAGTGAAAAGACAGTAATTTTTGCAGTCCCAGGAACAATTATACGCAGTTGTGAATGGAGTGAATTGACTTGGCATGGAGGGTAGATGAACCTCCTGTGATCTTTAGATTATTATTGTTACTGTAGGCCAGCGAGAGCCAAATTGTGTCTTTTCTTTTTTTCTTTTGATTTCTTTTGTTTTTGGGGGGGTTGAGAATTTGCAGATTGTGCTTTGATGCATTTTCAGCACCAGGGCTCCAAAGTAATTTTCTTACTGAACTGTGCAGTGAAAGGCATTTGTGTTTGGAGATGGAAATTTGCAATTGGGAGTGAGAAAGAGGGGCTGTCACAGGGGCCTCATGGCAGAGCCACATCATTAGATGTAGGTTAGCATTTTATAGCTGCCTTGTAGAAATATGCTTGCTTATTTCTTAAAAACAAAACTGAATTTTAACTTTCAGACCTAGTTCTCGTATCTGACTTTGCTTAGCACCTTTTTTCAAAGAAAAATTTACTTGGCTTGTTCTCCCAGTATTACTTAACTTTGTTATGTCTTTTCTGGATAACCTGCTTCAGCTGGGTGATGGGCTTAATGAACCAATAGGTCTTTTATGGCCGTAGCTTCTTTGATCCTAGAAAATGTAAGGATTTTTATGATCTATGACCTGCAGAGACTGCTACATACTGAGAACATTCTCTACTCAACTTCATGTATCCTCTGCTTAATCTGACCGTTTGCCAAACCACAGAAGTCTGTTTAAAAGAGTTGGGGGGGATGTGCACATGTGTGACTATTGGGAAACAGAGTCAGTGTTTTATGGGCTGTAGCTCACACTGATTAGGGTGACTCTGCAGAGTAAGCCATTTGTGGCATGCCACTTTTCAACTCCTCTTTTTCAGGTGAGCTGGGTACTGCTGACACTTCAGTTATTGCAGTTTAGTATTTAGTCAAATTTGGTCTCTTCAACCATCCTGAAGAAGGATGAGGACTGGAAGAATTGGAGAATTAGGTCTCGTTAAGCGTCCTTTGAAGAATTGCAAGAATTTGAGTCCTGTCTCCTAGAACTAATCCTAGAACTGCATCGGTCTTTCTCACAATAAGTTCTCGTCCCATTTCTGGTCTCTTGACACCTTCAACAAGCAGCAGTCCCTGATGATTCTTTGGGCCTTCAGGCAGCCTGGTGGTCAGGAAACCCATCGGAGCTCTCCTCAGCATTGAGCAGAAGAGAATTCCCTAGAACTAATCAAGTTGAAGTAAGTTTGGGAACTGTGGACCACTTTTCTGATGTGCTTCTGGAGCAGCTTCTGTCATGTGAGGCTTTGTTGTGGGGCATTGCAGATAATATATCCCACTTCTTGGTTAATGCAGTACAGGACTTCTTCCTGTGATCTGAACAACTTTTGAAAGCTGACAGTGTTCTGTCCCTGTCCGTCAGGGATGTTCAGATGTTCTGTCATCACTGTCGGTTTGAGGCTCATTCTTGGCAATTTTTTTTGTGGATTTGGATCTACAAAATGCAGCTTGGCATGACTGCTCCATGGCATTGTTAGTGATGAGTGACTTAAGGAGTAGATCCTGCTTCCTATTCTCCCATCCACAAAATGTAAGGGAAAATATTGCTGCTTGTTTAAAAAAAACAAACCCCAAAAAAGTCAGTTAAGTGACCTGACTGAACTACTCTTAAAATACTTTTATAGTTTGAGTGGCCATATGACCTCCTGCAGCTCATGTTGGCAGATTGTCTTTTGTGACCTTGTCTCTGTAATTAGGGCTGTAGGAATGACTTGTGGGATCTCTGCACTTGTGCTAGTAGCGTGAGAAACCAGCAGCTGAGAAATTTTTTTTTTTTTTTTTTAAACTTTGTGGATTGCAGTAGGTCAAGTTTAGGTGTGCACCCTCAGGAGTCTGGAGACTTTTCACCTTTCACTGCTTTTCACCTTCTATGGTTGTTCCCCTTTTTCTGACTTTGCTTGTTTCTGCATACATGTAGATAATCACCAGAACTGAAGACTTGGGTCTTTTAAGATCTGATTTGACAGTTAGGTAGCAGTTGCGTTCAAGGGTAGTGAATTGTTATTTAAATTCAGGACTTTTTAGAAGAACTTTTCAGTGAAGGATTGTTTTGGTACTATTGATCATGACTTCCAACCTTCTACAAACCTGTGGGTAGCCCTGTTGGCTCTGTTTGGAGTTAAAAGCTCCGTTTCCTTTAGCTTCCTGTCATCATTTAGGGAAAGAATGTTACTAGTTTTCACTCCATCTCTGACTAGCGCCTCAGAATAGTGGACATGATTGCAAAAGTTCATTGTACCATATTCAGTGTTCTACTCCTTGGATCTCAACAAAGCCAGAGAGAGAAGAACCCTAAGTGAAAAAGACTTGCATGAATCTTGAAATGAGTGATTAAATAGGACATTAGTCAGGAACTGAAATGTGACATGGAAAACTTAACAAATAAATATGTAGCAGTAGAGAGCCAGAGTGAGAGGGGAAGAAAAAGAAAAAAACAAACATGCAAGAGAAAGCTTGGCTGCTGTTTTCTCAGGCACATTCTCCACTCCAAGTCTATTAAATCCTGCAGATTTACTGTTGGGCTTTCTCTAGTCCTGGTTAACTACTCAGAAGTGTGTCATTCATCCTGTTCCACAAAAGAGAAAGAAAAGTGGCTCCCTCTGGAGCTAGCTAGCGTGACTTTGGAAGGACTTCCCTCCTTTCCCTCTAAAGCTTGCAGGCTCAAGGAGCAAAGACTGAGCTGGAATCTTGATTTGTTTTCCCCTTGATTTTTTTTTTGAGTGGGTGGCTTTCTGCCCCATTATGTGCTCCCTCCACCCCACAATTGGATATGGCTTTATATCTGATGGTAGGGAGGTGGAGAAAGCCAAGAAGGAGAGGCAAGGATGATGGAAGGAGGAAAGATTTGTCTACTCCGTAGAGCTTTGCTTTGTTTAGTTGCCCTGCATGTTGTTTAATGGCTGCTCAGGCCCCTGGATTTAGTGAAACAAATACAGAAGCTGCTAAGCAAGTAGAAATGAAGGGAAACCTCTCTAAGCTGCGGATGTGACTGCAGCTTCACTGTAATACCAGACAAGCCTGATGCTGCTGATTTCATTAAAAGCAACATTCGGGGCCTCAAAGCAGGGTTTAATACTTGCTATATATTTTTTTAAATATGCTGACCTTATCTGGTAAGCCTGTAATATTTGTTGCAATGAAGAGCAGCTGCTGCATAAATACATATATAATATCAGTTGCCAATTCTGAAAGCTGTGCTGAGACTGTGACTTGTTTGAAGTGGGGCTGCTATTAAAAGGCAGGTGGCAGGATGTTTATTTTACACGTTGTTAATTGCTTGTTTTTCCTGCTGTAATTGGCTTCCTAATGGGGGCAGAATGCACTTGGTTTTGCACACAAAGCTTCATTAGTGACAACTGATGGAAAGGATTTGGAGGGTGGGATTTAAATGAAATATATGTATTGAGTAACGGATGTCTCTGCTAAATAGAGTGTATGAGGAAGTCCCATAGATGTGTCCAAATATGCAAATGTTTTTCCATAAAACAATTTAAGGTGTCCTTGTGTTAGATGTAAACATCACTGCCTGTTACTTGAGAAGGGGGCAGAGACTTTATCTTGCTGTTTTTGTGGGGCAGAGACTTCGTTTTGCTTCACTGGACAGCAGTCAGGATGCTGGGATGGATGCTGGATGGATGATACTTGGGAATCTGACAGCGTACATGTATTCATAAAGAATGCCTATTACTTGAGAAGGGGGCAGAGACTTTATCTTGCTGTTTTTGTGGGGCAGAGACTTTGGTTTGGTTCACTGGACAGAAATCAGGATGCTGGGATGGTGCTGGATGGATGATACTTGGGACTCTGACAGTGTACATGTATTCATAAAGATATCTTTAATGATCTCTGTGGCATATCTAGTGATTGCTCCTGCTAACGAGCTGGGAGGAGATGGTGAGCAGTGGTGGTGTTTAGTAGCTTTCTAAGATTTATGGAGCCTTCCCTGCTGCTTGTGTATGTTAGTGCTATTTCAGGTGTCCTCCCATTCTCACTGGGCCCTTGGAGGCAAGGCATTGCTATACAGAAGCATAGCTGGACCATCTATATTTTCAGGGTGATCCCGGTTGTGCTTAGAAGTGAGAGCTGAGGTGTTCTTCTGGCTAGGGATAGGTGCTCCACAAAGGCAGTTCTTGTTTTAATAATGACTTTTTTAATGTGGTGTAAGGTTCCTTAGTGTAAGAGACTGGTCTAAGAATTGTCTGTTGATGGTCATGATGAGTATCATCAGGCAACATTGTGTCTGATGCCATGAACAGAATTTTGCACTGTTTGGTTTAATATGCTATTGTACCTGTAGAGGTTGCTCTAGGTGGCAGGTGAGTGTAGTTTTGTGTGTGTATGTGTACATGTGTATGTGTATATATGTACATGTATATAAAATTAATAATGAAAAGGTAAGATAACCCTTCATGGAAACGGCTTCTCATCCTTAGATCCCCCTACTCCCTCCCCCCCCCCCTTTTTTTTTAAAGCACTGAGATGAGATTGGAAAAAACACCCGTCTACTCCCTCACTTCTCCGCTTCCTCAGATGTCAGTATTTAACTAGTTTAGGACTGTTTTTATCTGTCATGTTTGTTCTCAGTAAGGTCACTTCAAGGCAGAAGTATAATGTTTGCCAGTCTTGGATTGACATATTTTATAAGAAAAAGCCTTTATTACATGAATATATCACAGCCTAATTGACTGTTTCATGTTGGGGGAGGGGGGGCGGGGAGTAATATCCTGAGGCAGCATTTTGATCAGAAAGATCACAGGAGCTGCCCATCAGCTCTGCTCTTCCATGCAAGTGTCCTCAGATGACAAAATACTCCCCTTCCTTGGGATAATGCTTTTCGTTTCTGCAGAATCCTTCCTTCCAGAGTAAAGGATGGACTGTGAAGTTGAGGTGAGGCCAGGACTTGTAAATTATTAATGCTTGAAGGAGGAGCCCCAGGGTGGTGTTCCTCCATGGTGAAAGCGACATGTGCATTCCCAATGAGCTCATGGATGTGCTTTTGTGTCTGATGTACTTCCTGTCTTTGACTGGGAACTTTTTTGTCCGGGTGTGTAAGCAGGTCCTCTCCCATCGAGATTTATCTCTGTTTAAAGAGACTGCAGCAAAGCCAGTCCTCTTATAGTAGTTTGCCCAGGCATCTATGAGTCTCTGAACTCCAAAGAAAAGCAATGGGGGGATTTTCTAATTTATTTTTGAAGTATTATCTCTGAGGTTCTCATAAGTGATGATGGATGTATTTGGAACAAAGAATTACAGCCTTCAGCAGAGCCTGCTCTTTCCTTTGGGCCTTTTGGGGATGCTTATGTCTGTATTTAAACTTGATGCTTGGGCTTTTCCTTCTATCTGCCTTCTGGCCGGTCTTGCATCTTGCAAGCCTTCATGGGAGTGGGAATAAGAGGTGGTTGTTATAGGTAGGAGCAAAGATCCATCTTGCTGAGTACCTTGTCTCTGACAGTGGCCAGTAGTGGCTACTTAAGGAAGCAGGTAAGCTTAAAGCAAGTGTGCAGTAGTGATACAGTGGGATGCTTGCATTTTATGTTTCATGAAAGTCTGTAACTATGGTCTTGTTCCAGAACTGACCAGGTAGGGAAGAAAATGCAGTTTTTCTGATTAAAACCACTTACTCAGTTTGGGCATGTCAGCCTGTTGTGTCCAGATTAAGGTACTGTATGGAAGCTGGATGTCCTAAACCAGCTCCAAAGCTGCCCCTGCTATGTGCTGCATCCTGGTGAAAGACAGCTATTTCTGGAAAAGTCCCTGTTGGTGTGCAGAGCCTGAGACCTCCCAGTGTATGGGACTTCCAGTGTGGACGTGGGGAGGACAGAGTTGATGCATAGGATATCATGTTATCACTCAGATGAGTGGGCTGCTGTGCACCTATCATTGTGCCATCCACAGGGAACATTCCATAGCTTTGTTTATTGAGCTGCTGTTTTTAAAATTAAAAACAGCCAAACTTTTCATAAAATATTAAGAGGCACTGCTTTAGTGTCTCTCATCAGATTAAGTATGTCACTTTGTGTGTCCTTAGGGTGATGAAGCCAATCAGCTTGGTTGTTCTCTCACCTTAAGGATGCATTAAGGTGACGTGCTTCATCTCACAAGGGATGCTGAAGCTATCACACAGCAGAACTGGTAACCGTAGGGGTCCTGCACTTTAACTGTGGATTCTCAAATGAAATTTTGCAGAAGCAATACAGTTCACTTTGTACGAGTGAATTCCTTTTTGTTAGAGAAGCGCTTCTTGGGAAAAAAAAGATTGAGGTAATACAGTGGTAGACACATACACAGTGACTACTCTGCAGGAAAGAAAGAAATTATGGCGTGTTTTGTATGAAAGACCAAGAACTGTTAGGTTTTAGTGGGTAAAGGGGGAGAAGCCTCTACATTCTCCAAACATTCTTTATGAATACGGATTTTGCAGCTGTTTTGCTTGCAGGTGTATTTCTTTTTCATTCAAGAGCCAGTTCCAGCATTTTAATCACAACACAGTGCCACTGCAGTAGCAGAGGGTTGGGAAACTGTGAGGTGTAGTAGTCCCAGGACTAGAAAGCTGAGGGAGGGTCTCCAGCTTGCTGCAGAGAAGCCCCGAGGCCTGCACGCTGGTGAAACACGGTATGTTGGAGCTGGGACTGAGCTGTGGAGAGCTAGCTTGCACTGAGTTTTCCATCATCTCTTGCCTCTATCCAGCAGTTCTAGCACTCTTCAGCGTGTGTATAATACTTGGGAATGCTGCAACATACCAGGTTAAATAGTTATGAAGTTTTAATAAACTCGAGATACAAGACCAACTTGACTTCTGAATGTCCTGGTTGTTTTTGGTTGTGTTGTCTCTTTAAACTCGAAGTAATGGCACATGTGGCATGTTACTCTTGCATTCCCACTGCGCACAGCTAAATCCACACACCTGCACATCAGGGAGCAGTTATTCAGGAGTCTGTTCTGAAGGGCAGCAGTTCCTTTGTCTGATCTGATACACTGCTGTTGCTTTGCTTGGTGGTGGTGTGAGGGAATAATAAAGTAAAGCCTTCAATCATATGACCTGATCAGAGAGGGTTGTCTGTAGTGATTGATAAGCCCTCTCGGAACAATAGGCTGCTTGAGCTGTGCCCAGGGACTGATGGGTTTGGTTGGGGTTTTGCATTCATTTTTGGCCTAAGTAAAAAGAACAGTGAGATCAAGGTTGCAATTTTTTTGCAGCTTGCCTTCCAATCCCTGCCTGATCTAAAATGGTACTTAACTAACTGTATATACCTCCACTCTCCCCAAAGCTATTGGAGAGCACTTTCCCATCTCCCTTAGGATATACCGAGTATTTTGAGGACCCCCAAATTATTTTGATTCCTTAAATTAGTTCTCTCCCAAGTAGGCATAAAACAAAGACATCTTTCCACCTTTCACCCTTGCAACCCCCTGGCCTGATGAGCGGCATGCTGAGCAAATGGACATGCATTCTCTTCCCTGCAATGTCCCCCAAGCCAGGGCTTTTTCCCACAGGCCTCTCGTATGACCTTGTCAAGCTGCTTCATTTCTTTTCTTGATTTGTGACATTTGCCATTCTCAGTAGAGAAGTTAAAAAGCTTAATATTAAGAAAGTGCTTGTATTCTGTGAAAGACAGCTTTTTCTGTTTATATTGAGAAACCTCTGAAGACAAGTGTGTGTGTGGATTCTGCTTAGCTCTGTAATAACTGAATTGTGCAGTGGTTTATCTGTAATGTGGGTGAATGTTAGCCATGCGCAGTGTTATACAAAGGATGCCACCTGTCTGCATCTGGGCCAGAGGTGTATTTGGATGTATTTGCATTTCTGCAAAGGAGATGTTTTTTTCTACTTCTCTATTGAGCTACATCTCCAGTGTGTGGGGTCAGTTTAAAGCAGAGATGCTCTATCTTCTTAAAATGCATGCTGAACAAATACACTTTCCCTTCTATCCTGCAGAACAAAATGGTATGTGGGTGAAAGAATGGCTTTCCCCCCAGCACATGTGCAGCCCCTTTATGGATTGAGGAAGGGTTTGTGGAGCACATAATAGCTATTGCTGCTGTAAAGAAGTGCCAGTTTGATGCCCTCTTTCAAGCATTCCTAGCTTCAGCCACAGTGGTAGCGGGCTAGGGCTGTGCTGCCGTGCTGCCGTACTGCTATTTAGGCATTCTGCCTTTTTCAGGACATCTGGAGGAAAGGGACTGTGGGATGACTAGGACTTTTCTGTCACACACACAAGAAAATTTCTTACTCGGAGAATGGATAATAGAATGCCTTTATACCAGAAAGCAAGAACTGCCCAAAAGATCCTGTTCCTCTGCTAGAGGTGAGGACACAGAGAGCTATGCTTAGACGTAGAAGAGGAGATCTCATCTAGATGCAGTGGTAGGCTTGAGAAGCATTTGTTTTCTGAAAGTTGTCTGTGATCTCCTACTGTTCTATTGGGGTTTTATATTTCTTTGCTCTCTCTCTGTCAGTAAATGACCATTTCATTTTGGCAGTATCCTACTGTTTAAATTATGGTTAGGGCCAGTTTATTGTGGACCTGTTTAGCATCAGTTTTATTGCTTGCCTGCATTCCTGCTCTGCTGTGGGATTGTCATTGCAGTGCCTTTTGGGTATCCTCTTTGCTGTCAACTGGCCCAACTCCTAGGGCTTCAAAAGCTGTTTGGGGATTCCTCTGGGAGCCTAAGGGAGTTATTGGAAAGAATTCAAATTCTCATAAGTTCTTGAGAAAGCTGTCATAAGCCTTGTGGCTGCTGGGTTATTGCCAAGTCCTTTATTCATGGGACCCATGATGAGCCATTGCTAGACAATAGTGATTTCAGGTTCCTTTGTACTGTATTATGAAAGGAGAACCAGTTCTGGGCCATTGTTTTGGCTGATGTAAGAACACACAAGATTCTCTGTATCAAAGCATTTACAGTTTAATAAGCCTTGTTTTCTGGCTCCCCCCCTCCCCCGGGTTCTTTCTCCATGCACCCAGTTTACCTGTTGCAGGTTCGGTCCTAGCAATGATTCATCCAAAGTCAGACTAATTTTGCACCCTGTGGCTTTTGGCAACTGCAAGCCCCACTTACCATTCACAGTACTGATTCTGATGGCACGTGCTGCTGTGAACGAGCCAACTGTCCTTTACTGCTGCCTAAATTATTTGTTACACTGAGGAAAATGGTTTTGATGACCCCTCCTCATAGTATTTCCTTAGTGTATGTATACCTATATACATGCATACACACACACAGAGTGTATGTATTAACCCTGCCTTTGCCTGGTGGTGACTAGTTCTGTTGGGTAGGCTTTTGCGTAAGTTGCAGAGTTGGCTCTGACCCTGCATATTTGCCCCACATCCTCAAGGCATTTGGCAGTTTGTCGTCCCCTTATCTGCCCCTGCAGTGAAAGGGGTGAAACTCAGAACTAGCTTATTTGCCTCATGGAGTTTCCTTTTTTTGCTGCTGGCTCATGGCTTTGTCCTGCTTCATGGTGGACAGTGTTTGGTACAACTGAATTTTGAATAGCTAGTGATGAAGTTTTCATTTCCCATGGGAAGGTGGTACTCCACCCGAACAGCTTTCATTCTGTGGATGTCTGTCTTGGTGCAATCTTCTTCTGCTTTTAGTTTAGTCCAATTGCCCTACACTCTAACCACTTAGTAAAAAATGGGTGGATTAAAAAGTTATCCAGAATAGTATTGAAATGTTGAGAATGTGCATTCAAAGTAATTTCAAATACTTAAATTTAACATGAAATGTGTTGGTGCATTGAAATTGTTTGATACATCTCTCTGTTCGGGACTGAGCTGGGATGGAATCCAAACCAAGCCATGTGAGATCCCTGGAGGGAAAAGTGCAATGCAAATTGGAGGTAGAAAAGTCAGCCTGAGCTTTGGTTTGGCTTTGTCTTTGCAGTCTCTGAATGTGTGCCAGCTATAGATGAACAGCAGTAGGACAAATATTTAGGTGCTGCTGTACAGCCTATGGAAGCTTTTATTCAGTGGCATGCATTACAGATTTTGTACCAGATCTGAAAAATTGTGTTTCTGTCAGAACCCACACCACTTAATTCCAGCACAATGTACTGCCAGCCCTGAAACGTGGCTGCCTTTGCTCGCAAAAAGCTTGCTCGGATGCAGGGCTTGGTTCCGTCTATTTCTCTGTTTTCTTGGCTTGCCTTCTGCAGATATAATAATAGTAATAATAAAAAGCCCCAGAAAAATCCTCTCCAAAATGTTGCTATTGCGGCTGATATATTGATGATTTTAGCAGTCACTTAAGTTGTATGTGTTTGTTTTTTGTTATTGTTTGTTGTTTGGTTTTTTTAATTTCAAACTTCTCGTTTTGATTTGAAGTATTTGAAGATTTACATATGATAGCACTACAGCAGAGCTAAGCATTTGGTCAGCTGCATGGATATGGGCAAACAAGTCAGGGGATGTGTTTCTGAGCCACAGTTTGGAAGAGCTGGGGTGTAAGGGACTGAAAGCTGGAAGTATTGGGGGGAAAAAGAAGCTTTTCTGAAATCTGATATGCCAAGCTGCCTTAGAATGTTTATTAAATCTGAAGGGTCAGGGTGGACACAACAAATCTGAGGAACTGGGGAGGGAAGAAGTCACGGAAGATGCAAAAAGCCAGGCTGGTATTTAGCACCTATGAGTGTAAGTGCATGTGTGTGTGCAGATGATGAGAGCAGAATGTGACTGTTAGTAGTTTCTAGATTTACTGTGGAACAGTTTGCATCACCACAGATGCACAGAAGGTTGCTGCTTACTAGTCTGGCCTTGACTTGTAATAGCTGCCTATGAGCCTTAGTGTCAGCAAGGATCACTGGAGTCTGATGGATCTGGTACTGTTTAGCCAGTACTCAGCCTGCAGCTTATGCTGAGTGGCATGGACTGGACTGGGTGTAACAAGGAGGAGATGATGTCAACAGGGTGGGAAAATCCTCTTGTGACTTTACAGGGCAGACTGCTGTGGAAATACGAGGGAATGAGGAGTTGAAAGTCATGAAGGAAGTCAAAACAGGGTTTTACTTTGATGTAGAAGCACATGGACGATGGGGATTGAAGGCTGAAGATTCTGACTGGAGATGCTTCAGTTTATCTTCAGAATTCAAAAGTCTCTCTTGAAAGGTTTCCTTCTAAGACAGGGTGTCCGTAATGTGCATATTGCGTTATGACTGCATGATGTACACATGTAAAATTGCCTTTCACAGTGTCCTGCTGCTGCAGAGTGGATCAGACTGACTCTCCTTCTCTGCTTATGCCAATGAAAATAAATTGCCCCATCATAACTTGTGAGGAAAGCAGCATTCTGTAATCCTGTGTATAAGGCCACCGGCCAACAGTGTTGAAAACAAAGCCAGCCCTTCCTGTAGTGTTGGATGCTGCTTCTAGGCAGGTTGGAGAGCCAGCTGGGCAGGGAGGTGGCGAAGCTGTCACTTCTGCAACTTTCTTCCTCATGGCTGCTGAAAAGGGCCTCTTCTCTGAACTGTGGACAATGTGTTTTTCTTGCCCCTTTCCTCTCCTCTGATCCCCCAATTACTTAAGACAGCACTGTTGCCTTCTGTCAGGGAAGGTGCTGTTTTCTTTTGCAGCTCACAGAACAGGAGAAGAGGCATTGCACATATGGTATTTTGTTCCAGACACTTTTTACACCCCTCCCATTTAATTTCAGATCTGTTTTCTTTTTTTAAAAGCTTTGCAGAGAAAAAGATGAGGCTCTAATGACGCAGGAGGAGGGAGGGAGAAGGGACCTTCCCTCTTAATTTTTTGCTGCTTATATGTGTCATTGACAAAGTAGAACATGGTGTGAATGTCAGTGTCTCTGTACGCACAGTGGTGCGGAGCAAGTGCCACAAATTTGAGTCATATGGGGGATAGCTGAAAGGGGATTGCATGGGTAGGGCTGAAGGAGAGAGGCCAATACTGAAAGCTGGAGCTCTGAGCACCTGAGAGAAGGGGGCTGCAGCTGACCTAGCTCTGTCCCCTACCTGTTTCTTATTTTCTTATTTTATTTTTTTGCCAATTCTGATAGTAGAGCACAACAGCAGACTGTGATTTAAGGGGGCTAGCAGGATCCTGAATGCTGCCCTCTGCTTGCAAGAAGACCTCAAGCGTTCCAAGCTTGTTTGTGCTCTCTCACTTCACACTAGTCATGTGCTGTTGTCAGTGATCAGCCTTGCCTGCTCTGTTTTCTCAGGTTTATTCAGCTGCTCTGTCTGAGTTTTCCTGCAACACTTGGGATGTTTCCCTCACTTCCTCTCTACGTTCAGTATGTGTAGTAGGGTTGGGGGTGTTGGAACATGAAATCTCCTTGTACTGTTTTCTTTGTCATCAGTATGACATGACCAGCTTGTATTCTGAGAACACCTACTGGTTATCAGTAATGTTCACCTGTAGGTCAAACCTCTACTAAAAGAGGGCTTATTTTATGGGATGTGAGAAGTGAGGCAGAAAGTGAGGTGCCTAGCAAGTCAGTGAAAGGAGCTATGGCTCGAGTCTAGGTTGTGCTGCCATATTGCATCCACTTGGCTAGCCTGTGTCCTGTTTGATGCCTTTGTTGTTTCCCCTGAGCATCTGAGTTGATGGTTGAACACAAGTGAGTCACCATAGTGTTTCTGGGTTACTGGTGCTGCTGCATTTCTGAGGTTTCTATCAGGGAATGAAACTATTCTTAAGTCTCTTATGGTAGGATGATCACAGTAAGGTCACCCATTCATGCACTTGACCTATTACTTTTCCCTGATGTTTGTCCCTTGCTACAATATAGCTGCTATTTCCAAAAAGCACTGTTTCCTTAGAAAAATAATGATTCAATTCTAGAAAAAACAGAGTTGCCTTTGCTGGAACTTGGCTGAAGGTTGCATTTGTCTTTGTGCATGTGGTATGCGTTGTAAACAAAGTTTGCCCTGATGTTTTCCAGAAGGATCCACAAAGAAGCTTGAAATATGCATTTCTGTGTCTCTCTGGAGATTACTGTGCTTTCACCATTTACTTTTATCTGAATGGAGCATTGCTACTCAGATTTAACAATAGTGCAGGCCAAGTAAGGGAGCATAATGTTAATCCTGTTTAGTTGGCCCTGTGTAACCCAGCTGTTCCTAATACACTTTGGCTTGGATTCATGCCACTTAACTGATGGGTCTAAAATAAGAGGTGGAGAGATGGTTATATGTGGATGATGACTTCCGTCTTAGTGGGAAGAGGTGTCCATCTCTCTCCACTGACCTTGGAGGAAGCTGACTATGATGATCTGCCTAACTTGGGTATTTCACGAGTGCCTAAAGCTGGGTCGGATGGAGTCAAGCCTAGTGTTGGAGAGCCCATGCAATGCATGGAAGACCCATTGTGCACACCACCTTTTGCAGCTTTGCTGTTACTTGGGTTAAAGGAAACTCTGCTTATACTTTTGTAGAGGTGCTAAAAGCCTGTTTCAAGTTGGATCTATTTTCCTTCTCTCTTTTTCTAGTATAGAATCTGGTCCTATGCTGCTAGTAATGTGAAGGGTGATGCCTTACTTTTGTTTTGCACATGTATCTTGACTAGTTGTTTTGGGTCATTTAAGTCTCCTTTGAGCCAGGAAGTGTAGCTGCTGCTGGCAACAGTAGCAGCTCAACAGGGAGCATTTAGCTGCCATTTGGCCTTCAGTGTGGCATAGCACTTGCCCCTATCTCAGACTGCAGGTAATGGTTATCCAAACTCATCCAGAGACCTCAAATAAGGCAGAGCCTTACCTGCAGGGACTTCCTCAGGAATGGCAGAGCACAGGAAGGGCCAGAGGATGTTGGGAACATCTATGGGCACAAGATAAAGCTTGGTGTGAAACCTTGCAGATTTCTTCTTTCTCTGAACTTTCTTGCTGTTTGTCACTCATTCAGAATCAGGTCTCTCTCCTAGACCTCCCTATCCATTCCCACCCCCAGTCTGAGAGCTGGAGGTGAGCAGAGAAGCATCACGTCAATCTGAGATTGTATTAAATAAATGAACTGGGAGGATGCTCTCCCCAGCCTTCCCATTAATTACACGTGCTTGTGATGTACAATTCAACCACTGGGTGTCTCTGGGCTATGCAGAGCTCCAGGCAACATCTAGTCCCTAGAAAGCTGGCACTCTGGTTATGCTTGTTTTAGGCTGCAGTTTGTGGCTGCAGTTTTGTTCTTGCTTTGAAGGGCATTGTGTTCTTTTCTAGGTTGGCCACTCAGAACGTGGCTTCCCCAATCTTGAAAATGGAGTGGGGTGGCTCTGTGTAGTAAGGTAGCACTGTGGGCTGCAAGTAGTACCTGCCTTGTCCCATTCAAAGGGCAGTGAGTTCCCCAGCCTGATTTTGCTTTTTTGCTGTTTCTGAACACCATACCTCTCTCATTGCACTGAGCTGTGCAGAAGGTCTAAGGGAGGAGAACGTTAGCACAGCAGCTTTGCTACCTTTCCCTAACTGATTGGCTTTTTTTCTTTTTCCCATAGCTGTGACAAGCTTACTCTTGCATGCACATTCAAGTAGATAATTAATCTGTCTCTCAACAGGGCTCTGCTAGCCACAGTATTTTCTTCAATTCCATGGAGAGAGTTACTTTTTCATTATGATGCTGGAAGGGTAAAAGGCAGCCTATTCTCTACTTTAAAAATACTGTGATAGAAGGTAAAGTTTTCATTAAACATGCCTGGCTGGATTTATACACTTAAGTATCTGAACTGTGGCTAATACCTTTTGAAAGAGAAGGAAAGAACACAGCTGTAATAGGTAGCATTTTGTGTTTGGATGGTTAATCAGTAGTATTTTCAGTAGTTAATCAGTAGTATAGAAAAATAATTGAATTAATTCCTTCATAGATTTAGGCCAGAAAAAACCCAACGTATGAATGTCTATTGCTGTAGGGTAGTTCTCCCCTTCTTTCTATCTTACAACCATTTAGGAGCATTGACATCTCAGTGGTTCACAGGTGATGGTGTCCATGTTGCAGCTTTCTTTGCTGTTATTAACTTATGCAATGGAAGATTTGCAGTGTAATAGCTGGTGAAACAGCTGACTTGTACCAGGAGCTCTTTCCTGCTGATTTGGCTTTGAGTGGGTACCTGGTTATGCTGAATGGTGTCTTCTCATTAAATAGGTAAACTCGCCAGCAGCTGAACACACTGTTTGGTCCCATCATTTGCTTGTGTGCTATTTGTCACAGACTTCAGTGCACCTTTATGGTGCATAAATGGTGAGATAGGATTTTGCTGGACTCAAGCTGGGATTTGAGCCTACCCCTGCCTGAGGTGGTATTGGTAAGTTTTGGGGGTGGTCAGGATATTACTCACTCAGTGCTTTGCTGAGCGACGTCTGGTGGAACAAGCCCTGGACCTGGGATTAACTGATTTTATAGATTTCCGGCAGTGATTGTAGTAAGATGAGCAAAGGTGGGTATGTTATGTTGAAGACTGAATAACAGTAGTAATTTTTTTTTTTTCTGAATTGGTTTGATGGCAGCACTCAACTACTGCAATGGTTAGAAAAAACACACTGCAAATCAGTTGCTGGGTAATAACTTGCTATACCGTGCAGAGCAGCATGCTTTACAATTTTATGGGAGCTGAAAGTTGTCTCAGTGTACAGGCATAAAATAATTCTGGTCAGCTGCTTGGTGGCTTTTCTACAGGACTTAGGCTTGCAGCAACATAAACTGGAGCTCTGTTCATAAATTAAGCACTTAGCTGTGATGTGTGGACAAGTGTCATGTTCACAGCTGCCCTGCCAAAGATTCATTACAAACTTGGTTACGAGTTGATATGTAGAGACAGCCATAGTGTGTGGCTTGGATAAATACCCCAGTTCTGGATACATGGGAGGGGTGGTTCTGTGCTTGTCCAGACCATTTGGATGTAGGATAGAGGTTTGCAGTCTGTGGCAGAAGACCAGGAGCTGGGAATCATGACATTTCCATACTATAGAGTCAGAAGAGGATGTCTGACCAAATAAGACAGGGAACCCAGGACGTTTGGAACAGTTAGGGTTGAAAACTGTGAATTTGGCAATTGTATTGCAGTTTCAAATAGATGTTTTTAGGTCTGCCCCTTGTTTTGCCTTGGAAACTTTCATCAATCAAGCACATGCACTAATATGAGTTACCTGACACTGGTTTCTGTTTATTCCTCCGCCATTTTCAGTCTGTAGAGGTTAGTTCATTTCCACGGAGGCAGAAGCTTACATTTTACTGCCACCAACCCATGTGGCTGTCTGTAGCTGTAATTGGGAGGGAAGGGTTACACTGCTGAATTTTCTTGTCACCACTGTGTCTCAAATAAAGGACTGATTTGGCTGTTGGAAGGTGCAATATAAACTTTTTTGTTCGGGTAGTTGAAAACATCACATCATGACATGTTTATCACAACAACAAAACATTCCTTGTATCACCTGCCAAACCCATGGTAATGGGGTAGGAGCTGAACTAAACAGGTCCGCATGGATGTAGCGTGGATAAATAGCCACTGCTGAGGGGGTGAAAGAAAGGGGAACTGGGAAGGAATTTTCAAGGCACAGAAAAAAAAGATCCTGTATCATTTATTCTCCTGTAATCTGGGTCCCTAGTCAGCAAAGTACTGACAAATCCCTATTCAGCTAAGTATTCAGAGGTGCATTTCCAAAGGGTTTCAAGTCTATGAAGGCACAGAGAGCAGCACTTCAAAGGGCTTTCAAAATGTGTTATAGATGCCCTGTACCTATGGAGTCCATGGATAGTTTCCTCCTAGGTCCTTGCTAGTCTCTTCCCTTGAACACCTTGGCTCTGAGACCTGTCTTGCATTGGTCTGGCTTAGCCAAGGCAGAACAGCACATGTCAAAGTATTTCTCTGAACTAAGGCCTTTATGATATAACAGATAAAAAAAAGAATGATGGGAAATGGTGACCAGAACAGGGTTGTTAGTAGACCCAAATGACTGTGTAAGCACACAGGTAAATAAGGATGCCCACTGTGCCAGCAGTCCAAGCCCACTGCTGTCTGGTGGCAAGATTGCCCATGTGTTCAGCAGCTCAGGAGTTTGCACTGGGCTGGTGGAGGCAGACCCACGAGGCTGCTTTGCTTTGTGCAGACGTTCTGCGTGAAATACACTGTAGAGATTTGAAGGTGTTACAGCGATTAACTAAATTGTAACTTGAATGACAAAATGATCCTGTTACGCTGCTTAGGCTTGGCAGAAGGAGAGGTGTTGGGGTGCTGCTGCAGTGCATTTCAGAGCTGTGGGAGTCTGTGACAGAGTGGAGCAGGTGTGAACACTCCAGATCATGACTAAGTGATGTCTCAGCTGATGATGAGTGCTGTTTTATTCCTTTCCCTTCAATGTTTCTTCCAAATCTAATTTGCCTCAATTATGTATTTTTCTCTCTTATTTACAGTTACTGATGGCTTGCAGTTTTGTGTCAGCCTGTTCCTGTTGCAGGCATGAAGACGAGGGAATCAGTCTTTGCTCTGCTGGTTGTTGGAGACCCTGTAGCATTAAGGCACTGGAGGCACAAGGAAGGAGAGCTCCTGTCCTCGGGAACATGTCCTCTGAATGGAGGAAGATGGGCAGGGAGTGTCTCTAGCATACCTGGAGCTGGGAATAGAGCCCAGGTCTCCTGAGCACTTAGTCCAACCTCCCAGCTACTGATGGGTACAGAGGCTTGTGTGAAACTCTTTGCTGGCCTGCTGATTCTTGATTTTTGGTGTGTTATATATTTTAGCTGCTGCTCTCTAGCAATAGCTGTTCTGTTGTGGCTATTCAGCCGGAGACTTTTTGAACTTGGGTGTGCAAATAAAAGGAATCAAAATAAGTAAGACCCTGGGTTCTTAGTAGAAGCTGGGATTCTCTTCCTGATGCTTCTGGATGCCTGTGGATTGACATGAAGTCTGGAGGAGGAAGGTTTACAAATGTCTTGCTTAGGTTTCCAAAATTGCCCCAGGCTGCAGATTTGATTTTTTTTCAAAAATGGTATTTCAGTATTGAATTCCCATACAGAGGGGCCATTAACGCAGCTGACATCTATTTTCGTTATACCATTTAATAGTTAGGGAAAACCAGAAAAGAGTAGGGTGAGGAAGACCTCATAAAGAATTTTTCTTGCCCTTTTGGCTTACAGCCACTTCTTTTGAAAAGTACCAACAACTCATTTCTTAATCTATGTAGGTTTACTGACCACTTGTCAAGGCATTTGAAACAGCTAGCCTAAGTCATTAAGAATAGATGCTCCTTCATTACGCTTACAATTGGGATTTCCCACTGCCTCTCAAAGGTATGTGTGTATCCATAGATAGGAGATAAGCTTGACTTCTGGATAAACAGACTTATACTTGAGGCTTCATACTTGAGGCTTAGATGAGGCTTTTCAGTCATTCTTATTTTCCTCATCTAAAAACACATACATAAAACTAACCACTTGCTTTTTTGAGGTGTTTAGATTTTCAAAGATGGATGTTCTTAGTCAAGTGTGTAACTTAAGAAGCATTCCATATGCTGGATCTAGCTGTTGTACAAAGTCTGTCCAGTAGATGGTGAGGACTCTTGAAGACCTGACCTTTGAGAATGGAAATAGGTACCTGATTTTCAGTTGATTGTATAATACCCAATACTATACATGTGAGCACAAACACTTCCCCCCATATGTATATATAAAAATATTTTTCCTACTAACCTTAAGCTTTGGATACTTAGGAAAGTGTATGTTATTGTTCATTTTTTGTGTAGTCAGAATGCACACAGAAAACTCAAGCATTTGCCTTAAAGCCCTTTTAGGCAGAATTTCCTGTAAAGAACCCAAGCAATATATCTGGTTGGAGGACAGGGCATTGTATACTAGCATATACATCTTTGTGCTCGCCAAAGTGTTGCCTAATGCTGCAAGTAAAACACTGGACTGGTGGCCAAAGATTTATCTTTATTCAGCCTGACTTCCGCTTTCCCTTTAATGTGTTTCAAAAACAAGAATTTCTATGTCTTAACAATGAAAATAATTCAGATGCCACTGAGATAGAAAAAATAAAATATACTCCTTGTTATAATTTATTTCAGTCACTTTTAAACAAGCATTTTGGAAAAGATACCAAGCCCTTTGTGTTTTGGGGGTTTTGAACAGATACCTAACTTCTGGGAATTAGGACAAGATTTCCTTGGGTTCAGGTGGGCCCACATTGCATTCTGTAGAGCATCTTGCATCTTCCAAGTGTGTAGTACTGGCCCTTTGCAAAAAATGCAGTATGAATTAGATAGGAAAAGCTGGGGATATGAAAGCTGGGTACAGCCTTGACCGCAGTGACCATGAGATGGAGCTCAGGATCCTGAGTGGAGGAAACAAGACAAAAAGCAGCATCGCAATCCTCGACTTGAAATGAAATGCCAGTAAGCCTTCCTGGAGTTAAGCAGGGTTTTGGTTATATATATAGAGCACCCAGAGAACATTAGACTAAAAACTAAATTAGCAAAACCTTTAATCTACTGGAATACATCCCTCTCTTTAATATGTTCATATTTGTGTGTAGTTCATAATTTTCTTGGGAACGCTGTTCTTTTACTATTTTCTGCCAGAAAAACCTGCTAGGGTTTGGAACAAAAGATGTACTTTATTGGGGTCAGATGCATGTGAAAGAGGGTACAGACTCTGGCTGTTGCTAGGTTACACTTATGTGCTCACATAGAAAAATAAATCCTTATATGTTGGGAGTGTCATATGATAGGTCAAAATATTTCTCTTGCTGCATGATGTCAGTCACTGCTATTGTGTAATGAGTAGATCCTATGGTTAATTTTTCATGTGATTTGCATGAGTTGAACTCACCTTTGAGTCAGCCTAATATATGCAAATCTTTCTTGATTCACACACTGGAAGTGAATAATGCATTTTTCTTCTGGGAATTTGCATTTCTTATGAACTACAATAGGAATAGCAGCAATTCTGAATAAAGCAGATCTATTTTTATTAAAAGAAATGTAAATTGGATGTCTTGTTCAAAACTTTTGAAATGTGCTGTATAGAACATGTCATTCTCTGTCCTAGCTTCAATATGAATCAGCATAGGAATCCTGGTTTTAAGCGTATGCATGTATTACTGCTATTTGCGTCTCTATTCAGGAATTCAGACTAAGACGAGGGCCAGCTTGCATCCTTTACCCCTGTCGGGAAGATGCAACAGCGCATAGAAGGTGAAAAGTCTTACACAGTCTTGTCTGTGAATATTCTTTCATCACATGCTATTGTCCTGGAAAGTCTATTCTGTGTAGTCACTTGAAGACTTGCTAGAGGTTAATCTTTAACATTCAGGTTATTGAGGAGTAAACTGAGCAGTCCTGCTCCCCCAGCTGAAATGAGCTGCTGTTCTCTCAGTGCAAGTCTCTTGCTTGCACTGTGTGGGGATAACTTGAATGTCTTCCAAACATAACTCTTCATTGTCCATGTGTCTGTCCTAGGAGAAGCCTGTGATTTCTCTGTGCAGTCTTGTAGCTTTTTTATTTTTTGTTTCAGCCCTGCAATGATGGTATTGTGCCATTTATTGCATGTTTAAGCTAAAAGCTGCATTAGGAAATACCTATAGGTTATGCCACTGATAAAACAGTAGGTTTTACCTCCTCTGAGACTTCTGGGCTTTTGTTCTGTTTATGGGCTTGATGTCTGTCTGGAATCACTTGTGGTGCTGGGAGAGCAGTAATGCAGCAGGCACAAAAACCATTAAGTAACATGGTTTTGTCTTACAAGGGGGTGTTTTAACTTTACCATAGGCTGCACATCTTTTACTTTCCTGCCTCTTCTAAATCAGGTGGTGTTTTCTTGCTCTCAGTAATATCTTTGGGCTTTGAAATTCACCTGCTGCAAGGCTGAAGCTGTAAGTGAATCTCTTTGGAAACTGTCATGCCTCTTTCATTCTTGCTCAATGCATCTAGTAAAATAGGAAATAAAAACCTGTCTAGGGAGCTGTGTATGCTGGGGCTCTTGAGCATCAAACTTCTGCTTTTGCTTGTAGGACTCAGCTGAGCCTTGAGGTGACATCTAGAAGATACTTCTTAAAGCCTTTCAGCTGAGAAATACAGTACGGCTGTGTTTGCCAATGAAGGCTCTTAGGGAGGTAATTAAGGACTGTTAGATGCCTTAAGTGCTCTGTGGCAAAATAGCAATGCCTCACGTGCTTGAAGAACACATAACTTAGAAGATCAAGTCTTTGCTACCCCTGCATTTTTAAGGAGGACAACGAGCAGGGAATCCCTTAGAAGCTCAACATCATGAAGGAAAAAATGCCAGTCATTTCCCAATCTCTTTTGAGGGTGATTGTTTCGAGTTTTTGCTTTTAAAAAGCTAGCAAGAACACTTTAAGGACATGATCTCTAAACTTCTTGGTAAGTAAGAATTTTAATCTTTAATTCAGTTTTCTGTAATTGCCTCCTTTTGGTATGGATGGAGGAAGAGTAAACTGACAGCTGTAGGAAGTTGGATAGAAGTGACATTTCAAGTAAATTTTGCCTATGAGGATGGCTGACAGCTTTATCCTCATGCATTGCTTGAGAGATAATGGGACTGTCACAACGTTAATATGTACTGCTGTTTGTTTTCATTGTTTAATGTGCATGGTCACTGGAGCTCATAATTAGAAAATAAGTTCCTTTTAGGAATATGCCTTATAAAGCAGAACTCAAAATTAGTATTCATTATGAATGCCACTGTGTATATGACTCAAACAAATATGAGCACCTAGCCATTGTTTGCTTTTTTCCTTTGCAATCATTGTATTATTCCCCTTGTGGCCCTTAAATGTTGGCCTGATTTTGACTTCTGTAGGTAATTGTCTAATACAATTCTTTGGGAAGGGAAGCTAACCACCAAGTTAATTTTGCTCTGTGAAGTGTTCAGCTGCTTAGGCAGATCTATCTTTAAAGGCTTGGGTTCTCACTGTAATGACTAAACCATTGGGGGATATTGCACACACAGAAGTGAAAACGTTTGCTCGCTTACTTATTCTGATTAACCTCCTGTGTAAAGATGGATTTCAGAATGCAGCTTTTTGATGACTTTCATCCATCCACTTCTGTTTAGCATGTTACAATACTGATTTGTGCTTTGGTTAACATTTGTGTAGGCTAGACCACTTGGTAGTCTGATCTGTGTGCATATGTCTGTATGTCAGCTCACTGTTTTTGTGTGTGTGGATTTTGACTGCTGGAAATTCTCCTGGTACACGCATTCAAACCTACTGTCTTTCTTGCAATTACTATGTTGGCTTTTTTGATGAGAACCAAAGGTGTCCTGTGGGAAAAGTGTTGGCAGAGGAGGACTTTGGACGCCTGCAGCAGGGCTGTTTGTAGCCTGATTCCCCTGATTTCTGTTTGATGGCACGGTACCAGGCTTGTTCTAAGACTTTGCTGGTCAATTAATTTGTTCTTTTCTGTTCTTGAATTAGAAACTAATTGAGTACTTGTGAAGGGTGCCAGATTAAACTCTGTTTTTGCTTGGAGTGCCAGTGAAAATGCCTTTCCCTCCCATGTTTTCTTAGGAAACTACACTTGAAAAAATGAGCTTACATGATCATGCTATGTGTGAGGTTGTCAGGCACATGCAGACAGTCACCCCATGCTGATAATGTTTGACTCTGTCGGCCAATTTTAATCAAATTTGTCAGAAGGTGGAGGTCCCACCTTCCTACCCAAGTACCCTTCTTGTGTCCTTTAGCTTTGTGAAAGAGCTGACTTTAGTGCACTGGTGCTAGCATAGGAAACCTGATAGGTGTGAGTGTCCTTGTCAGTTTTGGACAGGAGAGACTCAAAGCTTGGCCTTTCCTTCAGACAGATCAGAGTCGTGTTCTGTGAATGTGTGGTGTGACTCTTCCCCCTTCTCTTCTTCCCCTTTTCAAAATCCAGTCCTGGCTGTAAGGAAGAGGTCTGAGGCTGCAGTTACTTGAAGCTCTCAAGCAACATTTTTGTCAGCATTTTAACTTTGTTTCCTTCCTGCTGTGGTAGAGATGAGTAATTTTAGACCATAGTCTGGCATAAAAGGGGGGAAAACATTTTCTTATTCAAATCTCACACCAGGATCAGGCTGTGTGCCTTAATTGAAGTTTGTAAGCTATTTTGGTGAGTGACAATGACTCTCTCGCACTGCCTTGAATAAAGGCATTTATTACTTTATTCCATTTATTCCTCTTTCCTGGAGATAAAGAATGTTCTCTGATTTTCATGGATGTCAACCACCACTTTCCTTTCTTCCAGACTACTGGCTGGTATGGCTATGGAACAACAGACAACGTGTAGTCCAACACTGAGGCCAGATCAGTGAGGCCGGTCAAGCAGTTCAGGGATTACAGGATCCGCATGTTTTCTAATGTAGACAGGTCTGCTCCCTTGCAAGCTTCATGGGACACACAGGAGTACAGACGCTAAGATGGGACTCTGTTACTCTTTGCTTTTGGCAAAGTGTGGGATTTTGGTTTGGTTTTGGTGTTTTGGGATGAGAAGAGCCTAGTAAACTGCAGGGCATGTTATTGTAGAATTGGGATACAGTCCCCCTGGAAAAGGAAATGCAGCCTTTCTAGGGGGCAGTGGGGTGTTGTAGTGTGCTCCACCCCCCCTGCATCACAGAGGGGAATGGTTAGGAAGGGAGGGAAGGAATATGGTTAGGCTTGCAGAATCTGATGGGTTTACAAATAAAAATCTTGTACTCCATTAAATATGCAATAATTTTTCTTCTTTGCAGTATGTGACATCCCATTTCTTGCCCTCCTCCCACTCCCTTACTTGCATACTTTAATCTTTTTGCTAGGAAGTCCAGGCTGTTGTTTTTTTTTTTTTTCCCATTTAATGTAAAACAGCTTCCTTACCTAGATATTTTATTGCTATTACTTTATGAAATGCTTGAAAAATGTCTAAAGTTCCTGTTTGCCTAGGATTAAATGAACAAGCTGGAATAAAGAGGGTAAGTGCTGTCTTCCTGCTTTCTGAAGAGCACTGCTATATTTTGGTACCTTGTCACTCCATCACCAATACATGAATTCTGCGTCAGTTGTCCAAAGAAACCCATTGACATTTTTCTGCACTAATATGTTGCTTCAGTTTCTGGGGTCCTCTTCCTTTCCCTTGTGAGAAAACAAGATCCTTTGTACAATTTTGTAACAGGAAGATGTAGGGGAACCTGAGAACTATGAGAAGAGGCAGATGTTTGTTAGCTTTGGGGATATCTGTGTGTTGCTGCTGACTTGCGGACTTGCAGTTTGGCTTTAGAAGATTCTCCATGGGGGAGATGTATCCCCCTCTCCTTGGTCAGGTTGTCTCATGCTAATGGCTGACTATTTCTTTACCAAGGCCCTTTTTTGTGGAGTTTTGTTCTGGGGAAGGTGCTAATTTTAACAAAACAGGAACACACAAACAGCCATGCAAGGGAGTGATTCTGGGAACAGGAGTGAAGTGCAGTAAAGGAAGGAAGGATCTCTGCTTTGGACAGCAGTGCTGGCTTGCATTGGTACCTGGAACCTGCCACAGCTATGCCTGAGTGGGATGTGCCTCTTGTGAGGAGCTGGTAAAAGGGATCCAGGCTCCAGTAGTAGCAGCAGCTGGCTAGTGCTAGCTATGGTCCCCTTCCTATAGGATTGACTACAGGGAGCTCCAAGTGAGGGTGCATCTTGCTTCTCTTGAGCTTTGAGATTGTTTATTTCCTTGACACCCATAAGCAAAGGTAATGCTTGCTTTTTTCTTTTTAAAGAAGGAGTGCAAGAAGCAGAAGCTACTGTGGAGGTATTGCAATATGACTTTGAGAAAGAAGGTGCCAGGGGAGTATGTAGTATCTCCCCACCACCTCCCTTCTCCTCTGTTTCAGAGGTGATGTCTCCTGGCCTGCCTGATGGGTGACTGGTATGGGATGGAGCAAGAGTAGAATAGAGCAGGTTCTGTGGAAGTACTGACAGCCGGTGTCAAACACAGCAAGCAAGCTGTGATGCAGGAACAACCTTTCTGTCTTACCATGCATTTCTCTTGAATTATTGAATGTTGCAGTGCTAATGCCATTTGTTCCTAATTTGTGTGATCTTCTATCAGGCAATACAAGACATGACAGATGAAGCAATAGGAATTTCCTTGAGCAGTGTTTATTTTAGTGACTAACATGCCCTTCAAACTCATTAACTTCCTTGCAGATCTTGCTCTCTAACTGCATTGGATAAGTCTGTGGTCATACAAAGTCGCATGCTATTCTGATTTAAATGAGCAAATCCCAGTGAATGAGTAGGACTTCCACGGTGTAACTGAGGAGAGCCTGGTCCTGTGTTACCTGATGGTAGGTCTACTTTGGGCAATCATGACTGTACTGAGGACAGAGAGCAGCAGCAGACTGGCTGTTTTTTATATAAGTGTTGTACTGCTAGTTTTCTGGTTATCCCCGAGGCAGACAGGATGTTGCATTTGCACTCTGACAGCCTGTTCTTCAGAGGCAACTGGCTCAGTGTCAATTGTTAATAGCTGTGGTAAAAGTTTAGAGGAAAAAGAATCTGATAGTTGATGTATGAAAAGTTGTCCCTAGGAAGGTAGAACTGAATTCCTGAGTTGAGCGTATGTGCTCTATGCTTAACTTATCACTAATACAACAGGCATAATAATGAAACTGTAAGGGTATTTCAGTGAAGTAGTTAGGATATGAACCAGGAGCTGATGAACTCTAAATAAAGCATTTTGATCTATTAGAACCTTTGCCTTCACTGGAAATATTCATATTCTTAAGTTCTTTGTTGGATTAGGGTAATAACGTCTAAATAACCTGGCTGACAGAACAAAGGAAGGGAACTTTAGGGAAGTATAAGCAATCAGCAGAAATTGGAATTTTTTTTTTTTAATTTTTCAATTTGCTTCTGAGGTTAAAATAACAGGAACCAGATGTCAAATAGCAGATATGTTTAGGACTTGAATTCACTTTGTGAATTACCATGTCATGGCTCAGAGAGAGAGAGGCAGGCAGAAAGAGCCCGGTGCTCTGCCAAATGGGCAGGAATTTTAAGTTCTCTTCTGTTTCTCACTTCGGAGAAACTGAATCAAAAATACCTGTTGCTTGCGTAAGTATCTCTGGCTCATCTACTTGAAGATACTTTCCCAGAAGAAGGATAGCGTTCACAGTAGTCTTCATTAGATAGTGTGCATTGTTTTTATCTACAAGTAATTGAAGTTCTATAAATGTTAAGCAGAACAACTTTAGAAAATAATAGACAAAACCCCCTTATTTTCAACAGAAGCCTTAAATAAAAGCTGTATAAACTTCTAGGCTACTATCATTTTAATGATACTATAATTCATTTGGTATTTCCTGCCTCTTTTCTAGAAGTTGGAAACTCAGCCAAAATATGTTTGGAAGATGAACAAAAGGGTTTGATTTGCTGAGAGACATAACCTCTTTTGGGGCAGAGAGTGAACCATCACTTTCTGGTCTTTCTTCTGAAAAACACTTCCTTGTCATTGCTATAGGTCTCGCACAAACTACTTTCCTGCCTCTTTCTGCCTTGCTGTAGTCTGAGTTTGCAAATTATGACACTGTAATAAATTACAGTGGGCTGGAAAGGAGAGATGCTGAAGGAGTTGTGTCTGTCAGTGGGATATTGTGAAAGTGCCTCTTCTAGGGCTGTTTATCTGAATTTTTAAGGGGTGTTAAGGGGTTTAAGGGGTGTTCCATGAAAAGAACAATAAATATTCCTTACACAAAGAGATCTTTTTGCATTTAAAAATCTGTGATGTCTGTCAGGGTGTGTACCCCACTGTAAGCTAGAGGTCAGAAAGGTACTGACAATGTAAATATAGTGTTTTGTTTTGTTTTCAAATCAGCTCCCTTTCTTGGGGATCTCTGAGTTCTGATTAGACCAAGTCCTGCATGAAATGCAGTTGCTAGCAGGTGGAAATGAGAGACTTTTTTGTGTGTGTGGCAGTGAACAGCACAGTGATGTGGTGGAATGGTAAGCACTGCCTCATTGCTTGCAGTCTAGTCATTACTGTGCCATCTTCTCAAGCCGACAAAGTAGGAGAGAGGTATTTCATTCCCTTGCTCCTGAATCAGTGTGTGCTGCGGGAGCATGATATTGTGTCATCCTGCAGCAGCTTAGACTGGCCAATTAAGAAAAATCATTAGTGAGGCAGTTGAAACTGAGATGAGGCATGCTCTTGGAAAGGGGTATTTGATGAGGTATGAGTGGGCGAAGGATGCCTTTGCTTTCAGGAGTGTTGGAGTCATCTGTATGGCAAAGGAAGGAAGGGAGGGGACTTTCCCTGGACTGCATCTCCAGACTGACTACACCGCAGTGTTTCTCTAGAGCAGCTAGCTCTCCAGTTGACTGAAAAAATATGCAAAGCTTTGTTTCTTGACTTCCTTGGCCTTCCAGCAACCCAGCTAGAAAAATTACAAAACAGGGTCTTTCTGAGGAACAAAAAGCTCTTAGTGAAATGATGTAAGTACATGTGTTACAGTTAGGCTGCATTGGGGTGTGAGGGAAAAGGGTAGCAAGGGTCAGTTCTTAAAGAGAAGTGTGTGCTCTAGTCTTGGAGATGACATGAGAGCTGAGTCCTGTTCCTAAGGGAAATAAATGGTCTCTTTCTGAATCCTGTTAGCTGAAAGGATGGTACTGTTGTGGAGAGAATCCCTCCATTGAATCAAGTTTGTGTTCTGTCTCTTCAACTGCAGAGCTACAGACACATCCCTTCCAGTCTTTTGTGTGTGTGTGTGTGTGTGTGAGAGGTGGCTCTCTGGGGACCTTAATGTTGTGGTTACCATGGGAGCCAATTCAAAGTGGATTGTCATGCCATCAGAACTAGAAGATATGTGCAAATTCAGTTGTAGCATTTTGCAGAGGTTTGGGATTTTGAATATTTCTTGCAAGAAAAGTATTTCTATTATTTACATGGGGATATAACTGGTTTTTGT
This sequence comes from Ciconia boyciana, assembly GCF_034638445.1. Lineage (NCBI taxonomy): Eukaryota > Metazoa > Chordata > Aves > Ciconiiformes > Ciconiidae > Ciconia > Ciconia boyciana. The sequence continues at coordinate 20,617,701 of NC_132939.1, read as the reverse complement.
GTTAAGCATTTCTGAAATCAAATTGGCTCTGTGATAGAGAGGACAGCATGGCGAAACAAGTCAGCCTGAAGTCGGTACAGGTAGAAGAATTTTGACTTGGGATACAATGTTGTTCTGTTTGGTTGTAGTGTCTTTGAGTTACCTCGATCCCATTCATATAGTGCACTCATCAAAATCCAAGAAGAATCTTTTTTCCTTACGTATTTATATCTCCATCCTTTCCATTGCCCTGCTTGTGTTGGCTGACACTTTCACCTGCTGCAATACTTGAGAAAAGTCGTCAGCCGAGACTTGGAGGTGCTCGTTCTAGAGAAGACCACTGTGATAAGAGCAATGTGCTGTGCACCTCAGACTTGTTTTTTCATCCATGAAAATTGGATGGTTATTCATGCTGGACCCCTAGAGTTTAAAACACCTGCTTGTCACCAGAACTTGTTCAGTGACTTTGGACTTAACAGCCTGGGGGCTGAGCTCTAGACCTCCAGGATCCTGAGGTTCCTATGTGGACAGTGCTTCTAGCACTCATAGCATCTCAGTCCACCAGGACAGCGGAGATGGCAGATGTGCTTCTCTGGAAACTTTTTTGTGTGAAGTTAAATCAAATCCCTACATTTTAATTGCTAATTTATTTTAGAAAGAACAGCTTGTCTCTGACCTACATATGGGACTCAAATGTGACTTTCTGGCTCTTAGAAGGCTTTTTATTGTTGAAAATCTGAAATAGTATTAAGACTACAGGGATGCTGTTATCTCTTTTCTTGTAACTTCTTTTTTTTGTTTTATTTTCTGCTGGTAGTGTGGACTCTAATTCTTCGTGAAGAAAGCGACATAAACAGGTGGAGAGTTAGGAACTGTTATATCGGTTGCTGTTTGTAGGTCCACTGGGGAATTATAGGAAAACTCTTTGAGCAGAGCTGATTAGTTTTTTCTTATGCCCTCTCCATAGAAATCTTTTTTTAATTGTTCTTGATTTTTTTGTCTTAATACAGAAAAAATTCTAGTCTGTGAACAAGAATCTTTAGTATTAAGGCCTGTAGATTTTGATGACTTGTCAAAATACAATAACAAAACCCTCAAACACCTCCAGAAACCATTCTTGTCTTATGCAAAAGTTCTGCATTGAAAAATCTAATTCTTTGTTCCAGTGTTATTGGAATTGTTTAATCTGTTTTGCTCATTTCTAAGGAGGAAATGTTTTCTGTCCATCAAGTGCACAAGCTATTAAGAAAACTTAACTGTATCATTCCCTAGAGATATGGCATTTTCATAACAACATTACTATTCAGGCAATTTCATTCAGATTTTATCAAATATTCTATGCAGGCCTGTTTCAGGAACTGGATGTAAGGGTAAAGATGTGCACAGCTGAGGAAGCCAAATTAGAGTGAGAAATAGAGTATTGCCAAGGAACTGGAAAAGAGTTGTTCTACTTCAAGGAGAGTGTAAGCATTTGGTGCAGGTGACATGAAAATGAGAGAGTGCAAAACAGAGAGGAAACAAAGGCTGGTATCCTATATTGGATAATAAACTGATAGTTCCTCTTATTCAGGGATTCCAAAATACTTTACAAGCATCAGTGAATGATTTGGTTGAACAGTCATGGTATACCTAAGCACTAGTATGTGGGATAAAAACTTCCATGGATGTTTATGGTAGGACAGTGGTTGATGATTTGGCTTTTGGTTCAGTAGAACATTGTTCCAAAAGGATAAAGCCATTCTTTGCAGAAGAGACTGTTTTAATGGAAGGGAGAGGAGGATATTGGCCCTAGTCTGTGAAATGAACTTTTGTTGCACATGATGTGCCTGAGCACCTTTCATTCAGGGCACATGCTTTCAGCTTCAAAAAGAAGCTGTTTGTACCTGTTTAAAACCTATACTCTCTCAAAACAATTCATACTGTGGTGCATATGATTCTCCCTCAGGGAAGGGAGAGAATAAACTGAACATCAGATATTAGCTGCAGCACTTAGTGCACTGCTGGGAGGCACTTGGATATGACAGTGATATAGGAGGAGTCAGAAGCAATGCAGCACAGAAGAGAAAGTGTTTGTGCCAACAGATTATGTGTTTGATGTTCACTACAGTATTTCTCTAGAGCAAAGCTATGTTTAAGCACCTAAGCCAAAACCGTTTTTGCTCCACAGCCCCCAACTACTCTGTAAAGGCAACTAGTGCACCTTGTGGCTCCAGCAAATGCAAGAAAGTAGGGAGGTAGCTCTTTTTAAGATTGAGGCAAGCCATCTCTGCCAGGAAAACTCACCTCAGCATAGCTGGCAAGCTCCTGCCATCCCTGTGCTCTTTGCTGATCAAAGAAAGCATGATCTATGAACTAGTACAATACAATTTTTTGATTGATTTTTATGGACAAGATTTTTCCAAAACTTTCTGTGGAATTTAGGAACCTACTTTTCACTGACTTTCCTTGGGGCATGAGCATTGATTCTCTCAGGCTGTCTGGAGAGCGCCTGGATGCTGATGCAGCATCCTTCTGAAGATGCTGGCAATGCTGTTTAAGCAATTCATGAGGCCTTATAGGCAAGGGAGAGAAATGATTTGCTTATGTATCAACTGTGTATCTATGGGGGGGGAAAAGGCTGTCTCCACAATGCCTACAGAGTAGATTATAGCAAGGGTTTGGGACTTGCAGTGGAAAGTGCTGCCAATGGAAGAAAGTATGTTGATATTGCAAAGGGCGCTGGTGTCAGAGAGTACATGCCTTATATACCAGGTTCTTGGTCACTATTTTTATGTAAAATTCACATGCTTACTATGAAATGAACTGTAGTTATCTAGTTTTTTGGACAGAACGAAAGATGTTATAAGACTATGGATTTTCCATTTCTTTCTTTTGCCATAATAAAGTTACTCTGCTCAATCTGGGCTTTTGATTTTTGAATTCTTTTCTAAAAGGGTTTCCTGATAGAGAATTCTATATTCCCAGCCATGAAAGACTGAGCTTTAGAAGCACTGTTTCAGTTTAAGAAACTTGATCTTTAAAAATGCTATGTCTGCATGGGCACTGTACGTTAGCATTTTGGGCACGTTCCTGTGCCGATTTCTTGTCAAAGGTAGGCTTCTGCCTGTATCTTGTTCAAAAAGACTTTTACTTCTTTTTGAGGCCTGAAGCCAGTACTGTCATAAAATATGATAATGTCTTCAAACTGACAATTACCTGGAGATATTTTTCTCTTGGATAAATTCCTCTGCCTTTATTTTCCTGTCCTGTGTGCAGAAACAAGGCAGCAGTCTAATTCTTATCTGCTTTCTGTTTTCTTTGACCCTGTTTTATGGAAACTCTTCTTCAAGGGTCAGTCATGCATTTGAATTGGGATACTGTATGATTTTCTTCACTGTGCTGGAAGGGCAACATAAAAATGACAGAAGCAACAAGACAAAGTGCAGTGTGAACAAGCTGCAGTAGCTTACTTTTGAAAAGCTTTGTGCAAGGCATCACATAAATATGACAGAAGATAGTTTTATGGTTTAAAAAATGAAGAGAGAATTATGTAGGTAATCTTTGCAACCTAGTAAAAATATCATAGTACACAGAAATTGAAGTGTTACAGCTTCCTGTGATCTAAATTGCCATCTAATCTTAGTCAGTAGGTGAAAAAACACTTGAGGATGTTGCTTATAGCGATTGCTTTTTTTATCACTTAAGAACAAAGTGGTGTTTTGAAAACCTTCATTATGTGAATCAGGCAAGTAAGGCAATTCAGGTAATAAGTAAAATCTCTGAAGATCAAGGGAAGTCCATGCTTTACATCATATTTACAATTGGCCGAGACCTTTATTTTACTGTTCTGAATCTAAGTCTGAAAACTGCATTGGGGGAGGAGGGGAGGAGTAGTCTGGTTAAGAGCAAAATCTCTTTCTGTTTAGAGCCTAAAACTGTATTTTGCCTTTTATCCTTTTTTTTAAAAATTTTTTTTCCAAATCAGTAAGTTGCTTTTCCTGCAAAGGAGATGCTTGGCTGCCACAGGGACTGCTGCAGCTATGGAGCAATTTTTTTCTGGTCAAGAGTAAAACCTTTAACTTATGTTAATTCTGTGTAACTAAAGACGTCTAAGAATTAAACATCTAACCAGGGCTTCCTTCTGCAGATGATGGGGAAAAGAAAGAGAAAGGGAACTTGGAGAGGGAGATTCATCCCACCTCAAATAGGAATTTCCTCAAGATGGGCTATATTGGAGTTGCTGTTTCTTTCCTTTGGCTATACAAGGAGCCAAGGTATCCCTCTGAGACTGCATCTGGCAGCTGAACGGCTCAAGTTGTATGCAGGTGTTTGTGCATGCAATTTGAATCCCAAGCACAGTCCTTAGAGCAACAACTGACTTCGTTACAGAGGGTGTACCTTGAGATCATGCAGCGTTTGCAACCAGAGACATTTTACTTTGGAGGCTGAAGTTCAGTTTGTGGGGTTCTCATGCTGGTAGCTTATGTCTATTTAGTTGAGTGTGATGGTATTTGCATAAAGGAGACCCAGCTTCAGAACCTGCTTCTCCTGTTGGACAGATGGAGTCTATTTGCAAAGACTTCACAACATGCTTGGAAGAAGCTCGGTCTGTTTGCTTGGACAGTTAACTGCTTACTGTAGTGATGATGAAGGGTGGATTTTGTCAGCATGGTACAACAAAATTTTCATAAAAAACAAGGAACATATCTTAAATGAAAAAAGAGCTTTTTGAAACAGGAGCTTACGTTATCTAAAATCAAGAGTTTTGGAGCTGGGAGTCAACTTTTTGGGTTTTGGAGTGTGTTTTCCTCCCCTGAATTCACTGAGTAATTCCACTGTTGTCCAAGTTTTACAGACCTTTCTGGGTCCAGGTGGCATTCCTCCTAGTAGCTTGTCATTCATTTGGAAGATCAGCTATGGGAGTGAGTAGTTATCTGGCCATTTTACCATTTTTGTCAATGTGGGTATATTGTCACTTCAAGTCTTGTGTCCTGGAGCTGGTTAAAGAGTGCATGAGGGGCCCTGTGTAAAGACTCCAGCAAATTCAGAAGGGTTTTTTAGCCTCTCATGTGTGGGCTTTTTCTTCCATAATGGTGTGGTTTTCCTTTCTTCTCATCCAACTTTTTTTTCCTCAAATTAATTTAAAAATTAATTTCAATGCTGAGCTGCAGACTTGCTGTTTGACTTTGATTAAGCCAACTTGTCTGTCGGACCACTTACCTGTCTGTGAAATGAAGATAGCTATCTCCAAGGGGCTTCTGAAGGTAAGTACAGTCAGGATTCTGTTCATATACTGAGTGCCAATAGGAGGATGGAGAAGGGGAAGGTATTGCATGTTCATGCTGTGCTGGTTTTGGCTGGGGTAGAGTTAGTCGTCTTCCCAGTAGCTAGTATGGGGCTGTGTTTTGGATTTGTGCTGGAAACAGTGTCGATAATACAGGGATGTTTTCATTACTGCTGAGCAGTGCTTACACAGAGTCAAGGCCTCTTCTCACACCACCCCACCAGCGAGTAGGCTGAGGGTGTACAAGAAGTTGGGAGGGGACACAGCCGGGACAGCTGACCCCAACTGACCAGAGGGATATTCCATATCATATGATGTCATGCTCAGCATATAAAGCTGGGGGAAGAAGAAAGAAGGGGAGGGGGATATTCGGAGTGGTGGCGTTTGTCTTCCCAAGTAACCGTTATGCATGATGGAGCCCTGCTTTCCCGGAGATGGCTGAACACCTGCCTGCCCATGGGAAGTAGTGAAGGAATTCCTTGTTTTGCTTTGCTTGCATGCATGGCTTTTGCTTTACCTATTAAACTGTCTTTATCTCAACCCATGAGTTTTCTCACTGTTACTCTTCTGATTCTCTTCCCCATCCCACTGGGGGGGAGTAAGCAAGCAGCTTTGTGGTGCTTAGTTGCTGGCTGGGGTTAACCAGTGTAGTGAAAGTCGCATACAGCCAGTCTTGCTTTCTTTTCTCCTTGTCGTGGTTTAACACCAGCCAGCAACTAAACACCACACAGCTGCTCGCTCACTCCTGCTGGTGGGATGGGGGAGAGAATTGGAAGAGTAAAAGTGAGAAAACTCATGGGTTGAGATAAAGCCAGTTTAATAACTGAAATAAAATAATAATAGAATATACAAAGCAAGTCATGCATGATGCAATTGCTTACCACCTGCTGACCAATCCCAGTCCCTCCCTGAGCAGCGATCACAGCCCCCTAGCCAACTCCCCCCAGCTTATATACTGAGCATGATGTCATATGGTATGGAATATCCCTTTGGCCAGTTTGGGTCAGCTGTCCTGGCTATGCTCCCTCCCAGCTTCTGGTGCACCTGGCAGGGCATGGGAAGCTGAAAAAGTCCTTGACTTAGTGTAAACACTGCTTAGCAGCAACTAAAACATGAGTGTGTTATCAACATTATTCTCATCCTAAATCCAAAACACAGCACTATACCAGCTACTAGGAAGAAAATTAACTCTATCCCAGCTGAAACCAGGACACTATCCACCCCTTATTCTATACCATCTACATCATGCCCAGGTCCTACACTTTCCAATACATTCCAGTTAATCACCACCACTTTTCCTGCCTTTTGATACGAAGACATACATATAATTCCCTCTGTCTATGGGCCATCGCTCTAAAATGTTTGTTCAGTTAATTTAGTCCATGACTTTGGGCTCCATCTGTCACAACAGTCCTTCAGGGCAGGAGAGATGGTGTGTGATGTTGGATTGTTGCATGCTGAAGCCAGTTCTGGTTCAATTATCGCTGCATTTGTCCAGTTCTATCATTGCTGTACTTTGCTTGGTTTCATCAAAGTTCATTCTTCATTAATCTGGGTGATTCTTACTGTAATACTGTTGATATGTCATATAGCCACCACAGAAGTGATGACATACAGTATTATATAGCAATTAACATCATACAATTTAATTCATTGGCTATTTTCACCCAAAATCAAATCCCCTTCAGGTATGCATCGGACTTCCCCATCCTCCCACATCACCCACCAAGTGCACCCAGGTCCTTCAGCAAAAGCAGTGCCACAAATGGGATTGCCTTTGCCTGAGGAAGGAATAACCCACACTGTCTTCCCCAGCATATCTTTTGTACGCGCTACAGGGACTTTATCCTCTTCTACAGTACGTAAAAGTTTTGACTGGGCAGGGCCAGCTCGATTGGCAGATCCCCTAGTGTTGACTAACCAGGTGGCTTTTGCTAAAGGTGCGTCTCAATGCTTGAATGTCCCAGCACCAATTGCTCTCAGTGTAGTCTTTAACAGTCCATTGTATCGCTTGATTTTCCCAGAGGCTGGTGCATGATATGGGATGTGATATACCCACTCAGTGCTGTGCTCTTTGGCCCAAGTGTCTATGAGGTGGTTTCAAAAATGAGTCCCCTTGTCTGACTCAGTTCTTTCAGGGGTTCCATGTTGCCATAAGACTTGCTTTTCAAGGCCCAGGATAGTGTTCTGGCTGGTGGCATGGGGCACAGGATATGCTTCCAGCCATCCGGTGGTTGCTTCCACCATTGTGAGCACATGGCGCTTGCCTTGGCGGGTTTGTGGGAGTGTGATATAAATCAATCTGCCAGGCCTCACTGTGTTTATATTCCAGCCATTGTCCTCTGTACCAGAAAGGCTTTAACCACTTGGCTTGCTTGATTGCAGTGCATGTCTCACATTCATGGATAACCTGTGCAATAGTGTCCATGGTCTAGCCCACCCCTCAATCAAGAGCCCATCTATATGTTGCATCTCTTCCTTGATGGCCTGAGGTGTCATGGGCCAACCACCTTTATGTTGCCAGTCCAGATCCACCTAAGCCACTTCCATCTTAGCAGCCTGATTCACCTGCTGGTTGTTTTAATGTCCTTCAGTGGCCCGACTCTTGGGTACATGAACATCTACGTGATGTACTTTTACAACCAGGTTCTCTACCCGGGCAGCAATATCTTGCCACAATGCAGCAGCCCAGATGGGTTTACCTCTGTGCTGCCAGTTGTTCTGCTTCCATTGCTGCAAGCACCCCACAGGGCATTTGCCACCATCCATGAGTCAGCACAGACACAGAGCACTGGCCACTTTTCTCGTTCAGCAATATCCAAAGCCAGCTGGATAGCTTTCACCTCTGCAAACTGACTCAATTTACCTTCTCCCTGAGCAGTTTCTGCAACTTGTCCTATAGGACTCCATACAGCAGCCTTTCATCTCTGATGCTTTCCCACAATACGACAGGACCCATCAGTGAACAGGGCATATTGCTTCTCATTTTCTGGTAGTTTATTATGCAGTAGGGCCTCTTCAGCACGCACCACCACCTCCTCTGGTGATATTCTGCAGTCTTTGCCTTCTGGCCAGTCCATGACCACTTCCAAGATTCCTGGGCAACTGGGGTTTCCTGTTTGAGCCCGTTGTGTGATCAGTGCGACCCACTTACTCCACATAGCACCAGTTGCATGATGTGTAGAGGGCATCCTCCCTTTGAACATCCAGCCCAGCACCGGCAGTCGGGGTGCCAGGAGGAGCTGTGTTCAGTACCAATCACTTCCAAAGCAGCTCGAATCCCTTCATATGCTGCCAATATCTCTTTTTCAGTTGGAGTATAGTGGGCCTCGGATCCTCTGTATCCCTGCCTCCAAAACCCTAAGGGTCAACCTTGAGTCTCCCCTGGTGCTTTCTGCCAGAGGCTCCGGGTAGGGCCATTCTCCCCGGCTGCAGTGTAGAGGCCATTTTTTACATCTTGTCCTGCCTGGACTGGCCCAAGGGCTACTGCATGAACTATCTCCCATTTAATTTGTTCAAAGGCTTGTCCTTGCCCAGGGCCCCATTTGAAATTGTTCTTCTTCCAGGTCACTTGATGGAGAGGGCTTATGATCAGACTGTAATTTGGAATATGCATTCTCCAAAACCCGACCACACCTAAGAAAGCTTGTGTTTCCTTTTTGCTAGTTGGTGGGGACATGGCTGTTATTTTGTTGATCACATCCACTGGGCTCTGACGACGTCCGTCTTGCCATTTTATTCCTAAAAACTGGATCTCCTGTGCAGGTCCCTTGACCTTACTTTGTTTTATGGCAAAACCAGCCTTCAGGAGGATTTGGACTGTTCTCCTCCCTTTCTCAAAAGCTTTTTCTGCTGTATTGCCCCACACGACACGATGATGTCATCAATGTCTTGGAAGTGTTCTGGAGCCTCACCCTGTTCCAGTGCTGCCTGGATCAGTCCCATGGCAAATGGTAGGGCTGTGTTTCCACGCCTGGGCCAGTCGATTCCAGGTGTACTGGACGCCCCTCCAAGTGAAAGCAAACTGTGGCCTGCACTCTGCTGCCAAAGAGACTGAGAAAAACGCATTAGTGATATCAATTGTAGCATACCATTTGGCTGCTTTTGACTCCAGTTTGTAATGAAGTTCTAGCATGCCTGGCACGGCAGCACTCAGCAGCGGCGTGACTTCATTCAGGCCACGATAGTCTACTGTTAGTCTCCACTCTCCATTAGAGTTTCGCACTGGCCGTATAGGACTGTTAAAAGGTGAGTGAGTCTTGCTCTTCACTCCTTGGCTCTCCAGTCGATGAATCAGCTTATGGATGGAATCAGGGAGCCTCAGTTGGTGTGATATTGCTGCCGGTGCACCGTTGTGGTGGCTGTTGGCACCTATTGTTCTTCAACCCTCAGCAACCCCACAACAGAAGGGTTCTCTGAGAGACCAGGCAAGGTAGACAGCTGTTTAATTTCCTCTGTCTCCAAGGCAGCTATACCAAAAGCCCACTGGTACCCTTTTGGGTCCTTGAAATACCCTCTCCTGAGGTAGTCTATGCCAAGGATGCACAGAGCCTCTGGGCCGGTCACAATGGGGTGCTTTTGCCACTCATTCCCAGTTAGGCTCACTTCAGCCTCCAATACAGTTAGCTGTTGGGATCCCCCTGTTGCTCCAGAAATAGATGGGTTCTGCCCCTGTATAGCTTGATGGCATTAGGGTACACTGTGCACCAGTGTCCACTAGAGCCTTATACTCCTGTGGGTCTGATGTGCCAGGCCATCGAACCCACACAGTCCAGTAAACCCGGTTGTCCCTTTCCTCCTCCTGGCTGGAAGCAGGGCCCCTCTAGTCCTGGTCATAGCATTCATTACTCACTTCTTGTATATACAAGTCAGGAGTCCCTTCATTAAGATCAGAAGTAAGATCAGCCCTTCTACTCTGTTTGGGGAACTGCCCACTGGAAACCAGAACAGCAATTTTCCTGGAAGAACCCCCTTTTGTGATTGTTTTCCCTTGTAAGTCACATACTTGTGCCTCTAGGGTCGAGGTAGATTTTCCATCCCACTTCCTCATGTCCTCTCCATGGTCACATAGGTAAAACCACCGGGTGGCCCGTGGTGTATACCCACTGTATTCTCTCTCTTGAGCAGAGGAACGCTGACTCCTAATAGCTGAGATACTGGTTCATACAGGTGGGGAGCAGGACATATTCTCTTTGAATTGTTGGAACTCCTGGGACAGTTTCTCGGCTAGCATGTCTGGCAGCTTCTTTACAGCCGAGATGCAGGCCCATAGGGAGGAAGAGAGACTTTCTTCGTATTGCCGGAGTTGGCCAGCCAATTCATCCACCATTTGTTCCTCTCCATCTTTCTAGGTCATTACTGCCAATGAGTTTGCATGCGATGATGGTGCGCTCCGTATAAACTTCTGCCGCATGAGTCATGTGTGCTTGACTTCATCTGGATCTTTGGGCACTCGTCATTGTCCAGGTCATCATAAGTCACCTCCAGCATGGCTAATTCCCTCAGGTAGTGGATGCCTCTCTCCATGGTGGTCCACTTGCCTGGGTGACATATAACATCTTCCTCAAAGGGATACCTTTCCTTCACGCTTGACAGGAGTCGCCTCCAGAGGCTGAGGGCTTGTGCCCCTTTTCCAATTGCTTTGTCAGTGCCCCCTTCCCTAGAAAGGGATCCTAGCTGCTTGGCTTCCCTACCCTCTAATTCCAGGCTACTGGCCCTGTTATCCCAACATTGGAGCAGCCAGGTGACAATGTGCTCGCCTGGATGACAGCTGAAATCCTTTTGCATATCTTGCAGCTCACTCAGGGATAGGGATTGAGTGGTTACCATCTCCTTTATGAGTTCTGCCTCTTCCTCCTCCTGTTCTCATGATGGCCCTGGTTCATCTTCATCTCTTACTAAATGAGTTGATTTTCTTGGGTATTTCTTCTTGTGTATAGGGGTGACTGATACTGGCATGGGTTGGTTCTCTGGTTCAGCTGCAGTACCTGTTGTGGGGTTTGGAGTATCTGCAGTGCCTGTCGCTGGGGTTGGAATAGCCACAATGCCTGTCACAGGGATTGGAGTAGCTACAGTGCCTGTCATGGGGGTTGGAGTAGCCACAGTGTCTGTCGCCAGGGTTGGAGTAGCTGCAGTGCCTGTCGTTTTGTCATCAGATCCAGAGACCTTCGCTTCCCCGTGATGGTTCTGAATAGCGTTGAACAGGGCTTGGTAGGCATGGGCCAGGCCCCAGCATGTTGCAGTGGTTTGTGTCTTTCTGGAGTTGCCAGGGTGACAGCATACTTCTTCCAAATACTTTACTAGTTTTTCAGGATTCTGCACGTGTTCAGGGGTGAAGTTCCAAAACACTGGAAGTGCCCACTGTCCTAGGTACTTTCCCATACTATCCCACATACCCTGCCACTCATAACTATCCAGCCTTGGGGCAGATCTCTAGATGATATTCTTAAATTGCTTATTAACCTTAGACAAAACCAAAACAATATTCCCAAGAAATACCAACAGAAGTATCTTAATTACCCAAAGATGTTCAAGATACTGAAAAGTTCTTGTAACGAAGGAGGAAACATCATAGACGAAGGTAGTGAAGGTGCCATTCTTTATTTCCTCCATAAAAAAAATCTCTCAGAGGAAGAGGTATAATTGTTAATTGTCTCCATGAGGTGGTACCAGAAGTACAGTAATGGTTTCAATACAACGCTCAAATACCAAATTAAGCTCAAGGCCAGTGTTTTAATAACAAATCTCCCAGGCAAAACATCACTAATTACTGCAGAGCACAGCAAACTGCAAAACCCAACACCAGTCTTTAACATGTACAGTAAAAAAGCATGGTGCAGATCAGATAAACTAATATTGAGAACAGATGAATCAATATTGTGACCGGCAACTGTTAACAGATATAAATTCCTTAATACACTCCGGTTAATCTGTTATTATCTCAAATCCTTTGTGCCTCATGTTGAGTGCCAAAAAAGACTGTTGTGGTTTAACTCTAGCCAGCAACTAAGCATCAAGCAGCCGCTTTCTCACTCCCCCCCACTGGTGGGATGGGGGAGAGAATCAGAAGAGTAGAAGTGAGAAAACTCATGGGTTGAGATAAGAATAGTTGAATAACGGAAATAAAATAAAGTATAATAATAATAATAATGATTATAATAATAAAAAAAATATACAAAGCAAGTGATGCATGATGGAATTGCTCACCATGCACCGACCGATCCCAGTCCATCCCTGAGCAGCGATCGCTGCCCTCCCAGCCAACTCCCCCCAGCTTATATACTGAGCATGATGTCATATGGTATGGAATATCCCTTTGGCCAGTTTGGGTCAGCTGTCCTGGCTATGCTCCCTCCCAGCTTCTGGTGCACCTGGCAGGGCATGGGAAGCTGAAAAAGTCCTTGACTTAGTGTAAACACTGCTTAGCAGCAACTAAAACATGAGTGTGTTGTCAACATTATTCTCATCCTAAACCCAAAAGACAGCACTATACCAGCTACTAGGAAGAAAATTAACTCTATCCCAGCCAAAACCAGGACACTCCCACTTCAGTGTTTTAGCTTGAAAGTTCTGAAAATGTTTCACTGACAAATTATAACTTTGAATAGAGATGAGATTTCATTTGTTTTGCCTTTTCTGGGAAATTTCAAAGAGCATCACAGCATCGTAGGCTGCTAAGCTGACAAAAGAAAGATCAGTAGGAGAGTGAGTTTCTCCAGGCGAATTTCCTGACCCAAGACAAAGGCAGCAAAGAACTGTCAGGATATGTTTTTGTTACAGGAACAGAAGAAGAAAACTGGACATGTATTAATTGATCTTCACAAATGAGTTGCTCTGAAGAAGCATGGCTCATTCCAGCTGGAGCCTGGGGTCCTGTGCTAGGCCTGGAGTAATAGTGGAGAAAGGATTGCTGTCAGGGACTGTCATATCATCCTGGCTGTGCTAGGTGCTGGCAGTGCAAACTCTCTTGATGGTGGACAGAGAAACCTGAGCTTTGCACTGAAATGACCAACAAATGTGATCTCTTTTCTAAGAGAAGAGTGTCTTTCCCTTCTCCTGGGTTTTTAACGGATTAATTGAATTTCTACAGAGCCTTTCCACCCTGGTCTGTGACTGTCCAGGCCAATCACTTGCTCATTCATGCTGCTACAGAGCTAATTCTGCTTCAGCAATGGATAAGGAGTTCTGCTGAACCTGTGCTTGATTACCAGCTCTGTTTACCATCAAGGGAGCAGTTATTAACATGCTCTCATTTTTAAGCCTATTATAACTCCTTCACTTTGATTAATCTCATTGTGGAGCTCTTTACTCTTTTAGCCTGCATAAGATGTAAGTCTGATTGTAGAAGTGCTTCCATTGGTTCCCTCCCAGCTGAGGGAGGAGGCAAAAGGGCTATTGATTTTTATATAAAAATGAGTTTAATGAGACTTGGAGGTTGGGCTTCATCCAAGGCTTACTTGGAGTCGGTGGTGATCAGTCATTAGATTTCAAGCTCTGGTATCTGACTTACTGCCGTGGTGTTCAGCTGTCTATGTAGTAGGGGTTTTGCAGGTCTTCATCAATTGTTCAAAAGCAGCAAACTATCATGGTGAGGGAGGGCAAGGGGAAGTACGCCGACCAGATATTTAACAGCTGCTTCTTTTATTCTTGTGATCCTGTTGTCTCATCTTTTTGCACATTTCAACCTTGAAAGTGTGGTCATGGTGCATGTGATAGTGGTTCATAACAAAGCACACAACTCCAAATAATACAGCAGAGCTTTAGCAGCAAGCTTTCAGAGAGAAAAGATTAATATCTTTAACTCTGAGATGAGTTGTAGGTATTGGTAGGTATTAATACACATATTTTAAAAAATAATTATTGTAATGTGAAGACCAGGGAATCAGATAGAGATAGGAAGGGTGTAAGAAACATAGGCATGAACCAATGATGTAATCCAGAGGTTCAACTGTGTCAGCAATTGGGCTGGATCTGGCCTGTGGGCCAGTCCTGTTCTGTTTTTCTTGCACACGCATGCACATGTTGATGCTTTGCCTACGAGCTTCTGCCTTTTCCTTTAAGGAGAGATTTCTGTGACATGGAACAGAGGATGGCCCACAGCACTGCCCCAAGCCAGCTTGTGGCAGGCATCCCCAAAAGATCAGACTGTCTTACCAGCCGTAATTCTCTCTGCAAATGACTGCTGCAACTCAAGCTTCATTTCTCCCCCTCTCCTTCTGCTTTTTCTCTACTGACTTTTGATTGACTGGTACTCTAGATCAACCAAATGCCATCAATTTCCCCTGATAGAAAAGTGTGTGAACAGTGCACCACTCTTACCTCTTCAACCTTCAGGAGCTTGTTCTGTACAGAAACGGGCTTTTTCTATGCCTTGTTCCTGCAGATGTCATTTTTCAGGCTTCTTCACTATACAATGTTAGGTAATGTATTTGCAGCTGGAACAAGTTGGTGTGGCTGTCCATTAAAATTAAGAATAAATGTATTATCTCACCACAAGATGCCATTCATAGAAATGGGGAGAGGAGAAAGTTATCCGTGGATCTGCCTTTGAAGGAATGCAGCTATTTCTAAGGTCTTTGTAAAGACAGATTTAATCTGTACATCTAAAATGTAGTAAATCTAAAGAAAACAGCAAAATGGAGTATCTCTTCTTGGAGCTTACTCTTTTCTGTCAAGCACATAGAAGGAAGGCAGGGGTTTTTTGTGTGAGAGAAGGATCATGAAGTATTGTTTATCTGCTGTGTTTACCATTAGCAATGGAACTGTACAAATGAAAGGAACAGAGTTCACGTACCCTGTGAATGCTAAATGGAAGTAGGATCTATATAATAGCTATTGTAAAATTCATCTATTACCTTTGCTTAAAAAGCTGCTGGTCGCCCTCTCAGATACATCATTCAGTTTAGTGATAATGAGCATCTATTTAAACTAATAGCTTTAAAACTCAGGACAGAACTAGTACTTTGTCCTTGACTGTGTCTTATCTGTTGCTGTAACACCCAGTAAGTCCCCCCTGGGCTTTCTCCCTGTTATCATCAGGTGACATGTGCAATGCAATCAATGGACAATGCAGCCGGCAGGTTTCTCTGGGACTATCTGCCTTTCTGAAGAGGCTGTTGTTACTCTGTACCTCAGTTTGGTTGAGCCTGAAGTGTTATGTAGCTGCCCAGAAATGTACTGGCTGTTGTGCTCATTACAGACCTGTTGAATCTGTTCAGGCAGTCTGATGGCTTGTACACACAGACTAGTGGTTGGATGAAACGACAGTGTGAAGAGAGCTCCTTTTCTGTTGAGAGTAAACTTACTGAGGTGGGAATTTCAAAACCTCACACCTGAGCTTTTCAGTTTTGTCATGCAGGATTTCAAGGTGGTGCTACATGCCTGATAATTTTGTCTTACCATTTGTTGTTCACAGTTTACAGGCGCAGTAACTCAGACTAGAGGTCAAACTGGAGGAGAGGAGTGAGGCAGTGGTCTCCCAAGGCCTGCTTGTGAAATAAACTTCACACACAACTTGTGAAAGTGAGATGAACAAGGTAGCTCTAAACTTTTTGCACACTCCAGAGGGTGCAGCGCTTATGTTTGCTTGTCATTTTGAGGCTTGCTTTAGAGTCATACATTTTTGTGTCGAGACTGTATGTACCCTACCTCCTTCCCTCCAAAGGAAAAGAAGGTAAAAAGATTGTAGAACTGAAGAACAGAGAAAGGGGAGGGGGAGAATGCTGCCTCCATATTTTTTCCAGAGTATTCTTCAGAGTAGAAGACCCTGACTGGGAGAAGTAGAGGGCACCTGTGGGCACAGAGATTTTGTACACACACTTGGGAATGTTCTGTGCTGATTGTTTATATGAGGGATTACTCTCCACAGAACTGTATGAGTGCTGTCGCCAAGACTGTTGTTTTCCTGTGAGTGTAAAGGGTAACAAACCTGGACATGCACTTGATTTGCCCTGGCTGCTGAGCCTTCATTGAGAAATCAAGCTGCAATTGTTCTGTGAGTGAGAGGGAGAGGAGGCTATAAATGTAGTTGCGGTGTTGAACTGGGGAGGGGAGGACAGGGAGGAGGTCTGTATGATTCCCAATCTGCTTATAGGTTCCACATTCTCTGAGGATGACCAGCTGCATGTGACCTGCAGGAAGACCTGCTTTTCCATGCCAGTGCTGCTTCTGTGCAGTGCTGAAAGCCTTCAAAGAGAGGGGCCTGTGGCTGCTCCTTCTGCCTGAGCTGCCCAGACCTGCAGAAAGTTGTTACAAGTAACTGGCTGCTTGGTGAGTGCTGCTGAAGATCACTTCCAGCCTTGTTTGACTTTTTATGGTGAAGCTATTGGAGAGTTGGTTCATCTTACTTGTGGGTTTTCCCTGCTTCCCTCATACATTACTCCTGCAGACTTTTGCTCCCCTTCACCCCCCAATATAAAAACAGTGGCAGCGGTCCTTTGGTAGTGCTCAGTTCTGTTTCTGTACAGCGATGCTCTTTGTCCTGTGGTGGCCTTGAATTGTGGTGACTAGGGAAAGCAGGAGGTGCTGTTGGGGCAAAATAACTTGCTGCCTGTTTGGCCTGTACGAAGGAAGGCAGGTGGTGTTTACCAGCAGCCACTGCACATCTGAGCTCCTGATAGCTTTCTACAGGCAGAGTGGTTACAGCACAGATCTGCGGGGCACCCAGTCGCTTGCATTGGGTGTCTTCTGCCCTCTTGAATGAGCGATTAAGCTCAACTGCCTATACCCACCTCTGTGGTGTTTTAGAAGTGCTTTCTTCTGAAGGTGGTGAGGCTCCTCTGTGCCTGTTCCCAATAGCATGGCCCACCGAACAGTGCCTGTGAAGTTGGGTCTGGAAGTACAAAGTATTATATTTAAGAGGCTCTCTGCTGTTTACAGTAGAACTTAGGTTTAAGCTTGTTCTTTCTTGGAAAGACCAGACTGTTGTAGTGAGAGGACACAAGGACAAAGTGTATACTGGAGGCATGAGTTAATCTGTATCTTGATCCAGATAAGTGCTGGTAGGGTTGCAAAGTATTTACAGTGCCAGTGACCTTGCAGAAGCACCGTGCTGTCTAGTAGCTAGTTTTAATCAAGGTGTGTTCTGGGTGTCTGATTGAGAGAGTCCATCCATACCATCCCCACTACCACTGCAGAGCTGTTACAGTCCCTGCTGTGAGCACGCACAACTGTGTATGCTTTACTGTGTATTGGGTCCAGAAGTGCTGTGTGGGTGGTGGAAAAATATCATTGTGAGGAGAGGCTTTTTGAAATGGCAGAGGTGCTTCTGTGCTTTCCTAAGACTTGCACTTTTAGTAACTGTGTGATTAATACTGACCTCCTAATTTTTATCTCTTTATGGATTTATTTATTAAATCCATTTGTGCTTAGGTGGCAAGATGCCTCTGAGCCTTCATGCTTTTGGTATCTTTTTACCTAGTCAATAGATGTAGAGATAAACTGACATCTGGAGACATATGGGAGGTGTTAGCATAGAAGAGCTGAAACCCTTTCTAATGGACTTGTGCTCTTTCTGCCATCAGAATTGGCGCACATGACAGTGCTGCTGCTGTGCTTTCTTTTGGCCTCGTTTTCTAAGTGTCTTTGCCCATACAAATTCCTGAAAACTGATTCTTCCTAGGCCTCCACAAGCTGTGCTGTGAGCTGTCACAGAGTGTTTTGCTCATTTGTTCCAGGTGACTTTCCCAGGGTCAAGGTGAGTCCATGGCTGAGCCATGAGTAGAACTGAGAATATCAGATTCCTGCTTGTTTGATTATAGACACGTGGAAGCTGCTTTGATAGATTGCTTTTTCAGGTAGTGGATCACTTGGTATTTTGGATACATTGAGAAAACTTCCACCTGTAGCTTGTGGTACTAGCAAGTGGATTTTTCTTTTTTTCTTTAGTACAAGAAAGATAGGTGGGAGGAGTACATATGATTGTACTAGGTGAGATTTTTTTGGGGTTATTTTCCTCCCCTCCCCCCAAGTATTATTCACCATATGAATAGTCCTTCTTTTTAAGAACAATATTATGCTTTCCAAGACTTATAGTCTAGACATAAATTAAACTATACAATGCTAGAAAATTTCCTTCCTTCCTCTCCAACCATTAACCACATACATCTGTTTCCTCGCCAGTGAAGCCTCAGCATTGAACACTGTGGTGTGTATCAAGGCTATTATAATCTGCTGTTTGAAATGAATGGAATTGAGAAGATGAACTACATAACTGTGTAGTGTATTTTCTAGATTATCCTTAATTTGAGAACAAGATACATGCTTTGTTAGTTTTCTCTCTTGTTCTGTGCTCTGATATTAACCAGATGAGAATATTAATGAAACCATGCTAAAGTTGTTGTAGTTAGATTTTTAAAAAATAGTTTCATAAGTAACATTGCTAAATATCAGATGCTGTTTCATAGTTAAGTTTGCAGTGGAAGTTAAAAGCTTGGAGACGATACTATAGCAGGCGCAATGTCAGGCTATGAGCTTAATAAGATACTGTCAAAATTAAAGGCGGTCTAGGGAGAGTCTGTCCCCAATGACTCATATCTTTTGAAGTGTTTGGACTCATTAGTGCTTAAAGGCTATCCTTCTGTTATTCTGTTATTTAGAACTATTCTGTTTTTACTTCTATATTTTTCTCTCTTCAGACAATTAAACCATGTTTGGCCACATAACATTCTCCATGCTCCCTCCGTCACCTGTGTGTCCCTCTCTTCTCCCCCCCGTTATTATTTCATAGCTTTTCTGCACTTCACAAAGATATTTGCTTTTCCAGTAATGGTGTAACTCTTATAACTGCATTTAAAAAAAACCAAACACTCAAAACCCCCCTCTATAAAACACTGCAAGAATTGATTTCATTTGTGTATAGAAAGACGAGTGATTAAATGTGTGTGTTTAAAGGGAGAACTAAATGTCTTTTACTGATTTGGAGCTTAATTGGAGTACTGTGCTAGCTATTGAGTTTTAGTGATGTCTTGACTATGTGATAAAGGAGAAAAGGCTGCTTTTTGTATTAAGGGCAGATATATTTGAAGAAAATGAAGATGCTGGATGAAATGGTAGCTCTGCTGAAGTTCATGTTTCTGGGATTTCCCCTATAATTATACATTTAAAGTAATTGCATTATTGTTTGGTATTTCTTCCTTGTCAGTATATTATCTGAGTACCCACTAGCATGTTAAGTGACATGATTTAACATGCAGTTTGGTGCAGTTTGTTCCCTTTTTCCTCTGTGTGTGTGTTTTAGTTAACAACAAACAAGCAAATTGATCTTATGCCAAATGCCAGTAGTTGGCAATCCCTCTAAAACCAAATTGTCTTCTTGCAACTCATTGGGAAGCATTTGCTACTAGTGAAGGAGGGCTCTCAGGGGAGTAATATTAAGATTCCCATAAGGAGCAGAAATATGGGACTGTATCTTATAAACATCTTAGGTCATGTAGATAAATAATAAACATCAGAGATTATATTGTTTTCTCTTCTGTGTCTAAGACTAATGTGGCTTTATTCCAGCTGACATATTTAAGAGATTTTTTTGACCCGAGAAGAAAATGAGGGGTCAGCTGCTTAAATGGTGTAAACACGCAGAGCTCCAGAGAAGACAGAGGTGCTCTTGGTTTAGCCAAGCAGATAACTACAAATTTTGTATTAAGTGTTTATATTGCCTTATTGGTTCAAATGAGCATGCTTCAATTTTTTTTTTTTTGTATGTGAGGATCTGGCACTGCAAATTCAATTTAAATTCTAATGGGAGCATGACTAGTGCTGCGTAAATGACATCTGCCTCCGCATTAGAGTCGTCATCTATGGCAAAGATTGCAACCTGGATTCTTACTTTGCAAATGAACATCCTGATGGCTGGCCATGCGCTCATCATCTTCTTTCTCTCCTGTTTCCTCTGGCCACCAAGTATAGAGTTGTTTATCCCAAATAGCACAATTTTTCTGGGAGCAATTGTGAGGCTTGCTCCAAACTGCCCAGTTGTTAATGTACTCTCCTAAATTGTGGGATACTCTGGTTCAAATCCCTGCTTTGTGTTGACATGGGAAGGATTTGACCTAGATGTGTTACAACTGTCCTGGCTGTGGGAAAAGCATCAGCTCAAGCTCAGTCTTTGAGATGCTTGAGAATCGAACTACGAGGCACAACAGGGACAGAGAGGGAGGCTCTGTTGCCCAGGGCTTGTTTTTTCTAAGCCAACAAAGCCTGGGAAATTTAGCCTAAATGCATCAATAGTTTTGGGTTAGTCAGGTGGTTTTTCACCACCTCATTTTGGTGGAAACATTGTTTGCCTATAACTTGGGAGATTATGCTGCCTCTGTACTTCTCTGGAGAGAGCTTCCAAGAAGACAAGCACAAGGGGAATTACTAGGAATAACAAGGATTCTCATCCTCAGCTTCTGAGGATGGAAGGATCCTCAGGATCCTCTTGGAAGGATCCTCCAAGATAATTTTCTTTCTTCAGGAGAGAAAAGTCTGAAGTTAACTTTTCCAGGCAAGTAAAGAGACTGACAAATGTGCACAGGGATGTGAAAGGTACTACAATTGTAAACTTATGAATGTATGTATTGTATTTTATTACTGATATGTATGTATTAGAAAATACTAGCGGAGGATTTCTGTTTCTTCACAAATAGTCTTGTTATAAAAAACAATATTAAAATATACCTTTACAAATCTATATGAAATGCAGCCCCATCTAATGAACTAATTCAGCCTCTAGTTAAAGGAGACTATATTTTCACCTTTTGTAAACTGTGGGAAATATTTATACTTTCAGGAGTCAATGCCTGATGAAGTTATGTAGTTTGGTCAGCCATACTGACCCATAATTGAAGACTTTGAGCTGGGCAGAGCACAGAGACTGCCTCTCCATGTCCTGTTCCTCTCTCTACTCGCTCTGACCAACTAGCATGAGGAATCATCTTCCACTCCTTGCAAATCACAAGGTATTTGTGAAGATTTATATGTGTACATGTGGTATGTCGGGTAGTACGCAGATTATTTCTGATCCCCGTCCCACCCCCCCCACGTTTGCAAGGAATCTGTCATATGCTGAAAAACTCTAATAGATCACACCAGATTGAAGAGAGCATGGCAGTATTTGAAGAAGGGCAGGTCCTAGGGAACATATTTTTGAAGTGACTGTTGTCTCTTGTTGAGAACAGGAGCAGATGTTGGTGTCTTGGCTACATATAGTTCAATGAATTGCAGTGAATTCCTTCACCATGCTGAGGGATCTAATTAAATGCATAGAGCTAGTGGGAGGACGGAAGTGTTTGCAGCAACATGGGAAATGAGAGACTTCCCTTGCTGTCATTTTGGTGTAAATTGGCAGATTCCCAATGAAATCAGTAACCCCCCCAATAATTCATATAATAGGATCTGGCCTACACTGGATCTATGCACAGAAGGTGGTATGCCTCCTAGAGATTATGTAGTTCCTCTTTGCAGAAACAGAGTTTTTAATTGCTTTAATTGGTCTGGACTGTAGATAACTGATTATGCTAGTATGTCTGCTGCTAATGAAATCTGTGGTAGGGAATCATTATTTATAAGTAGTCTATTTTTAACAGTGCTGCTGTAACAATAATTTAAATGCTCTGAGCCCTATGTACAGAGCATAGACCCTGATGGGCTTTTTGTGTGTGTTTATTAGATGGGAACAGCTGGGTATCTGAGAACACAATTTGTTACCACGGTTTCTCTAGGTGGTAAAAGGCTGTGGCTGTTCCTCCTGACTCCTCTGAAGTTTGTTATGAAACCAGACCCTGTTGTATGCTATTCAGAAGAAAATCTGAAGAGGGGAACGTTGTTCTCCTGGCTCACTAGCCATCTCGACCAATTGCTTCTCTACAGGTTGACCCGGCATTGTGTGTTGGAGAGGATACCCTGAAGCAGGTGGCTGCTTACTCTTCACTCTTCTGTTTGTAGGTTATCTGTCAGGTTTGTCCAGAGCAAGGAACTTTAAAACATTATTTCCTGAAGAATGATGAGTTCTCTGCTGTGCTTGTTGGCCTTTGCACAGGGCTGTTACCTTCCTTTCATTCTGTTTCTGTGAACGTGTTTAAATTGCAAGGTTGAAAAGCCATGTTTGTAGATTCTCTTCTTGTCCTGATATCAGTGCAGGGCACTGTCTCCTTGTGTCATTTTGCAGATCTGGTGATAGCAAATGCATCAGAATTAGTGCTGTGTAACAAAGCTTGACTAAAAATTATAGCTGTCTAGTGTTAACTTGTAGTATATGATTTATAGGACATGGGGGAAGTGGCAATGTCTTCTAAGCTCTTCAGCTGGGAACTGTGTAACCATTTGTCATTACTACCATGAGAGCTGATCCTCCTGCTCTGCCTGCCTGATGGAAGCAGATGCCACCGCAGGGCCTCTTTCCCAACCATTGTTTCTTCTCTTCTTCATATGAGTTCACAGGAATAAGAGCACCCTGTCCAGAGTGTGTGACAACCCTGGGGCCTAAATAGATATGTACAGGATAGAGTATCCTAATGCAGCTGGGATGCGTGTTATGCATTGTCTTGAATTCAAGAGAGCGATAAGCTCTCACGTGCTTCACCCTGTTTGTATTTTGTTGCATGCTTGCAGCAAGCACCCAGAAATGTAATGGTTGAAATTACTTTGGCCTTTGACAGGATTTTGGCTGTTTTATTACTACAGAATTTCTTCTGCTGTGTTTTGTGCTAATACGCATCAGGACAAAGGTCCTGACTGAAAGACTGTTGTTGCCATCCAAAGGCCTATATAGGGTAAATTGTGAACAGTTATTGTTACACACAAGTTTTGGAATGGTAACAGCAGAAGCTCAGAAGGAGTAAGCTACTCCC
Organism: Ciconia boyciana; assembly: GCF_034638445.1. NCBI lineage: Eukaryota > Metazoa > Chordata > Aves > Ciconiiformes > Ciconiidae > Ciconia > Ciconia boyciana. The sequence goes on along the minus strand of NC_132939.1, from coordinate 20,594,631 downwards.
AACATTTTTTTTCAAATAAAATAAAAAAAAAACACAACAAATTTCTCTAAGAGAATTGAGAAATAAAACGTGTACAATGAAGTTGTTTTTCTCCATCTTGCTCCAAGACTTATCTGATCATCACATCCTCAAAGTTCTTTTAAAAATGCTGGCTGTTATTTAAGGATGTTATTGAAGCCCTTGCTTTGGAGAGTTTAGATAAACGTAGAATTTAATTTAATTAATCTTCAGCAGTCTTTCTTTCTGCATTAAAAGGTGACCTTTATAAAATGCCAATTACATGCCCAGGAGCCTGCTGCTTGCATTATTCTGTGTCTATATATATTTTAAAAAATGTCTATCTATATATATAAAGAAAGGCACATTAAAACATGTTTAAACATGTTTTAGGTATTTAAGGACCCTTTAATTTAAACAGTGGTGTTATATACAGACATACATGGAAAAACTGTAGCCAGTGGTAGGCTCAGGTTGTTGTAAATGTTCTGTGGTTAACCAGATTCCCATCAGAAAATGGGTCTAAAGCTGGGGAGGTTTGAGGGTCATCATCTAGAAATCAGGTTGTATGTGTCTGAGTTATAGCAGTGCTTAGAGGCATTGATAGAGGTCACGATGGCTATGGACTAGCCCCTGTACAGGTATATAATAAGAGAGATTCTCTGACCCAAAAAGCATGTAAACTCACTAGGCTGAAAAATGTTGGGAAGACTGTGGCTCAGAGTGGGAAAATGACTGTCCAGGTCACGTTGCATGACTGCATTTCTTCTGAACACCTGCTAAGCATGCTGTCCCCTAGACTGACCTGTCTTTTCTTGTTCTTAGATTCATCACTCATTCACATGCACAATTTTTCCTGTTTTCTGATGCCAGGCAGTCTAGAAGAGAGACATCTAAAAAGCTCTCCTCAACTAAGACAAGTGTGAATAAACACAATTTTTGGAGAATATGAGGTCTAGTATGCTTGTTAAGTTCCCCAGTTTGAATTTGCCCTTAATATGCTCTTGGGGTTGGATTTCAAATGTATTTAAGTTTCTAAAGATGTGAACAGATGCTTAGTAAAATTTTCAAAGGCTTTTAACTTGCTTAGGTGCTTTTGAAAATCCCTTTAGGTGTCTGTGTGCCTTTAATCTCCTCAATAAATTTGCAAATCCTTAGAGCCTGTTGTTCAGCACTCAGGATTTGAACAAGGTCTGGAGTGTCTGCCTTCTGTCTATATTTCTGTAGGTATATTTATTGCAGCTGGGAGACTTGCATGCTGACTGTGTGTAAAATTCAAACGGGTCCCAGTTTTAAATCTGACCCTCAATAGTGCAGGTGTATGATGTTCTCAGAATAATTTTTAGACACAGAGGGCTTGTGGATTTTATAATCGGCATCCGTCCTGTTGCAAAGAGGGGATTCTGCTCTCATTCTTTGAGAAAATCCCTTCTTCGAACAAAGTTTGTAGAAAAGAGAGGTTACTTGAATGTTAAAATATGCTTACACTGATTTATAGCATCATACAGCTTGCATACAATTACAACCTCACTTTCTCCTGCCAATGGAAACATGATTGTAAACAGATGTGTATTTTAGGGGGAGGGATTCACCCTTGTATTTGTATCTCTCTGTTTCTTGCCTTGCTAACTGAATAAATTACAGTAGAGATGGATGGCAGAGCTAGTGCAAAAAAAGTGCACTAATTTTTCCTTGAAATCAGCACAGACACTGAGATTACTCAGAAATGTTCCTCCATGGTTCAGAGCTGAAATCAGTCCTGTTGCGATGATAGCTCAGTGGTAGAGAAAAAGAGCTCTTAAGTTTCAGGCAGAACAAAAAGTTGATGGATTTCTTTCCCACGATGTGTTTGGTTTGAATAACTTGCATTTGGGCTGCTCATTTTAGGACCTGACTCCATTCTAGAACCTGATTTTGAAGCTCATTAGCTCCAGTAAGCTTTGGAAGAGATTGCCAGAATAAATATGCAAGAAATACTGCATGACAAGCAGTGAGTGTAATGAGGTTTGGTGTGATAGCTGGGAGCTGGTCTGTTGCTTTAAGGAAGCTGCATCTCATGTTAGAAGCTGTCTCCAGTGTGTCTTATTGTCTTATTGTCTTTTTTTTGTCCTTTGGTAAATGAGTATGAGGATGATGTCACTTAGGATCATGGAGAAAATTTTAGCAAACTTACTGATTTAGTAAATAGGGTAAAGGATCTCCACTTGTAGTCTGCAGTGTGACTTTTTATTTTTAAGAGGCAATGCTAAGGACTTCAGTGTCAAATGGAAGCAGTGTGTGGATAAATCTCCTTGAGGAAGCTAATCTGCCAATTAAGTTTTGTTTTGAGAACCAGTTAGGTTTTTACTTTTTCCCAGTGATTATTTTTTCTTTTTGCATTTTGCAGGGCTCTGTTTATGTAATAAAAAAATGACTATTAACCCAGTGCAATAAAACCTCGCAAATGATGAAATGATTGCTGGGAAATAATTGTCTCTGAAATTTGTACCATACACTGCTTATTTTGTTCCTGACATTTGCTCCATCTGTCTTATGGGTGCTCCTTATAGAAAATTAAATTACCCTCAGCCAGCTAGCAGTAAAAAGTAATGTAATCCTTGTCTAGAGCATGCACTGGATGATTAAAGGAGGGACCTTTGGAGGCTGAATTTAGTGATGCTGTAGCCTATTTTACTTCTGAAGTTCTCGGTCTCTCTCTTTCTCTGAGATAATGCAGTGTATTCATTTCTCCACTTCCATTATTGCATAATGGTTCTTATCTCTAGTATCCAACACTGAGACTTTTTGAGACTTGATGACAGTTTATTTTGACAGCTTTGAAAAAAAAGATGAAAGTGCCTGAACCAACTGAAACTTTCCATTGATCCCTGCCTCCACTGAGCTTTGCATTAGGCCCTGGAAGAGGCCTGTGGCGGGACCATTGCACTTCTTCCTAAATTGTTGTGCAAGGTGGGATTAAATCCTGGCACTAAAGGACTCTGTGCCACTTAGACTTGTGCTGTCTCAGCTAGGTCTTGGGAGCTGTGTTACCCTTAACTGTGAAGGCAAGTGACTGTTCTATGTTCCATGGTGAGGAACCAGGCTGGAAAAACGTCTGTCTGATTGCAAGGGGCAGTAAATGTAGGTCAGTGCAGGCAAGGAAAGAGGCTATGGGAATGTTTAGCCAGCTCAGTCAGATCTGTGGATTTTGAGTGCATATTTGTACCTTAAGGGTGACAAGGTATTTCAATAAAGTCTCAGCTGATTGCTGCATGTCAGGTTGCTTGTAGCTATTGCTGTTCCTGAGACATAGATAAGCAGGTTGCTCTGGTGCACATGCAAAGGTATTACTTTCTCTGGGAGCTCACTCTTGCATAGAGGAGAGCTGTTCAGATCCTTCTGCCCAATGGTTCCCATGTTTCCTGTAGCCTTTCTGGTGAAAAAGGGTGATTTTTTTTATTTTTTTTTTTCTTTTTTTCCCCCTCACCTTGGTAGAATCCGCTTCACAGAATCACAGAATTGTATAGGTTGGAAAAGACCTTTAAGATCATTGAGTCCAACCATAAACCTAACACTACCAAGACCACGACTACACGATGTCCCTAAGCACCTCATCCAAACGTCTTTTAAATACTTCCAGGGATGGCAACTCAACCACTTCCCTGGGCAGCCTGTTCCAGTGCTTGATAACCCTTTCAGTGAAGTAAAATTTCCTAATATCCAGTCTAAACCTCCCCTGGCGCAACTTGAGGCCATTTCCTCTTGTCCTGTCTCTTGTTACTTGGGAGGAGAGACCGACCCCCACCTCGCTACAACCTCCTTTCAGGTAGTTGTAGAGAGCAATAAGGTCTCCCCTGAGCCTCCTTTTCTCCAGACTAAACAACCCCAGTTCCTTCAGCCACTCCTCATAAGACTTCTGCTCTAGACCCTTCACCAGCTTCGTTGCCCTTCTCTGGACATGCTCCAGCATGTCAATGTCTCTCTTGTAGTGAGGGGCCCAAAACTGAACACAGTATTCAAGATGCGGCCTCACCAGTGCCAAGTACAGGGGCACGATCGCTTCCCTAGTCCTGCTGGCCACACTATTTCTGATACAAGCCAGGATGCCATTGGCTTTCTTGGCCACCTGGGCACCTTCCTTCTACCTTGAAGTATTCTGCAGAGTGCCTTGACTTCAGATCCTGGTGCCAGGAGTACGACTCTGGGATACTGCAGGCTGTCTCTAGCACCTCATCTCTACTATATCACACCTTGCTGAAGAGGCTGGTCTTGCTGATTGAGAGGTGCTATTCTAGTTCATCTGCTTGCCAGTGCAGCGTCCCTCCACCCAGGGTCTTTTTCTTGGCTGCCTGCAGCAATAACTCGAGAGCTGCCTGCCATCTGGATGACACTTCCCACAATATAACCTAGCATTGATTTTTATGTTGGTTTATTGTGTAATGCTGTAAATACATATGGCTATGTATATCTTTAGCATAACTGCAGCTGTAGCAGTGAGAATGGTGGTTTGTGGGGCCAAGGAAACTTTGAGCTCTGCTGCTAACTTACTCTGTGAACTAAGGTGTAGGATGCTTGCTCTCTTTGGATGTAACATTTTTTTAAGGCCTGATTTGAAAACTCTTAAATCAGTGTCTTTTTTTTAAGTCTCTAAATACATTTTGAAAATGGGTTCTGATAGCATTCCTCTTATGCTACCTATCTTCATGTTGATGATAAGTCTTTAGATGCAGCTGCATATATTCATAGTATGCTCAGAAATTCTCCATGTGGCCTGCAACACCAGAGAGATTTGTATATCTTAATCCAGCTGCAGATCAGGGCTCCAGCTGTAAAGATGGGAGTGTTTCATCCCAGCTGGAGTGATAGATTTACTGTTGGCAATGTTATCAGTCACATTCATGGCAGAGGCTCTCCAAAGCTGGCAGAGAGCATGGGTCACTGCATGTTTTACTGCAAGACACACATAAAAGCCAAAATGCTTGTATTGCCATTTATTAAGCTGGCTGTGTAGCTCTCTTGTTTTTCTGTTGTGCTAGGTTACATCCCAGAACACTTGGGAAACATGTGGTGCTCATTAAGTATTTCTCAATAGGTCAACAACAATCCTGAACCGGTGGAGGTCTGTGGTAACAAACAGAGGTTACCAAATCACTAGTGTCTGGCAAAGCCAAACTGCTTGCAGGGTGGGAGCCAGTTCACCTATCGTCGTCCTCTGTATTGCCAGTCTTGGAGACTTGGAGATGACACTTGCTCCCTATTCTTTTGAGATGTTGCATTTGTTTCCTTATCTCTTGGTGTCCAGCTTGGGAACGCTGTCAGATGTTAGCAGCAGCAGGGAAATCACAGTGAAACAGAAGTCCATTTGTGCCTCTTTATGCAACCATGGGATGAGTGCGTGATTTTAAAAAGATGACTGTGTCTGATCCTTCAAGGAGCCTTGGTTGTCCTTCGGTTTAATGTGAAACATATGGCTGTAGTGTGGAGCTGAGGATAATGACTGAAGCCAGAGACACAGATCCCTGATGCTGACTGTGATCTGTGTTGGCAAATAGAAAACTTCAACAGCTCCTTTAAATCTTGTGTTGTATGCTTTTTTTCAGTTAGCTTTGTCATCGGTTGCTATAGCTGAATTGATTACTGGTGATTTGAATACATTTGAATAGAGACTGAAATGACACCCAGAGTACTTCAGTTTCACTTTAACTTATTTTCCCTGCCCCTTCCTCCCCCCCCCCCCTTATATTTTGAATGCAGGTTAAGAAAAGGGGGCTGGGAGGAAGATTGATTTATCATAATGTGTCCTGCATATAACATTAACTAAATTTTTAAACAGAGCCATTACTAGGTGGTTGTTTCTGGTCACTGGGAGCTTGACTTACAAAAAATATTCTGACACTAAAAGATGCAGCTACGCACTAATTTAAAGAAAAGACAGGTCCTATGACATTTAGGCTTCTAGAACAAGTAGATTTCTGACTTTTCCACCTTGTTTGTAGCTATAGAGAAGGAAAGAGAAACAAACTGCTCTGATTTTTCAACTTTCTATTTATTAAGTGAAGTATTGACATTTGGGGAAAATGCAAATAGAAGCATTCACTCTTTGGTACTTACTGAAAGCAGTGCTTGACACTGTGCTATATTTATAAAGCTTGAGTTAACCTCAAAAGTCAAAGCTGTATTATGTGTGCAACTTTAAAAAGAACCTTCTAACACTGAAATTTGGGGTGGGCATTGTTCTCTGGAGTACTTGAAAGGTTATTTGAATGTCCTAAGTAGAATATGGAAGAATTAGGCTGTAACATAATTCCTTTTAAAAAATCCTCTTACATTTAAAACTAGGTTTGCATTCTAAAAATAAGAGTTAAGTAAAGATACTTCATGTTGCTTTAAGGAAATAAACTAACTGCTTTTTACTGGTCTTACAGTGAAGACCTTGTTTGTTTGTGTTTTGGTACAAGCTTGGAGGAATAACAAATGCCTCTGTCATGGCTTCACTCCAACAAGATGTATGAAATCAACATTAAAAGCCAGTGCATCAGTGCCTATCACTTGCACACTCTTCTGCTGTTATATGGCCATGTGGGGAAGATGAATTAGCTGAGTGAGGAAATGGGTTTCTAGGATATTTTTCTGCAGTCAGCAAAGTTAAGTGAGATGACAACACTCAACTCAATTTGCTGTATTTAAAGTTTTGAGGTACCTAGAGCTTCAAATAAGACCCAAATAAGCTTAGGAGAAGCTGTTTTGTATTTTTCAGGCTCTATTAAGGTGTGTAGGGGAAAATCAAACCACACTGGGTAAAAGGTCCTCCGCAGGGACAAATATTTCCTTGTAATATACTTAGAGCACTTCACACATAATGGCTGTAGCAGGATGTGATCTGCGAAAGTATCTTGTACTGCTCCGGTTCTGTAGGTCTCTTAAAAAATTGTTTGCTTGGATCACAGAATCTTGCCCTTAATGTCCCAGTGGTGTGGTTTGGAATTTTCTGTAACTCTGAGCTCTCTGAGATGTTGGACCTGATTACAGAAAAATCTCCATAAGAAGGATCTCGTTTGCTCCTTTGCGTAACTGATGTCTGCTTAGTAAAAATTATTTCTTCTTTTTTTCTGCATATGTTAACTGGAGATTCTGAACCTGCCTTTTGATGTTAGCAATGCATAGCAATAAAAAGTAGGATTGAGAGAGGCTTTGGAAAAAGAACAGGCCCTTCCTCTTGTACCAGCACACAAAGCAGCAGAATTTATTTTTAAGACTTACTATCCAGATTGTGTTTCAAAGAAAATTTCAGTCACCAGCTGCATAAAATTATATGAAATGAATTTAATTTGCCACTTTCAATTATCAGAGTCTTTGATCCGGTGTGTCAAAATCTAACCTTTTCACCCCTCTTCTCAGAAATGTTCCTGTGTTATGGAAGTGGTGGCAGGCAGAGCTGCAGAAAGACTGATCTTCTGCCTCAGTCAAACACAGCTAGTGCAGAGAGTGCAGCAAGATCCAGATCTACCTGCAAGGTGCTGCATGCCCTCAGCTGCTGTTATAGTAAGCAGTTTCTCTTGGCATGGAATGGATTTGATATGTTAAGTTTAACAGTATGCGACCCTCCCTTAAGAGTAAGTCACTTACCATTTTTAACCTAACACATGAGGTGCAGGAATCAGCTGGAGTAGCCAACCTGGAGGAGCTGGCTCCTGCCAGAAGGACTGTTTGGGCACTGCATAGGCCATGATTGTGCTTGCTCTGGAGTTATTAATGTTTTGCATTTAATTTATAAATTACCTCTTCTGGGAGCACTTGTGAGCCCCAGCAACGTGCTCCATTAGCCATATGCAGCTCATAAACTGTGGGTTAGATTTGTCATTCATTCATTTTTCTAACAGCTTTTAAATTCTTGTCATTTGAATCGCAAGAGTGCTTAGTAGGTCTGCACTGCCACATGTAGAAGGGCCAGTCCCTTCCCTAAGACAATGTACAGTTTAAGCAGAGAAAAGATGTGGAAAAGGAGGCATAACTTATCCACAGTATATGAATAAAATGCGAAGAAGGGAACTAAGGAATTAGTGGTGTGATTTGCAAAGGGGCTGCCTTGGTGGGTACTTGGCTTTTGCAGCACCAGAGGGAGTTAGGCAGCAAAGAGATCACAGAGAGTGTAATTTCCACCTGTGGGTACAGATTTCAGTCTTCCTTCTGGCAGCTCATATGTAGGAACCTGGAAGGCACACAGTGGTCTCTATGCACCACATACGATAGTTAAATTATTAATGGAAACGAAGACCACAAGAGTTGAACCCAGGTTGTGTATCTTATTCAGAGCCTTCTAAGGGCTTCCTCATTTTCTGGATTAATTGAAGACATGCATTTTTCTACCATTTCACTTCAGGGTTTTTTTTTGTCTTATTTTGCGTGGTATTTTAAGGCTTAGGTGAAACAAAATTTTCATGCTATTCCCTTTTTACCTGCCAGAAAGTCCCATTTTCTTACCGTTCAATTTTAAGATTTAGTGTAGGAAAAAGTCAGTAATATTTCACAATTATAATTATCTTGAAATTATGTTTGAGTTGCAAAGGGAAATTTTTTGGCTGAATTAATGACCAATGGCACTATTAATGCTAAATGAGTCCATCAAGATCCTGTTATTATCATAAATGTCAGAAATTAAACATGATTAGGCTGTTAATTTACAGTTGCTACTGTGTCTAATAGTTATTGGTGTTGATTAAAAGGGATGCTGGTAGGGCTGGCAGGTGAAAAGCTTGACCCACTTCTCAAATTTTTGTTAATCTGTTAAAAAATGTTTGATGAATTCCTGAAGACAGTTTGAGTGCACACGTGAATTTTTTTGAAATCTCAAGTAGTGGCAATGACAAAACCAAAACACAGTCTAGCACCAACTTTGAATCTGAAGTAATGCTTTGACTTATAGTTCTGATAGTGAGTTTGTTGTCTTCACTGAATACTTGTATAATCTTATGTTTGCCTGCTTGGGTTGTAACCTTTATACATTAGGGACTGTGATTATTTTTCTTTTTTATATGAGGTGTAGGTGTATTAACCCAGGCATAAGAGCCTTATCTGAAGTTTCATGTATTCTCTGTCTAGGACTCATTGTGTGACACTTGAAAATGCGCTTGGATTGTAGCTCCAGGGATTGCTTCTTGTAATGAACTTAAAATGCTTTTGCAATGTACATCTACAGTACTGCAGAAAGGGATGGTCCTGACTTCCTCTTGCCTGTGGCTGTGCTTTTCTCGCTGTTTGCCTTATGCTGGATTTTTTTTTTTTGCAGTTACCAGCTTCACAGCTGATTCTGAATGCTAGTGTCAGCATGAGAGAGGAGACAGGTAAAGAGCAGGTAGGTGGAGGGGAGTGTGAGCCAGATTGCCTTTCAGCAGCATCCTACACATTGATTAAAGTGACCATGGAACTGCCTCAGACCCAGGCTCTCCTGGCTGTGTCTGTGTGCTCTTAGCTGTACCCAAATACCACTGAGCTCACTGGAGTATGTGGTTCAGACTGATTGTTTTGGTGATCGAGTTTGTACCAGCAAACTAGTGTTGCAAACCAGCATTGGAGGCAGTGTAAGTAATCAGAGTGCGTGGTCTACTCTGAGGCTGAACCTTGAGCCAATGTGAATATATCAATATATCTGTATTTTCTGGTCTTCATAATGATGAGAACCCATGTCTCACACGTAGGAAAAAGTGTAGTAAAGGCTAAGATGTACAAAAATCATAGCTTGTGGCTGAGGCATGTATAAACTAACCCATGCATGTTAAAGGTGGACAGGTACGGTGCCTTGTGTGAAGGATTCATGTTCTTTCTTGATACTGATCTTCTATGTAGTACCTGTAATAAAGAAGAGATTATAATAATGTGTGTGTACAAGGATACACATGAACATATGCACTATCAGTTCACATTTCCACACTGCTTTCTTCACTGCTATACGAAATAACTGAAGTGTTGTAGACTGAGGACTGGTCTGTGTTAGAAGCTGGTCTCATTGGAGCATGTTGCGCCCCACATACAGAACAGAGATGTCCTATTATCCAGCAAATGTCTTTAGTTGCTGGACTTCCAGAACTTTGCTTCTCCTGAGGTGAGAGTTTTGTTCAGTTGAGAACCTCTCTGGTGCTCCTAAGCAGGGCTAGCTCTGCTTGGAAGAAGGTTCTGACACCTAGTGTTACAGGCTTGGAAAAAGTGCTATGATGCACCTAAAAGGGGAGCAAAGCTGAAGCTGCATGGATATTGTCACAGAATCAGCCTGACCGCCTTGTGAGCTGGTTCGAAGTCTCCATAGCTTTGATAGGCATTAGAGGATAGATGTTATCCTTGGCATGTGCTCCTGTAATCTATGTGTATTCAACAGAAAAATGTCATTGGTGACTATGCTGTATAATGTGTGCCTGATGCTGTCTGCAGGGCTTGCAGATATATTTATAATGCAAGGGGAGTCAGAGGAGCCACCCACACAACTGAAATGTTTTCAGAAGATAAAGGCTATTAAACTGCTTGAAAAGACCAGTTGGGTCTCTAGAGGGTGAAAAGCCAATTTTGACCTTACGGAAACTTTACTTGCTGATCTTACGAAGAAAGTGTTAGCAGAAGAGAGAGATAAATCTATAATGGAATTACTTTCTGCCTTACAAAATGGGCCCAGTAGCAAGATCCACAAAAGTTTCATGCTCCTTAAAAAGAAAATGGGAACCAGAGGATAAAGGATGCTTTTTTCTCTTCCCCAATGGCCACTCCTTTGGTGGAATCCAGCTTTTCAAATCCACGTGGTTTAGCATTCCCTTGCCTGGCAATGGGACTATCCCACAATATGTGATGGTGATTACATCTGTGATTGAGGGGGAGGGCGAATACTTTACTGAATTGATTATAACATTTACTCTTACTGTACTACTCTAACTTTCTATTGTAGGAGTACAAACTATACCAGTATCAGGCATTCTTATTCTGGGATAATAATCCCGGTGGCTTATGAACTGGAAAGCTTTTTCAGTAAAATGTTATTTTTCAGTAGTTGGACTGGTTCCATCAGTCCAAAATGACTACCTTGGTTAAACATTGCTTATTTCTTATCTGAAGGGAAGTACTGTATTTTATTTGCTCTTGTTAAGCTAGTATCTTTATTTAAACATAATGATGCTTTTCTGAAAGGGCTATTTCTGACACCCATTGCAACCCTTTTGTTTCATTCCTCTGACTCTCCTTATTGAAGAGAAGAGACTCTTTTGTGTGCCTTTACTGGCATAGTGGTTAGATGGGTGCAACTAATAGGGCAAGGGAAGTGTTTGTTCAGAAAATACCCTTGTTACTAAATAAATTGGCCAAAACAATGCTTGCTTTTGTATTAATTCCCTGACAGATGCTGCTGACCAATGTAAATATAGTTCCATTTAGCAAGTGAGAAATGAGGGGAACTTGATAAATTTGTTTTTGATGTTGTCTCTCTGTCTCTGCTCTGACTTTTAAACTGGAGTTGTTGACATGAGGGTAGAACTGAGGCATGTGAAGTGTCTCCAGTTGGTGACTTGGGGTGTGTGTGTGTGGACTTTTACTCTGACAAAGCCTCTAAAAAAGGGGAAGACTCTGAAGAGTACATTATGTTTCTTACATTGCGCAGTAGATGCTAACTGGGAGGTTATGGAAGTTGTCTTCAAGTTTGATAATTTGCTAACTTGATTCCCATTTCAAAAGTGCCTGTCATGTTCTTTATAGAAGTTTATATGTCAGCTAGAGTTGCTGAGAGGCTCCTGGGTTATGGAGGTGAAGAATGTACTACACTGCCTGGCTAGTTCAGAATATGGGTGGTTTTTGTGTACCGCAGCAAAGGCATGATCGGTAAAGGAGATTCCTTAAACTTGACTTTCTTGCAAGTGCAGGAGTGAAGGGATCAGAGCTGTAATTAGAATCACTTCCTCTTCCTTGTAGCATGCTGCCTTGCAACCATTGCTTTATAGCACGGGATGTAGGCCTTTAGAGTATCTGTTGCTGCCACTGTGGGGATTCGGGTGTGGAGGCATGAACCATTGCACTAGTCTCATGAAGTTGTTTCTGTGCTATGAGAGCACAGGATGGGAAGAGCTGTCCTGAGCTGGCGAGACCAGCCTCCTGCTGTGTTCCATCAGCATTATAACAAAGTGGCAGTGGGCTTCGGTCTCCTGTTCCTTTCTTGCTTGCTTGATTCTTCTACTCAAAAAGGTATCAGCCCTGGGGTCCCTTCAGGTAGCTTCCATGAGGGGATAAATGCAGGGCTTTCTCAGCCTTGTTTTGCTCATGTTTTGCTGTATTCTTTTCCCTCTCACCCATCCCCCTTCCCCGGTTGGTTGTTGTTTTCTTCTCCCCAGGACCTGTAGACTGTTGGTTTATTTTACCTTGCAGATACAATTGAAGGAGTTTCCAAGCGGAATGGGTCTGCAGGAATTATTTTCACTAGTCCCCTTTTTTATATGTGCCTAAGGTTCCATGTATTGATATACATTCAAATCCATTAATTCACAAGGCAAAGAGTCAGGCAAATTAGTCTGGGACTCTACTGGGGTGTTTTTGTGAGGGAATTTCTTACAGTACTCCAGAGAACTGTTACCATCAGTCTGAACAGGACATACCTCATTTATTGCAGATAGGGCTGTAAGTGTTTATGCGGGTGACATTTACCTGTGCATTCAAGTCATGAAGTCCAGGAAAACATGATCATTTCTCCTCAGGTGGGGGAGAATGAGAGAAAAATGTCTGTCTGCAGCCAAAGTCCTTCCTGACCTCTCATGGTAAGAAATGACTGGACACACCACTCTTGAAAGGAAAGATGTTATTGGAGTCGTACTAATGAATGGAGATGTACAAGTTCACTTAGTACTTCTGCCATAAACTTCCTTGCGTGATCATGAGAAAGAGTCTTAGTCTCCTGAAAACTTATAAATGAGGTAAACTGTTTTTCTTTTCTCCCAGCCTTATCTGTTTAAATTGTGATGTCTGTGAGGCAGGGACTGTACACGTTGCGCAAATGTACAGGAGGTGAAAGGGCCCAAGTGATCCTGTCCTGTCTGCTCCCTTGTGCCAACTGTTTTGCAGTAAGAACAGCAGCAAGGGCGTGGAAGAGACTAGAAGATGCGGAGAGGTGGAGTGACACTTTGAGGATGGTAAAGAGGTATTAGTGTAGAGGGGCATAAGAGAATATCTTTAAATATTTAGAATTTGAGACATTTCAGGTGGTGTAGGAAAATTTTTTTGGGTTTCCTCATGAATTCAGGCTATTTATTCACGTGCCTTTTAAAACTGAGAGAAATGCAACATTATAAAGGCAGAAAGGAGAACCAGCTGGTTCATAGAGGAGGGAGGGAGGATGTCAGGCTTTACTTCAGGTATGATGAGGAGAGGAGAGCATTTTTGAGTTTACTTTTACTGAAAACAGTACATGTGAATTGGTGTTAGCAAAACCTTTACACTATGTGCGTTGCTGCTTTGTAAATGCTGGCAAATAACACTGTTATAGACTGCTGGACTCCATACAGGGAGCTGATTTATAGATGTTTTTTTCCTAGTACAGGACATCTCCAATGCTAGCTGTATTTAAAAGGCGTAAAGGAGAGTTTTGAAAAGCTACACACAGCAGCTGTCATAATTTACTGTAATATCCTGCTGTTTAGGATAACTAATGAGTGGGTCAGTTCCTTGGATATGTTGAGCCAGATCATTAGGCAGTATAAACTGGCCTTGCTTCATGGAACTGGGTGGAGTTTCATGCATTTCACCCAACCTGAGAACCTGTGTCCTAGTGAGCATGGCAGGGCTGTGAAGGGCTGAGGGGAAGCCTGAGGTCCCTGGTAGCTTTGTTAATGTGCTGGATTGGCACAGATGACTCTCCAGAGTAATCTGTGCTTTCTTTGCTGGGAAGGAGGATGGCTTCCAGGTTGTTTGTGTCTCATCCTCCTCTTTTCCCACACTCTTCCTCCTCACCTCCCCCAGTGGTTGGATTTCTTTCCAGGTGGAGGGGTGCAGGGAGGACACAGCTGTGTGTATGTTTGTGTGGTGAAGAAATATCACCAGTTCCCTGTATCAGGAACTGTTATGTAATTGTAGGTGTCTTAGTCATATTTGCAGGGAAGTGGAGGTAAGTGGGAACAGGTAACAGTTGAGAGATTAAGGTATAGAAAGGAGATAGTGTGGAACTACTGGCTGGATTTGCATTGACTGGAGATGAAATTGTGTACCTGGCTTAGTGTTGGGAATATTATGGCAGTGGGATATCATGGAAGGCGTGGACCAGATACAAGAAACAACTTGTATTTCTAAGTTTGGATGTTGTTTCTTAAGCCTCTCTCGTGCTGTAGAACATGAGCAACTTTTATGAGTTTATACTTCACAGCCTGCCCATAATGAGGAATTACTTTCTTCCATCCAGTTCCAGACCTTGCTTGACTTCCTGTGGCTGACTTTTGTCTCTTGTTCCCATCCAGCTGTGAGGTATCATCCCTCTGCCTTATCTCCCATGGGCTGCCTAATGTTAAAGCAGACCAGAAGCAAGAGGATGTTATCTTCATAGCAGGAGTTTACTTACATCTTAAGGGATACAAAGTTTTGATATAGCCACAGCATATTTCTTAAGTATAGTCTCACTGTAGGTAGCAACAGAAGCATTTCTCGTAGTTGAAAATTAAATATGTGCTTTGATTGGCCATCTGCTCAGGGCAGGGACCAGCTAACTGACAGGCTTCAGACAACCCCAGTGCATCAGCGATGCTTACAGTGCTGTATGAGCAGGCATTTCCATAAGGGGCCTGCTTGCTTGGGTTCTGGGTTGAGAGGCGTTTTGTCATTAGAGCAGTGCATGCTGGTTGTAATGGATGGGCGTCAGCCAAGCATTATGTTTTCAAGAGAGTTCAGTACTAGCTGTACAAAGTGAATAACAACATGCATATGAAGTATAAACTAGAGAGCGGTTTTAGACTGTGCCAGGCTGAAGATGAGACAGAAGAGCAAAGGCAGATGGCAGAAAACTCTGGGGAGAGGTAAAGAAAGACATTACAGTTGTTACTGACTTGTGGGCCTGGTGTGGTTCTAACAAGAAATATGCTGGTTAGCCATAATGCTGTTAGAATACCAGTGGCCAGTAAACAACTGTTATCCCTGCAAGTTTAATCTCCACCTGTAGCATTTAATCTACTTGAGCAACTCTTGTGTGATTGTGGCAAACTGCAAGATGGACAATCAAAGTGAAATGCTTTAAATTTGGATTTTCCTGGGGATGGATGCTTTTTGTCTTCTATAAATTTCTGAAGCTCCAAGATGGGCTCTCTATCTTGTCATAGACTTGTATGGAGCTTTGCATTTATTTTTTTCATATTTTTATATATATAATAGATCTATCTTTTTTCCTGTTTCCCCCCATTTTTGTTAAGTATAAGCAGGTAATTATTTGTGTGCTGTACTGCCCAGTCTGCCCCAAACAAAACCAGAAATTTCCTGAGCTAGATATAGGAAATAGGTATTGTGAGAGATGATTTCTGCTATCAAAGGGCAGATTTTGGTCTCAAGATGGACCAATTAGTTGGAGTGTTCTCTCTATTGTGTGTGAGAACTGAGGGGCAGACAAGTGAAGACTCGAGTGCCATTGATAACTGCTTTGCCTGTATAACGGGGATCTGGAGAGGAGGTAAAGAACCGCATCTGCTGTTAAGTTGCTTTAACTAATATGGTGCCATGTGTCATTACTGTAACTGACTCGGCACAAAACTTTTGAAGACCTCTGAATAATTTAAAGATGTTGATTCTGAAGCCATTTGGGGTCTCTTGACTGAGTGTGAAGTATTCCAAAATATTTGCAGTGGTTTAAGCCAACCTTTGTTTCTACAGTGGGAATTAAAGCAAACACAGAAAGCAATGTTGATTCTTCATGAGATGCATTTGGTTTTCCCAAGGCCTGGTGGTGCTAATGATCCCATTAAAGGAGTTTCTTAAATCCTTCTCCAGAGGGAAGGTGTTTGAGGTACCAGCAATGTGTATGGTTGTTTAGTATCTTTGGTATAGATACCTAGTATCTAGGTACTGGTTTAGATGCTTTCTAAACTTTGCAAATAAGTGTGGGTTGGAAAGTGTTATTGATTCTGCCTGAAAGGTGATAATTTGACTCCTGTATAGACCACAAATTTCCAATGTATTCTGTGTGGTTATCCTATATTGAGCCTCTCGTCTTGTCACTGGAACTATGTGCTTGAGAGTGTTTCCCAAGGTATCCAAATTTTTGCAGGACTAGAGAAGGGTTGGGCAGCATGTTGTGAAGTCCTGGGGATGCTCCGTGACAAGGGGGGGTAAGTGTGTGTCTAAAGGGGCTTGGCTGGAAGCAAACTGAATGTGAGTGCTCACCACAGACAGAAGAGGACATGGGCCTAGGAGTCTGTGGGGAAAACCAGTGGTTAAGACTGTCAGAAAGTTGCTTAGAGCAACACTTGTCAAAGTGGAGAGCTCTTTGGACAATATGAATGCTGCTGCCCTGGCCCAGATAGATCTGAGGCGTGCTTTACTTCACTCACTGACTAGGTCACATCCAGTGCTCACACTGTTGCCAAACACCAGTGCTCTTAAATTACTGCACAGCAGCTCTTCATTTACCACAAAGTGCCTGCCACAGCTGCAGTGATTCTGGCCCAGCAGAAGAGCATGTTATTTTGTAATAGCTGGCTGATGTGCACACAGCCGATGCTACATTGCTCTGCCAGTATAGGGGCCTGTGGCCAGATCCAGTTACTCTGTGGCCAGATGGAGGATCAGAGCAGAGGGAATTGCTACAACCCGAGATGGAAAACTCACTTGGTTTTTGTGTTTTGGATGGTTGGTTTAGGAAAGATCTAGTCTTGCCTCAAAATTGAGAATGCGTTGTTTTAACTCTGTGAAGTTACTACAAATGGCAAAGGTAGAATAGGTGTGTCTTCTCCCTGGAAATACAGCAGTAAAAATTGTATGATGTAGTTTACTGCCTCGGAGGTTTTCTGGAAGCAAAACATGTGTCTTGGTGTATCCACAGCAACAAAACTAAGATAACAGTCATTTTAAGTCACTAGCTTAAAAGGAAAAGCTTTAAAAGAAAAAAAAAAAGAAAAGAGGAGTGAGTACTTTGCAGAAATTACGGCACTAGAAAACTTACAGTGCTGTGTCCTTGAGTGCTTCACTTGATTGATTGGGGTAGAAAATTAAATGACATCTAAACTGTTGTTGTTATCACCAAAATTTCCTTTGCCTACACTGGCAGATTTTCCTGTCTACCTTGCTCCTCCACAGGTGCTTCTGAGTGTTTGCTCAGGGTATGCTTGTTGGAATGGCGTTTACCTGACTGTTGCTCCCCATGGAGCTGAGTGCTCACTGGGAGTGTGGGTGTACTTGGTTCATCT
Source organism: Ciconia boyciana (assembly GCF_034638445.1). Lineage (NCBI taxonomy): Eukaryota > Metazoa > Chordata > Aves > Ciconiiformes > Ciconiidae > Ciconia > Ciconia boyciana. The sequence continues at coordinate 20,577,262 of NC_132939.1, read as the reverse complement.
CCCAGCTCTGTGGCAGACTCCTTGGAAAGGTCACTTCTGTCTTCCTGCATGATGTCAAGTGTTGTGGATGATCTCGGGGCAGCTTGAAGTGTCGCTGTGACTCACTGTCATGCCACAATATTAGGTGGGCCTCTGAAAGAGTGTGATGTGACCCTGGGCTTAGCTAGTAAACCATCAGTTAGCTCAGGCAGTGCTGCATTACCCTTGCTCAGAGAGAGCTTGGAGAGTGGGGAGGATCCTACTGTTGCTGGTGTTGCCTTCCTCATAGTGTCTCAGGTCCATAGCCATCGCAGCATGGGAAGGATAGTCCTTCTTGTGCTTATAAGGATGACAGAGGGACAAATGTATGCAATATTGTGATACTATAATAGATGTATCAGCTCTTTGGGAATTGGAGTAACTCCTTTAGAAAATACCAACGATCTCTACTTAAAGGCTTACAGTGAGAGATAGTTGGCTATGTCCACTGAGAATATATTTCAGGAGCTAAGTACCTGTCATATTTTAAAAACACCATATGTTTCCGAAAGCCCTGGAACAGTTTTAAGAATCACTGGGTGAGTATTGGAATCAATGCATTTAAACAGTGCTATGTCTATATTTGTGTGTGTGTATAATCGCATATATGAAATTAAATGTATTCTCTGAAAAGAAACCTCTTCAATGGTGAATTTGAAAAAATTACAAATCAGGTTAAGATTTAAACTTTCCCTAACCATTTAATAGCACTTAAATTAAAAAGTATTTACCAGTGCAGGTTTGGCTAGGGCTTTAAAGGAAAATGAAAGTGCTCGAAGCACAGGAAATCAATGGCTTAATTGTCTGGAAAAAGAGTTCACTGCAGTGCCAGGATAACCTGTGAGAGCAATAGCCTGTTCTGCAGGTGTAGGGAGAATATTTGCCATTTAACTTTTTCAGCAATATCAGTTTCACGACAGGTAACTTGTGAAGTTGTGAGACTGATTGTGAGTTGAGAATGCTATATAGCTTGCGCTGGGGAGGGACTGAAGAAAGGCTAAATGAAGAATGTTGAGATATTGTCTTTATTCTGGTAGAACCAGTCACATTTCCTTACTTTCTTTCACTGTAGGCAATACTATTTTAAAAACAATTTAAAATGTAAAGTTTGTTTTGATAAACCTATTTTCTTCTCTTGGTGAGCCATCAAGTTTGGGGCAGTTTAGGTACTAAATAAATGCTGTTTCTGCAGATTTTAATTGGGTTTCAATTTTCCTCCAATGACAGCTTGATGTAAAGTAAAAGTTAAACAAACAAACAAACAAAAACCCCACACAAAACAAAAGAAGAAACAAACAAACAAACCCCACCCCAACTTTAGTAAAAAGGAAACCCATCATTCATTCATGTAAAAATAGCAAAAATTGAAACTTGAATAAATCTATCTTTCATTGCATAACTGCTTAGTTAAATGAATGGTGATGTATCTTCCTTAACAAATTTGCACACTGAGCTTTAGTGTATGGGATATTTTAATCTAAACATCTATGCTTTCATAGTTACTAAGCAGGGAGAATCAGCCCTTTTCCAGGCATAACAGCTAAAAATGGAAACCAAGTTTAAAGCTGCTGACCTTAATCAAGGTTTCATATTTTGGACTTCTAATCACTTTGATTTAATTACGAATATTGAAACTATTAAATTATTAGTGCATGTCATAATAGTGTCTGAATTATGAATGAATGGTCAGCATCAAGCAGCCTCTCCCTTCTGGCAGGTACAGAAGGGTGTTGCGGGAGCTGTTCCTGTGCCCTCTGGTGAGATACAGCACGTCCCACAAAGAACCTCTGCTTGTTTCCATGGTGGTTGAGGCTGGCTGGCTCTGGGCCACAAGCGACTGTTTGAGTCGGTGCTGTTATCTCTGGTTGTATGTCCAGTGCTGGGTGCTTGCAGAGCTCCTTAGCCCTGCTTGTGCGAGCCTAGGGAAGAGTGGTGATGTCTGGAAACCTAAATAAATTGTCGAGCACAACAGTCTGGATTTCACGTGATTATTAAAACTCCTCTACAATTTCCGGTCTCAAAGTAACCTATTTTATTTAACAGTATAGCACACATCTCCTTGGGATCTAGTTACACTAGATACAAAGGCAGGCATTGAGAGTTAGTTGACAATGATGGAAAGCAATGGGCTGATGCAGAGAGGCTTTCAGGAGTCTGCTACATTTCAGCCTCCCTTGTAGGTTTACCTGCTTTGAGGAGTAACTGCCTTCTCAGGCTGCACTGGGACAGTCGCATCCTACCCAAAGGATGGGTTGTTCGTGTGCTGATTCCCGCTAGAGTGTCCAGGGTACATAACTTAAAGCCTCATCTTTCTGCTCTGTATTTGGGAATAAAAGTGATAAAAGTGAAAGCTCCTCTGCAGGAGAAGAGGGAACTTTTTCACGGGTCAGGCTGAGACTTGGGAACAGCCAAAGGAGGATCACAGATCTTGTAGCTTTCAGTGCTAAGTGCTGAGCACAGATGCCTTTGTAAGCGGAAACACAGGATGCAAATATTTAACAAAACCTTGTCAAGTGAATACTCCAGGCCATGTAATTCTCTTTGGGATGCTGCTAAAAGATTAAACAACATATGACAGATGGTTATGTTGCTTAATACGGTGCTGGAAAGTGTCCAGTATTACAATAATACATACAATAGAGTAGAAAGAGGTCAGATATCTTACAGTCTGCCAGCCATGTAGCTGCGGTCGGGGTCAGTTGCTTCTGAATAAACAGGAATACTTGTCTAGTTACTTGTTTTTGTAACTGTAGTTTGGTAAAGCAAAGGTGAAAGAATGTTCCCTGGAGCCTTAATCTTGGACAGAGGATAGATTTCTTTAGCTGTAAGTTGTACATGGGTCTCAAGCACACAGGATCACAGTTCATCGGTAATGTTTGCAGCTCTGTACCATTTCTTGGTATAGGGGATATAGCTATGAGCCGGAGCTTTATTGGATTTAGTGTTTACTCAAGAGCTTTTCGTGGTGTTGGACAAAGTTGATTGAAGGTGGTCCTTTTCAGAAGATAATATGTTTGCAGTAGAGCTCACAGGAGGGATGCAGAATGCAAGTGGGTGTTTAGGGCAGAGTGCTTTCGTGGTGTTCTGCTGTTTGCACTAACTCTAATGGAAGTTACATGTGCTCATCAGTTTAAAAGCTGATACGCAAGTGTGCTACAGTCCCATATTCTGGACTTTGTAAAGAATAACTCCAACGAGTAAAATCAATCCAGTGGTTTTCAGAGACAAGAGTGTAGCACGTGTTGCAGGAATATGGTTGTCAGGGTTAATGCTGATGTAAGGAGGATAAGAATAGCATAGAGTTCAGGAAATCCTAAAATAGGAGTGGGAAGGGAGTACTTATTTATATATTTCTCTATCTGTTTATATATATATATATATATAAAACCATAGAGGAATCAAAGAGGGTAATTCAAGTGTTGAAGCTTGCGCAGATATCAGATGGAGATAGCTTATCTGGCAGATTTGCTGGGTTTTGAGTACGTGGTGATGGGTACGAGCATGGCAGGAGAGTCTTTTCTGAGAGTGGGGAGACATCTTGCATCAAGGAATAGGAATTGAAGGAAGAGATTTAAAATAAACAGAATGATTCCAAGTTGTCAAGTGCAGTTTTGTTTGAGGGGAGAGCATGTGGGCAAGAAATACAATGTTACCTTAATCTAAATAAAATAAAATAAAAAAGTGGGGCTGGGTGAGAGACTGGTGGGTAGTGGTGCAGAGATGAAACTTGCTGACATTGCTTTTTGGTATTTTTCTCTTAAAAACAGAAATAAGCAGTGTTCATATCTGCTTTAAAATATAATTTCCACAGCCCCTTGTGTTTAGTAGGACTTCACAGAATAGCTTTTTTTTTTTGTTACAGCCACTGTCTGCTACTGCAAGAGTACAGGCAATCTGTAAATTTCCTGATATAGTTGCAGTAGTTGAAAGCAGAGCAGAGACTGAAAAATGCCCCTTGCCACTGGTGGAGGTGGCTGTGCCTAATCTGTGCGGCATGAGAAATTTCTGTGTTCTCTTCAAGACAGGGGAGATGAGTAGTTCTACACATGTATGTCCTATGTGCTGTTGTGACAGAAGTCGGTGCAGTTCCCTGCTACCTGCTGTCCCTGGTAATATCTAGCCCTGGGTATCTACATGAGCACTGGCAAAAAGAGATCACTTTGTAATGCCTTATGGGAAGACCCACACAGCAAAGCCTTTCCTCCTTTTTAGGGTCACCATCAAATGCCGTTGATGATGTCTCTGTTGATAATGGTTCTGTTTCTTGGGATTGCTGCCCAAATGGGTGCAGCTTGGTGTTTATCACGTTATAGGTCTTGCCTCAAAATAGGGAGGGTGAAGCTATTTTCTGATTTAAGGGGAAAGAAAGGAAAATGTTTGTTGGCTGGGCTCAGAAGAATGAAAACTCAGGCAATGTTAGAATATCATGGTACTAAATGTATCCTAACTGCCAAGTTCACTCTTTACCTTTAAACAGTCCAATAAGTCTCACCTCTGTCCCAAGTAAGGTCATGGAGCAGATCCTCCTGGAAACTGTGCTAAGGCACATGGAAAACAGAGAGGTGATTGGTGACAGCCAACACGGCTTCACTACGGGCAAATTGTGCCTGACAAATGTGGTGGCCTTCTACGATGGGGTTGGTGGATAAGGGAAGAGCAACTGACGTCATCTACCAGGACTTGTGCAAAGCATTTGATACTGTCCCACACAACATCCTTGTCTCTAAAATGGAGAGATGCGGATTTGATGGGTGGACCATTTGGTGGATAAGGAATTGGCTGGATGGTCATATCCAGAGAGTAGTGGTCAGCGGCTCAATGTCTGGATGGAGATCAGTGACAAGTGATGCCCGCAGGGGTCCTTACTGGGACCAGTATTATTTAATATCTTTGTCGGGGACATGGACAGTGGGATTGAGTGCACCCTCAGCAAGGTTGTGGATGACACCAAGCTGAGTGGCATGGTTGATACTCTAGAGAGAAGGGATGCCATCCAGAGGGACCTTGACAGGCTAGAGAGGTGGGCCTGTGCGAACTACATGAAGTTCAACAAGGCCAAGTGCGAGGTCCTGCACCTGGGTCAGGGTAATCCCAAACATAGATACAAGCTAGGTGATGAGTGGGTTGAGAGCAGCCCTGTAGAGAAGGACTTGGGGGGATTGGTGGATGAAAAACTGAATATGAGCTGGCAATGTGCGCTTGCCAACTGTATCCTGGGCTGCATCAAAAGAAGCATGGCCAGCAGGTCGAGGGAGGTGATTCTACCCCTCTACTCTGCTGTGGTGAGACCCCACCTGGAGTACTGTCTTCAGCTTTGGGGCCCCCAGCATAAGAAAGATGTGGACCTGCTTGAGTGGGTCCAGAGGAAGGCCATGAAGATGATCAGGGGTCTGGAACACCTCCCCTGTGAGGACAGGCTGAGAGAGCTGGGGTTGTTTAGCCTAGAGAAGAGAAGGCTCCAGGGAGACCTCGTTGTGGCCTTCCAGTACTTAAAGGGGGCCTACAGGAAAGATGGGGAGGAACTCTTTATCAGGGAGCATAGTAATAGGATGAGGGGTAACGGTTTTAAACTGAAAGAGAGTAGATTTAGATTAGATATTAGGAAGAAATTCTTTACTGTGAAGGTGGTGAGACACTGGAACAGGTTGCCCAGAGAAGTTGTGGATGCTCCCTCCCTGGAATTGTTCAAGGCCAGGTTGGATGGGGCTTTGAGCAACCTGATCTAGTGGAAGGTATCCCTGCACATGGCAGGGGCGTTGGAACTAGATGATCTTTAAGGTCCCTTCCAACCCAAACCATTCTATGATTCTATGAAGTAGCAGCAAGCTCTGGACAGTGCTAGGGCACTGAGAGATGTCCTGCATAGAGAAAGCAGATTCCTTGACCAATGTGCAGAGAAATATAAGCCCAAAGGAACAGCCATCCTGGGTCACAGCAGAAAGTCACCTTGATCTCTGTCTCTGACAGGAATGCCCAGGGAAGAATGCAGGAGTGGGGAGAGCAAGTACAGGTGTTTCAAAGTAAGGAAATCAGAGAGCAAGACTCTTGTCTAGCTCAGGGTATCCAAGTTCCTGGAACACTGATCTGTTTGTGACAGATCTTTAATCAGACAGTTTGAATTTAGGCATTAGGACTTAATTCACCCTCTCTTGCTAAGCTGTAGTTTGCCCCCTTAAGAACCTGTGAAGTTAGCCTGAAAAAAATCTCCTAAATGGTTGGGAGTTGTCAGAGACTTCTCTTTAGATGGACTCAAGGTTGTGTGGTGCACGCCAGAGAGCCAGGAAGCGTTTGACACAAGCCAGGACAGAAAGATTAAACATAAGCCTCTGGTCTCTGGAGCATGATGTCTGGCATAGCTGGGTTTGAGGGGAGCCTTGTAGCACTAAGTGGAGTTACACTGCAGCTGACATTCCTGTTGTTATTAAAGTTAATGCTTAGAGGCCCCATTGTGCTCAGCAACACATGGTAAATAGACATAAACATCTTGTAAAAGGTGGTCCCTGGTCAAAGAGGAGACAAAAAAAAAATCTGGTATGGTGGTACCGGATTATACACCACTACACAGGCTCACTGGAGGCAGTGTTGTGTGCATGCTTCTGCATCTTCTCTGCCTTATCTCTTGAGCTGGTTGTTGGCTGTGTTGAAAGCACGTGTGACTGCAGTGTAGATACAGTTTCAGATACGTACTTCCTCATGTATTCCTATAGAAAAGACAAGGCATGAAATATATTCGTGTGCATCTGTGCTTCTGTTTACTGCACTGTACTCTCTAGGGATGCAAATGAATGGTAAGACTGGGTCAAGCCAGTAGTCTGTCTGGCTTGTTTTGTTTTTCACAGTAGCCAAGAGCACCTACAGAACCAGCCAACACCAGTCCACAAAAGTCATGGGGAAAGAAGGATTCATTTGCATTGTTAGTACTAAGGCTTTTAGCTTGTTCTTGCTTCATGATGGAATTTGTTTTTCTAGGAAGAATCTTTGCTGTTATGAGTCACTCTGGCTTAAAAGAAGGATTTTGCTTTCAGCTGCCTTTTGCCTTAAAAGGTGATGTTGCTTCTGGTATTTGTCAAGTTTAGAAAAAAAAAATCTAAAAATCATCAGGCAGCTCTCTCTTCTCAAGAAACACTTGATATCTACTTCCTTAGTTCTTTGGTTTAGAAAAACCAAAATAAAGCAATGTTTAGGGAATGCATTGCTGATTCTCCTTTGGGGCCTGCTTGATTTATGTGGCAGTGAAATGTCAGACAGTAACACTCCTGCACATAACAGGGATGTAGCCTGCTTTCTGTTGTGCTGGATTTCTAGACCATCTGGAAATTAGTGGCGTTAAGCACCTGAAATAGCAAGATTAGAAACAAAACCAACAGAAACTAGGAGTTACACTATGGCAAACCAGGCACGGTTGGTCTACAGACCAAATGTCTTTCAAGTGGTTAGATAAACTGCAGTCTTGGTTGTCTGTGGTCAGTAAGGATGTCATAATTCTTTTGTAGAGGTTGGCTTTTTAACCCTAAGTAATTTACAGTGGGGCTAATTACATTGCGCTTAGCTAAAATCTATCTGCAGTTCCAAACTTAATGCTAAGGAGATGTATACACTAGTAAAAATCTTGTGGCACAAAACAGTGGTGTAATTCATTATCCACTATAACGATAAAGCTGCAATGGAAAAGGAAGAGGTTGTTTTTTTCAAAAAGGTTTGTCTACAGTACAGACCTTACTGCTGCTTCTGTAGGTAGAACTAAACTGTTGGTTGATTATGCATTTGATTGTTGCTATGCATCTGAGTATAGCTACAACCTTACTTTTTCCTGTGCAGCATCACTTTGTGCAATTTTACCATTCCCAGCAGAAGGTGCTTTTCATTTGTGGGTATTTGTTGCATAAACTGCTCCCACGAGCTGAGCTTACTTCATTGGCATTTGTCAGTCTCAGAAACTTGAATGATTAGAAATATTTACCAGTTTTACTCTCCCTTGCCGTGACCTTCTTCCTGCATAGGAAACATAAGCTTGTTCTCTCTTCTGAATGCTTTCTGTGCATGGTTCCCTGGGAGCAACAAAGCTTGTTTCTTGGGATGCTGGTGGACCATAAATTACAGGGTGCTGTTCTCTGTACCTGGACTTTACTCTGCATGCTCAGCATGCCTTATGTCTCTTGCCATTGTATGTTCACTCTCACTTTATTAGTTTGTGGATTCAATGAGAAAAAATCACCTCTTTTAAATGTTTTTTAATTCTGTATTGGAAATGTGCAAGAGTTGTTCTCCAATAAGTCAATCTTTATTTGGTGACCTGAGTTTCATTTTAGTAACAAAATTAATTGAAGTTGAAGCATGTGTGGGGAAGTACAGAGGGGAGGGGAAGGGGATTGTGAAGCAGAGGGCTGTAATCCTGGATTGAGAAATCTGTTCCTGAAGTGACTCCTGATCACCACCTGCCTGTTTTTCTCATGAATCTGATGTTTTGTTTTGCAGTGGCATCACTGAAAGGGTGGCTGTTATTGCTGTGGGAGATCAAAAACTACTTTCAACTGCATCTTGCGTGTCATCTACAAAATCACCAGTCACAGTGAGTTTCTCCTATAGACACTGTTTTCCCCAGTGAGGATTTGTTAGCTGTAATCTGTGACAATAATATTTTTCTCTATTTATACTTTGTCAGTTCACTTACTACTGCAAAAAGATTTCATTCACTAGTCCCAAGCCAAATGGATACATACCTTCCCCCCCTGCCCCCAAAAGCTCATACTGGAAGCTCAGCATTGCAAACTCTTGTTTTCTGGCCACCTGCACACCTTGTGCTGGGGTTTGTGGTGGCGGGACAATGGAAGACTATGCGCTTTGAGTGTGTGTTCTGGTTATTCATCCAATGGCCAAGATGAGAATTAGACAAAATATTTTGATCCTGAGAACAGCTTCAGAAAGAAAAAGTTATTGAAATAAAAAGAGGAGAGAAAACTATTGCTTGGGCAAAGAAGATTAAACTTCCCTACTTGTTCAGAGTGCCAGAAGCAAACACATCATACATGTGTGGCATCTAGTCATAGGCAGTGGCAGGTGAAAGGAGAGGGTGTCTCAGTGCTGCAATGGTCCTGAATCTGTTCCTAGGTAAACTTTTAAAATGTCTCAGTGCTGCAATGGTCCTGAATCTGTTCCTAGGTAAACTTTTAAAATGAGAGGCTGGAATTTTCCCAGCAGTGTAAGGGAGCTAGCTAATTCAGTGCTATTTGGACATCAGATGAAAACTCTTGAAAATCCTCATTCCCTTAAACTCTTTTAATTTCTACCTAAAAGAAATACAGTGAAGAAAATGCTTCCCTACTCCTACCAGCTGTGAATGTCCATGTAACTTGCCTGTGATTCTTTGTCAATAATTCTCTTCTGCCAATAACTCTGTAAAACACACTTAGGTGATTTTGATATTTCACACCATTTAGAATGATGGCATAACAATTGCTGGCAAAACCGTCTCTGGTTTTCAGACAATTATTTACCTGTCTTGTGTTGGTTGGGAGAATTGAATATGTCAGTCCTGTATCTTCTGTGTGGAATCCATCTGTAAGACTAGAAGCACAGGAGCAAATCTTTGCATGTGCAACTGTTTGCTTTGAGGAAAACTTGAGGACTCAATGAACAAAAAAAGTAATAAGTGCTTAAGGGAGCATAGGACACTTGTACAATTAAATGGCATTGAATGTTGACATGGTGTAGATTTTGGGTTATGGGATTGGGCATGAGGGAAGTAATTGTGCTCAGGTAACTGATTCTCCTCAGAACTAATGGCAATAGCAGGAGGAAGCAACGCTTTAAAAGGAAAAGGCGTCAAAATCTCTGTTGCAAGGTTATAGGAGAGAGAATTGGACACAGTGTGTATTTCTAGCCTTTGTCAGTACTGTGGATGCATAAATTATATATGACTTGTAAAATAAGAAAGGTTGCTTCTAGTGAGCTGTTGTGTTTTGCTTGGAAGGATAGAGCCAGCTTGCAGCATATGTAGAGAATAATACCTGTTGGAAATTGAATATTGAGTGAAAGTAATTGTTTTAATCAAAAGTAGTTAACAGTGAGGCTGAGTCGAAGGAAAAAACAACTGCTCAGCTGGAAGACTGCTTCCAGTGCTGCAGACATGCCCTCAGATGCATATTTTATGTATTAGGAATATTGATCAAGGCCATGGTTGTACCTTGCGTTACCACTGTTCTTCCTGATCATTGTGATCAATATTTCTTAACTCCTTTGAATTCCACTCCTTTCTCTGTGACCAAGTACAAAGCACTTGGTGCTGGTGTGATGGGGAACTCAGTATTGTATGAGGTGGTTAGCTTGGCCCTTCTTTCCTTCTGATTTAGTATTGTGCAGAAGTTACTGTTTTAATGACAAAAAAGCTAAAAAGCCATGGGGAGCTCGGTCTCTGTACTCTCTTCTGAGGTCCTCTAGTAAACCTGCAAGCAAGCTTTGCCTCTGCTGAAGGTAGCATGATCTTGTCACAGAGGTTGCCTATGATTTCTCCCCACACACCCTCTTCCCCTGTTAATCACTTAGATCTTTGATCCTGCCTGCATGCATTTTCCCTGATGGATGGATCTTACTGTGAACCATGAATTTTGGCTGGGTAAAATGCAGGAAGGAGAAGGGGCTTAAGTGAGATGTGTCCTGTGTCAGCTGACAGAGAACATTGCTCGAAGCAGAAGCTTCTTGGTACATGGACAGATATTTGGCTGAATCTACTGGCTGTGGCAAAGACATGCCAGTTTATATCAATTAGCATTCCTGACAAATCATTTGTTAGTGATTGTGAGTGTTTTCTTAAGAGAGTCATTGTAAAGGGGTGTCACTGGGACCAGTGACTGTACACACAATCTGAGATACTGAGCTGAGTGCTGTAAAGGAGCCCTAGACTTTGTGTTTCTGCAAAGGAACAGCCTCAGCTGCTTTTTTAAGTTTTTGGCTTTCAGATCAAAAGCAGGATTGCTTCCACACACTTCAGCCTGCTTTCTGTTTCTCTTGAGTCAATGTCCATTCCCTTCTGATTCTTTACAGTGCCCTGAGAAAGTTGAATCTGTTGAATCCCTGTTGAACCCCTGGAAGCCACCTCCACTTGCATCTGTTAAAACTAGCTGGCAGCAAAGGGTGAGGCTGCAGATGAGTGATATCAAAGGCCTTTTCTGTGCTATAACATTTGGCTACTGCACCCTTGAGAAGGCAGGAGTCTGCAGTTGTCCTTGCTTGAGCAAGGCTCCCTGGGGAGCAGGTGAGCCCTGGTGTGATGCTGGATGCATAGTAGATGCTGCACTGGCAGTCCTGCAGTTGCTTCTAACCTTGACCCACACCACCCTTGACTTGCTGCTCTGACTTGCTTGTTCTTTTGTTTAGCCAGACTTTCTGAGTAAGCTGCACAAGTGCATGCTGGCTGGTACACCTGTTGAAAGGAGAATAATCTGGTAGCTAATTTAATTTATTCTGGTAGAATAATCTGGAGCTCTGCAAGTCCAGTTTCAGCTCCCTGATCTGCTTGCAGATTCCCTCTGAGAATTCAGTAGCATGACTTAGTCCCTGTGCCCGTTTCCTTTCTGTTAAAGGACACTTCCCACCGTGGATGGGAACTGAGGGTAAACATAGAGCCAGTGAATGCTCCAGTATAGTGGCAGAAGAAGTAACATAAGTATTAACCAGGATTTCTTTCTGTAATATTTCTGCACAGCCGAAAATAGTATCCCTGAAGTCTTTTTAGCAGTCAAAATGAGAGGATGAGCACTGTGTATGGATGGAAAATGCAGGGGGAAGCTTGTGTACCATGCCAGTGATACTGAGGTGTGAGCATGAGATCCCAGCATCCACTGTCCCACTCTGATCACTGAGTGTGTCTCACCTCTCTGAGTGAAAGTGCTTGCTTGGACCTGGGACACCAGAGGTTACAAACAGCTTGGGTTCATGTTCCTCACCTGGGGTTCCAGTAGCAGGTGCTGCTTTGTTCCTCATGTGGCATTGCCTTATGTAGTCACATTGACTTAACTCAGCTGGCCTGCCTGTTGCGTGTTGGCTTTCAGCATTTACTTTAGGGTTGCAGGAAAGTCTTTTACCTTGCTTTCCAAATGTCACCAGGCAAAATTCTTTTCAGAGCCTGGCTATTTCATGGCTGCACAGCCTACCTCAAAATAGTTGCTGTCCCCGGTGTGTCAATGAATAGGATCTTGATAAGATTGACAGCTATAAACCATTCCCTCTGAACTCTGAGATGAAAGTGAGGTATTTCCTTTCTCCTTCCAGAGGGCTCATCTGCTGTAAGAGGGGGGAGGTGTTTTTCTTTTTTAAGATGTAACTCATATCAGGTATCATAGCAGTGTCTATAGCACTCCATGGCAGCATGCTGTGATGCCTCATGCTATGGGAAACTGGGAATATGGGAATGAAAGGCAACTCTGCCAAGAGGCTTCTGTCTGCATCAACAGGATAGTACACGTGACTCTTATGGCATTACATTAATCTCACTGGTGATACAGTGGAAAAGGAATAGGGTAAAATCAAGTTAGGGTTCAAATATTCAGATTGCAAAGATACTCCCTGGGATTTGATCTGCTTGCTTGCTAATGGCGTAGCATAGGGAACAATAGATTAAAGAAGTTTGTTTGGCTCTGCACTGCAAATATATAAGCCAACCTTGCTTTGGCTCCCAGCCCAGGGTGAAAAGGGTGGCTGATCACCTTGCTCTTCCAGTGTTGACAGTTATTTCTGTCAGGGACAGATGTGACTTGGGTCTAAGACAGGGATAACAGTGTGAGTGCTTTTTAGTGGGAAGGCAGATTTTAGGAGATAATGCAGTTTGTCTGTTCCACAGTAAAGGGAAACAACAGAAATATTTTTGTGTTCTCTTGGTGCATATTTCTTAATTTTTTTCATATTTCTTCCTAGGATGCAAAGATACTGCTCAAATATTCTAGTACTTAAGAATCTTGGATTATATCTTTGGCTCATCCAGTCTCATAACCTGTTCCTCCTCATGCCAAAGCCAGTTACCTTACCTGCAAGGAAGCAGGCAGTTCTGGGATACCCCTGGCTCTGCAGAAATAAGTCTGTGTATTTGATCCTTATGAAAATGTTTTGAAGAACTGAGCAAGAAAGCAGTGTAGGAATTTGGTGGGCAGATTAATTGCATTCCTGTTTCAGGCTGTTTATTCATAGCTTTAACTTTTTTAAGGCAAAAAGGAGGCTATTTTTAGCTTGCTTTTTTTTCCCTCTGTATTAACCTAAACAAATTTCCCTCTCAGAGCAGAGGGTGGAGTTGGGAGGAAGGAAGGGTGGAATTGAAACTGCTCCATTAAATGAAATTCAAGATCATCAACACACAATTTTGTTTTCACATTACAGTTCTGAGCACAGAAGAGTCTCTTTACACTTTCCAAAGAGGGGAAGCTTTGTGTACAGAGGGGGAGAGTGAGGGCCTCTGAGACAATGAAGTGGTTATGGAAAGCTTATGACTTTTGCTTCCTGAATATTTTTTTCTGGTTACTTCTGTTAAGGTTAGTCTGTTATTTCCCAGGAATGGTGCAGCTTGGTGATAGTTTGCTCTCACAGCTTCCAACTCCCAGGAAATGCCTCGTATTGCAAGATGAAGGGAAGGATTCTGGTATAAGCAGGAGGGTCATTTAGATGTTGCTAAGTCGCTAATGATAGATGTTCTCCCTGAGATCCGCATGTATAGCTGGTAAGAGATGGAAGCTGACCTAAAGACATGAGACTAAGGGTAGGAGGTGAACTGTCAGAAGGGTAAACAAGCTCTCCTGAGTCCTAGTAGATATGTTTTGATGGTTTTATGGTAAACTGCTTCTGAAGTAGAGAGAGCAAGAGCAACTCCAACAGCTTCCTTACTAGGTTGATGCGACTTCGGCTAACTTTCATATGATTAGTGACTTCGGTGTGCTGCAGAAAGGGTTGCTGAATCCAGGGCCTGTGGATCTAGTCTGTAGAAAGAAGGAAACATACTTTGATTGACAACCCAGCAGGCAGTGCTGCCTGGCCACTGCAAAGCACTGCTGCTTTTTTTGTTTCTCTGAATCTCTTGGGCTTTAATGTTGGTTCTTCAGTACCTGTTAGTTTCCCCTCCCTCTGTTGATAAGAGCTGAAGGATCTTTACAGTAGAACACGTGTGAAGTCCACCTCTGGTGGTGAAGGAGTGGAGAGCTGCTCATGCTGTCCTGTGTGACGGCACAGGCTGCTCAAGGTTGGATCCTAAATTACCTCTTCTTGCTGTGTGTTCCTCCTGCTGTGTGTTCTCCTGAGCTGCTGGAGAACTGATGAAAAACAGAGATTACGTTTGTGTCTAAAGAAAATAAAAGCTTTTCTGTTTTAGAAATAAACAGCAAAAAAACCCCCAAGTAAATCCTTCCAGTAATAACTGCTGACCAAGTTATTGAACTCTGTGTGTGAGCTTGGAGCTGGAAAGGACAACCTGACTTTCCAAGCCATAGTCCCAGGGAAGACTCCCCACTGCTGAGGGATCAACATGGGGCAGGAGTGCTTTCTGTGAATTCTTAGGTTCTCTCTTTATCTGCTTTCTTCTCCTCTTCCACTTTTTCCACTGGGAGGCTGCTCCAGATCACAACTGCTCCATACTCAGATTTTTCTGACCTCCAGCCTAGAAGCATTCATGGTTGGTTTATCTCATTTCTGCACCAAGATAATCCTATGGTTTAAATGGCTCTTCTCATTTCTTGCTGCTCCCCTCTTCAAGTGCATTTGCAGGCAGTGATCCTGTCCCATATCAGGCTGTTTTGCCAGCTTAAACAAGCCAAGCTTTCCTGAGATAGGCCTCTTATTCTTACCAGCACTTCTGTGCACCTATTCTCAATTCATTTAATCATCTTTGAATTTTGGTGTGACCAGAACTGCTCACAATAAGAGTGTCTGGGAAAGAGCTGCTTTCATTAATACTAATTTCAGCATCTAACCATTAACTGTGGCTTAGGCTAGATCATATTTTTGAGAAGGATCCTCTGGTCTTGCTTTGAAGACATCAAGTAATGGTGACGCTTTCTGCTCTAGAGGAGTTCTGTCAATGTTCTGTTACTTTGATGTTTAAATAGGTACCTTAATTTGAATAGGCTGCCTTTAGCCACTGCATCTTGAAATGCTTTTCTTTGTTAGTTTATAAAGGCTTTTATTATCAGAAATCTGATTTTTCTTAGAAGTGCTCTTATACTTGTAGACTATGTAAAGCAATTAGTAAATTACAAGAGTTTGAATTTCAGAAACTGAGCACTCCTATTCCAAGAAAAGGTCCCTTTTAAGGTATCCTAGAGTATCCAAAAATGGCTCACTATCAGCTTCCATCTCCAGATGATACTGGGCACTGCACCAGCAAGCGTATATGCAAAGAATGAAAATAAAGTCCATTATTTATGACACTCTCTCTGAGCTTCCCTGTCTTGTGTGAGGAAAGTGGAACTACTTGGAAATACTTTGCCTACCCCTGGATTTCTGGCTTCTTTGAAGGTTGTCTTGATCTTTGTGAATAATATTTGACTTATACGTTTGACTTCATGCCAGCAAACTAAATCTTTCTATAATGGGCATTCCTTCAGTCTTGTATATCATGAAGATTTGAGGGATTTCTCCCACTGTTTGGTGTAGTGCCGTTTTCCTTCTACTGGCACTGAGAATAGCGGGATGTGGTTGTGAGCAAGGCACAGCTTGCTGTGCACAAAGTCAGGGTTTGTTACCTGGCTGTGCTGCAGGTGCTCTGCCTGTCCGTGAGAGAACTACACAATCGCCCCCTGTATCTGCCTTTGAACTGGGGGGCAATGACACTTTGCTTGGCCCAGCTGAGCTCTTGTGCTTTCCTAAACCCTTCTGATGACACGCTCTCTCTGACTGCTTAGCCATTGGGCTTACAATGATGATAGCACAGGGCTGATAGTGAAGATCAGCTTGTGGTCCCCCAAACCCACTTGAAACGATGATCTAGCTGAGCTTAACACTCTCACTGTTGGGAGTGCTCACATTAGGATGCTGGTCAGGCTGGCTGTGGTTTTCTTTTTCGTTCCTTGTGCTCTCCCAGTCTCTGGTTTTTGTTCCACACTGTCTCTGGTAATATACTCTAATGCAGTGGCTTCTAACCTTTTTGGAACCGTGGACTGTTGCCAAACACAAAGTTTCCAGCAGACTGAGCTCCTCGTTTATTATACATAGCTGTTCTCACATTTGGGATGCACTTGTTTTTGCGTATTGGAGAGGCTACAAACATTTATCGTTGCCCTGTGAGCTGCTGCTGGGGAACCATTGTATTACTCTTAGCATAAGGACTGTTTTTCTTCTGCTTCACAGTGCCTTACACTGAAGTCTTGATTAAAGGTGTAGTGATACAAATACATTTGTCCTAAAATCAATTGAGTAAATGCCCCATACCTCTTTAAAAAAAATCAAATACCAATGGATATAAGCTGCCTTCTGGACTTTAACTGAAATCCTACCATGAGAAAATGAATTGCTCTTTGCTTCCTCTTCTCTTGGAGTTTTAGTCTGGAGCTAAATTATTTTGTCAAAGTACTTTCAGGCATTTAACTTCCATGGTCATAATTTTATTTATAATAATTAATAAATCTTTTCACAATGACAAGCTTATGCCTTTGGAAAATGCCTGTGAGCCCCTCCTGCTAGATTGCACTGCCAGTATACATATATAATTTATCAGATATATATGTTAAGAAAACACATATCTTTAAGTGCATTCATCTTCTCTAAGATGGCAGCCATCTTTGTGCTCTGGGCATCCTTTACATCATTTAAAGTATATCATAAACTCAGCAATTAAAGTAACTTGCCATACATCCCATTGTCCTTGAATAATTTTTCACATGTGCAATTATAGTGCCTTCTACCTTCTCTTTTCAAGTTCTTGGGGGCAGAAAGTGCTCTCCTACTTTTCAAAGTATTCTTTTCCTGCTGTGTCACATGTAGCATTAGTTCATTGTGCAGTTCTTTTCTAGTCACTTGCTATAGTCCTTTAAAAGTTCAATTACATAATTTATATAAATTTAGAAAGGGAAAGATGAAGATCTCTGTGCCAGTCTATTTTTTAATCTTCTGTAGAAGCTAGGAAAAATTCAGGTGAGTATTCTGGAAAGTAATTAGCATTTGAAGTGGAGGTTAAGATTGGACATTTTCTCATGTGTGCTGCAGGAGATGTTTCTGGAGTCCTCTTGCCTTTCATTGGTAGGAGTAATCTCTCAGTTCTAATAAATGACTGCTTCTGAGTCTTGAAGCAGCTTCCCCATAGCTATTTGTCCTTGCCAAAGGAGAAGGTCAGTGTCTGGTTTACGTTGAATTGAGAGGTTAGCCCAACCCTCTGTATTTAATCTTAAATGCGGGCAAGCAAACAGCGTCTGCTTTGGAATTTGGTCTGAATAAGACTGATTTTATTTGTTTGTACCACAGCAGTGTTCACGAGCCCCAGCTGGCAACTCATGTTATGTAAGCACTGTACAACTGCAGGACAAGAAAATGGTCCCTAATCGGAGGGGTTTCAGCCCATGTGGAGTAAATGACCACTGCATTAGTAAATGCTCCTTCCTGAATAGAGACTTCATCCTAGCAGTGTCCAACCCTTCCAGATGGAGGGAACACACAGTTTATACTACAGGCTGGTGAGAGCTGTACTTCTTGCATACACAGTACATTGGTCTATCTGCAGTGATTGTCTAATGTTTCCCAGGTGTGAACATGCATACAGGATGCTTCTTTTCCTGAGTAGCACGTGGAGAAAGACAGGGACCAGCAGTGGGCTGCTGGTGTCCTGGTGAAAGTGACCCAGTCCTGCCTGTGCTTTTCCCGGAGAACCCCTTGCAAATGAACAGGGAGGAACTGTGGGCTGTGTGGATTGTTCTTGCAACTTGCTCCCAGCCACCTATGTTATGGGACAAAACAGGACCTGGCAGGAGAGGGGTAAGGCAACAGCTTAGGGTTCCCCTTCAATCAGGGGCTGGTCAATTAGGGCTGTATGAGCTCTTCTGCCAGGCCATGGATTTGGACACTTGCAGTCTGCATTATTAGGTTCTATTTTAGGACTCATTTGCCTTGTTCACCAATTAAAAAAAAATGTTGTTTTAACAGAAATCTGGGGCTTACCATCTTCCCCTCTGCTCCTGGAAGCTGCATTTAAACCCAGGATTAGGAGCTGAGGGACAGCTCTGTTGACATGAGTCTAAGGGAGAATTATTTTGTAAAAGCAAAACAGTCAGTCCTGTGAATTTTCCTCTGATGGCTCTTTTCATGCTCTTGAAGTTCTGTTTGTATCAATCTGCAGGCTCAGGAATACAGTGTTGCTCCCACTTGCATTTTGCTGGCATTTAAAAGGCTATCTCTGTAACTATAAGGGCTACATCGTGATTCATTTTAATTGGTAACATAGATTATATAGAAGCTTGGGACTTGTATTTGCATTCTCCAGAGTAAGATTTCCAGTCGTCATAGTGTGAAGAAAGTGGGTTCATTTTTGCAAACCCTGTGTCTGTACTTGAGTATCAAGTGAGGTGCTGCAAGCATTTTGATGTTTGGTGAAATGTGTCCACCATTAGCTTCAAATGCCTACAAACTAGCTGTCTGCTTCTGACTGAGTTATATAGACTCTCCTTCCAGTCAGTAAAGAGAAATAGGTATTTTAGGACACAGTTCATCCGACCTTGTTTTAGACAACTGCTTTAGAAACAGATGAATCCTGTCCTGCAGGTGCCTATTTCTCTCCATCGACTGTAGCGGCAGTCCGGGTAACTAGCGCAGACGTTGATGTCAACATTTGCTCAAATGAATCCCATATGAAATATCTCCAGTTTTAAATTTAACTGATTAGGCATTTTCAGTAAAGCGTAGTCCCCAGCCTGCAAACACATCCTGGTACCCAGGGAGCAGATTGTGTGCTGTAACTTTTTCTACTTTTATTCTCCAGCTCTTTATCTAGAGAATGAAAATTATTCCATCATGACAGGAACACTGGCCTCCAGAAAGCTCCTTTTATCTACACAAATACTTTCTGTGGTATTTTTCCACTAGTATTGGCCTTTTGCATATCCATCTTAGAGCTGGATTAACTTCAGAAAGACAGAAGTGCCTTGTATGGAACTCTGAGGCACGTTTATTTCTTTGACCAGTAAATCAGTGTTATAGTTTCCTGGGGACTGGAAAAGATGGTATTATTATGGAGTTATACTTCTAAGTCCATTTTCCTGAATGCTGAATTTCCAAGGAAAAGACATAAATCTCCTTTGTGAAGGAGAAGCAGCTATATGAAACAGACTTCAGGGGCCTTATTCTCTTTGTGTTTATGCTTACTTGCCTCTCTTTTCTACCTTCCTCCCTTTCCTGAGGTGCTACAGTATATTACTTAATCTCCTTTGAGGTAAGTATAGCTTCTTTGTCACTGTATGGAACACATTGGTATTCAGAAGAGCTTTTTCCTGTGTCAGAGCCAATATTTTGTTTCTTTGTAACACTAACCTTCTTGGAACTCTCCAGCTAATATTTTTCTTTTCTTCTGTCTTTTATTGACTGTGATACATTGAGTATTGCTTCCCTCCCCAGTAATTTTTTGGTTTTTATTCATGACTAATACATCCATTTTATGAAGCAATGAAACCTGTTTTCAAAGGAGAGCGAAGCTGGTTGTAGGGGCTTGACGGAAGTGACAATAGGAAGCACACACTCTCGAGTCATGTTTGTTTTATAGATGAGGTCTAGCATGCAGCAGAGAGGCACAAATTGTGTGGCTCTCTAGGATCCTTCTGGCAGTGTTTAGATGTTCTCTTGTACAGTCTGTTTGGGAATGGTTGTGCCGAGTCTAGCTGGAAAGGGTTTAGTTGAGCAGAGAGGGCAATGAACTGTGGTACTGTTGTCCCCCTGGTGCTAGAGGAGTAGAAATCCCAGCTACTTTGTCACTTGTCTGTCTTTTTTTTCCCCCATCATTCTTTGTCTGCTTGGACTGCAAACTATTTCAAAGAGAAACTTTATTCCTGCAATGCCAGTACAGAAGATAGTGCATGGAGACTTGCATCCTGATTCCTCCCCTCCTCCCCCCCCCATTCTACAGTCGTTTTAGGAGACACTGTTGGAATTCCAGTAACTGAATCTAGTTTTCATGTTACTTTTCTCCCCTTCCCTCCCCTCATCACCTTAGTCATATAGTTTTGACACAATCTTATCATATGCTCAAATGCATCCTGTATGAAATATTTCCAGTTTTAAATTTAACTGATTAGGCATTTTCAGTAAAGCGTAGTCCCCAACCAGCAAACACATCCTGGTACCCAGGGAGCGGGTTGTGTGCTGTAACTTTTTATAGCAATTCACGTGGCGTGCAAGGGAAGAAGGATGACTTACCTGCATTGCAAGTATTTATCAGTGTGTTCAAATGTGGAAGCTCTTGTTTCATTTCTGCCAGGATCTTCTCATCCACAGCAGATTTTTGGACCACAGAACTGACATTTGTGGGGCATAATAGGCTGTGCAGGAGCACCTGGGTTGTTTGCTGCGTTGGAGACGGGGTCTTACCTGCTGCTTTGTTTCTGGTCTGAACCCCCTGAAGTTCTAGGGAGATAATATGCTCAGTTGCCTAGGTATTATGGTAGTGAGGGATTAAGAAAAGTGGACAGCTGATTGTGGCTGTCAGAAGAAACATTCATTTTTGTTTGTCTATAAATATTATTTCAGAGCCCCCTTGCTTTTGTCATAGATTAAACGTGATTGCAGCCTCTCTGGGTTTCATCTCATATGCAGAGGGCCTGGATGAAATGTTTACCTGTGATTCGGGGTTGAGGTCAGGTGTTGTGTCTGTTCTGGCTTCTTGTTAGCAGAGTTAACTTGTTCACAGCTGGTCTGTTAAAGGATAATACTAACTTGTCACATCCAGGCCACTGAGTCACTGGTTCAAGCGCTTCATTCAGTGCTGTTAGTTATTTGCAATGAAGTAAAAATACACCTTCAAATAACGTTTCTTTTTCAGCAATCCACATTTTGATAACTCTCAGCCTGCTCTTTAATTTACAGATAATCCAGTCTCAGTTTTGCACGTCCCCGTTGGTGCTCTCCCAGCCTTACAAGAATGCTGTCCAACCAAAACTGGAAACATCCACTCTTCATGACCAGTGAGCTGTTCAGAAATTTGATTCTCTGCTTTGAAAGTGCTGGAAATCTAGTATATAGATGGCAAATCCAGCCACCTAAGAAAACAAACAAAACCACTCAACACACCAGCATTTTTCAAGATGAAGTAAAGCTCTGACGGCAAGAGAGCAGTAGGAGAGAGTTGGTGGTGGGGAAATCTGGCAAGTTAATTTATTTTTGATGTTTTAATTGGATAGGTTGGGAGACAGGGAAAGAAAAGATGGTGCTGGAGTTCTGGTGTCCTGGGAAGGGAGGAGGGAAAGTAATTGTAAACATGACTAGCAAAATAATCTACTTCATGTGCAAAGTCCATTTAAATGTAAATTACCCAAAGTGATTCTTAGTGGATTTTTTAGCAGCACAGTGTAGAAAGACAGAAGTATTTTTCCTCTTGTTTAAATATGTGATGCAGACAGCTGTAGAGAGCTATAAACATCCCCCATCTCTCTACCTCCTCACACCTACTTCTTTCCTTTAGGCTCCTTGGAGCTGTTCCCTGCAGCAATGGCTTCCAGGTAGTGACAGTTAGGATGTTCACTTCAGTCACCAGAGCCTTGTCAGGGCCAATTAGCATCCTAATGACTGGCATGTACCATCTTGATAACATTCAGTCTGTGCTTTGTACCAGGGGACCTAGCCTCTTAAGAACCCGTCTTGTCTCATCTGGCCCATACCAGTCATATAAACCTGGTTTTTAAAAAAAAGAAGAAATTTCCATTTTCTCTTGTCTTCCGAGTCCCAGGGGCTTCAGCACAGAACAAATATATTGTCCTTCCCTTTAGCTGGAAATGATGAATCTTGGCTTGGGGGAGGGAACTTAAATCAAACTGCTGCCCTTACAGGTACTGAGGGCTTTGGGGTGAAGCTTCAGCTGAGTTTAAGCAATGCAGTACTTGTTCTTCAGAGCTGTGTTGAATAAGAGCAATCAAAGACCCAGCCACATAGTCTTTAAATATTCAGTACCTGACCAGTATGAGGACTAGAGTGGTACTTTTCTGAAATTACTACTACCTGTTGTTGTTTGGCTGTCTGATGCAAAATCCACTTCATAATAGACTAGCGTCTATGGTCAAAACTGCTTTTCATTCAATCAAACCAGGGCTGAATCCTGTGCAGAGACCTTTTCTGTAGCACAGACCAGGACATGCAGGTGAGGAGGTTTAGGGGAGGTTTCACAGCTGCTCTGCAAGGTCAGAGCACAGTTGAGTGTCCAGGGTGTAAACCTGCCACTAGGGCACCCTTTATCAGTGTGGAGATTCTCAAGGCTTTGCACTATGCTGTGCCAGGCTGGAGGGGGAACCAGATCCTCTGGTAGTGGCAGAGTTAAATGCTGCAGTATGAAATCACCCCATTTCTGTGCCATGTTTTATTGTTTAGTTACAACATACTTTCCAGAGAAACTCATGCATCTATCCTGATTTCCAGTCCTAAAAGCCAGTGTTCCTTCTTGTTAACATGGCATTGCTGCCTAATCCTGCCATGTCGTAGCTCTTCAATGGCTTTAATGAAGTGCTGTGATGCCAGGGCCAGCTGGTTGGCATGTTGTGTTACAGCTGGCACAGCCACACTGAGGCTGAAGTTTAATGGGTCAACAGTTTAATGGTCCTTAGGAGGAGCCAAATCACCTGCGATGCTAAATCAAGCCAAAGAGTGGCTGAAGGGCAGTGTATTATGGTGGTTGGACTGAAGCTATAGTAGGGAGGATTTCAGTTTACAGGGCTGTGGAGGCAGCACCTTTCACTGGTAGCATAACAACCTTAACATTGTATTATTTGAAATGGCATTGCTAAGATTCTGAGGACAAAAAAAGTTTTCTTCCCCATTAGAGACAGCAAATCCCAAGTGTGAGCTCTGGAGAGCGAGTGAGCAAGAATTATTATTATTTTTAAGGTCATAACTATTCTTAAAACACACACAAAAAAATACCCCTGCCATCCCCCAGCCCAGCCTGTGAGGCTGAAAGGCAGCACATTAACATATCCATGTGGTGCATATGTTATTTTTAACATTGCCATGAGAATTTTGTCTTTTCCTGAATTTTTTTAATGGAATTTGCATTTGCTATCAGAATGTTGTCATATTGCTATCATGACTATTTAAATTCTAATCTTAATGTTTTGATGTGATCTTCTGCAATAACTTGACGGCTAAGAAGGCTGCAAGTACACCGGCAGGAGCACTGACATTTTTTCAAGTATTTGCATGTACCTTTTGTCTCTTCTGGATGTGTCACCAGAAGACCTAAGCCTGTGTCCTGGAGCTTCTTTTCAGAAGTGCCACTTTGAATGTTATGGTGTCTGTTACAATCTGGTTTGTATGCACTAACATAACCTCCAATAAAAGAGTGATTATTGTATAATGATCTCTCTTGAAAAGCTTAGGTGCTTAGGCAAGTGTCAAGTATAGATAAAATGGGGAGAGTTGGCACAGCTGATGTAATGGATGATAACAGGGCAGTTTTTCCCCACATTAGTCTGCCTGTATGCCTAATCCTGACCTAGAACTATTCTACCTCCCCCTTCAGAGTAAGGAAGGTAGCTAGGTTTCTGTGGCCTGTTTAACAAGTGGATAGTGCCCTGCAGCTTTCCAAAATGCGTATGAGAAAAGAGCATGTAAGCTCCCAGGCTAGGCTTCAGGGGCTCTGATACAGATTTTAGCAACTATGCACATATATCACCTGAAAGCCAGGGACTAGTTAGTTGCCTGTGCTGCAGAGATGGGCAGAGCCATAGCATGAGCTGGTCCTTCTGTACTGGTGGAGCTTCCCAACCGTCAGAGCCGTCTGGTTTCTTAAGCTTGAAGCCAGAGGGATTAGGGGCTGACGCTCAAGGGTGATCCCTAACTGCCCAGGAAAACATAAATCTCATTGGTGTGACTGTGGACTTATCTATTGTCGCCAAATCTGCAAAAATCATTTAGATCTCTAACTCCCACTGATCTCAAGAGGATTAGGTGTCTACATGGCTTTGTATATCAAAACTCTACCTGCTTCAGTTCTCCTTTTGCAAAACCAATAAAATACTACCTCCTCTTTTCACCTCCCAGCCTGGCTGTGTAAAGATGCCAGGGATTTATCCTGAGGATTTGTTCTTAAAACAGTGGGGATGTGCTCTCAGTTGAGGCTCTCATCACAGGGTAATTACTGCCTTATGTCAGAATACAAAGCTGTCACTCAAAAGTTTCTGCTCAAGCACATAGTCAAAAGTCGGAGTCTGCAGCTCAAAGTAATGTGTGGTCAAGTCAATAATCTGAATACTCTGTGGTTTTCTGTAGTGTAGGACAATTCCCAGAGATTAATGTAAATGCAAAAGCCTTTCTAGTGGAAGCAAACCACAGGACTGCGTGATTGCATTAGACATTTCAAATGACTGTGTAAAGACTTGCAACTACATATTTTTGAAACACATTTATACTTGGTGCAGCTCAGATCCTAGCTCAGTGATGAATTACTTTAAACTTGAAAATGAACTCCTTGTCCTGGTGTCAGGATGGATTATATTCTTAAAGGTGACTTGTAAGAGAAAACAAATATTTGGCTTGTGACTTTTTTTCATCGTATAATGGGTAAAGAGAGCACGAAGAGCAGATACTTCTTTGAAAGAGTCAGTGACGACTGAAGGACCACTAAAATAATGACTCTTCCCCAGCATTTCCAAATATCAGATCCATGCAGTTCTTTGAGACTTGTAAAATTTGCTTCTGAGTCAAGTTCCTTTCCTTCATATCTACTTCAATTAAACATTCTGGAAAGAAAAACTTTATTTGCTTCAGAGTTTCAGTGTCCTTTCCAGGTAAGGTGTAGGAGCTTGCAATGTCTATTCCCAGGACACTTGTGGAGGAGACTTGCAGTTGGCTTTGCCAGTTACTAAAGCTGGCTGCTAAAGAGGTAGGAAACGGAGAGCTTATGGTTAAATTTAAATTTCTCCAAACACTTGGAAGGAAGAAGGCTGCCGTCACCTCACTGCTCACAAAACTCATCTTTTGCAATTGCTGAGACTGATTTTAATCCCAGTTGTGGTCCATATTCTTTGTTCTGTACAACTTGTTTTTTACCCAATGTCTGATAAAGTCTTGTCCCAGCATCGTTACTGTAAATTCAACTTACAAACCACATGATCTGATATGATGGCTGATTTTTGTCCTGAAGCAAAATATCTGCCCTAGCATTTACACTTTTTGAGGCAGAGTAGGATGTTTTAGTAGGATATAGTGAGGAATTTAGTGAGGAATAGTAGGATGTTTCCCCCTCCACCCCCATGCTTACTGCTTTTTTCACTCATTCTATATGTGTATTTGAAATATTTGAGGGGTTTTCATGAATCTGTGTGGAGTTAACTGGTGTACCTTGCGCTTATTAGGATAAATATTTTGTCATCAATAATCTTGAATATCAATAGTGAATTAATAACTTATACTCATGTCTTCTATTGAATTTGTGGTCCACATCATTCCTGGTGTGGCATTGTTGCATGGTATTTAGACAAAGCCTTTTGAGGAGTGAAATGCAGTCTCTGTCTGACTTCGACCTTGGGCATGTCGTGGGCAGAGCTGTGGTAACAAATTTCTTGGTCTGCCCAGCTGTGAGAGTCCATAGCTACATAGCTTAGATCTCCTGTGGTTGCAGCAAGTTGAGAGGACACAGGTGGAAAAACTACTGACAGCCATAGTACTGTCAGGTACTATGACTCAGCTAGCACACTGTAACCTGCTTGACTTACTGTAATTTGCTGATGGATCTGACACCCTGACATATATCCCTTGGCCATTCATATCTGTATTGTGCAGCAAGCTCTGGGACTACTGTGGAAACTAGCAGTTCTGCAGTGGTTTTGCACGAAGCATGAGGTATGGAGTAAGCAACAAGTTCCAGTGGGTAGAATTGCTTTTCTGTTAAAATATATTCATGCTCTGTTTTGAGTATTTTCAATTGGCTGCAGATTTGTTGTGAAACAGTACGATGTACTTGTAGCCAGTAAGGAGAGGACTTCTGAGCTTGGTATTGGGATCAGTATATAAGCTGGAGGTCTCTGTGCCAGGTTTCTGGAATAGGATTGGTAGCAGGACTGCCATGCAACCTCTGGTCAGCTGATCTCTGGATGAAGAGCTGCCATGATATGGTAGTCATGTCACTAATGAACAGCAGGAAAGACTGCACTTTTTTTCTGCTGTTCTTATGCTTCTTGAGCTGTGTGTCATCCTGACCAAGGACTCTTGAGTTTAGAGTCAGATGGACTAGCTCCTAAGCCTGGCTCTATGCAGCCCTGGGTGGCTTGAGAAATGAATGGGGAGCATGGGGAAATAGTGGCCAGAAGATGAGCTTTGAGGACCATACTCTATTGCTGCAAATTAGATTAAAGTAGGTTGGTTTCTTTTCTGTGTCTGGGAGGGACAACAAAGAACTTAAATGCTGTCACTGGCTGCCTGGAAGGCAGCTGTGCCCTTCTGGTCCATTGTGGCTGGCTGGCTGCAAGCTCAGACATAACTTAAAATGCAGTCCTAGGTTTTCCGGAGTTAAGGCTCCAGGGCACAGTTCTACAACAGTGATCTGCAAAATTTCTAGCTGTGCAGTTCATTCTAGTCTGTGCAGCTCCTGAGACAGTTCATTGTCTGTCAGAGCTGAATGTTTTTTCCCTGTTCCAAGAATGTGGTTACAAATACTGTATTTCTGGCTTATTGCTTTGAACATCTTTTCCGCCACCTCACAGGGCTTCCTTTTCCACCACCCAAGTGCAAAGCACTCGTCTTCATTGTCAGCTCTTCATATCCTACCCCTGCCCTGCATATCTTGTCCAGTGCAGCACTGAGACATCACCCCCCATCTGCTCTGTCAGTCTTGAGTGCTCATTTGTCATGCATTTCCACAAAGCGTCCTTCATGTTTTCTTCCATGTCACATCTGGCATCCAAGAGGAGTCCTGGTTAAAGGTCAACAAAGCTGACAACTTTTCTCATTCTCAGTTGTTCCTTAGCTCTCTCTGCCAACAACAAGCTAGGAGATGATGAGACAGCTGCTGCACAGGGAATACCTGCAGAGCCAGCTCCAGGCATGGCCGTCCATGTTCCCCTTTCTTTGCCCATGGCAGTACCCTGTTGCTGCCCAGGCAGGAGGGCGTATGGAGGGTGCGAGAGCACTACCTGCCGGGGCTGGCATGGTCACTGCTGAGCCACTCTGCTCCTATTCCTCCAGCAGCAGCAAGGCTGCTTCTGCTCAGCTCTCCTCAGTGTTCAGTAAGGGCTGCCCTGCTAAGAAGCTGTGAGCTGGCTAGTGATACCAGCATGACAGTCTCCTTCATATGCCTCCCTCACAGCTGTCTGAATCTGTTCCTCTCCTGGGGACTTAGATGACAAGCCCTTTGGGGCAGGGGCAATGTCCCCATAACTGTGTGCCCATGGTGTTTGGTAAGGTGCTTAGCAAAACATGCAGGAACTCTGAGGTGCTGCTGTGGTTTAAATGCTCAACAATTCCTTCAGTACTTCAACTGCTGGTCACTATATGCTTGATTCAGCTCTGTCCTCCTCTCTTGCCCCCAAAAAGCACAATGAAATTTAAATTTTGCGTAAGATGGAGTGCATGTTTCCTCATCAATGAGAGACATAGTGCCAGCTGTGGTTTCAGTACTAATAGCAACCAAAGCCTCCCTAAAAGAGAATTTTTCTCCCTTCCTCTCCCTTGGCAGACAATTTTATGGACTTATTTTTATCTCGTTATGTTTTATATGCCTCAATTGTTTGTATACTTTATAAAGCCTCTAAAGTAGAATTATGGAATAAACACCCTAATGTTGGACCCATGTGTTTCTCATGGCTGGCTTCACACAGATTTTTTTTTTTTTTTAATCTTTGTTTACAAGACACAGTGTATTATACCTCCTCCCAATGCTTGCACTCCCCCAGAAGAGCAGAATCTGCTTCTAATGCTTTTTGTTTAGCTGGCTGTAGTTCTGTTCTAACCTGGGAATTATTTCCTTTTAGTGTGGCAAAACGATATATCCAGCTCTGTTATTGATATATGTGCATCACAACTAAGGGTCTGATTGAGAATCTGCATGGGACTGTGAATCTTTCCATTGATTTTCGATAGGTTTTGACTGTACCTCTAATTGCCTATCATTCTCAGTGAATCTGTGCTGCTCTGTTTACTTTGCTTGATGAGATAAGGATCATTCTGTTCCTTGGTGAGATGTATTCCCAGGAGTCTTCCTTTTTTTCACCTGTACAATGATCACTTTATATTTTAGCAACCTGATGCTAATAAGTGCTGCAGCATTAGCTGTGCCTTGGAGACAAAGCTGCTGTAGTGCAGAACCTTTGTGCCCATGGGGCTTGGCATGTTCCTCTTGGCTAGGGTATAAATGGGTGACTGTGGCTGCCCTCTATCTACCTCAAAACTCCCACAATATTACTTTCATGAAGGGATGACATGTCACTCTGTCCTTTGCTTATCTTGCCCATCTTTTATGGTCCTTCCTTGTCAATTCCTAGTTACTATTGTGGGTTTTCTCTGTGCTCCTCTTTACCTTATGTCCCATTGATATTTTTGCAACTTCTTTTTATGTGTGATTGGCCTTTCTGTCCCCATTTTTTCCCAGTGGTTTCTACTCCCAACTATGTGAATGTCACTTTCTGTATTGCTCCTTGGTGTTCATGCCTTGTTTTTATCTCCTGTAGCACTGGGCAGGCAGCCGGCCCTCCTCTGTGGAGCTGAGTGGGTGCTTTGGGTGTGCATCCAGCTAGACCAAAGGTCATCAGCTCAGTCTTCCCTGACAGCCAGGAGGAAGATTACAGGAGCAGGATTTGTATCAGGGTGGTTCACTGATGTGTTCACAATTCAGGCACTTGTTTAGGTGAACATTCACAGGAACAGATTACAGCCTGGTGAGCCTGAGGAACCAAGCAGCTAGACCAAAAGCAATGATGCAGAACCAAGATCCAGTGACATGTGCTTTGTGGCCTTGTTGCAAGGTCCTTGCTCCTGTTTTGAACACCAGGCACTCATTCACATAACCCTCTACTTCTAGTTGACAGTCTAGGTTGCGAAAGTGTAAGTACTGAAAGCAACTAGCTATGTGCTGTCCTGGGCTCTGTGACTGCTTGCTGGAGCTCTGCAAATTTTCTGTCCCGATCCCTGAACAAATGCCTCTACCTGAACAAACAAACCATCTTCAGATACCCTAGTGTACTGCTCACGGTGGAAGGGCAGTGGCTGTCATCATTTTATATCTTCCAAATCTGCCTTTGTGATTCCCTGGTGCTGGCAAATCTGCCCATCAATGTCTGAGTGACTGCCCCACATCAGAAACCTAGCCTTGGTAATACCTGATTCTTGATATCTCCACTGAGACTTCGTAGTGACGTAATTACCTTCTAGAAAGGCTGAACATGCTCCTGTGTGCCCATTTTCTGTGTTTTTGTCTAGGGAAGCAATGCTGCATTGTTTGCTGCTTGGAGTCAGGTCTGGAAAAATATTTCTGGGCATCTCAGGGAGCAGCTAAGAAGTCTTTATTATTTCTTGAGAAAGTTGAGCTTCTGCAGAATTTGAATGTTATCTGTAGTCCACATTAATATATTGCATTTATGTATTGAGCAGGCTGCATTCAGTATGTCGATTGAATGGAGAGATGATTTCAAAACATGAAGTGTTCTGGAGAGAGATTAAACTGTTTTCTTGTTCAGTATTTCGTATCTCTCTGCCTGCCATGCAAATTGAAACTGCAAATATTAATAAATTAATTGACACATTTGCTAGTCTCATTGTAATGATACAGCCAGTCCACAAACAGTCAAATGATGAGTTATACCATCAAAAGCAGGAGATTTTTTTTTTAAATCATGAGGTTATTTCACAGTGTTGGGCTTTGTTTTTAATTTATCTCCTGCTTTATGAACATTTATGGTTAGTATTGCCAGGCTTTCTTCTGTAATCAGGAGGAGCAGAAACTTAGTTTTGTACTTTTTATTTAAAGACAGGGCACTTATGTTCAAGAGGAGACTTATAATAGTAGTAAAAGTTGATGGATCTACAACTTTCTCTGTATCCTTTCAGTTGTGATTTAAAGCACCTTAAAGAAACAGCTCCCTGTGACAAGCAATGAATAATGTTTATTGAAGATTCTTGAAACAGATGTATAGTTGGCACTTTTTCTCCCATCTTTCACTTTTTATTTTTCCTTTTACCAAATTCAGAATTTGTTATAATATCATCAGCCACAGCTTTCTTAGTGTCCATGCACCAGGACCATAGCACTTTGGACAGGAAACCCAAGCAGGGTAAATTCCAAAAACTTCCTCAAAGGCCCTGTTGCAATTTCTTGTCCTTGTTTGATTCTAGCCATTTGTGTGGGAGAATTATTTTCCTAATACTTTGTTGTCTGTGTTACAGCTGTAGTACTGTACTAGGGCCTGATACTAATAAGACATGATGGTGTTATAAAAATAATCAGGGTAGCCAGATTTAAAAGCAGTTTGAAGTGTTGCAGAGGTTAAATACTGAGTGACCAGGTGATAAAATGACAGTTAAAATGCTTCATCAGTGAATACAAAGTATTGCATGTAAAAAGAAAATAACCTTCTTCCCTTCCCTACCGAAAACCCCACAAAGTACTCGGGGGTGGTGATGAGTCATACCTCAACTAATGCTGCTTTGGGAAAGTTGGTCCTAATAAGTCTTTGGAAGCATTAGCTCTGAGTTTGGAAATGATTAAAGAAGCAAATAAAATGAAAGATTTTTTTTTCTACTGTGCATGAATTCATCAATTTCTAGACTCGTCAGGCTGGAAAAGAGGTAAATGAGAGGTCGCAGGAGAAGGCTAATGTAATCATGAAAAAGGGAGAGAAGATAAATTAGGGAATGATTGTTCACCTTCTCATAAATCAGGCATTAGAAACCATCCAATGAAATGTGTAGTAGTTTTTAAGTAAATGAAAATATATTTTCCGGCAACATAGAACGGAGCTGTGGAACTCATTGCTACATCATGTCGTTGAGGCTAAAAGCGTACACAGGCTAGAGAAATTAATGGAGGAGAGATTCATGGGCTATTAAACAGAATAGTTTAATCCCAGCCTCCAGCTGAGGAGCCATAAGCTTCTAATAGTCAGCTGGAACACTTTAAGGAAAAGTATGCACCAGGAGGAAGGTCATGCTACCTTCTTCTAACTTCTGACTCATTCCGTCTTCACTCCCACCTATTCATTATTTGGGAATGGATGGTGGGCTGGTTACACTTGTGTATTCCTGTGGGGCTGGCTTCTTCTATTTCTAGTTACTTGGTTTGTGTAAGCCTATATATCTGAGCAGCTTTACCAGGTTGGTAAGAAACAGCTTATGAGTCACGTGAGCATGTTCACATTTCCCATGTCTTCATGTATGCGTACACATTTTTTTCTGGAAAGCTTTTCTACATAATTGGATTGCATCTGTTTCATTTCAGTGAAATAGGATCTTGATGCAGATTACATCGTGCAGAGAAATCCACGGAGATGCACTTATGAAAATCTCCACTAGTTGTCACTCGATCCCTATTTTAAAGCTGACTTCAAGACCATTCAAGCTCTTTTTCACTTCTGTAAAAATGATGTCCTGGGCCCCAAATAACAAATCTCTGTGACAAATTTTGCCGTGGAGTCTTTCTGAAACATGGTGATAGGAAGCAGTTTAAATCCAAGAGACGGCAGCCTCTGCAAATGTTGTTCTGTTGGTTTCTGCTTTCTGAATAATTATTCTTAGCAGCATGTTGTCCAAGGTCCAAACTAGTCTGGGGCCTGGTGTGTCAGCTGCTGCATGCATACTGTGTGATAACTCCTCTCTCTGGAGTGGTGATGATCTCAATGGACATGTTCCCTCCAGGAGGAGGAGAAGTTACAGAAGAATGAAAAGGCTATGGCAGCGCCTCAGTCAGCTTGCGTTTAGTTTTTGATCAATGTTTTCTTGGTGGAAGTTAGCAGGACTGAAAAGGAGTGTGGCAAAAGTGTGCTGGCAATGATGAGGAGAAAGGGGCTCTGTAGAAGTGTTATGCAGCTTATTCCCAGGATGGTTTCCTTTCTCTGGTTTCTTTCAGTTAAAAATCCAGGTGCTTGTTCACTGTGAATGTAAACGGTTTTACAAGTGCATGTTTTGCCTGTTTTTATTTCTTTGGTACTTGTATTTAAAGCCAGTGTGATTTTGAGAAAAATAATAAATTTCTTAAACTTGATAAGCATCTTATTTCTTTTTCCATCTTTAGCTCTGCCTGTCACAGGTTCATATTCACAGCACATGTTTTACTGTTTGTGTTAGAGGTAGCGTTGTGTTGAACAAATCATATTCTGTACCAATTGGTGCTTGATGCTGTGAAGTTAGCAAGGGAGAGATGCTGATTGTCTTGAAGAGTTTGCAGTCTGAGTAAATCACAGGAAAATGCAAACACACCACAATTCAAGCTTTAATTTCCTCTTTATATTAGCAAAAATCTTTTGTCCTTCTTTGTTTTGATGGCTGGCAAGCCTGTCTTGTGATTTTTCTCTTCTGCCAGACTTGTGTTTGGCCTGCCCTGCTCCACAAAGAAGTGCAAGTGTAAACCTGGCTAATAATACCTGGGGATGATGCAGATCATCACTGTCAGGAGATCTGTATCATCAGTGCAGGAAGTATTAGCTCCCTTTGCTCTATGGAAGGAGAACATGGACAAGGAGTTGCCTCCTTGGCAGGCTCATAGGGAAAAAACATTCCCATCTGTACATGCTTTGGCTTCTGTGAACATGTATTATTTGAGGTAGTAGTCAATGATGGAGTCAGTAAGCAAGAGCAATTAGGATGTCCTCTACCCTCCTCTTGCATGCTCACTTTGTCTGTAAGTACCGTTATGCACTCTACCACGTGCACTCCAGGAGCAAGGAGGGAATACAGAGCAAAGCAGCCTGCACTATGTGGCTGGAAAGGTCTGGCATACACATGTTCCTACAAATCAATTGCTGTTTCCAGTCTCTCAGTGCTTACATAGTAGGCAAAGCTGGGTTTAAAAGAAAAAAAACCCAAACAAACAAAAAATGCCCCACCACAAAACCCCAAAACAATCCCAAAACAAAACTAAAAAACCACAACCAAAACAAACAAAAAACGCCCCCAAACCCACCCATCAAACAAAACAAAACCACTCCCATTTTCCAGGATTTAAAGAAAAGGATTTTACTTTCATCAAAATTCCCTTTTTAATGTAATGAAGCTGAAAGGATTTGTTTTTCAAAGACTTGTTCGTTGTAACAGTAAAAGGGTTGTGCGGAGTTATTGCTATAAAATTTAATAGAAAGTATTGTTCAATCCCTTCTTTCTTCTCCTCCTGAAAAGGAGCAAAGAAAATCAGCTCAAACTGAATTGCTCTGAAGGTGTTTCTTCAAGGTTAGAGAATGTTTCCTACTCCAGCTACCCATTTCCTTTGAAATAATTATGTTTTAGAAATGCTGTGAGCCCAGGCCACCAAAATGAGTGTCAAGGGAACAAAGGATTGTTTGAAACCAATGGGCAGGGCGTTTATGCATTTGTATCCCAGGACTTACTATGTTTCATTTATACACTGAGATAAGTGAGATGGGGATTTTTATTTGCATGAGAAACGTGTGCCTTTTTATCTCTATTATATCAATCCATAATTTGATTGCTTTGTTGAAACCTTTATTACACATCTTTGTCTAATATTTTCTTCATTCTTTCATTTTCTAAAAGCCATTTGAAAACCATGGAGATTGGGCAATCCCCTCCCCCATACATTTTAAATATAGGGAAAAATCCCCTCCCCCTACATTTTAAATGTAGGGGAAAATTATCAGAAACTTCTTATTGCTCTTAATTGCCTTTTAATTATTTGACGCTTTAATTAAGTCTCACCATTCCTTATTAAGGGTATTGTTCAGGAAGTGTTTTAGTAATCCTGCACAAGCAGCGTCTGTGAAAGCTTGTGGTAGCTGTTGCCTTGGCAAGGAGGATTTTCACTAGTGTAAGCAAATAGCACATGATGAGGTTTGCTGCTCCACTGTCACCTGGGCCAGCTTCAGGGAAGCTGTGGGGCAAAAGATAGAAACCCAAATTTATACAATGCCGAGGAAACAAGTTCCTGAGGATGGAGCAGCCTAGTCTTGAAGATAATCATTGCACTCATAAAGTGACCATTTTCATGGTTTATGCTGCACAGCTCAGAATCTTTATTAGCCAATTTGATGGCTTCCTTGATCCATTTTGTAATAAAATCAGAGATGCCAGACAGTGACTTCTTAGGGGCTTACATCATGTCTCCTGTGGGCGGCAAAAAGTCTGAGGCAGGGATCAATGCATTATAATGCATGAGAGAACTTACACCAAGCCTGCCTGCATGCATATGAGAAGAGGGTGCTGCTGCTAAGACCAGAACTTCAGGAGCTGAGTTAGTACTCTGTGTGGCACAGGTGTAATTTGACCTGAAGGAGGTCCTTCAGCTTAGCCGCTGATTCTTCATTTTAACAGTTGCACAAAATCTGATTCTACCACAACCAGACCTTGAGCTCAAGTGAAAAATTCCTGTGTCACTCTAACGTGAAGAATAAACTACATGCTAAACTAAACAACTTCAGCTGAGAGTAAGTCTGAAGTGAAGCTGCTTAACTAAATTTAAATCTTGAGGATCACTTTGAAGAGAAGTTTGAGGAGCAGTTAAGTTTCCAAACAAGGTCCATGCAGAAACAGCATCTAGATAACTTGGTAGCAAGGTGAGAGAAGCCTGGGAAGTTGCAGTAGCATTGAGGGAGGTTTTACCAGCTTGTCCAGTACACTGGATGTTTTAGTTTGATAGGGCACCACTGCAGGATTAGTCAAATGAAAGTGCATCTTCATATACTGTAGTTAAACTCTCAGTAGAATGAGCCTTATCTCCTTGATTGACACACCTAAAGCATTCTGCTTTTGCAAAAGTTAGCCTTAGCTATAAGACCCACGTAAGTAGCTTAGCTCAAGGCATTGCTATGAGCATGATATAATTTGGTTGACTACCTCATGGTGATCAATCTCATATGGGGTCATTCTCCTCTCTCTTGCACAGTGAAGCAGAGATGATCTGCTGTCTTTGTATGCATGTCTGGAAAAAAAAAAAAGTAGTGTAGCACACTTCAGGGTTGAAGTTGTGTACAACAGTGTCTCAACGCTAGTTGACATTTTGGGTATTCAGCTGTGAATAAATGAGAGTCTGCCTATCAGTTCATCAGGGAATCTAGCAAATGAGGAACTGCGGTAATTAAAATCTTGCTGGTGTGAAGTCCTACTGAAAATACTTAGCATCTGCCATCCAGCAATTTTTAAATACTTAGCAAGCTTTCGAGTTTCTTATGAGGAGGTAAACATCAATATCTCCCATTTTACAGAGTCTGGTATACAGAAGAGTCAAATGACTTTCCCTAGTCATATGCAATGAACCAAAGCAGAGTTCTTTGATCAGGATTTTAACATTAATGTTGGAGGTCTTTCCATACATGCAATCACAGTTATTACAACTGGTAAAGCAAAGTCTTACCTTCTGTAGGTGCAATATGAGTTTTAGGAACTTGTCAGTCAAGGAGAGATCAAGTGGCTTTCTCCAGAAGAACTGAAGAGTCTTACGCTGTTATGAAAGAAAAGGAGCTATGGCTGTAAATTCACTTCTTCCTCACACAGATTTTTTTCATCAGTAAAAGAGCAGAACTGATTGTTGATTCTTAAGGAAAGAAATTTTTCCTCAATCAAGAGTATAAGGGCACTTTTAAAATACAGGTTAGAGCCTTACTTAGCATGTAAACCATATCAACAAGCTGTATGAAATGGCTTATCGCAGAAGCAGGATACCTGAAAGCAGTCAGATCAGTAATAAAGTGTAGCTTGACCAAGATCTGGCTGAAAATAATTGAATAATTGCTGCACATTGTAAAGTATTTCAAGTGGAACATAAAAGACTCCTTCACCTTCATGGAAATGTAATTGCATTTCACATAAACCCTCGGAAACTTGTAGCCAGAACCTGCCTTTAAGCTTAGGTGGGATGCTGGGGGTGACATTAGAAAGGGATTTCGGGGTTGTATAGCGCGGGTCTACATATTGATATAGACTCCGAAAGACTATAGGCAAATCTTGATGAGATTAAAGAGAGAAGAAAAAATTATGAAAGAACTGAAATAAATTTAAATTTGATCTTAGCAGAAGTCCCTGCTACTTCAGTGTATTCTGGTATGCTTTTTTGTGACATCCTGCTTACAAAGCTATACCTGGAAAACCAAATCATGCTTAGAGTAGTAATCTGGAGTTCTGCTGTGATGAGCATATCTCTAATTCTGACTAAAACATTTAGTCAAAGCAGCTGACAAATACATGTATGGTTTTCCTTATTCTAAGCTCTAGGTTTGCAAAACTCCATTGTAACACCATTACAAGTTTCACAGAATTGCCATATTTTAAACATTAAGTTGGCTTTTTTTCAGAAGAAAGTTCATCATGAAATCACTGAAATGTAGTTTATTTCTAAGATGGTATGTTGTATATTCCTAATCCTGCAGATGAAATCACCAATCACATACTGCAAGTATTAACTGAGCCTGAAACAAAATAAATATAAGCCAATAAAATTCGCTTATCTTCCAGCTGAAACATAGTTGGGGAGGGGGGCTGTGATAACCATTTTGGATGATACAAGTCTGAAGGGCGGGAAGAGGAAGTGGTAAGACCCTTTTGTGAAACTTCAGGAAGACTGTAAGCACAATGGTTTTAGTGCCATGACAAGGAATTTGTCCAAGACACCTGCATGAAGACCCATATAATACATTTAATATTATTTATACTTTTATTTAAAGAGTTCTAGGTGGCTGAGTTCCAAGACTTCTGTTGTCCTTAAAGAGTTCAGTCTGGCAGTCAGAAAGTGTGTGGTGATGATTCATCAGGTGTAGTGAGCACAAATACATTTTTGACAGATGCAATTAAGCTGTGTGTCTTAGCAACATTTTTCTTAGCCACAGGTCAATGTACTCTGCATTTATTCAGGGCTTTCTCTTAAGTGACAAATGGTGCAAGACAGCTGTTTTAGAAATAGAACTAATTTCAGTGTCAGAGGTGAGAAAACACTTTTTGTTGTGTGTAATGGAAAGGCCAACACCAGGGTCCCCACAGAGGGAGCTTTAGAAAGCACTGCAGCTTTATACTACGTGTGAGAACTTTTCATCTATGAAAGCAATGGGAAGAGAGCACTCCTGTTTCCACTACAGTCTCTGGATATTGTGGCTGCCTAGCACCCTGCTAGTGTTCATGCAAATTCAGGAGTCTGACTGTTCCACATCACCTGTGAGCACAGCACCAATGTCATATAGCTCCTAACCTCTCTGCTCTGGGACAGTAGCTACCTTTTATTCGAGCATGTGACCTGCTTTTACACCTGGCAGCTCCCAGCCCTGCCTTCTCTCCCATTGTCCTCCTGTTGCCATACCTGCTTTCTGGTTGTTTGGTGAGCCACCACTCTTATGCCAGAGTATGATGGGGTTGAAGTCCCCAGTATAGCCCTGAAAGACCCAGTCCAATTTGAAATGTGGACCTCTTTTTTTTATAGCCCTTTGGATACCAGACTGTTTTTCAGCATTTCTGAAGTCCAGTTGCTTTTCATCTTGAACTGGAAAAAATAGTGGATTAGCCCAATTAGCCCAGGGCTGAGGTCTGCTTGAAACACTGGACTGGAAATGTATAAAAAGATATACACTAGATTCTCTTGTGAACCATGGTAGCAGTTCCCAGACCTATAGGGAACCTTTTCTTGTGGGGGGAAAAAAAAAAGTTCATCCTTCTTCCCTTAGTCCTTGATCTCTGGTAATAGAGAATAAAATAAAACAGGCGTTCTTATAGCATGTGATCCCTTTAGCAGGAGTTTATTTCCTGACAAGGAATAGGAAGGAAGACTCTTCTTGTTTAGTCTGTATGCATGCTGCCCGCTGAGAGTTGTATAAAGCAGATGACTTCATATCCCACGATGGCTTTCAGGCAGTCTTCTGTGCTCTTTTGTAACCGTCCTGCAGACCAGTATAAGTATGCAGAAGATGGCAAGGAACAGAGGAATGCATGTCCTCTCTGAGCCTCTGTGTCTCAATAGACATGTTCAGCGGTTAGCAATTGATGGATTGTCTCTAGTAATTATATTTGCAGCCATCTAAAGGCACAAAACATGATTTGGTGTTGACAATTGGAGTTATTTGAAATAACTGTGTTTAAAACACCAAGCCTGTGGGAACTGTGTTGATTAAGAGAGAAAAATGCCAGATGTTTCAGGTACAGTAGATGTCAAGAAGCGATTAATTAATAATTTGTATAAATATGTATTTTCTATGACTAAAGCTCATATACTGAGAAAAAGTGATTAGTTCCATGTACTAAGGGTTAGTGAGGAAAAGTTGTTGAAAACGTGATTAATGAGTCCTCACCACACTGTTTCTGAATCACATAAACACAGTGATAAGCACAGTGAATTCCAGCTTTCAAGATCTCATGTTAGACGATTACCACAATGCCTTTCCTGTACTCTTTAGGTATTTATCTAAGAATATATGTATGTATTTATATATGTATATATAAAAAATAAAATAGAGCAGCTTCATAGATGTGGATTTGTGGAACAAAACAGTGCTAAAGGACTCAACCCCCACGTTTGTATATGTTTCAGAGATGTTTACTTTGGACTGGCTCTAGCTGTATCTCTGCTGACTGCCAACATGATGTGCTATCTTGTACTGTCTACTGAGATTACTTGTCAATCTGTGTGGCTATAGTCCATGTCTGAATGGGAGCAGTGACTGCATAGGTGTGGTGTTTTCAGACAGGCAACTTGTGATAACACTGTGTTTCTCTATGGACATTTATACAACGTGTATCTGGACAAAGCAGCAGCTGCTGAGATGCTCATTACTAGCTGCAGTCCTAATTACTCAACAGCTGATGCAAGCAGTCATCTCTGAGACAGACCAATTGCAACGTAACACAAAACTTTAAATTTAGTTTATTAACTTTACTGTTTGTTGTTTTTTTTTTTTTAATTTAAATTTTTCTTCTTGAATGTGAAACATTCTCATTTCACAGTTGCCAGCTTTGTTTATTTTGTTAAATGTGGTATTTCCCCTTGGAGCTTTCTTGGGCTGCTCAGCTCAAGGAAACTGCGCACTCTGTCTTCTGAGCCTTGGGTGCTATTCTTCAGTATGAAGTGTCTTTGTAGTGTTGTCTGTATGAGTTCAGTTATACCATTAGTTAAAAAAAATCACCTTTAAATTTTGGATTTCTGGAATTTCTCCTTAATTAATTACAGAAAATGGCCCACCTTTCTTTCTCTTGATCCTCATTTAAAATCAGTTGATGCAAAGGGATGTGGAAATAGCCATGTGGAATGTGGAAGACCACTTTTCTCTGGCATTTGGAAATTTGTTAAGGATTCTGCTTCCTACTGACTTGGAGCAAAACCTAAAAATGTTGAAAAACTCCATGAAGGAAAACTCTGTAGCCTCACATGTGTGCATAGGGAGATATTTGACTTACAGTCTGTATTTTTTTGTTTCAGATTTCAAAACTGAAATATTTCATTTAGATGCTGGCATCTGAAGTATAAACGTAATATGCAGAAAAAAAGTATGGAATTTAAAATAAGGGAAAGTCATTTAAAAATGAAAAGTGAGCAAAAACCTCTTGCTTCTGGAAATGTTGTGGGGTGGAATTACTTGTATCCTGTATTTTAATTTTTTTAATATCATCAACATTGTTTTGATTTTATTAAACACTAGGTTTTCAGCAGAAACGCTTGTTCTGATGCATTGTGGATCTTTTGAAGTGCTGAGGTTTTTAGTTGCTGTTGCTACCACTGCATTATTTTGATGCACAGAGGCAGAATTTAGAGTAGATTTTCACAGTGCTAACTGGAATCCTTAGAATGAAGAGCATCCCAATAAGGTTAGTGTATTTCAACACGTAGAGAAACTAATCCTGACCCTGTTGATGTCATTGACAAAACCACAGTGCACTTTGCCCAGATGAGGATTTCATTTGAATGATTCAAGGTTTTGCTTTCTCTGCTAAGCTGAGTCCCTTTGCTTTTGAGGCACTTGATGAGGTGATTTTATCTGAGTTTGTGTAGGCTTTGCTTTAAATGCCAGATTCTCACTTCTGTTACATATCTTTTTTCTTGTTCCCATTCTGCTGGGCTTTGTTCCTTCACTATGGAGTCAGGAGTGTGTGTAAGCCAGGAGGAGGCAGGAATTATATCTGTTTTAGAAATAAATGAAAATGAACGCCCCGCTCAAGTCCACCAATTTCAGTCCCTTCCTCAGCACCATGGCAGAGTTAAGAGTCTGAAGCCTCTTGTGGTGGTTTAACTGCAGCCGGCAACTAAGAACCACACAGCCGCTTGCTCACTCCCCCCCGGTGGGATGGGGGAGAGAATTGGAAGGGTGAAAGTGAGAAAACTCATGGGTTGAGATAAAGACAGTTTAATAGGTAAAGCAAAAGCCACGCATGCAAGCAAAACAAAACAAGGAATTCCTTCACTACTTCCCATCAGCAGGTGGGTGTTCAGCCATCTCCAGGAAAGCAGGGCTCCATCATGCGTAACGGTTACTTGGGAAGAAAAATGCCATCAATCCAAATGTCCCTCCCTTCCTTCTTCTTCCCCAGCTTTATATGCTGAGCATGATGTCATATGGTATGGAATATCCCTTTGGTCAGTGGGGGTCAGCTGTCCTGGCTGTGTCCCCTCCCAACTTCTTGTGCAGCTGACAGCATGGGAAGCTCAAAAGTCCTTGATTTAGTATAAGCACTACTTAGCAGCAACTAAAACATCTCTGTATTATCCACACTGTTTCCAGCACAAATCCAAAAAACATAGCCCCATACTCTAGCTACTATAAAGAAAATTAACTCTATCCCAGCCAAAACCAGCACACTCTTTAAAGAGGCTCTCCTCTACAATGGCAGTTTTCAGCCCCACTAGACTATACTTAAAAAAAAAAAAAAAAAAAAATCTCTGGGTATTATTTCTGTGTAGTCAAACACTCTGGAGCTTTCCAGGAGGAGTCCCTTTCACACAAAGTTAACCATTTCAATGCCTTTAGTGTCTAAATGCTAAAAAAAAAAAAATATTAAAAGAAATTAATAAAACTATTGTTTCTTATAATTCGTGTTTTTTCTGGACTTAAGTCATTTTAGCCTTGTGGTACCAGCTGAGGCTTTCTGGAAGA
The DNA here is from genome assembly GCF_034638445.1 of Ciconia boyciana. NCBI lineage: Eukaryota > Metazoa > Chordata > Aves > Ciconiiformes > Ciconiidae > Ciconia > Ciconia boyciana. Next base: position 20,535,881 of record NC_132939.1, on the reverse strand, counting down.
GCGGAGGCTCTCCTTTGTCCCGGAGTTCATTTTTCACATGGATTTTGCCAGTAAAGGGGAGCTGTGTTTTATGCTTGAGTTCTTTTTCCTTTTCCAGGGTGTTCATTGTGTTCAAAGAAAGGACAGAATTAATGCACAATTTCATTAAGGCCAAACCATGAGTTCTGCATCCAAAACCATGGCATGAAACTAAGCAGGCACTGGCTGAAGGTAGTGCAGGATTTGGAGGTCACATCATGGTATTGGTGTGGCTGTGTCTTTACTGACATGGCTTAATGTGCCCCACAAAAAGGTGGTGGTTTCCTAAGACTGTCACGCTGTGTACATCACAGGTCTGTAGACATGGGTCTTTGCTAGGTAAGCATGTCTTAGCATGCTCTCTTATCTGTGCTGGCAACAGTGTTATACTGTATCATATATACATATACCAGGCAGTTGTTGGTGCCTGTTATACAGTCATGTAGAATTATAAATTTTTGAGTAAATAACTCATGATTCCTAATTTCTAACTCTGCTCTGTGAAGAGTCTGCTTATAATAAATGACTTCATTGTGTTTCTTGAGACTTGTTTAGAAAACTTCTGTTAGAAGTATATTGCTAAATAGCATTCAGCAAGTTAAATGCAGTTGCTGGCTGTTATTATCAGAGGCACAGTTATCTAGGAACAATTACAAGATACCTGATTATAACAACATCTTGCATATTATCCATGCTTGCCCTCTGCAAATGCCAGTTTCTTCTTGAAAAGTGCTGTAGCATTTCATAGCACTCATACACACTCTTAATGGGAGTGGAGGTGAGGCTGTCTTAATGCAGTGCTTATAATTAACCCTAAAATGTTTGGGCAAACACCTGGACTGTACAAATACACTGTAAACTGTAATTATGCACCTACGTAGTCGTGAGAACTGGGTGATTCTACTGTCACTTTGACTTGAAGATGTTATCATGCTTGTCATGACATGGCTTTATGGCCTCATTCGTGGTCAAGATCTCATTGCACTGTGCTCCCTACGAACACACTGTAAGTGATGTTGAAGAATTTCGCATCTAGAATGGCAAGACAGAAAGGAAATATCATTATACTCCTTTCAGAAATAGGACTCTAAAAATGGTAGGCTTGGGCCAGGTCTATGGGAAAGTGACAACTGGACCCAGCTCTAAGTCTTAGGCAAAGGGCTTAGGGTTAAGGCTGCCCACCCTTTGCACAGAGCTCCTGGCTATTCTGAGATAGGCATTTCCCCAATGTGTTGTTTCAGTGGATATTTGCTTTTTCATCTTGTTACATAGCTTCAAAAAGTACTCAGCCAGATGGGCTGTTTGATTTGCTGGATGTTTCACTCTTTTATGTTTAGTTAAGTCAATATATGTCAATTTTTCATTTGTAAAGTAGAGCTAAAACTTTCCTATTTAATACTGTGCTATGAAGATAAATTAAGAGGTTCATTTCTTTTTTGCTGTGTCAGGAAGAGAGTTAATATTGTTTAATGATGAAAATAAATATTTCAGATCCCATCTTTCCTTCCTCCCTCTCTTCCAGTATTACACATACTTTGTATCTGAATTTTTTGCTCACACCTACCCATTTATGATTTAAATAACACATGTTTTAAATGCATTATCCCTTTTGGATTGCACAGGATAACACCTGCTTATTCCAACTTTCTTTGACCTTGTTTCATAAGTGTAAGAAAGATGTTGCTCTTTGGAGGCAGCTTGTTCATACTACTTCTTAATTATCAGGAGAGTGTGTTAATCATGATGTTGGGTGACTTGAGATCAGGAGTCAGGCTGTAGTTCCTAAAGGGAGAAAATATAATCTTGTGGTTAAGATCAAAGGCTGCAGATCTTGCATTCAGTCCCTCTCTTTGCACATGCTTCAGTATCCCAAAGTCATTAAGTGAGGGAGCTTAAATTTCCCTGTCTAGCCTAGGTGTTGTAAGAATAAATTAATTGGTGTAGATGAGTCACTTGAATGCTCTGGGACTATGGGTTATTTAAAAACCTAAATTTATCATCAAGGCCAGACTTTTCTAAAGGGCTCAGCTTGGCTTTTAAGCTCATGCCAGTAGTTGTCTTACCTTATCATTTAGGATTTGTATTACAGTTGTGCCCAGAAGCCCACATGGGCATCAATAATGTATTACACAAAGGCTTATTATCCAGGAGTCCTTGCCCTAAAGAACTGGTAGTCAAGTCAGAGGCAATAAATGGATATGAAGAACACAAGAGAATGGGGAGAACATGGCAATGGAGTACGCAATATATAGCTGCCCAACCACTCACAGGTTGCTGTTTGTGGTTACTTTTTGGCCTTTCTACCTGATGAGATCTCTGATGCCAGGAGGAGGCCATGAGGATTTTTAACAGGTATTCATAAGTAGAGGCACTTCCAGGGGAGAGGAGAGGACAAAACTGGTTCCTGAAAAGCTTTGCAGATGAATGATACAGACTGATTTTGGTATAGTGGAGCTGGGAGGTCAGTGTGTGATAGAGGATAAGTGTGGTGAGAAGCCAGGAAGGACCCTCAGCGTTAAAATGAGTAGCTGAGAGCAGGTGGAGAGAATCATAGGGGTTATTGTGATTGTAGCTTTAAGTTGGGGAGGAATCTCTACAGCAGCATTTTAAACAAATGTAAGTAGCCCAAGATTGCATTTATCAAGAGAGGAGAGGAAAAGGTTTCAGTAGCAAATTTCCTAGCAAGCTTGTTGCCAGATTAGTGTGCAGAGACCAGTCTGTCTGTGCACTGCAAGGTGTATTTCCGCCCTAAATTGAATTAGTTTAGCTGTCAGCAAATGCTTGATAATATAGTGATATGTGCTTGGGAGATTTGCTCTTTATATTAGTGCTGTATTGCATTCAGTATTGAGGCTAGACAGAGCCACTCATCTTTACCTCATTGGTCCCACATGGTCTCACTTAACTTAGTCATAAGTGGGCAATTAAATAAGAAGAGAGACCTTGTCAGCTCCAGGCATTAATATAAATCTTGGTGCTTGTAATACATTTACATGGCTCCCCCGGGTCTATCCGGACTTATAATAATCTCTCTCATTCACAGATCTTCTGGGATATTGACTGCTCACTTTTGCTTTGTAGTTCTCCGAATCAGAATTTGGCCCAGGAGATAACCAGCAGTAAGTTTTTCTGACAGGCATTCAGTAAGCATAGACATTTGCCCACCTTGGTGTGCATAGGCATTACCTCAAGTAACACTAAACACTCTGCTGGGGAAACAGGGGCTCGTGCTTAACAGGCAGCAGATTTTACTCTCAAGTTTCTCTTGTTCAGATGCATTTTACCTTTAAATGGCTTAGAGTTATCAGTTCCCAACAGCTGATACTAGGTCTTAATGAACAGATTTGGTGATGATCTTTTTATGTAGAAAGAGCATGTGTCTGCATCATAGGGCCCTGAATGAATGAATGAGTGGTATGTTTGTTTCACAGGGATTTCAGTAAGAGGCTCTTCCTAATTTCTTTGCCTTAATCACCGAGATGCATTAAGGATATAAGAAGCAGTATTGTGATCCTAAAGCAGGCATGATCCACTAGTTAAGATGTCTCATGTTTTGCATAAGCCTTTGCTGATGATCTTGTGGAAGGTCCATGAGCTGAGTGGAGCCTGGAGTTTGATTTACCCTGGAGAAACATCTTAGAGAAGGAAAGACAAGATGCAGACATGCTGGAACAGAATAGCAAAGAGATGCTCTTTGTACTCTGTTTTTCTGGACAACCAGCAGTTTTCTGTATTCAAGTTGGTGAGCTGCCTCAAAACACCACCGAATTGTTTACACAAAATCACATAGAAGCAGGGAAGGGTGCATGGCTGGAGTCTGGTATACGTTGTTTTGGTTTTTTTTCTCCTGGAACCTTAGAAAATGCTTTTTTGATCTCCAAGTTAGGCAGAACTCCTCCATTCTTTTCTGTTTCAGCACTCTCATATTACTACAAATAAATAAATAAATGCCGGGGCATAATTTTATAAGTAGTCTGCACTGGGAGGTGGGGACTTGAGCCTTCATTCTTCCAAGCAGGTGCACATTTTACTGGCTTTTATTAGGGAGATTGCCCAACTGCTGCAGAGCCTTAAAGCAAATGTCATTTCTGGGACTTCTTCCCTTCCTCCCTTCCCTCCACAGAAAGCACCAAGGTAGTGTCCACCAGAACAGCTGATAATGTTGCTAGGTACTTGCTTTCTAGTGTAGATGTGTTGTGAAATCCAAAATAAGAGATAACATTAGCAGAATCAAATATTGTCAGAGGCTGATGTCTTTGTAGCTATATAAAGGGCATTCAGACTGTCAGTGTTTATTCTAACAGCAAGATACATGGATGCTGTGACAAAGCTTTGTTAAGGTGACTCTTTCTATTATACAAAATGATTGGCCTACATTTCCTCGCTTCAGCTGATGAATGTTGGTGCAGAGGCAGAAGCTGCCCACTCTGTATCTTCATTGATCTTCTGTTTTCAGACGTGTTTTGAGAACCAACTCATGGCAGGCTGGCAGCAGTTACAGACCAGCTGATCATGACAGTAGGGGACTGGATGGATGATGGCAGCTAGGTCTGGGCGGCTGATGTGTTTTTCAAATGTAGCTTTCAGCACTGTGTGGCCAGGCATTTTCTTTGAGTGGCTGGCACAACCGTTCTGTATCGCTTTGGGCTCAATTTTGTCCTCGTGCACATGTGAACCGTTCACAGTGAAGATGATGAGTTGTGTATGTATGACTGCGAAGGCAGAATTTAGTTCAGTCTTGTGCTAAAGCTGAGTGGCAGCAGTTGGTGAGGGAGTCAAATGGCCTCAGTTGCTTTCTATTTTATTACCTAAACCACTGTGAGCTTGCTATGCTCCTTGCCGTCTTTCGCTCACCACCTTCCCCTTCTGTTCATTCCAGGTAGGTGCTAATACAAGCGCCGCACAATCTGTTAGAGCTTTAGGGTAACTCAGAGAGAGAGAAACTGCAATGTTAATTCAAGACACAGCATCAAAAGCTGGAAACATTCCCAACTGATGAAAGATTTATGCGTGTGCGTGTTTGTGTGTATATGTATATAGCCTGACTGGTTGATATTTGGGGCTTTTTTAATTCAATTTGGATGACAAACACAAAACATCTTCTGTTTCTGCTACTGCAGAGACAATATTTACAGCTGAAACTTTTATGGTGACAGCCCCTCAGTAGGATACGTTTCAGAGTATTGTGCTGTGCTGCTGACTATGACCTTTCAAGTCTTTGTGGTAAAAACCACTGTAATATTTTCCCTTCCTTTACTTAGGTCTATTATACTTGAGGTCAGCTACAACCTTGTCAGCAGGTGAGAAATACTCTGTCTGTCTTGTACTATTAAATGGAAGGGAGGGTCCAGGCATGGTGCAAATAGTCTGCCATTAGTAAATGGATACAAATTAATTAAGCCTTTGCTCTTTTCTTGCTGACATTTTATTTTGTTTTTTCCTAAAGGAAGGTTTATTGTCTATATGCTGAATCGTCAGGCTCAGAGCTCCTTTTCAAGCACTGTTTTGTTACTGAGCAATTCTGAATCCCAGCAAGGAGTTTTGCAGGCGTGCATGCAATGCAGAGCAGATGCCACAGCAGGAGTTCAGAGGGAAGGCCTGCTGACCCACAGCTCCTCGCTCCATTTCTGGACATGAGGTTGTAGCCAGCTGTCTCTCTCTGGAGAGTGAAGTTTCAATATTCACACTGCAGGCATGAGTCTGTATGAGAGACTGATCTTCAAGACTATACTTCTGTATTTGTTTTATCATGCAGTTGCTTGGCCCTGGCTCCCCAAGACTCATCCTTTTTTTCCTCAGCTAAGCTTCAGTATGGTCCATACTCATGGGTCTGGTTTCCTCTCATGAGCCATAGAGGGTCTTGGCATTAAGCAAGCACATGAAAGCGTGGAGGGCAGGGACTTGTTGTGTGCTGAAGCCCCAGTGTTACCATGCCACACCTTTTCGTAAGGGATGATCTCAAGTGAAGGTGCTATCATGCTGATGCTGGGTAAATGGGATTTTTGTGCCTAACCCATAAGTGAGTTGTCCCCTAATTCAACAGAGATGCAGATAAGTGATGTAAGTTATAGCTAAAATGTGCAGGGAATATTTAATATAATTAATTAATATGTAATGTAATTTGAAGAGTTAAAGATAGTTTGCTGCCTTCATATTCCTTCTGAAGATTTACAGCAGAAGAGGCTTGGTTACCTGCTGTCCTCTGAGTATTGGGCTTTGAATATTCATCCAGCCAATCTTCCTGACTGACTGACAATCCCAGGTGGCTGCATATACACTAACTCCAATTCCTGCAGCAGGTTTCCTAAAGGCTGATGCTGCCTGCCTTTATCTGCAGCTGAGTAGCCACTTGTCCTGTGGTGGAGGTGGAGGCCCATGAGAGTGACTTCACATTGGCAAAAGTATAAGACACAAATTCTGTCGTTTCTTCATCTTTATATAACTGAGTGCTCTTTTTGAGATGCTTTGCCAGCAGGATGCACATGAGTTTGTTGACAGCAGAGAAGCAATAAGACTTGGGAAGCATTCACCCTGGTCAGGAGGTGGGTATTCACTGGAGCGCAGGATTTATGCATGTGCCTCTTTCTCTAGATTATTCTTGTTCCAAGCCTGTCTGTTCCCAGTGTGGCCCTACAGCCAATGTCAGGCCCTCTTCCTATAGCTCTGCTTCAGTACCTGTGCCCGTGATCATTTAGCAGCTTTTGTGTACCTTCAACCTGCAGTTTCTCTCCTGACCCCATCAAATACAGTATTTTCTTATCAGTTTCCATGCCTTTGCCCAGCCAGCTGCAATTTCCTGCTCTCCCCTTTATTCTTAAATCTTAGTTTGCTTTTCCCGCAATCCTTGCTGCCCTGTACAAGCTTTTAAAAATGCTTGTGTCTTCATTCACCTGCCTGCCTCTCTCCATGGCTGGTGCGTGACTCCTTTCCCTGGTTCATGTGCCTTTTTCTCTGCCTTAGTGACAGCAGGGAGAGCTCAGAGTACTCCCATATGCTTCTCTCACCTTTGCAGTGTCGAGACCCAGGTGTGGCTCACCCTGGAGCTGCTGTTGCAGAGCATCCTGCCCAGTTCCTCAGCCTCGTGTGAGCTTACTGCAGCTGGACTCTTCATAGGTGTGACATATCCTAAAGCCAAATGAATGTTTGCAGAGCCTGTGCAAACTGCAGCATGCAACTGCAGGTGTGAAGCTGCAATATAGCAGCTGGATTATTCCAGAGTGTGTAAATTAGTCATATTTGGGTCATTTCTGGCTGCACACTGTTCCTTTTTAAAAAGAAAAAAAAAGCTGAAATGCTACATGAATGTAAGATGTGCTGCTGCCTTCTGAGGTAATGCAGCACTCTGGTGTGTGCATTTGCACATTGTCTCGTTAACACTGAAGTTCTATCTCTCCCCCTGCCATTTGAAGCCAGAGGGCCTGAGATACAGTAAATTGGCACTTAAAATCATCTTTTCCTCCTTTGTTAAATAAGATGACATGATAGCAATTCTTTGAACAAGAAGGAAGATAATGTAAAGGCTGAGTAGTGAAATCATCTATTAGCCCAGTGGACAGAGCTTTGAGAACTATCCTAAAAGAAGGAAAAAAGTCAGAAACCAACAAGGCGGCTATTCCCAAGAAAAAAAATAGGGAATTGTCCTTATCTGTGGTAACAGAGAGGAGGGTCCTGTGACCTCTCATTAGCCTACACAAAGAAAGATGAAAGTTTAGAGATTCCAGGTCAAGATTTGCTAAAGGCTAATTATATGCCTTGGGGATGACAGGTCAGATATCCAAGTTGCTGTTGGTGTCCGTGGGCATGTGTAAGTTAAGGATCTTGCTAGCACACTTTGTTCTGGAGTAAGATGTAAATGACTGAGGAGAAATTTGTACTTGAAGGGCAGCTGCAACCAACCTGCATCCTGTTTTAGTGGCTGTGTGCTGCAGTGAGGAGTGCTATTGCCATGAGAAGTATGCTAGAAGAGCATCATCAAGCCTTGACAGGTGTCTTAGGGATTAGAGGGCCTTCTCAGACAAAGTCAGTTTCTTGTTATTATAATCAAAAGTACTTTCCTCATTGTTTCCTTAGCTGAGTGAATCAACAGTGACCCTTGGTGGTTAGAAAGACTCAGTGCCTGCTGGTCTGTCATGCATAGCCTTCCCTTATTCAACCCGTATATCTGCCTCCTGAGATCCTGAATAAACATGGGCATTGGCTAAAGCACTGGGCATCTTATTTCACAAGTGATCAGCCTGATGTTTTAAGGTAAAAATCTCCTCTAGCCAGTCCAGTTTGCGTGGAATCTTAGTTTTTAAATGGAGGATTTTGGCAGGACACTTAAATCTCACTCTTGGACGTTTGGGTCAGAACTTTGACATATAAATTCCCCCACTGCTAATCTGACCATAGATCCATAGCATTGTCTTGTTCGAAGAAAAGCACAGGCACTCATCCCCCATCCCTCACTCCATACAAAGAGTTTTGGAAAGAGATATTCTTTAAGGCCGTCTATGAATTTGAATTCATAGAGACCAGCTCGGTGAAATTTAGCATCAGGCCATAACCTGTCATTGTCTGTGATTTTCTTTATAGGCATCTGTCTGCTGCAACAGACTTCCTCGCATCACCATGTCTTGGTGTAACTCTAAGGCAAAGACTCACAGTGAGCTGTTATTCTGATGGGTATAACTGATAACAATGATGATGCTATGTTTTTACAGTTCAGCAATTATTTCTATTCATTCTTGAACCTGGGCTGTGCTTCAAAACAGAAGTTAAGTAGAGTCACCACCTGTTCATCTTTCAGCCAGACAATCTGCTTTTTTAATCTTTTAATAAAAACCCCCTCTTCAGCAGAAGTCAGTTTGTTTCCCTGGCTGGCATCTGATTCCTGGCTCATTTTCTAGCCAGTGGCATCTCCTCCTTCTCCTCCTCCTCCTCCTCCTCTTTGCATCTTTGCTTCCGGCTGCTCAATGTAACACTTAGCACATGATGTGGCATCACTGGAAGCTGTTTTTAAACTATTTGAATCCAACCGTAGTAGAGTGAGAGGGGAGATACGGACTTGAGAAAATTGGATGCATAGGGAGAAGGCATTTCTATGAAATTTTCAACTTGTTCCTGCTCTTCAAAAATAAGTTGTTAATTAATGTATGTAATATATCTGTATGTTGCTAGAGATTATACTAAGTGTGTACATAAAAGGCACAGACATAGTGAATGTGTATAATGGTGATTTCTGGGGCCACAGTTTCTGGTGCCCAATTTCAGACACTTAAAAGGAGCTACTAAGGGGACTTGAAGTTCCTTGATGGTGTTCCAGGACAAGCATTTGCTGTTGCTGCTATTATTTGAGGATACAGTTTTAGTATATGATCTCTCACATGTACCTGTGTTTACATTGTCGGGGAACTGGACAGAAAAACTTTTGAGACCTTTTCAACCCTCACCTTCAGTAGTGCTTTGGGTGTGCACACACATATGTCAACTGTATATTGATATAAAAACTGTGGAGAGGTTTGAATAAAAATCCATATTTTCCCCTGACTTTCTTGAATGCTACTGCTAGCTGATTTTGGATGTAATACAACTTAGGCAATCATGGAGCTGGCCTGCATGTATCTACTCTTATTAAACTGCATTTAGAGAGGGCTTTGAGGCAGGTGAATGGTTAAAAAAAAACCCAGTCTGTCAGACTGGTGGCCATGGCAGTAATTCGGGAAAACTCCCAAAGAGGCTTGAAGGCTAATATATGCCTTGGGGATGACAGGTCAGATATCCAAGTTGCTATTGGTGTCTGTGGGCATGTTGTAAGTTAAGGATTTTGCTAGCACACTTTGTTCAGGTGGGCCTTACCACTTTATAATTTGGTGCTAGTTTTCACAATTTCTTTTGCTACAGTTTTTTGCATTTCAGTCTAAACTCTCTCTGCTGGAGCTGGCTGCAGCAGTTGGATCATGGAAGAAAATTAGGAGTTTGAGGACTTTGATGTCTGAGATTTGTATTGCAAGCTGCTGTTTGTGTTGTTCCACAAAATACGTGTGTATTTGCTGTGGCTCCAATGCAGGGGTCTACAAAGACCCATGAGGGTGTCTTGTATTCTGTTTTGAACTGTGAGTTCCAACTGGATCATTTGGAATTTATAATTTTGTTGGGTTTATTTTTTACATGAATTATGCTGTTGTATGCTAGGAAGCTACTTAACTTTCAAATCTATTGCATCTTAGAAATAGTACTTAGACCAAAACTAAAATTAAATAGAGGATGGGTATGGGAGGAGTGCTTTCACTGGAAATTGAACAAGATAAAATTTTAAAACCCTACAGTGATGTAAAAATTGTCCAGATGCACTCTTTAGGCTTTTAGTGGTGTGAAGTGCTTTTATAGGACAGTGCATATGTTAATTATAGAATGAATCCTTCATATTTATGTAATGCCTGTTGTCTAAGGCTATAAAAACACTTAAAAGGTGATCAAGTCTTTTGCTCTCTAATTTTAGAGAGAGATGTCTTGCCCTAGATAACAGAGCATGTCAACTGGGGTGTTGTCTGTTTTACAAAATAACTCCCAAAACACACAAAGTATGTTTAGAGAGGAGACATTGTTTTATTCTGCGCAGGGTGCAAGGTGGAATATTTCCACAAATCAAGCACACCTACTGTAATTCTCTTCAATATTTATACATGAAAGTTAACATACCACACCTATCTAATACATACTCATTAGGCTGACTAAGCACTCTCTTCTTCCATTGGTCTGTATTTTCTCTGCTTCGATTTAAAGCTAGTGTGATTTTAATTCACTGCGCATGCTCAAAAGGAGGGGTGGGGTAGTCCTTTCATCCCTCAATTGGGTTGGTGGTCGCAATCTCCCCCTGCAGTCTTTACCTTCCCCCTAGTTACTGTGTCTCCTGTTGTTTTCATGGTTGTTGTGGCATCCCTTTACCTTTATGACCTTCACTGTAGGAGGATGTTCCTGTTACTGGTCCTTGAAGTGCTACAGCTTTGCATTCTTTGAGGAGATGCTAGTTAGTGAAACATGTGCTTGTTAGTGAAGTATGCAGTGCCAGTACCCTCTTATCTGGCCTTAGCATTATCGACTACCTTGAAGATTCTACAATTCTCATATGCTAGTTTCCACTCCTAACTGTGATCACTTCTTAGCTACTAATAACTCCTATACTATTTCTGTTTTATTCAAGAAAAAAAAATGGTTTGAGGTAACAGGGGACAGGTGGTCCATCCCCACCACAATTTATAACCCTAGGTAAAAATCTTTATGGGCCTTATCTTCCTGCTGTGCCAAGGACAGATGACATGTGCCAGCACTGCTCCTGGCACTCCAACACGCTCGAGCAGGAATCACACACTGCACCTGTGCAGTAGCTCTCAGTGGCGATCCCTACCAGCTAAAAAGCATTAGAGCTCCCTGATTTTCAGCAGTACCCTGCACTGTGTGGACATTAGTGAAAAAGCTTCAAATTTTTTTGGGGGAATAATCTCAAGAACTTCTGAATCATAAACCTAGTCAGTTCGGGGGCTCAGGTCAAATGTGAGCTGGTGATGTGATATCTGTCAAATGGGATGTTTCACCTTCAGCCATTTGTGTGCTTGAAATTACCCTGTGAATCTTAGCTTTCAAAGAAATAGGTAAATGATGAGACACACTGTAGCTTTGCAAGTCCTCTTACTGGGAGGAGAACTCATCATTTGGGCTCACACGGACAAATCGATGTGTGGGCTTTCATAAAATTGATAGGGTGCCCTTGTAAGCCTGTTGTCCTTGAGGGAGTTCCTGCAGTTTCTCACCATCTTCAAACAGAACGTGACTGGAAGAAATGTCGATTAAACTGAAGCCCCTCCAGGGCAATGCTTTTGTTTATTACGAAGCACTGATGTATGAAATAACAGTGCTATAATCATCTGTAAATGAACCACGAACTAGGAGAACATCCACGAGCATTTTATAATGAGGTGTATTCTCTAAAGTTGCAGTTGTCCTGAATAAATCAATAGCCCATGGAGTGCACTTTTATTTTAGTCCTAAATGTGCAAAAGGCAGTTTTAAGTGGCTCTGCTTTTGAGAGCACAGACTTTAAAACTTCCTGACTCTAGCCATTTTCAATGCCTTAAGTTGTGCACTAAATAAGTAGGAATAAATTTCCTGAAAATGTTGCAGGCCTTTCACCTTTATCTGCTGTGACTTATTCAAAGGAGGAAAATAATTACGGCTCCTTGTTTCAAGGAGCATTGTTCAGTGTACCGATGTTTAACGACTCTTCGGCTAAATACCATTCCTAGCTCATCACTTTTGAGCCATTTGTTGTTTGTCCAAGGTGCTTAAGAAGGAAAAAAGAGAAGAACAAGAGAAAGTAGAGGTAGCTCTAAAGTGTATGTTGATGTTTCAGCACAAAGATTGGGCAGTAGAGGAATTACTAGTTTTGTTGCTTTAGACATCTGCAAAGAAGTTGTCATATCATCAAGACTATAAACACTCCTGTGAATAGTGTTCACTTACCAGTTTGCTCTCTCTGCAGGATGAGTATCTTCTTGCAAGCCTTCACACTTTTCTGCTTATTGTGATCCTCAACTGCTCCTTTCCCCCATCCTGTTCCTTCACACCACAGATTGCTTCCCATAGCCGCCTTGGTCTCTGTTGATTCATCTATCCCTTTCCCCATTTCACTTTAATACAGTCCTTTCATTTTGCATCTGTTGATTGCCAGCCACCTTTGCCTAGGTCTAGTGAATCCTTTCCTTTTGATTGAAAGTGCATAATAGGCTCAGAATACCCCACCCCACCCAAAATTAATTCCTTCTCCCGTGCCCTATGATTCCTTCTTGGGCCAGTCGTCTTGCCCCCTGCTAACACCTCTGTTCATGGGGAAGCACCTTTCTGACAACCCTCTTTTCAGCAGAGAACTTCACCATGGTCCCCTGAGAGTAGCCAAGCAAGAGAGGATGATGTGTATAGCATACCTGCATGGTGCTTTCCTAGGACTAGTGTACTGTGGTCCTTCATAAGCCTGCAAACCCTTGGTGGCCACAGCTGAATTTACTGCCTAAAGCTTTTCTACTACAGAATATCTGAGAGGGTAGGGAAATGCTCTACTTTGGATGTCTGGGATGTACAGTAAGTGTTGTATGCATTAGATTTCAGTCAGTTAAGGGAGGCTGTTCCCCTTCATGTTATTTGAGCCAGGTCAGATGAACTTGTCTGCATCCATGTTACATCCTGCTGTGGTCTCTTTTTTGTGTCATGCAAAGGAAGCTCCTGTTTTTCCTCAGAGCTGTGCCAAAGGCTGTCTCAGCTTACCCTGTGCTGACAGGGCACCTGCTGCATGAAAGGCAGTCCTGGAGTGGTGTTGGGTAACTGCACTGATCTGTATGTCTCCTAAGCTTGGAACAGGCTTTGTGCTGGACTGACGTATGTGCTTAACAATGACAAGGGTGCCGAAGTGTACTTTTGCACTTAAGAGTAGAAAACTGAGAGGCTGCAGCAGGTTTTAGTTGTATCCCTAGTATTGCTGCATACCAGGATATTAAATGTTTTCAGTTCTAATGAACACTATTTCATGAAAATGTTGCTTCGGTGGTTTTAGTGAAACTGTAAGGAGCTCTTTTCATCTGCCTACCTAGGATCTGCCTTTAACCAGTGGTGGTTCTCCCTTGATTGTTGAGGTCTTCTAGTCCTTTTAAGTCTAAAGGGTATATGATATTTATGGTAGAGGTGGTGGCAAGTCGCTTCTCATCTAAACAAGTGAATTCCCTATATGGCATAGATTTGTTACTGCTGGATCCTCGCTGGGAGAATGTAAGTCAGAGCAAGATTGCTGACGACAAATAAATCAATTGATGACAGAGGAATTTATGGTCCATCACAGAAAATAGAATGGGAGCTCTGATTTATATATTTATTTGCTTTAATAAATATGAAAAAATAAAGTGTGACATTATTCATAGGAGCCCTGGCGGTGAATGATGATGGTGCAATCTGTACATATCTGCCCAGTAGATGAGTCTTTCTTGGGAAGAAACTAATGGACAATGGACAGCATTTTAAACATACAAGTGGTTTTTAAAAGTGTGTGTGTATGTAGGGGATGGTGTTTGTATGACAATATACCTTGACAATAAGTATAAACACATATGAGTAGGAGACAGGTCACCTGTTTCTCTCTCAGACGTTTTACGTAATCCTACTTTTTTTTGTTGCTTGGCCATTGGTGTAAGCCAGTGTGTTGTTCCCAGTCCATGCTAGTTCTGTCATTCCTATGACACAGAATCTCATCACTGATACAACATACCTAGACATTTAAACATTGACCAGAAAGCAGAGGAGGTGGAAATTTTTTTTCCCAACTTGTCATAAGAAAATTAAGTTGCTCCGATATCTAGAAAATCAGATGGGAAACATGCCAGCTCATGGACACAGAGTACATCTGGACTGGAGGGACTTGTTTGATAAAGGGATGTGGGAAGGCTGGCATCCTTTTGGGGCTGGTGTGTACACTCTGTGATGAGTTGTTGTTGTGGAAGGTTCTGGGGCAAAGCATTCCTCTTTGGGGAGAATGGCAGAATCACTTTCCAAGTCCTTGGTTTCTGTTCTGGTACATGGGCAGCATACCTGACTGTTGCAGAGCAAGGGTTTTGGGGTGGGAAGGAGTAGGAAAGGGAGCTACCTTCTAGAAGCCTGTTAACCCTAAGCGTATAGTCTGCTGCCTAGCTTTGCATTTTCACACTGTTGCTGAATTACAAATGGAGAAATATCTCTGATATTGTACCACACCAAGAATGGAAGATATGAATTCACATCTCCAGCTGCATGCTACGCTTGATTTAAGTTCTCATACCCAGGTTTCTTGGTAAAAATATATAGTATATTTAACCTGATTTTTCCTAAATCTGAGAGAATTTGGTATTTTTTAGCTCATCTATGTTTATGTCCATGTAACCTGAGATGGAAGAGAAGGTTGGGAAAGTTTTAAGGTATGGAAAGTGGAGATCACAGAAAAATCATATCCTAGGAGTCACTCTACAAGCATTGCACAAAATCTAGGGCTTATTTCCTCTATTCTTAAGTGGGATAAAGCAGTTTAGCTGTAGTAGCAGCTGGTAACGATCTGGTCTTTTATTTGGGAAGGAGGGAAGAGGAAATAGAACAACAACCTTCACTGAAAGGAAAAGGGGATGCTTTTTTTCAAAGGGAATGATCTCAAAGGATAGGGAGCATTTCAGTCGATGTCTTCACATATTTTTGGGTTTCCTTCAGTAGCTGTTTTCAGGTAATGATCACAGCAAATTCCCTCTGAGCTGATTCTGCAGTTTCTTGAGAGCTGCCCATCACAGATATTTCTTCTTGGAGTGTCTTTAGAAGACACGTTAAACAGGGAAACACATGTTGAGACTTTGCAGTCCTCCAGATGCTAGTGCTCTGCTGGTGTGGTTCAGCAGCAGGACTGATGTATTACCTCGCCTTGTCTCACACTCGAGATGTGTAATCACTGAAATGCCTTTATTAAATAGCAAACAAAAGGCAGGGACTGGTACTTGGAGAGCAAATCAGGCCACGGGACCAATACTTTTCAGTTGTGACAGGCTCTTAGCACTGTCTACTGCAGCAGCCAGAGCTTTATCACACATGTGAGATCAACACATCTGGACCCTCCCCATGTATTTTTCCTGTGATGCCTTCTGGTATTCTTTGTCTTTATACCCAGCACCAGACAGCCTGCTGTCTCCTGGGCTTAGAGAAAATGTGTGCTGCCCCTCTGGCATGAAATGGGACATTTAACAGGGATGTTTTCTGGCGCTGATGCATAGTTTTATCATCATCAGTGCAACTAAAGTTAGGGAGAGTGAGTGCTGGTTTTAATTCTTGATTTGCAACTGTTTTGAAGGCTCAGGGCTTGTATGACAGATTTAACATGTGGCTCTTTATTATAAAAATAGTGAGGACATATCCACCTGTTCCTTCAGATTTGGGCTGACCATATATCCTCTTTTGTGGAGCACTTATTTCCTGGGGAATGATTTCTGTTATTGCCACTGTTAATAAGATAACTGCTAATTAGGGATCAGTCCCATCTCTTTCAAACAGGTGCCCTGTGTGTACTGCATGTGGAAAATATGGATGTGAACTTGGAGTTTTGAAAGGTCACCTCTGAGGTGCTCAAAAAGAGCTGATAATCTCAGCTTTGGGGCATAGCAGATGGCTGAAATACCTACAAGGTCTCTTAGGCACTGAAAATCAACGCAAATCTTATTTATACAGTTTGTTTTGTGAAGACTAATCTTACACACACTAGAGCACATGTTACACTTGACTTGTTTGAGATGTCCCTGGGCAAATCCACTAAGGACAGCAATGGGTGAACTTGTGGATAGGCAAGCCGGGGCTCATGTTTTACATACTGTGCTTTATGGAGGGATGCTCCCCTGCTTGCTATACCAGAGCTCTAAAACAGTGGAGTGGGTTCGCTGTCTTCTACCTTCTGTACTAATTGAAAAAAGGCAGCTTCTGAATTGGATTACCTTTTGCAATAACATTTGTGAAGTACTTAAATGACACATTTACAATCACGCTCTTCTTTAAATTTAAATCTTCCCCGTTCAGATAGTCACAGCTCAAAAGTCCTGCTCAAGGCAAAAGCATGCCATAAAAACCTAATGCAAGATAGATGGCCCCTCCTGGCTGCTGATTGATGAGGACTGGGTCTATTTGAATAGTTCACACAGACTGCATTTTTCATTGCCTTTAGGCACCTCTTATAGATCTTTCATTCTCTTTTTTTATGTTGTTCCTTCTCATAGTTATTGTAGTCCAAAGTAAGTTAACCAACACTTATCTAAGGTGCAGAAACTACTGTAGATAAGGATTTCTTGAGTTTACCTACCAGCTTTGACCAGGGTTATTTTACACCTACATAGGTGATTTAGTAGCTGGTTTTGCAGTTGACACCAGTTAGACTAACCTAGCTCCTCAGCATAGGAGATACTAGCAGTATAAAGATAGGTGTTGCAAGTGTACCTCTCTTTATAGTGAGAGTAATCTTGGAGATGTTTAACACCAGTAGGCTGACTGCCCGAGATCACATAGCTCCTCAAATCTGCTGGGATGGGAAGGTGAAGAAAGTTAGTGTTGGGAGGAGCCAGATAATCAGTGCTTTCCAAGCAGTGGAGAACTCTGTGTACACTTAATCTCTTTCTCCCCTTTAAATCTCATTTCATGCCAATATTATGGGGGAAAGATTTTTGGAATTTAACATGAGTGGCTCCTTTACGGTTCTGTAAAAACTCTGATGTTTCTAATTGCTAATCACTAGTGAAAAACATGACCAGTAATTTTAAATCCTAATAATCGTGCTTTCCCCAGACTCCTGTGTTCACAAAATAATCTTTTACAAAAACTGATGCAGTACCATTAACAGGTATTTTTCATGCACTTTTGTTTTATATATACGTGGCCTTTCACACTCTTAGTGCACACATGGGTGCTTTTGATGAAGCAGGCAGCTGTCTTTGAACTATTTGAAATAACTGAACAGATGCATGACTCTGCCACACATCAGTTCAGTGCAAGGCATCCCTCCTGTGCAGCATAAATCAGGAGACTTCAGGAGCAAATATACAGTGCTAGACTTCTCATTTCCTCATTTATCTTTGCCACATTGTACCCCCCTGGGGGGAATAATATTTTGATGGGTGAATAAGGTACCATTAACTTTAACATTATCATCAATCATCATGACAAAGGAGGACAAGTAGTCTTTGTACCTGTTTTTGCCACTTGTTTAGTCATCAAACCCTTTGCAAAATGAGTGTAAAACACTACTTTATTAAGGCTGTGGTTCCGTGATACAGATTTTTGACAGCAGTACCTGTTTTAGGTACTGCCGCCGCTACCTTGCACCCCTAAGGCACAGCAGCATCTCCATCCACTGCTCTGTGCAACCGCACATGCTGCCACCCTGCTCAGGGCGCCAACCTGGCTCACCTTTTTAGAGAAAAAACAACAGAAAACACATTTTGGGGAGGGAAGTAGTGGGAGGGTAGTTTTTCTAAAGCTGCCTCCATTCCCTGGTCCTTTTCACTACCTGGCTTTGTGAAGAGCTGACCTGGCACCCACTGAGAGGAGTGGGCTGGGCTGAGGGCAGGCATACTTGTGGAGTGGGAGAGGAGGTGGAATGGTTTTAAACCAGCATTTTCAAAAAGCAGTGAATTGTACCGGGAAACTAAAGCCTAATTTTGTAACCTGTGTAAGTGTTCGTAGTGCTTCAGTGCCAAGGACGTAGAGTAGTCAGGATCCTTTGTTGACAGCTTTTGTAATAGTCCTTTTGGTTTCTCCTTGTTAAGACTTCTTGAGGGGAAGAAAATCATCACGAGAAGCAGGGTGTATTGCACAGCAGCAGGGCACAGTAAGGTTGTGGGCCAGCACTCTCAGGGGAGTGTGAAGTTCAGGGGCTCGCTCCAGGTCTGCTGCCCAGCTGAGAATTGAGGCAGCACCAACTAATTTTTATCAAGTGTCTTTTTCAACAGTAGCCTTTCATGATGATGTAGTACGAAGAATTCTGCAAATATCTTTCCTCCTCTTTTTGCTTTCAGAAAGTCACTGCAGATGTGTCAGATTACGGCTGTGCTTTTCAAATGGATTACTATACTTCACAGAGGGATAGATTATTCACTGTCTATCAGCCTTGGGTTTTTCATTTGAACTAACATCCTGCCTTTTCGTCAAGCATAGCTTTTCTCTCCATGAAAGTGGGGCAAATGATGAGCAGATACTACTGCATTGGCGTTTACTAAGTTGCTGCTTAGGGGCAATTTTCTTGCTTGCTCCTTGGGTGAACGTGGTACGATAACAATCTTTAATCTGGTAGAAAAACAAAATGTCATGCTTCCCCAGATTCCTCCTCAGTAGCATTACTTTTTGCTCACTTATGTTCTCAATGTGCACAAACACTTAGGAGCCCATGCAGCAGAAAAATTTTCCAAAATAATGCCCCTTTATAATACGTTAGGAGTTCAGGTCAGGATTTGGCAACTAATTTCCAGGAGGCCCCAGCAAAGAAGCACTGTTTACTTAGCCATATAATTTGCTTGTATTGCTCACAAAGCTCATTCTCATGCTGAAAAGGCAACCAAGGAAAGAAATCCTTCTGTGGTAGGTTTGGGAATTTTATAGACTATTCTAAGAGGACAAATAAGAAGGGATCTGGCCAAAGCAGAAGACAGCAATTAATGGTATAAAGAAGGTAAATAGGATGAATGCAGGCACCTGATCGTCTGACACAAGGGGACAGTCAGTGAAAGTAAGAAACTGGAAAACAACGTAAAGAAATTCATAGCCCTGCGAAGCAGCTGTCCTCTGAAGCTCCTCACCACTACCAGACAAGGAGGCCAAATAGCTAGGTCTCTGAAAGTCACTAAACCATGCTGGATAACAGGCATGTCAGATGATAATGGGGAATACTATAGCTCACCGAGACTGTAGGAAGGGATACAGTCTCCTAGGTTTCAGAGTCTGGGCTAAAGTCTTGCTGCTGTGGATTCAGATGACCTTCCCTGGGAGCAGGTTATGCCTTATTCGAAGAGCTCTGGGATCTGTTCACGGTAGCTGCTGGTGGAGGCAGAGTGCTTCCCGGGACAGAGGACTTCCCAGGATTGCTTGTCAGCAAGCAGCGGGGTAAGGATGAAAAAGCCTGGGACCCACCACTTTGTTCACCACTGTTTCAGACACAATCAAGGAAAATGAGTCCTCCCTTAACTGGGGATAAGTCAAGCAAGAAAGTCAAGGAGGAAGAGGCTGGTAGCAAAACCAGTAAGGTGACCTGATCTAGCTGCACCTGCTTTGAGCAAGGGATTGAGCTAGGTAACTTTCAGAGGTCCCTTCCAACCTAAATAATTTTACACATCTGAGCCTGTGAGTTACCACAGTACCTTGGAAATGCTATAGCTGCAACTGCTTGCTTGTGACTAGGTTTGGGCTTTGTTTTTTGTTTTGTTTCTTTGTTGTTATTTTGAGGGATACCCAACTTGAGTCTCTCAGATTAGCCAGGTAAGTCAGCCACCACATCCCCCTTGCTTCCCTTTGCTATTGAGGGAGAAGGGCTCCTCTACTCAGAGTGTGAGGTGTTGAATCGCCTGCAGCTCCTTTCTCTGTGCTGATCGTAGAGGGTGTCTGAGGAAGGGGGACAGCTAGCTGAGAGGCCTTGACCTTCCCTTCCCCCTTCCCCTCCATGACTTTCTTAGCTTTTGACACACGTTTTTTCTGAATGCTTTCTCTGGAACAGGAACATTTATCAGCTGAGCCATGTCAGACTTGCCATACTCTTACTTTCTGCACACTTTTTCTTCCTCTCCCCTTTTTCGTTCTCTGTCCCTCCTAACCATGCTAATGTTAAGTTAATTAATTCTTATTAGTAAGTTAATATTAATTCTTAAATAGCGAGTGTTGAAATCTGTGGAATTGTCTCGTGCTGCTTTGTGTGTCTGGACAGTCCGTTACAACAGCTGACCAGGTTTTGAAATCTTGAGCACTGGGAGTTGAATAGAGCAACTTGGTTCAAGGGAGTGGTGTTAATCTGCTAAGGATGAGCACAGTAACCTGATGGTGTTGAGAAGCATTTTGCATCTTGGCTGATTAAGTCTTTAAGAATTTACACAAAGAGAGGAATGGATCCATGCTACTTCTAAAAAAAATCAAGGAGACAGATTTGCATGCCCAAATGTGGATGTTTTAGGCACCTGGATTTCCACGTTGAAGCTCATTGTTTCTGAATCAGCCTGCAGAAGACCCTATAGCCAGTTTCTATCTGGCCATAAAATCCAGCCTTTGAAGCAAGTAATGCAGCACAAGATCCATCATGTGCTCTCAGCATATGGCACGACAGAGCATTTTGCTGTTGCAAATCAGTATAATCAGCCCTGCAATACCCTGCCTCCTTCCTATATAGTACACTTTAATACACAACAGAGAGGAGTTAGCTTCTCAGTGAAGATTTGGAAGAAAAACATTGGCCTTGCTGGAGGTACATGGACAGCGATCATGAATGTGCCTGAGCCTGGGTGTTTCTCTAGTCCTCTCTGCATGTGCACCAGGGGAAGGCTTGGCAAGCGTTCACCTGCATTGAGATTCTGAACCAGACTCACAGCCATTGCTAACGGATGACTGCAGTCTCTGGCTGAGCTGGCAATGATGAATTGAAGCCCTTGAGATACAGGACTTAGCAGATGCAAGTGACCTTAACTGACACAGAAATGAAGCCTTATCTGCATCAAAGAGGGGGTTCAGCTCATCATCATCAGCTGTTACAAACAGCAGAAAAGGAGAAAGGTACAGAAACTAGCCAAGGTAAAGTTTACCAAAATAAGGCAGCTAGGAAGAAGCCTGGCCTTTTTTTTTTTTTTTTTTTTTTTTTAAAATCCAACAACCAGAATGCTAACAAACATTTAAGATGTCATGTGAGTCAGGTGGTTTTTTTTAGCTATTCTTCCTTCAAATATTATTTCCCAAACATAGTCTTTGCTCTGTGCCTGCTTGGGTTTTGTGCTTTTTCTGTTTTCTTACCATCCTCTTTCAGTGTTTCAGCTTCTGCCTTTACCTTCTCTTTGCCCTGATGTGTTTAGGGCTTGGTTCTGCATATAGATGGAATAGTGGGTTGTTACCCATGTTAGTGGGTTGGTCAGTCAGCACTGGCCACTGCAGGCTATCCTTTATTCACAGGCAAGAAAAGAAAAAACTTCCTTCTCTGTCACCAGCATGCTGAGGCCTTACCTCACAGAAACTAGGGGGATTCCCACAAGTTTCCAGGTACAGAAATTGTCTCTTACTGCATGTGCCTATATTGTGCCTAGCAGAACAGGATGTTGAACTTGATTGGAGGTGCTGAGTATAATCAAGGTAGAAAATACTAAGTGTCACTTTTCAGGCTAGAAGTATGTTTGGGACATGCATGTGAACTTCTACGTGTTGATGGAAGCTGTTCTTGCATTTGCAAGGGGCAAGGTATGGAGCAGGTAAGCCTGGTTTGTGTCTTGTTTTCTCTGCATGTATGTGAAAGAAGCAGCCTTGTAGGAATCACTGCAATACCAAAGCTGGAATGCAGGTAATTACGCATGGTGGTAACTTTAAATTTCTGGGTAGTCTTGTTGCCTTACAGAATCTTCACACAGGCATAAAATTTGGCTCAGACATAAGGATTTTCATGAATGTTTCTTCTGTTTAATCTGTACAGTGGAAACTGTAGTTTAATTTGTTTGTGGGGCTATTCTCCCTGTGGCTGTTGGAGACTGGTGCTTATTTCCCTGATAGTAGTGGCACAGCAGTGCTTTCCTGTGTTTCCCTGGATGATTGGTTTGCTGGCAAAGGCTGTCTGGAGTAGTAGGTCAGTGTGAAATGAGGGCTTTTTCTTTGCTCTCATCCGAAAAGGCTGTACCTAGATGCTTGCTTCCAACAGGAGGAGGGGGAAAGCAGAGGATAGAAATGAAATGTGAACAAGACTGTGTTCGAAGTGAAAAGTGTTAAAGGACAGGAATGTCAGGAAAGCACTATTTCCCTCGATGATTGATTGCTCTTCAGCACGCGGTCATGCAAGAGCACGTCTCCTATAACAGAAGCACTGTGTGCTTTGCAGCACCCTTGATCTGAAGACCTCAAAGAGCACTGTGAACTCAGATGAGTTAAATCTGTGGCAATTCTATGAGAGAGATGCAATCATCTCTGTTCTACAGACCAAACAGGAAGAAAAGTTCAGGTGCTTACCCAGAATCAGTAAGTCATTGACAAAG
This sequence comes from Ciconia boyciana, assembly GCF_034638445.1. Classification (NCBI taxonomy): domain Eukaryota; kingdom Metazoa; phylum Chordata; class Aves; order Ciconiiformes; family Ciconiidae; genus Ciconia; species Ciconia boyciana. The sequence goes on along the minus strand of NC_132939.1, from coordinate 20,513,094 downwards.
GCAGGACCTGAATGGGAGCTCTGACTCCCAGTCAAGTATGCAGACAGAAATTAGCCACAATGAAGCTATTAAGCTGGGCTCCGCCCTTGCTTATGTAGTTGAACAAATAAAACTTTTTCTTCTGAAGCATTGAGCACCTACTAGCTCCCATGGAAACCTGCTGGAGTGGTGGTAGTTCAGCAGTTGTGCAAATCAGACTCTTGAAAAGCAAGAGATGTTGTACGATTGGTTATCTTAGACCCATTGATCCTTCTTAAAATAAATGTTGCATTATGCACAATATTACACAGAAGAAACAGCCTCAAGAGGGTAGAGTATTGGCAAGCTTTCTGAGGCCATTTGGAGGGCACAGAGCAGCATAGGATCAAAGTTGAGTAGAAGAGACAGGAGATAAGGAAATGACTGCAGAGATGGTGAGAAAGGCGAATGAGAAATACCAGAATGGTGGCAGAAGGGGACAAGTTTGGTCTCAGTGCAGAAGATAGTGGGAAGATGTGTGCATGATAGCCTGGGAAAAAAACCCAAACAACCCCTACCTTTAAAGAAGTACATTAATTATGCAGTAGAAGAAAGGAGAATTTTGGTGAGGCAGCACAGCCCTGGGGATAGGAGGGCTACTCAGGAGCACAGGACCTTGCATTCTCTTGCCTCCTCTCCCAGTGATGTACCAACATTGTGCCCTGCCTATATGCTGTGTGATGGTGCTGTGATCTCAGCTGAGTCCTCCAGGTACTGCTCTAATAAAGTAAGAACAGTCATTTCCCTAGATCTGTAATCAGTGGATTGAAAAAGAAGGGGAAAGAGTAAGAGGCAGGTGAGAACTGTGTAGCTTTGGTTGTGTTCTTTATTCTTATAGCCAAAATTTTACCCTGAAAGTGTTCCAGAAATGAATCCTTGTCAGCTGACATAAATCAAAAACATTTTGTTCCCCATTCTTTCTCTTTTCCCCCTGCATCACTAATGTGTAGCAGATGTAAAAAGAAGACAGAATCATAATGTTTCATATTATACAGGGGAAATCAGGTATTAGCTGGTTTCAGACTGTGTTTTGCCATGACCTGTGAAGATTGTTGGAAAACTCTGGCTGTTTGGTTTTTTGTATTTGTTGAAAGAAAAGTAAGTAAATGTATCTGTGTGAGAGACTGGGTGAGTGCATGTGTGGGGTGAAGGGGGAACTGAAACCTGTGTTGTTTGTTCCTGCTGGTGTATCAGGGTTAGACTCCTGGGCTGTGACGGGAACCCTGAAGAAACCTCCTTTGAGGACTTCCTATTGGACAATGCACAGCATCATCCTGTCATTGGAAATTTATCATTTGGATGGAAGTTGTGCGTTTCTGCCGCAGTTTAAATAGATCCTCTTTCTTACTTACCGTAGAGCTTTACTACCAGGGACTCCCTTTGTGGAGTTACTTAATAGAGCAAACAGCCTCAGGAGAACAATTGCAGTGCTTGTGATGCAAGAACCCCAGTCTAACATTTTTACATTGTCTTGGGTTTTCCCATATGGCCTGGAATAAGTCAAATAGCCTCTCCATGCCTCAGGTTGTCAGGAATGGGATGTGGAAAGTGGTACTACTCGACTTGGTGGGCATAGGATGATAAAAGTATTGCAACTGGTGAGGTATCCAAAGATAAAAGCTTTTATCTGACCCAGTAAGTATTTCTGCCTACTCCCAAGATGCTTACGTTGTATTCCTTATTTAAGTTAGGTATGGAGGCTTTTGTAAACCAGTTCCTTGCAACCTGTGGAAAACCCCAGCAAGGGAACAGAAAGCTGCTGAGTGGCTCCCCAGTGTTCAGTCCTAGCACTGAAAAAAATCCAAGGGGATTTCCTGTGTCAGGATTTATTTTCTTGGCTCTTCACATGTGGTGGACATGCAGTTTACTATTCTGGTTAGTCCTGGCTTTTTAGCTGCATCTCAGAAAAGAACTACCAGCATCAGTGATGACTTACAAGGGAGCAGGAGGGTCTACTGATCATTGGGATTAAAGATCAGAGACTTCAAATGGCAGCGCACAGATCTGTGTTTATCCATGGATCAGTACTGAGCGTGAACCCCTGAGCATCCTCAATACATAGGGACATAATTGTAGGTGACTTCAGTAAGTCCACAGTGAAACACTGCCTGAGTAACCCAGGATATGGGGAGCAAGCACTTCTGTAGATCAGGACTGTCTGATTTCATCAATTTGTGCTGGGCCTACCCTAGCTCTTGCTTGCTTTAAGCCTGGGTCTGACAAGTACTGTGATCTACTCAGTTATTAGAGAGCCAACAAGAATTCCAACCTAAGATTTCAAGGCACTGAAAAATAATCCTTTGCCCTCATGAAATTAATTCAGGAAAGAAATTATCTTCCAGCTGACTACTTCTTTGCACAGCTCTCTTAAGCACTTGATCTTCATAAAATATGGACGGATGTGATCTTTGTAAGTTCTGCTTCTTCCTAAAAAAGGACACAACCCTGAGTAGGGGCATCCCTGGGGAATGAACCTGGGAGCTCTGGATCAAAAGGAACAAATCTGCCTTGCTTGTGCTAAATGAATATGTGTGTATTAGCTAGAGGCTTGCAAGTGTCTGTGTTCAGACTACCCTTTAAAGAAGAACAAGGAGCCACAATGTGGCAGTTCATTTGTATCTCAGACTTGATTGCATCATAGTCTTTCAAACCTTCATCATTCTGGGTGCCACTACTTTGTGGTGGAGCAGATGCTGACCTGAGCCCTTTGAGCTGGAAGTCAGGAATTGTTTCTGTCTAAGCCAAAGCGTAGCTGGTGTGGTGACAGCTCATTCCTTAGCCCTGACATGCGTGCTCTGACCACATGCAGAGAGTGCGGAGCAGAAGTATTGGACTTATGAGTGATGATAGGATCTTTTGAGCACTGAAATAGCAGAAGGTGCACTGGAAAATTGCAATGCTTTCCAATGGGATTAGAGATGCTCACTGCCTCTTAAGATCAGTTATGCTTGAGTATAATGTTCGCTGGGTAGAAAACCAGCTGGGTGGCTGGGCCCAAAGAGTTGTGGTGAATGGAGTTAAATCTGCTTGGTGGCTGGTCACAGGTGGTGTTCCCCAGTGCTCAGTATTGGGGCCAGTTCTGTTTAATAACTTTATCAATGATCTGGATGAAGGGGATTAAGTGCACCCTCAGTAAGTTTGCAGATGACACCAAGCTGGGCAGGAGTGTTGATCTGCTTGAGGGTAGGAAGGCTCTACAGAGAGACCTGGACAGGCTGGATTGACGGGCTGGGGCCAATTGTATGAGGTTCAACAAGGCCAAGTGCAAGGTCCTGCACTTGGGTCACAACAACCCCGTGCAACGCTACAGGCTTGGGGAAGAGTGCCTGGAGAGCTGCCTGGTGGAAAAGGACGTTGGGGTGTTGATTGACAGCTGGCTCAATATGAGCCAGCAGTGTGCCCGTGGGGCCAAGAAGGCCAATAGCATCCTGGCTTGTATCAAAAATAGTGTGGCCAGTGGGACTAGGGAAATGATGGTCCCTCTGTACTCAGCACTGGTGAGACCACACCTTGAATGCTGTGTTCAGTTTTGGGCCCCTCACTACAAGAGAGACATTGAGGTGCTGGAGTGTGTCCAGAGAAGGGCAACAAAGCTGGTGAAGGGTCTAGAGCAGAAGTCTTATGAGGAGCGGCTGAGGGAACTGGGGTTGTTTAGCCTGGAGAAGAGGAGGCTGAGGGGAGACCTTATTGCTCTCTACCTGAAAGGAGGTTGTAGCGAGGTGGGGGTCGGTCTCTTCTCCCAGGTAACAAGTGATAGGACAAGAGGAAATGGTCTCAAGTTGCACCAGGGGAGGTTTAGATTGGATATTCGGAAAAAATTCTTCACCGAAAGGGTTGTCAAGCATTGGAGCAGGCTGCCCAGGGAAGTGGTTAAGTCCCCACCCCTAGAGGTATTTAAAAGCCATGTAGATGTGGTGCTTAGGGACATGGTTTAGTGGTGGACTTTTGGCAGTGTTAGGTTAATGGTTGGACTTGATCTTAACAGTCTTTTCCAACCTATACGATTCTATGATTCTATGGAAGTATTTCCCCCTCAAAATGCTTGGTGGCCAGTGAGTACTGAGAAAGAAGGTATATGGCTCTTGTAAATGATAGTTGAGCCTGCCAAGTATTTGGTTTTACAGGTGAATTGGGGAACATAACTGGACCTCATAATGACATAGAGTGCATCCCTGTCCCTCACCATGGCTTGGATGTTTGGTCTCGCAGCTTCTGCAGTGTTATCAGGAACTTGGGCAGCTATTGTGAGAAGGAGATCAGGCAGCTGATGGAGATACTGCAGGAAAGCAGAGCGTTTCACAGCTGCAACATCAAGGCATATATAGGAAATCTGGATTTCCTGTGGCTAGGATCTCTGTCTCTGCTGCAGATCTGTTGTGCCACCTTGGGCAGATCTCTTTATCCCCCTGGATGTTGTCTGTTCCTGTCTTACTGCCGGGAGGGGACTGCATCGTGCCCTCTGTTTGTACAGCACCAGGTTGTACAAGCAGCTGGAGTCTCCCAGCACATCCATCACACTAATAACAATAGGATGGAGGGCGCCCATCAGAAATTTCTCCTTACCTTTTAGTTATTAATACATTTTCCTTTCTCTCTCTCTCTTTTCTTTTTTTTGTCTTCTTTCTCACTTGAAGGGGAAAAATAAGTCAGTTATCTTTTATTCCTTCTAAAAGAAATGAGTCTTGACAGGTCTGGAAATGTGTTTCCTGCAGTTACTCTGTGCACACAGGGGCTGTGCTGGCTCATTTATACACCCACATACCACAGCTCAGACATTTCATTAGCTTGGTATATATCTTTTGTTTGGAGTGATAGGCACATGAAAGTACAACAGGAACAGGGCTGGAGGAGGGAAGAGGGGAGGGAAGGGGATGCATTGCTGCCTGAAAATTGCTGTCTCAATGTTTTATTCCTTGCATATGCAGGACAATCTTCTTTTTATTCTTCTTACTGTTTACTAGCAGTGCTTTCTGTGTACAAGAGCTGACATGGACTCAGATGAATGCACTGTGGCCTGGATGGTGCTTGTGCCACTCAAACAAGGTTGATGTGTGATCTTGGCTGGCAGAGGAAGGGAGAAGGGCATGTAGGGGATTTTCCTATTGGTCAGGAGTGAAAGTGTACCCTGGAGAAAGGAGCATGAGGCAAATACTTGGCCAGCCCTCTCCTCCTCCCCAGCCTTGTCTCTGGTCACTCTTGCTTCTGGGTATCTCCTCCAGCAGGAGCTGATGTATGTTGGGCCCTGCACGGGACCGATGCCTGCAGGGTGACAGGCAGGAGGAGAAGGTGGGGGCAGTGCTGCTGTCTGATTTACATGCCCACAGCAGGGGCTGTCCTTGGCCAAGCGTATCCAGGGTGTTTGTGTGAGAACTGAAATGCAGTCGAGGCTGGTTAGATCAGCATAAGGCTAATTTTAAATCCCAGATACGCTGCCAGTCCTGTGCTGCATAGCTCCAGCCGTCCTGCTCCCTTTCATCTTGCCACGGCTTCATCTTTCCCTTTCAGAGTTGTCCCCCTATTGCTCAGTGCAATTCCTGGGTGACTGGTTTTTGTCCCCAAGCCCATTTGTGTGCTTGCAGCTCGTGTCCTGGAAATGTTTGCCCTTGTCAGATCTGACCCTCTCATTCAGCCAGCTACAGAGCCTGGCAGATCTAGGCCTCCTGCCAATGTTTTTACGGTGCTGTGGTCTCTCAAGCAAAAAGCCACTCTTTTCTGTAGGTAGCACAGGCTGACAGATGTTTTGACTTCTGCTTTTGTCCCTGCCTGGCTGTCTTGGAGACAGAAAAGGCACATTGAATCCAGCGCAGATGGGAGAGATGTCTGCTGGGATCTACCAAAGGTCACATGAAAACTGTGGAAGGAAGATATTAGTGCCATCTTTATTCTGTCCCTACCTCCATCCCCAGTTTGAGATGTTACAGGGAGGAGCCACTCTTGGTATGTCAGATCTCCATAATATAATCTAGCTTTGTTCTGTCCTGGCTCTTCTTTCTCTTGAAGAAAGAAGAGCACTTGACAGCACTCACGTTCTCCATGCCTATGTTTAAACAGAAATATTTGGGTCTCAGGGTTAGCAAGCTGCTCTGAGGAGCTGCAACTGTTCATGCTTCTCATTGCTCGGGGAATGACTGTCCACTTCGCTGACACTAGAGCTTGAACTCCAGTGCTTGGTGAGAGCCTCTCATTTGAGCTAAAAAGACTGTGTTTTGCAAATAATTTTTGCTGGGGGGGAAAAAACAAACCCCAAAGATCCACAAACTAAAAGAGCTGTAATGAGCTTATGTTTCCTGTGAATACAAGGGGACCTAGAACACACTCTAAAGAGCAGGGATTTGTTGTTACTCTAGAATCATTGCCACAGCTCATGCTGGTTAAACAATTCAAAGGCAGTTTGCAACCCAATCCCTTTGGTTTGCTGAATACAGGTGAGATGTTGGGATTCTTTTCCTGATGTCATGGATAGGAACTGCTGTGGAGAGCCACTTTTATGCTGTTGTCTTGGACCAAAAAATTACTGACCATAAGATCAACTTTATGGTGTTGTTTGGTTTTGGTTTTGGGTTTTTTTTGTTTTTTTTTTTTTTGGAAGCTTGCACCATAGTAAGAAAATTAATAGTGGTGTTCTGTGTGCAATGCCACAGATTATTTAAGGTGCTAATGCCTATTCAAAGCTGTTGGTTAATTGAACATCACAGTTATAGGCCTGATCTGCAAAATGCAAACAGGGTAATAGTTTTTATTTATTTCACAGGATTAAATTCCAATCTTTGGTCATGTTTATTGACTGAATATCTTGGGGCTCAGGGTTTTTAACATTTGGCAGTAAATTCTTAGCATTATGCTGAGAAAAAGAGGGATGGGTAGGATTCTTAAAATATTTCTCTGTTGTGTCCTCATCATCCTTCTGCACTGATGGCATTTGCTTGTTCACCAAATTGTTATCATCCTTGCACAAAAAGTATGTTTTCAGCAGATGTCTAGGCAGTGCTAAATTGTAGCAGGTCCATTGCTCTTTGGTACTATTTCTTCTTTAAAGTGCTAGACAAATGGTACTTAAACCTTTGAATCAAGGAATGGTTTTCAGAAGTGCCTAAGAGATTTAAGAGTGCGCTTCCCATTGGCTGCTAGTCAGACTTTGTGCTCTTTAACCTTTTTCGGTGCTTATAAGACATGCTTTCTTTCCTTCCCTCCCTCAAGGGTTTGCTGAATCTGTCTCTCCGAAGTACTAACATGGCCCCTTTAACTATAGCGTCTAAGTACTGTCCAGCCTCCAGTATGTTATCACAACAGCCTAGTACAGGAGAAGAGATCAGTGTCTCCATCTTACAGATGGGGAGTTAAGACATGAGGGAGATGGAGTGACTTTCCCACAGCATTCTCCTGGAGAAACTGGCTGTTCATGGCTTGGACGGGTGGACTCTTTGCTGGGTAAACAACTGGCTGGATCGCCAGGCCCAAAGCGTGGTGGTGAATGGAGTTTACTCCAGTTGGCAGCCAGTCACAAGCGGTGTCCCTCAGGGCTCTGTGCTGGGGCCAGTTCTGTTTAATATCTTTATCAATCATCTGGATGAGAGGATTGAGTGCACCTTCACTAAGTTTGCAGATGACACCAAGTTGGGCAGGAGTGTTGATCTGCTTGAGGGTAGGAAGGCTCTACATAGAGACCTGGACAGGCTGGATTGATGGGCTGGGGCCAATTGTATGAGGTTCAACAAGGCTAAGTGCAAGGTCCTGCACTTGGGCCACAGCAACCCCATGCAATGCTACAGGCTTGGGGAAGAGTGCCTGGAGAGCTGGCTGGTGGAAAAGGACCTTGGGGTGTTGGTTGACAGCCGCCTGAATATGAGCCAGCAGTGTGCCCAGGGGGCCAAGAAGGCCAATAGCATCCTGGCTTGTATCAGAAATAGTGTGGCCAGCAGGACTAGGGAAGTGATTGTGCCCCTGTACTCAGCACTGGTGAGGCTGCACCTTGAATACCGTGTTCAGTTTTGGGCCCCTCACTACAAGAGAGACATTGAGGTGCTGGAGCGTGTCCAGAGAAGGGCAACGAAGCTGGCGAAGGGTCTAGAGAACAAGTCTTATGAGGAGCGGCTGAAGGAACTGGGGCTGTTTAGCCTGGAGAAAAGGAGGCTGAGGGGAGACCTTATTGCTCTCTACAACTACCTGAGAGGAGGTTGTAGCGAGGTGGGGGTCGGTCTCTTCTCCCAGGTAACTAGTGATAGGACAAGAGGAAATGGCCTCAAGTTGCACCAGGAGAGGTTTAGACTGGATATTAGGAAATTTTACTTCACTGAAAGGGTTATCAAGCATTGGAACAGGCTGCCCAGGGAAGTGGTTGAGTTGCCATCCCTGGAGGTATTTAAAAGACGTTTGGATGAGGTGCTTATAGACATGGTGTAGTGGTGGTCTTGGTAGTGTTAGGTTTATGGTTGGACTCGATGATCTTAAAGGTCTTTTCCAACCTATACGATTCTGTGATTCTGTGACTTGCCCCTAGCCAGACAGGGTTTTTGAAGCACAGATACCCAAGTCCTACACTAAATCCCTAAGCAGGAGATTGCTTGGCTTGTTTACAGGGAGGTGCTAAGCGTTCTCTGCCATGCTTTGCTGAGTCAGGGCCTTGGGCTCTTCCTGACATGGTCTGTTTGTCCGCACATACAAGTACTTGCCAAAACTGCTGAGGTTTTGCTATAAACTAAAATGTTGGCATCAAAACCCCTCAGGATTGCACTCTGATGACAATTATTCTGTGGCTGAGAAAAGGAAGATAAGGAGCAGGCAGAGGAAAAGGCATTTAAATACAGTATTCTGCATATAACATTTGTCGTTTCACTCATGATGTCTGACAGTGGAAGAGCATACAAAGTACAAACTTGCTGGTGTTGGGCTCTTTCTCTAGATAGCCCCTTCCATTAATGGTGGCTCTGTCATAAGATCATGTTGGGTGAGCTTTAGACCACGTCTGCAGGGCTCACCTATACAGCTCGGGACCTTTGAGCATGCATGGGAATTATAGGGAATTTAAGCTAGCAAAGATGGAGTGAGTTTGAAAAGATTATTGCTTTGAATTTTCTTAAGATGCTGCTTCTTTGTGATGCAGTGATGGCTTATAATCGTTTGAAACAGCTGTAGCCTTGCTGTTAGGAGAGAAGTGGGGAAGTGGGGTTTCTGGGGAGAATGTCCTTTTGGGGGTGGGGGGGAAGCCTCAGCACTGGCCTAGGTGTGATGCCTGGTGTTTTCTTTCTATAAAGACTGCCTCTCTGCAGCTATTACAGCTTGTGCTGTGGACAGTCTTCCCATGGGGAGAAGGACTGGGTGGAGCATAGGAACATTTTTTTCAAATTAGAACTTAATTAAAAATGTTTAGAAAAAAATAACTGTAAGAGTTAGTTATTTCTTGGCAGTTTTTAACAATGAATAACAGTGTTCAGTGTTTTGGCTTTTGTATACTTTTTACCTTTTTTTTTTGAGGTTTTGGTTGCTGCTGCTGTTTCTTTCTCTTTGTGTTGACAAGTCTTTGGTTAGCCACGGTGTTTTGTGTTGGCTTCACAATGGTGTGTGTCCCAGGGACCATGTGTTTCAGTTATCTGGTCTGGGCCAATTGAACAGCTGTAGTCCTCTGGCAGGATGTGTTCCTGAAATGAAAAATAAGGTTCTAATTTATTTTTGTTTATTTTAAATCATGTTTGGCAGTCAACACTTTATACTTACCACATTCTGATTATGGACAGTGGCAGAACTAACTTGCTTGAAGTTTAAAAAACCAGAAGTATGGCTTTTTGTAGTTTTGTTTGTTTGTTTGTTTGTTTAAAAGGAAAATATTCTTACTGTTTTGAAATCTTTTAGAATGCTTTTTGATTGTCTATTTTATGGTGCTTTATTTAAGATTATCAAATTTACTCCTCAGAGATGTTCAGGGGAGCACTTGCATGCCAAAGCTGAGCCCATCAGCTAAGTTGGTGGTGCCTCTGTTAAAACATATTAGGGGAGGGCAAAATGTGTTAAAACATATTAGAGAGGGCAAAAAATACCACACAGGCAGAGCAGGAGGGAAAAAAGAGAGTGAGAAACAACAGAGGGAGCACCGAGGTCAGGAAAGAAGGAGGAGGAGGAGGAGGAGGTGCTCCATGGTGGAGCAGGTTTTACTTGCAGCCTGTGGAAGAGCAGATGGATATTCCCAAAGGAACTACTGGCTGTAGAGAGCCCACGCTGGAGCAGAGGAAAGCTGCGAGAAGGAAGTAGCAGCAGAGAGGAACTGTTACGTACCATATATCTTCATCAACGACATAGACAGTGGGATCAAAATTTGCAGATGACACCAAGCTGAGTGGTGTGGTTGACATGCTTGAGGAATGGGATGACATTCAGGCAGACCTGGACAAGCTCGACAAGTGGGCCCATGTGAACCTCATGAGGTTCAACAAGGGCAAGTGCAAAGTCCTGCACCTGGGTTGGGGCAACCCCTGGTATCAATACAGGCTGGGGGATGAAGGGATTGAGAGCAGCCCTGAGGAGAAGGACTTGGGGGTTACTGGTGGATGAAAAACTGGACATGAGCTGGCAATGTGCGCTCACAGCCCAGAAAGCCAGCTGTATCCTGGGCTGCATCAAAAGAAGCATGGTCAGCAGGTCAAGGGAGGTGATTCTGCCCTTCTACTCTGCTGTGGTGGGACCCCACGTGGAGTACTGCATCCAGCTCTGGAGTCCTCAGCACAGGAAAGACATGGACCTGTTGGAGCAGGTCCAGAGGAGGGCCACAAAAATGATCAGAGGGCTGGAACACCTCTCCTATGAGGACAGGCTGAGAGAGTTGGGGTTGTTCAGCCTGGAGAAGAGAAGGCTCTGGGGAGACCTTATTGCAGCCTTTCAATACTTGAAGGGGGCTTATAAGAAAGATGGGGACAAACCTTTTAGTAGGGCCTGTAGCAATAGGACAAGGGGTAATGGTTTTAAACTAAAAGAGGGTAGATTCAGACTAGATGTAAGGAAGAAATGTTTTACGATGAGGGTGGTGAAACACTGGGACAGGTTGCCCAGAGAGCTGGTAGATGCCCCATCCCTGGAAACATTCAAGGTCAGGTTGGAGAGGGCTCTGAGCAACCTGGTCTAGTTGAAGATGTCCCTGCTTATTGCAGGGGGGTTGGACTAGATGACCTTTAAAGGTCCCTTCCAACCCAATCCATTCTATGATTCTATGACCATAGCCCCGATCCCCATGTGCTGCTTGGGGTGGGGGTGGAGTCTGGAGAAAAGGAGTGAAGTTGAGCCTGGGAGAGGGCAGAGGAAAGGTGGTGTTTTAATGTTTGTCTTTTTGTTCCTCACTACCTGAATCTATTTTACTTGGCAGTAAGTTAAGTAATTTTCTTCAAGTCTTGTCTGTTTTGCCTGCAATGGTAATTGATAAGCAATCTCCCTGTCTTTATCTTGACCTACAGGTTTCTTGTTCCCATTCTTACTATTTGCTCCACATCCTGCTGAGAGGAGGGAGTGAGCAAGCACCTGGGTGGGCGTTTGGCTCTCAGCCAAGGGTAACCCACCACAGTGGGAACTGGTTTAATATCGAACTAAGCAGGTCTCACACTTGTATACTGTTCTGCCCTACAGCTGTAAGCTGCAGCTGTAGCTAAGCTGGCTCAGTTAAACGAGCAACTGCAGCAACGTGAGGCTCAGTGCTGGCTTCACGACTTCACCTGGTTGGTTGTCCAGTGTTCTAAGAGGGTTTTTAATGAAAGCAGCCTCCCCCTTCACCCTTCTTGCCCTCCTCACAGCTAACGCGAAATACTTCTGACAACGTCTGTATCTACTGAGCTTTCCTTATGGTATTGTACCATGTACGCGCAAACGTTGTATTTCTTGCAAAGGTCTTATGCTGGATGCAAATGGGAAACTTGTAGTCTTTTGCACTTGCAAATAGGAGAGAGGAGCTTGTTGGCTTAGTTGCAATCAGAAGGGATGCATCTCTCAGCTAGATATTTTGGTAAGATGCCCTCTTTGATATGAAGGAGGGTAGAAGCTGTCCTTGGCTACTCAGAGACAGGAGTTGGGCTCCATACAACAGTGCTGATCTCAAGAGATCAAATCAAACTAAATAATGAGATTCTTAAAAAAAAAATTCTTAAAAGACCAAGCAAATTTATCTTGAATTTAATTTCTCTTTTGACTTCTATGCTGTGTTTGCAGGAGGGGAAGGTCAACAATGTGACCGTGAGTGCACATAAAAATGTATTCACCTTCATAGACTTCCTCATGTGCTGAGACAGTGACTCCTCCATTATTCTTTCTTCACCACTAAAGTAACCGCCACCCACCTTCCTTATGATCTTGAGTTTTTTCTCTCCCACCTTTGCACTTTTTCTCCTGAATAGCCCTCTGGTATATGGAATACAAAAATGATACTGGAGGAAAACTGAGAACAGTACAGAAGTTGCAGAACACGAAACCACAGAGCTTGAATGTGGTGGGCACAGGTGTGTCTTAAGATGGAGGAAAAGATCTTTGTCGGTCCCTCGTGGAGAGAAAAATCCCCAAATCAGATAATTGGGGAGTATTTTGTTTCAGGGTCCTACACAGAACTGCTGGAATTAGCAGGCCTCGAAATAATAGAGCTGGAGGAGTTACGCACTTCACATCAAGGACTCTTGCTATGTCCTGCAAGTGCTAAATGCTGTGATCTGTGATTTATTTGTGAGAGCTGGCAATACTGTTACGTGGTTGTATCAGTCATGGTCTCTGTACTTCCTACCACACCTTCCAGCTGTGACCCTGCTGTCAGTAGAAACTAACCATGTACATGATCCACATCCAAATACAGCTTTTTTTTTTTTCTGGTGAATTATATTGATTTTGCAAAAATGCTCTCAATTAACACAGTCTGCTAATTCTACAAATACGTTTATTTATCTGTGTCCTTGTTGCTAATGCATACAGTATGACATTGTGCTAGGAGTTGGGTGAACTTTGATTTTGTTTGTAGACTATAAATCAGGGCGATTGTAGGCTGGTTCCTTATTTTCTGTATGTTAAGACAGCTCTGTTGTCCTGATAATAATGTACTGATTTATTTGGCAGGATTTGCTTCTCTTAGTAGAAGTAGACTATCTCTATCATCTAATAAATACAAGCAGGCTTAATAGTTTTCCAGAAGGAAGTGTTATGATCACCTGGGCTTCCTGGTTAACTTGGGCTGAAGACCTTCATTCAGCAGTTCCTGTGTCTAGCCCTTAATTTTTGACTTCTGCTGGAGTGCGTTGTCAGAAACCATACTGCTTTCGCTGAGGATTTGAAGTGGCAAAATACCATGCAGTTTATTAATTTATAATATTAATATATTTATATTATATTTATATTATATATATATATATTAGTCCTTATGCACTCGGCAGCACCATCTCTCATTCTTTAACAAGTCCCTCCTTGCAGGGAGGTGCCTGGTGCTGCAGGCAGTGCTCCCCCATGCAAGGTGTCCAGCTCTTCCCAGACCCGGGTGTTGCGACACCCCCCTAAACAGCAGCTCCCTGACTCAGACTCTTGAATAGCTGCTGAATTTGGATGCCACAGGCTTGGATGCCCATCTCTGGCAGCATCGTATGTCTGATTGTTCCGTAGTTGTTAGGGGTTTGGTAGATGCTGAACTCTGACTACAGCACTTGAAGTGAGCAGACAGTTGCAAGCATCCCAAGCGTGTGGAAATTTGCTTGCCAAGTATTGCAGGGGCTTTTGTAAGCCCTAAACACCTTGCATTTATGTTCTTTCTGTGAATACTGGGGATAAAAAAAAAAGTCCTAAGATTTGGAGCTGATTAAAAGAGAGAAGGAACATAGTTGTTTAGATAACCAGGTGTGCTCAGCAAAGTCATTTACTTGGGTTAGTTTTGCCTGTAGCCATGTTTGTGCTATCGGCAAAGTGACAGTCCTATCACAGGAAACAGTTTCTACTGAATTCTCACCTTTGTAGTGCTGCAGAAGTGGCACATTATAAGAACATTGTGGTCATTTGTGCTTTTGTGGTTCTTTATTTTGTTTGGAATTTTAAAATTCTTTAATACTTTCAAAATATAAACAGCTCTGCAAGTTGTTGAGTTGCACTGAAATTGAATGTTGTAATACATTTCAAAACAGTTTTGGGAAGGAAACCTGAAGTCACTCAGTGGATGTAGATATTTTGCTGCAGCCCTGAGTGCTGAATCCCATCATGGCAGGGCTCAGTTCATCAAAGTAGAATTCATCTCATCTATCTCTAGCTTTCTAAACTTAAATCATCTAGGCCAGAAAGTGCTTCAGTCCAGCTATTTTGGGTGCCTATTTTAGGGTGGGTAAGTCATGCTCAGATGATGTCTGTCTCCACTGGCTGCAGGGTACATAGAGAACTAGCTTGGATGCTGTGCCTGAGTTCAGCCCTGGGGCAGCCCCACAGTCTGGGAGAGCTTGCAGCCTCATGGTGTCATTTAAGACAGTGTTTGTATGCTCTTGGTTGATAAATTTCTGCTCAGAACAGCACTTGGGCACCTCCTTCTCTTCCCCCCGAGCAGACATGTTTTCCTGGAATGAGGCCTCCAGCTCTTACCAGATGTCCCCTTCTGGCTCCAGCTGTGTCAGCTAGGATGTCACTACCCATCGCTGCTTCTCAGGGCCGGTGATGATCCCACAGGAATCTGACAGCAGGGCAATCTGCGGGAAGCTGAATCTATCTGTTTATTGTAAACAATTTGCAGCTTTTGGTCTGATCTGTCGTGATGGATTTTACCCAAAGTGGACCCTGCAGCGCTTGCATGAGTGCTTCCACCAGCAGAGAGAAGGCAGCAACCACTGGACAATAACTTCAGTGGCACTACAGCGTGTAAAGGGAATGTCTTTCTGCAGTTTGAATGGAGGAGACGAGGAATCTCAGCCTGGTTTCCATCCACTGGACTGTGCTGTTCTGTAGCTCATGTCTCATCTTAAGCCTCCAGTGATGTTAAAACACTGTTGGCTCTCAGCTGTGCATGTGTGATAGAGTGTTGACCTCTCTTGTTCTGCCAAGCTGAGTAAGATGAACCATCATGGAATGTGGTGTTCTTTGCAGGCAAGTGCAATAGGTACCAAGGGGGACTTCAGACAGGATAGCACTGAGGAGGACTACCTCTCTCAGATGTAGTGAGCACATATAGATAACAAAAAGTTGGTTGTACCGGGGGGATTTGTGAGAACAAACTAAAAGTACTATGGACATTAGCAGATTACTTCTGTGCTTGCATATATTCCTGCAGAGTCATTTTGTTTTCTCAGGCTTTACAGTCACAGATGTGGTGAGGCTATAAATGCTCTAATCTGTCTCCTTCTTAATTCAGAATTTGGACTCTTCCCTGTTCCATTAAATCCCACATTCAACTTTATTTTGAAGAGTTTTAGTCATAGGAACAGTGTGGGGACAGAAATGGTACATTTAGTTCTGCTGAATGGATATTGTATTAGATTGACAGTCCCTGTCAGTGTGTAATTGCAGATTAATGGGATGTAGTATGTCATTATGGCAGCTCAAGAGCACAAGTTTCGGAGCTGCGCACAAGTCCAGGCTTTCATTTCTTGTTAAAGGGGGCTACTCTGACATGTCTTGCACAATTTTCTTCCTGATCTCTTGTGTCAGAGAATAAGGATGTTTACAGTTCAGGTACTTAATTACCTCAGGAATATGATGCAAGACCAAGAGTGTAATTTAAAGGGTATGAGGAGATGGGGAAGAATTGATACAATATGGGAATGACAGAATCCAACAATATGCTATAAGGAATGAGATATGTATGAAAAGCTTTATGTTGTGAAATGAGCAGTCTTCTGTACAACATCTACCAGCAGATGTGAAAGTATGATTTGTGTCCAAAATGAATAGAGTTGCTGAGCTTTACTAACCAGACCATGAAGTCAAGGGAGGGACCATATTAATGGACGGGAAAATGAGGGCATTCCATGAATGTGTTATTGAAGTAACTTTCCCAGTTATTGCCGAGTTGAGCCTCTATCAGCCAGTACTTTAATACTTCATGTCTTGCAGCAGATGCCTTATGCTGAGCTGCTTGATTTGAAGGTGTTCTCACTGAGGACCACCTTGAGACATTTACCTACCTAAAAAGTACTTTATGTCTGCAGACAAAAATAATGCTATTTGGGAATTGAATAGATTGTAGTTCAGCCCTAGGGCAGGAGCTGAGTAAGGAACCAAACAGGTGTTAGAAAGGGCTTCATCACTTTAAGATGCAATAGACCTCCTTCAATTTGTCTTTCCTTGTAAGACAGCCTGCCAGCGTTGCTGTGCAGGTTCCAGGTACCTCCTCAAAGGCCACTTGTTCTTGGACTCCACAACTGACAGTCCTGCTTGTGCAGATAGTGCAGTGTCGATTGCAGTAAGATAGAATGGATTTTTTTTCTTTGATGGGGTATGGAAAATGTTCCTGTGTGGGAGTGGGCAGAGGAAGTATTTATCCCTCCCTGTCTGACTGGAGTTACATGGAGGAAGCACTAACCATCCCAGAATGAAAGAAATAGCTTGGAAACCTCTGTGGCAAGCACAGAACTGCTTCCTCCACGACAGATTTCAAGGCAGCAGTTGTAGTGCTGGCTAAAGGACACCAAGGAGAAGAGAGAGCCCACAGCTGGGGAGTTTCAGATGTACATGACATCCTCTGGGAATTTTTCCTCATGCTATAAAAAGTATGGCTTCCACTATGTTTGCTTGTGATGCTCCATTTGTTTATGCTTCCAACACTAGCATAAGTATTTTACATGTCCAGTTTGTTCTCTGCCATTGTAAAAGTGGAAACCAGCACGGCTTAGCAAGTCTTTACTCAGAGGATACCAAGTCTGTTGTTGAAGCTGCTGACCCAGAGGGGCCAGGGATGCTTCTAGGCAGAAGCAGCATGTCTCTTAATAATCTGATGTAGTATGACCTTGACTGTGCTTCTGTGTGTGAGTGTTAGGGACTTGTGAAGAGCTCCATTCCTCCCGTGCAAAGAACAAATATACTAGTACCATGCCCAAACCCCCATGTCAGAGTAGCAGCCCAGGGAGAGCATCATTGGAGCTACTATTGCTTCCTGTTCCCTACAAGTAGGCGAGGATGCAGCAGCAAAGTGTGGGGAGTGGGGTAACCAGAGTCTTCCTCCTCTCCCTGTTGGCCTGCATATCTGAGTCACATCTGGGGAAAGGATCATTAGGGCTAGATGTAGTGCCACCCATCTGGGAGCAGGGGTGCAGACTGCGATTCCTCCAGGGCCCAGGTGTGTTTCTTTGGACCTAGCTGTGCCAGGAAGGAGGTGACTGTCCACCGCCACCTGCCAAAGGTTACTGCCTCCCTGGTCTGTGGACAGAGCAGTGTGTGTGAGTACTCCCTTATGTGCTCCAGGCACAACCAGGTTGCCTAGCTCAGGTCAACAATTTGTACTGTTTCATACTAGCACTGATAATTTATTTTTCCTAAATGTAAGTAACCAATTTTGAAAAAAACAGCTTTTCAGGCAGCACTGTGGGTGATAGCATCCAGGACGAAGTTGCAGTGAGTAGCTGGAAGGTATGAAACTCTTCTAAAGGTACATGGGGATCTAGGAAAGAAGTCTGTGATGGCCTCAGATTCATAACTCTCTGCCCTTTGCTCAGGACTTCTTTGACAGCAATGGGTGAACTAAATATTTGTGCATTTATGGTTTGCAGAAAAAAAGTAAATTCTTAGACATAATAAATATATGTGGATAATACCACAGAACCACCAGCCTACTTCGAAAGAGTGGTAAGATCCTAATAATGCCTTTGTTTAAAAGGACCGAGACACTAATTAACCCCTAGAACTGAGGAAAGTATTTATCATTAGTACCATGCTGCCGGATTTAGTAGTATGAAAATAATGCAGTCATCTGTAATGCAAATGTTGACGTCTGATTAATAGAGAAAATAACATGAGCAATTAATCCGCGAGGGAATAGATTATTATAAATGTAAATTAGATCATCAAAGGATAAGCCACATGGAAATAAAACTACCTCAAAACATTATTAATTATTGAAATTCCAGTCAAAAAGGCATCTTTAACAATACAGTCCTTGGAAGACATGTCATGTGATTCATCAAAATTCTGGACAGGGTTATTTTACAATCCCAAAACTGATTATCTTCATTATAAATATAATGGAGACATTTATTCCACCCAAGATAGCATGCTGTTTTAGGGAAAGAGCACAGCCTTAGCACTAAACCGACTCAGTTCTGATTTATGCACACCCAATTTTTACTATAGTGTATAGTTTGCTTGGGTAAGTCAGGAGATACCTGCTTGCATTTTTTTAGGGAGGAACGTAGCTTTTACATTAATACATATTTGTATCTGCATATGATCTTAATCACCCCAAGATACAGTGTTGGAGGAAAGATTGTCTTTCTGGTCAGGGCATAGAGTTGTCAAAAATCTCCTCTTGCCTCTGAGAAAAATTTTCAGGTGACCTTGGGCAGATCACTTTATCTCTCTGTGCTTTGTTCTCTACCTTGAATGCTTCAGCTTAATCATGCATAACATGAAATTTCTTAGAAGGTCTTCATTTCAAGTAGCGCTTGGAATCTACCCTTCTGAAATCCTGTTTACTTTTTAAAAGCTCAATTAAAGATGTTATTCGTTTCTAACAAAATAGGGCTTACTGCTCTTCAAATGCTGTTAAATGCTCGAGTGACTTCATACTTTGAAGATACACAGTATTTTAGCACTCTTTGTAACATTAAAGGCCAGGATCATAATCTGCATCTTTCCTGAGGTTTAATTTTACATCTTGCTATTATTAGAGACCTACTTAGGAACTTGGCGGTTTTCCCCCTTTCTATTAAAACTAAATGTGCTTTACTGCAGTAGTTTAAGTGCATTTTGTATGGCATCAGAGTGGTGTGCTGAACACTGCTGAACTGGCCTTATGCAACACCTTGCTCCTTATGCAAGGCCAGTTGGAGTCTGAGATCTGTTGCTGGAACGAGTATTTGAAAGAGTGTCAGAAGGAGCAAAATATGAGAAGCATCTTTGAAGCTGGTACTGGCAAGAAGGCCTACGGGCAGTGAGGGAATTACTTGTCGCAAGGGTCCGGAAAAAGCTGACAACAAACTTTTGTATACAGGACAGGTTGACAAGAACATTGAAACTGAGATAGAATCCAAACAACTCTCTCTTGTTGTTCGGTTTCTTCTTTATTTGAGGAAACAAGATTTTCTAAGTATTATTTGTGAATAAATATTATCCAGGAAATGCTATATCTGTCCTTACTTTCTCTTCTTAATAGAAACAAGTCACATAACCCCAGTCTAGGTTAGCTTCTGGGTTAGAAAGTGTCTCGGAACAAGTTTTGCGTACTGCTTTACTTAGATTTATATGCTCCTTCGTCTGCCTACATCTTTGTATTACTTTATGTATATGGCACCCAGCAGAGAGTCCCAAGTCCTGGTTATCTTAGGAAGTTATGTGGTCACCTCTCCTGAGTTTTCTTTTGGTTTGGCACCTTACTTTTCAATTCAGTTTTGCTACATTTTTTTGCCTGCTTTGAAGGACAGCAAGGTTGAAATCTCTGTAGAAGATGGGTCTCCTCGGAGCTTCTCGGCTGTTAATAAACACTGACTGTTGACTGGTTCCATACAGGAATTGGCATCTCAACCATGGCTTGAAGTTGTTTTCCAAAAAGTTTGCCTTCACTACAAGCCACAGTCAGTAGTTTTTATTGCTCCTGAATATTATTTTCAGGCCTGGCAGACTTACCTTTTGCAAATAGCACTAGGGTGCCGATGATTGTGGTACAAATTTCTGTAGCTGAGAAGGCCACCTGATGGTAAATGTTTCTGCTTCTTCATTCAGTCAAATGGCTTTGAGGCATTTCTTACAGGATTTTAGTTAGAATATTGTATTAGGTACCTTTGTGCTTTTGAGGCTCCAACAGATAGATTTAAATGCTGTAGAACATATACAGAAAACCCAGGAAAAGAGAAGCAAATACCTGCCAGGAAAAAACACTTTTGCATCTTTATGCTGTCATTATCTCTTAAAAACTAACCCTTCTGGCCTGATTCCTGTGTACAGCACTCCTGTATAGGAAAAAACTTGGCTTTGACTAACCTTTCATTTTGTGCTCCTGAGCCTTTGTTGGTACCAGCAAGTCCCTTCTATTACTATAAGCATCCAAGTTTAAATAGCAACCTTTTTAGCCTGTAATGGAGGGTGTCCCACTTGGTCTTCTTCAGCCTGAGGAAGGATGAGTGTAGTGCCTTATCCTAAGGACCTGGGAACCTAAACAGAAATGGTAGAATATGTATTTTCCTGAGTTCCCTTAGGGCTGTAGAGAGAACCCTGGAGGGAGAAAGGCAGCTGAGAAGAAATGAATGTTGGTAAATGGTATTAAACACTAGCAGACAGGGAGACATATATGAATGCAAGATACATAGGGCTGTTAAGTGAGGGAGCAGACTGTGAACCCACTTTATGCCAGTGGCATGAGGAATGGAAGGAGAAAGGTAGCAGTCAGTAGATTCCCTTGGCTCCTCATAAATTTCAAAGTGGCTGCCTTTCCTTTTTTAGTATCCTGTAAAATGCAACCCTGGGACCATTAGAAGATGCGCTGGTGAAGGTGATAGGAAATGAGAGAAGAAATTTCCTCATTCTGGCCTTTGTTTTCCAGATCTGCAATGATTTGTTAATCAATTACTGGAGGTCAGATATATCTGTAGCTTGTTGAAGTGTTATGCTCCAGTAGACTATGTTATTCAACTTATGTTGTCTGCACCTTTAGAACCACACTTGGTGTGACAATATTTTAGGTTCACAGTGATGAAGAAAAGGATTTTAATTTTTCAGCACCCTCTGTGCAGAATGACACTTATGCTTTGTATATTCTTTATTTTTAGTAGGAATGTAAAGAAGTTGCTGTTTAAAACAAACACTTGGAGGCCAGCTAATTCCTAGAAATCATTTTAATTAAGGGGAAGAGGAGAAAAGAAGGCAGCAGCCTTTTGGTGTTCCTACTGTGGATTAGTTGGCTTAGGTTTGGAGGGCCAGTGATGTACTTCTGATGTTCCTCATCAGGATCCTCATCCTCTCCCCCATGCTTCCTCTAATCTAATGCTTCCTCAGTCTGAGGACTCCACCACTGTTGTCATCTCGTCAGGCCACGGACCTTTGGGGGCTGAGACTTTTTTAGCTTTGTGCTCAGCACGTGTGCAATGCAAAATGACAGTGTGCTCCTAGAGAGCAAACGCTAAGTGCTAATGAGAAGTTACCAGTGAGGTGTGAGGAGCTGCTTTGCAAAGCAAGTAGTATGAATTGTTTGTAAACTTTGTCAGTCCCTTCCCACTTTATCCTCGGCTGACATGCAGCCCTCTAAAAACTGAGGCCTGGGTTCATTTGTCATTGATTTCTCAAGTCACCCAGGAGGCCTGTTGCAGCTATGTATTTTGTATGCTGTGATCCATCCTTGCAGGAGGGTGGTGGGAGCACCAGCATCACGTGTGGATTTGTTCTGCTTGTAAATCAGTGAAGATTGTGTCTTGTGAACTGGTTATAAATTCTCTGGAGGTCAGCGGAGGAGTTTGGTAAACATCTTGGCCTTTCCATGGGGATCTCCACATGGCCAATAGCTCATTTGAAGTATATATTTTTGAGACCAATTCTACATGATCCCTAAGAGTGGCCATTCTGTTTCCTGGCAATCTGAATTCCAGCCAGCTAAGGTCTGAGCTTTGCATTATCCTCTCTGTCCCTCATATGAGGTAGCTGTTTTTCAGGAGGGTGTTTTTAAATGGTGTTTGCCTACAGAAACCTCCCAGGCACAGTAATCTACACAGGGTAGGAGAAATCTCTTTTTAACGGCATTAATGAAAGTAATTCCCTAACAAAATTCATTAACTTCAGTGAACTGTCCTCAGTGTCTATATAGATAAGACCTCATTACCCTCAGGATTGCTCAGTAAGTGATTCCCAGGCCACCATTAACTAACATTCCCCTTTCAGTGACCTGCTGGATCAGTTATGTATGGATTACCAATGCTTCTGGCTCCTCCATGCCCACTGGAGACTTCCCATTCCCCAGGCACTCTCTGTTTCTGGTTGCCCTGAGGCAGTGAGCTCTGCCAGCCTTGCTGTAGCCTTCAGTGCTGTACGGGCCTTGATGTACCTCTGTACTCCTCCCTGCCCCTGAAATTAAGGGTTTTTGTAGCCCCTCTTCGTGGGAAACAGTGTGACAGTTTAGGTGTCCCTGGCGCTCATGTCTGTACTCTGGAGGCTCTCCAGACCTCCAGGTCTGGGACTCGGGCTTCCTCCCAGGCTGGCAGTGCACCATCTTGACAATCCATGTAGTTACAGACAATGGCACCTCAAGCTAAGCTCTCCCTGTTAGGGAAATGGTCCAACTCGTCCTCAGTAGTGTCTGGTGATTGACCCATGCCATCCGATTGTCCTTGGCTGGTCAGGAGAAGCTCTGTGGGGGTGTGTGCCTACAGGTAAGAGAACGTGCTGTCATGGCAGCAGCTGAGCTGCTTCTCCAGGAAGGGTCGCTTGCCATTGGCCAGATGTTGTTGTGAGAAAGGCAGAAAGCTAGGAGTTGAGGACCAGAGTCACACTGCAGTGCAAGCTTGAATGAGTCACTTAGGTCCACACTGATGCCTTGGAGTTTTAGGCGAGTATCTGAAGTGTCTTAAGTTCAAAGCTTAGGTTGAGAGAGACACTTAGGCTAGCCTTCTTCCTCCTGTCTTTTGTGTATGCCATCTGGTTGTGTACTTGTTAGACAAAGTGCTGTCTCTGAGCGTATGTGCATGTGTGAGGGTACTCAGCTCTCACTAAAGTGGGAATCTCATCCTACCCAATACTATGCCCATATTAGTAGTAGTCATGGTATTAATACTGGTGGGGGCGGTGGGAACTATTTTATTGATTTCTAAAACAGTTAAACTCATTTAATGTAAGAGCATCTGTTTCAAAGCTGTATGCGTCAATCCTCTCAGTTTCACTCCACTGGCGTCATAGCTTTCTGAAAACAAAAGCCTTGTACTGTCTAGGGAGCTTTCTGCTGAACTTTTAATAGCTTTGTGATGAGGTGCTGTGCAATTCAGCAGGTAATTGGCCTGTGTGTATGTTTCTACAGGAGTATGGAGGTGAACAGCAGTTTGTACTAATTAAATAATTGCTTCCATTAAGCTGAACATAATTAATACAACTTAGATAATAGAGAAAGGTAAGTTGGTAATTTAACCATTGTGGGTTTGCGGCAGAATTTTCAGTGATTTACTTTGTGGCAAAGAAGAAAGCATTGGGAAATATTGCTACAGAACAACTCGAATGAAAAGGGATCCCCTTGCAGTATGCATGGCTGCATATTAGACTTGTGCTGAAAGCTTTTTATACTTCTGCAAGGTTGTATGGCAGATTATAGTTAGAGCTGGGAGGGAGTATGGGAGGGAGTTTTTTTTTTTGTCTCAAGAAGCTTTTAAGACTTAGAAAACTTGAATGCACTTACAAAGTTGTGTCATTGCACAAAGCACCCCAGCAGTCTGCAGCCTCTCCCCTACTCTCTCTAAGAGTTTTAACTGCCTGGGGTCAAGGCCAGCTCTGATTCAGGGCAGGTTCAGGGACAGGTTCCATAGTGCTTGGCTCCAAGCTCCAGTGTGGGCTGCTTCTCAAGGGGAGGGGAACCGGGAGCCGAGAGCGACAGCAAGGCAGGTGGGGCAGTGCCCTCACCAGCAATTTGGCAAGACCCACTGCACCTGAACAAGAGGAGCATACAAGTCCAGTGATGGTAACCAGGGCTGGCCAAGAGTGCAGTGATCAGTGCATAGAGATAAGGCAGGTCCAAGATCAAGCTAGGGTGTTGCAGTCAGGATCCGCATGGTAGAGGGGCACGCACAAGCTTGTGTGAACTCAGGCAAGGCCCGAGGGCTTGAGTTTAACCGCAGCTCCATAGCAAAGGGGTGAGGGCCCTGCTCAGAGTTATCTCACAGAACTTTCTCACACTTAGCTGTTTCACAGCAGTCTAGTCTCAGCTTATGGTTATGTCGTTCTAGGGCTGTGCTTGAGCATGGGCAGCCAGACCCACAGGAGAGAGGGGAGAGGCTGCAGAGCCTCTTCTGCACCCAGCTTAAATAAAAAAAATCTTCAAAGATTTTCACACACGGAAAAAGAGAGCTGCAGCCTTTTCACCTAATGTTGCCAGTGGCAGGCTGGCCAGGGTACTCTCTGGGACTGGAATAACCACATTCAGGACTCTGCTCGTCCTCCTCGCAGATCTCAGCTTGAACTTGTCTTCTTCTAAAATTAACATCTTGCTGTTCCTCAGATGAATATCTCACTTACCAGGGCTTTGGTTCTTCTTGGCAGGGATTGTTTTTTTCCTATTCCTTTTTTTTACACCTGAAATTCCAGCCTGGAGCTGGAAAAACTTTATGAAAGCCAGGCAAATGACAAAACCCTCTTTATTTTAATTTACCTCAATGTTTGTGAGTATTGTGTATCATCATAGGAAAGAACGTGTTCATCTCTGGTGTGGTACAGTAATGCCAGTGAAAAATGTGCATTCGACTATAGGTTGAAATTTTCTGTGTTTTAAATGCTTGTATCTAGTCCCAGAGCAAAGAAAGCCCAACTGAAGCAGGCATAGCTGGAGTGGCTGGGGCAGGATGAAATCTTTATCACCAATCTTGCTGAGCAGAGGCCAGCCAGAAGGGTGTCCCCCAGGCACAAGCAGAAACCATCAGAACTCCTTCATTTCACAGTGCTTTGTATCTGAGAAATTCCCTGAAAACTCCTTTTCAGGAGGGATTGTGGGACTGACGCTTAGTAATTCCTAGTAATTTTGTCCTTGCCATTGCTGC
The DNA here is from genome assembly GCF_034638445.1 of Ciconia boyciana. Taxonomy (NCBI): domain Eukaryota; kingdom Metazoa; phylum Chordata; class Aves; order Ciconiiformes; family Ciconiidae; genus Ciconia; species Ciconia boyciana. The sequence continues at coordinate 20,488,234 of NC_132939.1, read as the reverse complement.
TGTTAGGGATGAATCACAATAGTTCAGTTGTCAGTGGAAGCTGGAGAGGAGGGCAGGTGTGCTCCTACACTAATTTCCTCCTTGTTCTCACTATGTATCTGTCCCTTCTCTCAGAGGTCTGAAGTCATGTGCTGGAGTGCAGGATTTACCTGCCTTGTCTTGTTATTTTAAATGTCTTCTAAGTATCAGCTAAGATCAAAAAACCTCAAGCGTTCTTTAGATAAATGGCTTGCTCTTTGTAAGCAAAAGCAAAAGATTGAATTGTCTTGACATTTTGTAATCTTTCTGGTTTTGCATGTTGAAGCTTAATTGTACTACAAAAGGCTCCTGTCATTTTTCTGAAGTCTGCCGGGTCTCTGCAGACAGGAATAATATCCTCACTTCCTTGCAATCTCATTTCTGTATCTGGTCCTGTGACCTTCAGGGGCCTGATGTAAGGTTTTGTTTTCCTCAGGACCGTGCTGGCTTCTGGACAGTTTAGGCATACCTGTTACTAAATTATATCTGATGAGGAAATATTAAAAGATCAAATATGGCTTTATTCTCTGGAACATGTCAGCTACATGAGTTGCTTGAGGGTGGAGCTGGATGAGTTCTTGTCAATCAATACTGTCCTATTCTCCATGGTACTGCATCTCTGTTCGAGCTGCTGGAATTTATTATTTGTGTAATGAGTTTTCCAACCTCAGCTCTAATCTTATTTACTTGTGAACAATCTGTATACAGCATTGCCACAAATAATTTCTATGCCAAGCTAATATGCAGTACGAGGGAAAACATATTTAGATGGCTGCGTTGAATTTGGGAGCCTGTGAAGCTCATAATTTTCTTATCAAATAGTAGACTGCAGCATTCTGGTACCATGCAGCCCATCAGGAGTAGATGTATTTCTGTCATGGGAAAGAAAGAAAATTCAGTCCCTTTCTCTTTCTGCTCTGGTGCTCCAGGAGGTGCAGAGAAGAGAAATGTGACCCCTGAGGATCTCCGCAGATAGCAAGAAGAGAATATATAGAGAAGGTGAAAATCAGCTACAGGATGCCATACCTCGAGGAATTCCAGATTCAATTGACTTTTGATACCTCAGGCTTTAAGCTGTCTTTTGGTAGTAGGCATCGTAGCAGGCAGCAAACAGCACCATGTGGGCTCTTTCAAGAATGTGTGTATGTGGGGGATGGTGTGTTGTCACTTTTTCCACAGAAATGTCAGAATTAATGAGTCTTTATTGATGGTAGAAGCATTTTGTCAATCATTCCCCCCTTGAAATGAAAACAATCCAATTAATAATGCTGAAAGGAAATGTTTCACAAAGGACTGGAAAATGTACCCATTTTGAATCCTGGTGAAAAATAGAGCCTTCAGTGTGCCACTATTTTTTTTTAAATTGTTTTCTGACAAGCTTTCTCTTGGTAAGGAGTCTCACACATCAGGGGAGACAAGGAGGTAGTGACTATCTGGCCATTGTGTGTGTGAGACTGGTGGTGGTAGTACATAATCCTTGCTGTTTAAAAACACACTTCCAGGTGGGAGCTGCCTGCAAAGTGCTGCTGGTTAGAGCTTCTGTCCAGCTGCAATGGCAAGGACTGTAGCTCACGTCGCTGGTGTTCAGATATTTCATAATCCAGGTTTGGAGTGTTCCCCACTCCTTTCAGTTTCCTGGCTGTCCCCGTCAGCTGGCTCAGACCTGCTCTTAATCCGGAATTTCAGCCAAGGCTGAACCTTGGGTACCAGGGAAGGGAGGCCTTGAGCTAGAGATGTCTTCCCTCCCAGGAGACAGAGTGCCCTGTTAGTTGCCTTTAGGGTATGATGGAAATATCATTCATTTAATCTGATCTGTTTAACCTTGGCCACACTGCCACTGCCCTTCAGATTTCTGGTTTGTATTTATGATACTTTTTTCTTCCCCCTGGAAACTGAGCTTGCTTCACCAGTTGGAGTGGCTGCTGAAGAGCAATGAATTCTGCCTTTGTACCAGGCTTTTAAAGAAATTATTTATGATTCCAAGATGATTGGATGTGTTTCAGTGTCAGCACTGGCTATGCATTTTTAAGAATGCTATTGAGAGTCTCATACAAAAAATCAGCTAAGCATGTTCCTAGGATGTTATTTTATAGTATTAAAGAAAGTATTGAGTGCAGTAGTATTAAATAAAACCTTTCAATTAATTTATCAAAACATTTCCAACACTTTCTTCCTTCCAAGACAGGCAAAATTTAAACAAATACCAAGCAAAGGAAGGGGATAGAAACATTTTTTTTGACCCTACATCTTACGTCTCTTTTGCTTTAACTGGGACTAGTTAGGCTGAATACATAATCATAAGCTCAGAGGCTTAATTTTTGTTGAGGGGAACTTCTGTAGGAGGAGTTCGAAAAGTCACAGTGTGATTGATGTCAAGTAAGCCTGAAGTTGCATAGGCTTTGAGCTTGTTATCTGCAATAATGTGAGTTAGCCTCAGTGAACAATCAAGAGCTGTAATAATGGGCTAACAGAGCATCCAGATTTAAAAAAATTTGGATGATAACAACGAAGAGATCTTGTGGTTTTTACCGTTTGAAAGTTAAATGAAAAAGTTTAAAGAAGAACTTTGTGGTTAATATTTTGATGGGGCCAGTATGGTTTTAAAAATTTTCAACAAAATGGATACTGACATTCCTTATTAGTCTGGTTTTCTGGCAGACATGAAAAAATAAGTTAATAAAACAAAAAGATTAAAAACCGTGAAAAATTAAGAAGCCATTTTAGTGATGTTGCCTATAGATATGTTTCATTAGTTGGGCAGTAGAGCTGCTCCTCTCCTTCAGGCAAAAGTCCAGAATTTATTTCTGGGCTATGTGACTGGTCAGTTGTATCTTTATATGCAGATCTCTGTGCTAAAATGCAAAAGGATTTACAGCAGAGGAGTTAAAGTTGTGGTGGTCTCTAAGAATATAAGCCAAGCAAATTCTGTCTCTAAGAATATAAGTCAAGCTAGATCAAGCAATACATAAGACACACAAGCACTTTCTTGGATCGGAAACAAGGCAGAAACTTTGGATAGGTATGTTGTAGAAACAATTCCTCCAAGTTTTATTTTACTCAAATTTTTGTTGGTTTTGCTGCTTTTGCCATTTGAAACTGGAACGAGCATAGAATTCTGTTTGTTCTAATAAGCCATAAATGAAAATAAAGACACATTTGTCCCAGTGAGGTCCTTTTTAATATGTAGAGTTCTCCCAAGATGTCCTCCTGTTCATGCCTCAATGCTTCACTTCTATAAAATCCTCTCTTGAGAGCTGCTGGGAAATAGAGTTTGGATGCATTTTTCCAGCTGTGAATAATCTGTTCCTGTACTATGGATGCACTTTGGATTGAGGACATTATGGGGGAAAACAGATTTTGTATCTTGCATGGCACTTTAAGTTCTGTGCCTGATGCAGTAATGCTGTTTTAAGCAGCAGAAGTGTTCACAAATGGGTAAAGACACATCAGTGCAATCAGTGGCTCATAGTCTCCTTTCTCTTACGGGATTACTTCTTACTTGAAAGATCTCCTAATGCTGTACTTGAATTGTTTAATTTACACAATAGATTTTTTTTCCTTCTCAGTACTTCTCCTGAACTGAGAGTGGGAAGGAGTGGCCCTATTTCTTCTGTCTATCTAATCTAATTAATCTATCTCATTTATTTAGTAATTAGAACATACAGATTTTTTTTTTTAGTCACGAAGTAGAAGGCGGGAGTGCTGAACATGGGTGTTCTTGTAGAGTCTGTCTGGTTGAATAAAACACATCCTGCGGTGCCATCCTCTTCACTTGAAACAGGTGTTTGAAGTTCACCCTTTTGGATGACTTTGAACTGAAGGCAAGGAAAGCCTACTGGGAAAATAAGCGTCAAAGGCCTTGCAGGCCTTTTGAAAGAGTTCAATCACTGTCTGATCTCACTGGTTTCAGTCAGGCTATTAGGTCTTTAAGCATCTTGTCTTTGAGGATTAGTCTGAACTCTTAATTGTCCATTCCTGATGGTTTCCATCACTCCAAGTGCACTAATCCTGCCTTAATAACTACGGCAGTCATTGCATTGGCATAGAAACTCTTGTTATTCTGCTTATAACATTCTCCACTTAAAAGCTTTCCCTTCAAAGCCTTTCAACCAGTCCATAATTGGGGTGATGGAGAGTCAGGAGCATGGGCAAAGCTGAGCAGAGCCATAGCACTTGATAAATCACTTGTTCTCAAGTTCTCTGGGCTCCTGAAGGAAGGGAAGTGTCACCAAGCCATCTTTTTACTAAAACCTGCTGGTAGCAAGCTGGCAGAGTGTTGATTCCCAGGCAGTTTGCATTAGAACGAGATCTAACATTTGCACCTGCCAAGTGCCCTGGGGGCTTTGAGAAGACTTCTTGTGTACTTTAGAAGCAGTATGCATTTGTATGTGTATGTGTTTGTATGTGAGTCTTACCGTGACAGAAGTGAAGGGCCATGAAAAAGGTTAAGGGACTGGAGCATCTCTCATATGAGGAAAGGCTGAGAGAGCTGGGACTATTTGGCTTTGAGAAGAGAAGGCTCAGGGAGGATCTTATCAATGTATATAAATACCTGAAGGGAGGGTGCAAAGAAGAGAAGATTGGAGCTAGGCTCTTTTTAGTGGTGCCCAGTGACAGAACAAGAGGCAATGGGCACAAGCCGAAACATAGGACGTTCTGTTTGAACATCAGGAAACACTTTTTTGCTGTGAGGGTGACTGGGCACTGTCACAGGTTGCCCAGAGAGGTTGTGGAGTCTCCATCCTTGGAGATCTTTAAAAGCTGTCCGAACATGATCCTGGGCAACTGGCTCTAGCTGGCCCTGCTTGAACAGGGTGGTTGGACCAGATGACCTCCAGAGGTCCCTTCCAACCTCAACCAGCCTGTGATTCTGTGAAGCTAAGTTTTAATACAGAGCATCACGTGGCCAATGATCTGCCTTGGGATGGAGGTTTAATTTTCCTGCTGTCTTGTCTCCTCCAGTGCTATGTGCAGTCATCTGATTCTTTTGTACAGTATGGTCCCACTAATGACACCTTCTGCTGTTCTATCAATTTTATCCAACAATTTCTTAAAAAATTGTTTTTTAGTTTTAGTTTATTAAAACCCCTCCAATTTCTGTATGCATGAGATTTTGGGGAGATCTCAGCTTTCATTTAAAAATATAAATAAAAAATTAGTCTTTGTGGTTATAGAGAAAAAGTTCAAAATAGTAACTTTCTAAAAAAACAAAATATTAGGTAATAAAGAGATTCTAATGCTCAGTGTTTTATGAAAACATTTGGATTTTAGGAAGCTGATTTTTTATTTTTCTTTAGATTAACTTGGCAGTATTAGTTTCTTGTATTTTCTGTTCTTCAAAAAACTTTTTTCTCCCAAAAATAATGGAATTATACATTACATATTCTGGATGTGTAGAATTTATGTATGCATTTTTTTTGAGTCTCAAGTCCGTGCGGTGCTCATTTCTGATCCAGTGTTTAATGTGATTTAAATTATGCAAAGAAGCTGATAATGCTACCCTGTTCTAATTGAGTGCTTGAACATGGGCCTAAGTGGAAACATGCTGTGTGGGATGTTCAGAAGTGCCCACGGGAGAAAGGAGCTTAGGTCCCATTGAGAGTGAAGAGCTCGATCCCACCAGCTTGAGAATGTGCTATCACCCCCATGCTCTGCTCCCACTGCTGTTGGTGGGTGTTGTCATTCTGATTACTTCATAAGCCATGCTACGGGTTTCATGCACCATCCCTTTACAGTCACACTAATGAAAACACTTATACCTTGCTAGGTTTTTCTCTATTAGGTTTCAATCCAGTGTTTTAGTCCAGTTAATGAGTGGGTCTCTTTTGTCCTTTCTGAAAGAGATGGTTAGAGAAAGTTGTTTTCCTTGTATTTTGCAAAAGACACCTGGCTTCTGACACACAGGCTCCTGTTTTGCAGGTCCCCCGTTTGCTGGTTGCGGAGAGGCCACCTTGTCAACTGGAATCACGTCAGGTGCTCTGAGCTCCTATTCCTGCATCAGGTACATGAATGTGTGATCAATTTATTGATCTAAAAAAAAGTTCTGAGTGGATAATTGCATTTGAACTTAAGGCCTCAGTGAATGGCTTTTTAAAGAGTAGAAAAGACAATCTGCAAAGGCTATTACAATTAATATAATGGATCAGGCTGGTAACAGAGAAGTTGCTTACTGCTGATGAGGATTGTGTTTGTTTCCCTCAGAGTGGGATGGCCTGGAAAGACATTGTGCTGAGCCGTTTGGGTGAGAGGACTGAAGTGGGCATTGAATTATTATCCCAGGATCCTCTTTTTGTTCTTAGTATTACTGGCAAACTAATCTAACTTCAAGTGGTGTGGGTACTGTTTACCTGAATACAGAGAGCAACTCTGTTCTTTCCAAGCCCGATCAATTTTTTCCGTTTATGATGAAGGTTGATATATTATGAGGCTTCATTGCTTAAGAAAAAATAATAATAAAAAAATAAAATCCTGTCTGCTGAAGTCATGCATGAAATCTGTCCGTCTTCATTCTTTCTCCCTTGAACCTGCATCTTTTGTGCACAGTCTATGTATTTGAATAGGGAAAAAATCATGTTATAAAAACGGTGGAGGTGTTGAAGAATACGCTGTGGTAAAGGAAGGACAGATAAACAGATTAAATAAGAGGTGCTGCAGCATCTAGCACAGTTGCTGTAAGTATATACGTGATCACCCAGCAACGAATGACTAAGACCCCGAGATACATTTAGGATAATCTCATAGAGCGCAGCCCCTGAAGTGGGGAGAAAGGAAGAAGACAATACATTGGAGTTTATGTTCAGTCCCCTCTGAAGCCCTGTAGGGAAAAATATTTCTGAATCTTCCGGAAGAATAAAGCTAAAACACTGTAATAACTTCCAAGTGGGTGGATCCGAAGCGGTGAAGCTTTTAAATGGAGGGTTAGTCTTTCTTTTGTTTATCTTAAATACTGCCTATTTTGGTCTCCTTTAAACAGTTACAGTGGACATAGTGACCAGCCCCAACCTCCAGCTGAAAGTCAGATTTTGTCAGAAATCTGGAAAGAAAAATAATTTCTGGCTTGCAGTTGAAACAAAAATCCTCATGATAGCAAATGGCAAGCACTCACTGTTGACAAGCTACTGGAGACACTCAGAAAAGCAATCACGGCTGCATGGTGTGCCTTTTAACTGGGAGTTGCAGGTGATTATTTAAATCCATGTAGGTCTGTGGACTTCTGCAGCATATGCAAACTGAGGATTTGACCAAGGTCTGTGGTGTGAAGTGAAATTGAAGTTGGGCATCTGATGTTAATTGGTATTAACTTTTGTCTTGGGTATTCTCATACTCTCAAAAGCTGGTGTCTATCAGGAATTTTTATGTTGCTTCATTTTCAGTGACCCTTCTCTTCCAGCTCCTAGCTCTTTGGTTCTTTGCAGGAAAAGGTATTTTCTTTGCTTTTGTATGTATCTATGACTTCCGTATTAGTTACAACTGGAATTAAGATCTGTGCTATATAGTTAACATTACCCTGGGTCAATTGAATTGCATCAATCAAAAGTTCAGTGATTTATGCTAGAAAATAACTCTTCTTGTCACTTTTTCACCCTTTGTGTTATCTGTGAAGACTAAAATATCTGTCGTTATTACAGGCCCCTCAGAAGGGCTATTCTGTCCATGTAGGTTTTACAGTTAAACAGAACAGGTTAATTTGCTAGAGTGGCCATAATTTACCACTTAATAGAGTCTGTAATTGGACTAGGGGTTTGTTTTGTTTTCTGAATTACTGTGTCAAAACTTGAGCAACTTTGCTTTCAATTCTCAAACTGAATTATAGGTTTAGGCCAAGGAGATGCAGCAAACACAGGCTTTCAGCAGCTGGACTGACCCAATTTTCTGCATTGCGAGTGGCGATTTTTTTGGTTTTATGTGATCATATGAGCATTAACTCAAGCAGAGCTGCCAATAGGCAAGGATCGGAGAAGAGTAGGAGGCTTCTTTGTTTGCTTTGTTACTGTAAGTATTCACACAGCATCACTGTATAATTTAGAGGATACAGCTCTTAGGACCGTGTTTACTCCCTCATCCTTACAGCATTGTGCACAGCACTACTGTATAAAGTGTGCAGGAAAAAACCCAAACAAAATCTGTTTCTCTGCAGAAAATTTTTATATTGAGCTTTAAGATTGTCCTTTACAGACTAAGGACAAACCCTTGTTTTCTGTGATGTAAGGGCTTCTAGTGGAACATGGTGAATGAGTGCTGGGGGCATCTGTTTGCACTGATAGTGAATGTATTTGGATATAGTGTTTGTACTTTAAATTACAGAAAAGAAGCGTGAGTTTCCCAAGTAGTATTTCACCAATGAAATCAGGCAGTATGAATTGTCATCTCAAGTGCAGCATCACTGGGAGGTGAGATTTAGCCAAAAAGGTCACTTCTGCTGTACAGATGAGGAGATGATGCGGTGGAAAAATGGCACACTGTTGTCTTCCTTTCACTGGCAGAAAGGGAGGGAAATGTCTGCCTGTGTCGGTGCAGTACGTATACACAGACAAGGAGTCTAGACCAGAAGCTGTCAGGTTGTACACTCTGAGTGATGTAAAACGATCTTTGTGCTATGAAAAGACTTTTTGCCCGCGTGCCTGATGGTAGGAGGGAGTCATTGTGGAGGAGAGTAATGCTTTGCTTTCCCCACCACTTTTTGTTTTTCTTTAGCTCTTCCTGCTTCTTGCCTCACTAGTGACAGGGAGACTGGTTTGCCATGCTAAACACCTTGAGGCTGACAGGATGGAGAAAACCTACAGGCTCCTTTGACAGCTGTAATCAATAAGAAGTGAAAAATCTCACTTTGAAAAGCCCTTTTCCAACTATAAATGGCAACAAAAGTCATGAAGGTGAAACCCTGATTTTATACCAAACTGTGAAAGCAGAGGACCAGGAATCTGAGCCCAGGGAAAAGATTTGCAAACCAGGAGTTTTCCTCTGCTCATCTATGGGCACCTCAGTCAAGGAAAGAACCACACTGTGCCAGACAGTCCTCAAAAATTCCTTTCTCAGACAACTCATAAGCTGGAACTTTGCTTAGCACATCCCTGTGCTCTCAGGGCAGAAACAGGGCTTGCTGCAAGAGGTGTCATTATCATATTGCAGTCTTCTCTGAAGGTCCCACTCACCTTCTGAGAGGTGCTGAATTTCTCCAACTCTAGTGAGAGTCACTGGGAGATGAGGAAACTTAATTAATAACATGCAGGCAGAAGGAGGGATCAGAATTAGCTTTTCAACTTAACAGGTCTACTTTATTTTTTAAAAACAAGTAAATCATTTCTATGGAAGAAAAAAAAAGTTGTTTGTTTCCAAATAGATTTAATTGCCAGCAAGCCACATTGAAAATGGGAATAACAACTTTTAATTATGATTAGAGATAGACAGAAATTCCCAGAGCACCTGGTTAATAAAAAAGAGAGGCTCAGGAGTGTAGTATTTTTCATGCTGTGTTATGGTGACAATGGCAAGTCATTTGGAAAGCATAACAGGAAAAGTTAAGTCTAACTGATATGTTCTTGTTTTGTGATGTTGAGTAACTATTAGTATGTGCTCTTACTGTCATCTTGGTTTTGCAGGAAGCAATGCAAGCGAATAAATATGGCTGTATCCCGTATTGCTGTTTTACTCACAACTTAGCTGCTTATTTGGTTGATATGGAATTTTTATTCCCTTTATGTTATGGGTGCAGCTAGGGAATTTGGTAGTAACAAAAATACAGAGCTCTTGCAACGAGCTTTGCACTGATAGATCTCAATGTTTTGTAAAGTATGATTAACCTCACATTGCAGATATGTAACAGAGAAACAAGTTTGCCCCCATCGTCACTTGGCTGGTAGGAGAACTGGGATGAGGATCCCTGCCCTGGAGTCTCAGCACAGGGCTCCCTCTATCTGACTGTGCAGCCTCTGCTTTGGTTTGTTAATAGAACTGTCAATGGTATCATTCCTCCTAAGGATGTGGGGAAGGTTTTAGGTTCCCTAGATATTAATCAGGTATCTTTTTGTCAGCACTAAATTAATTTTAAAGAAGAGATACAAAAATAGCACATCCTTTTGTATTAGCTATCACACATCCTCTGGAAGCATCTTTGCCAAATGCATGGAAGAATGCAATTAATGGCTACCGAAGAGATTTATTCTGTTGACTAGCTTATTTCTAAAGTAGTTTGACATTTTATTTGTCTGACTTATCTGTTGTTGTAGGGAGATTTTGTTTTATTACCCTTGAGAAGGCTGAAATGTTAAACAGGAAATACAGGAGCTCCTTTCATTACTTTTTTTCTATGAAATGTGAACTCACAGACTGGAGTGTCAGCTTGGCAGTAAAGGAGAAATCTGGGCTTGTGGTTGGGACAAAATGGTGCTCAGGAGATTTAGATTTGATTACAAACAGTATCCCAGACCCTCTGTGGTAAGCTGTTTATATCTCTATCCTACAAAGCAGTTTTAAGCCCTGCACACCCTGCCTCTAAAATGTGAAATTCAGGTTGAGCTTTGTCTTCCTCTGACACTGCCAACATCCCAGCATCTGCAGTTAGCGTGAATGGGCACTGCAGGGAAGGAGCGCACTGGAGTGAAGTCGCGTTCCTGCTCCCAGAGCAGACTTAGCTGTAGACAGTAGGACAGATGTAATTAAAATACCCACTGATGTTGCTGCTGGATGTGTACTGTCGGTAATGTGATAATGGTAACTGTAATATGCTAACAAGGAGTCCATTTACCTGGAGGAGTAAGAGCCATTTTTATACGGTCATCTTTTAAACGGAACTTGTTTCTTCTTCAGCCATTCCAGACATGCTTGACATCAGCTGAAATCTCTTAAATTTAATGGCTTTGGGGTGTTTTTGTAGTGGTATTCTGGTGTCCAGTCCTCTCTGCAGTGCTTCATGATTTCCTGATTCCACCTTCATGCATATACACACACTCTTCATTTGGGAACACAAGTTAAATATTTGATTTGATTATGACCTTTGGGAGGCACTATAAGTAGGAAGGTTTTTTTGAGTGGCTAGGAGAAAGCTCAGAGAGTCAGATCAGAAGCAAAGAAAAACAATTGAGAGTGGAAAATTGCAGTTTTCTGTGTGTGAGCGCACTATTTTACTTTGCATTGCCATTTTGAGTCAAAGTAGATGAAAAGCATCTAATTAACAGAAGCCTGGATGACGAGATGTGCTGTTATAGTGTTTCTGGAGTCCTGTAGATCTTGGGCTTGGCACCCAAAATCTCCGTCCCTTTATGAAGGAGCTTTCTTCATATTAGAGGAAACTTAAGGTAAATGAAACAAGCAAGTAGAGCAGGCACATGTTATTAAGCATGTTTTGTGTGAGTAAATTATCCACAGTTCTAAAACGAGTCTAAAACTGAGCTCTGCAAAAATAGATTTCTTTATCTTAATCATATACAACATCTGAGAAAGCCTCTGCTTTTTAAGAAAAAATATAGGAAACTTTAGACCTTCTTGAAGCAAAGATAATTGCACTCTTGCTTATTTTAATTACATTTTCTTAAGTAGGTCACTCACATGCTTAAAACCGGAAAATTTAGGAAAGCTTAGGAACCTGGCATAAGCGCAGAACCAGGGGACCTTGGTTCCAGCCTCCTTTTACAGAGCAGTCCCCGTATTGCTCCAGCATTTTAGCATGGACTGCATACAGTCAGAGAGAGCATTTACTTGTATTTGTTTTTTAATCCAGACTGGTGTTAGCACTTCTTTTCTGGGTCAACTGATTTTATTACAAACATGTTCGTTGCAGTCAAGCTGTCTTGTAGCTGCAGTGATAAAAAGATAAAATCAGGCTTCTGAAAGCAATGGTGACAAGATTGGCTTGGAGTGGATAAAGAGACTGAAAACAGGAACAATTTCATATGGTCAGAGATGGTACTGACTATTTGCTTTCTGATTTAGGGTGTGTTTTACGGCTGTAGAAGAATGAGGCAAAAATTACCAGCTCAGTTAGTTCCTAATTCCTTAAATAGGTGGCCCTGTCTTCCAGGTGCTCAGGATGCTGCATGTCCCTTGGGTACTGAAAAAGTCTGACCTTTGGTGTCATCTCAGGAGCAGCAGAGCTCCAAGCACATTTATAAACTGCTCTTCCCCTCTTCAACTGCCTTAGTGGTAGACCAGAGCTCCTCTGAAAATTTGAGTAAAGGACTCTTTTGAAAATATTTGGCTGCAAAGATACAATGTGGAGAGTACTAAAAGGAAGACTTCTGTCTGAGCTGGCTTTTCCCTACTTCACTAGTGTAGATACAAACTTGTCTTTAAACTCCTTGGAGACCCCCAAGAAATATGGTTTTGAAGGTGATGCTAATGGGTATAATACATCTGGAAAATACTAGCATTTCTGAGGTGATGGCTTTTCAGGCATGGGCTATGATGCCAAAGGCAGTTAAGTGGGATTGTAGTAGACAGAACATCTGTTTCAGAAAAAAGTCTCTAGCCTCTGCTTTTTATGCATCTTCTGCTGCTTCCATATTTGGTGAGCTTTTGGGAAGCTGGGTGAATTGCACAACCTGATCAGTGTTATCACTTTTATATTTTTTCTGCTTAACTCTACAGTTAATGGACAGGTCATGAAAACTTTTCCCTTTAAGCAAAGGGGCCAAGAGAGGCTGCTTTGGACCATCACGTGTTTGCTAGCTGGAGCTCTGTCAGTGTAACCTGAGGAGGTTGCGATGGTGGGGAGTCTTTCCTGGAGTTCAGGAAAAGATAAGGGGAGAAAAAGAGCTGTATGCTGTGAGCAGAGAAGTTAGCATAAAGCACACTCTGTGGTGGAAACAAGTCATGCAAGGTGGTTAGCAGTATAACTAATTCTTCCTCTCTTCACTATGAAGCCCAGCCTGCACCCCTCTTTAAAAGCAAATGGCAGTTATTGGCAGCTTGAACTTCTCAATGGTGTTCACAGTAATAGGGTTTTGTAAGCATGAGATATAATGTTTTCCTTTTGTTACAATAGCAGGTAAGCTTTTTCTCCCCTCAGTTTGGCCAGGACTTCACCAGGCACAGAAAGGAGGGAGCAAGGTAGTAAAGAGGCAGAACCCCTGTTTTTTCTTCTTGGCTGCTGGGTGTAGACTCACAGTGAGGGATAGGAGCCACACTAAAGTCCTGATCCAGAGTCCTTTCAGTTCAAAGACCCTCATCTATTCCAAGAGATTTGAAACAAGCTCCAAGCCTGTCTCCTTCAATCCAGCTTGTAGTATTATTGGCTGGCCAACTCAGGAAAAAAAGAGATATTAAAATAATATTATCCTGGAGCATGCCCCTTCAGTGATACATACCCTGTCTTCTGCTTGCCTGGTGTTTAGCAACACAGAGTCACAGCTATGTTCATTAGCTCCTTGCCTGGTGTAATGAGAGCTCTTCCTCTGGTCTCAACCCACAAACTGTTATGGCTGGTTACCACAGGGGGAAATGCTGTATTCTCTTTATAGCACTGCCTATTCTTATTCCTATCTATATTTCTCCTCAATGCAGTGGATGCTTTTCCTTCTCTAGTTTCTTCTGTAAGGTTGTAGTGGAAGTGACCTAAGTAGGCAGTAAAGGCTTGAAATGAAGTTGAAACAAAATAAGCAAAGCTGTAGGGAAAGTGAGTTTGATTGGAAGGTTTTCTCTGTGTAATCAGCCAAATCCCAAGATCTGTCTACTCCTGGACTTTTCCTAGGATAAACTATTTTAGGTTAATTATATAGATATAATCCCCTATGAGGACATTTGTTCTGGAGTAAGAGTGTCTATATAGAAATTGAACTCTTGAAACCACTTGAAAGTATTTATTCTGCAGTAGTTACTTTGATTAATTTCTAAGCATACCAGGACCTACTGTGATTACAGTTGGCATTGCTTTTGAACCTCACTGCTTGCTTAAAGTAGCTCAGAGAGTGCCCCCAGTAATGAGTCAGGTTCTTTAAACTAGCAGAAGCAAACAATCTTCTCGACTCTTCATCTAAAAATGTGTACCACAGACTGAAACACTGCACTGCGTATCTGTGTGCTGACTCCACAAAACTCCCACCCTTTTCCTCCATCACTTTCATAACAGCAGAGTTTAAATGTGGAAATATCTCTTAAGTCAGACAAAGATATTTGGCTCATAAAATGAGGGGAGGAGGTCAGTGCGTCATATGAAGCAAGATGTGAGGGGATGAGATGTGTCTAATGGAAAAGTCTGGAAAAAGGCAAGAGAAGAGTACTGAGGGAGAGAAAAAACAGAAGCAAAGGGAGTGGAAACAGAGGAGAAAATGCAGGGAGAGGCTGCAAGATCCTGATGAAATTGAAATGAGTAGTTGTTAATACACAGGAATTGCTTGGTGACTTTGGATAGGCTGGGCTCCCCGCTCTTCAGAGCTGGAGCTCTGGTGGCTTCCCTGCTACGCTGTCCCAGTTCACTTCAGCAGAGAACTTGGCCTTCATCACTCAGAGGCTGCTGTCTGTCACAGCCACCCACTGGCCTGTGAATTATTTGTGCCTGTCTAAAGGTACTGACAAATGCATGAGCTCTGCTGTTGCTCCAGGATTGATGCTGTAGCTTAGCTGGGGGCCAAATGGTAGAGTCTCAGCCCCAAAAAAGCCCAAAAGCAGCTCCCACAGCTCTCTCCAAGGTCCCCAAAGGAAGGAGGCAGCCCTCAGCTGCACTGCAGCCAAGGCCATCGTCAGAGTAGCAATATTTAAAACTGAAAAAAGTAAATGCTATTCACCTCTGTGGTATCATTCATCTAAGGACCTTACAGTTTTATCATTGTCTGGATGAAGCTTCACAGAAATTTGGTGAGATAGCTCAGCTATTTCCAATAGGAATGGGAAAAGATACCAAAGGCAAATATCTACTGAATAAACAAGAGCTAGGGATAACCTTCAGCTTGCTTAAGCACATGGCCCCTGCCCCTTCCCCTGGGCAGTGTGCACAGTTGCTTCTCCATCAAAAAAGTCTTTCCTCTGCATGGACCTCATGAACGGCCTTGTGTTCTTTGGTGTGTGGGACCACTGCTTCCTCATGTTCTTGACATTCTGCTTACTTTAGGTTCGTTGTCTGCAGTTCTGGTGAACCAGCATCTTTTAGTTGGCCAAGACCTGACCTGGCTTGGCTGTGTGCAAATGCCTGTGGTTGGTTCTCAGGGGATCTGCTCTGACTCCAGGTGGAAAATGGAGCACTTAATCTCTCACTGAAGGTCTTGGCTTCAGGTCAGCCCCAAGAGCTTGATATTGCTCCCTTTTCTGAGCAACAGAAATTAGTTGATCCTTATTTAGTCCCAATTGCTTCAAAAGGTCTCCCTAGTCCAGGACTGTTTGGCTGAATAGAAGATGTTTAAAACTCATGGCCTGCAAACAGATGTGAGTTCACCCTCACCTTTCATTTATGCTAAGGGGGAAATATGATACATATAATAGAGTATAGCACTGACCAAAATAACTCCAACACTTTGCACCCAGTGTGCGGCTGATGAACGTGGTGGTCTGTTTAGAGGTCGCTGTCTCCCTGCAGTCACTGTTTAGACCCAAATGACAGAAACACAAATAAATTCCTGAAATCAAGAAGTAGTTACAGTTCATGAACAACACAGGGTCGGATTCAAAACTGGTGGAAGTTACCATAGCTTCATTAAAGTTTCATTTATTTATGTTTGCATTATTTTAGCTGCCTGATTTCACAGCTCCAATTTAGAGTATGGCAATGCAAGCAACTGAATCAGCTTAAATAAGATGACAGTGGACTCTGCTGTGAGGAGAGCAGAGTTGCACTGCAGAGGAGAGTTAGCCTTCTTAAATCAGATGTGCTGTCAGTAAAAATAATTATGTGGAACTACAGCCTTAATAGAGTGATGCAATTTTATACCAGCTCCTGATATGACTGGTAAATTGTAGCTAAACTTTAATTTACCCACCACCCCCTGCTCTTCATGCTGACTATCATAATCATGAAAGCTCCTCTCATCTGAAAATGGTCTTAAGAGTTATCAGTATGAAGGCACTAAAGGTAGGCCAAGAGCAAGTCATATACTCTGTGTTATGAATTCACAAGCTAGTTATCTCCTGCCAGTGGAATTGTAAAAGGAAGTTAGCATTCTGGAATTCCATTCCATAGTGCAAGTGCATATTTCATTTCTATTAATTTAATCATTTAAGCATAACTTTTCTGAAAGTGCAGAGATGCTGTTTGTAATGGTTTTGGAAGATGCAAGGTCTATTTACAGGCTCAGTCTCAACATGTCTTTCTGTTGTCATAGAGCTGTTTCAAATTTAGTTTGAGGTTAAATCTGTGCAATTCCTTATCAACTGAATAATGCTTCTAGTGTCTCTGAGCTATAGGTTTGGGTTTTTTTTTTTGTTAATTTTGCCAAATTTTATCTATTGCTTTATAGTTTAATAGGAACTTCCTGAAGGACTGAAGGGAGCTTCAGGTAACGGTATTTTTTTAAATTTTGATAGTGTGCAAGTGAAAGATAGTTTATCTGAGATGAAGGCTTGTTCTGGTTTTTGGTGTTTAGTCAGCCCTTAGTTAGGATTTCTGGACATGTATGTGGCAAAGATTTAGATCTTCTTTGCCATTTTGAATTTCTTTAAGTTTCTTTTGACTTCAGCAGGTACTAAGTCTAGTAAGGGCAGGCATGTCACTATAAAATTGAAGCAGAGACAGGAAATAAGCATTTGTCATATGGATGGATTTCAACAAGCTTGATTTCATATTGCTTTTTGAAAAGCAGCCTGGTATGATAAATGACAGCAAATGAAGTTCTGCTTAACAGTTGCTGACCTCTTTTTTTTTTTTGTAGTATTCCTGCAGAAGACAGAATATTCAAACCTAAATATAGAAAATAGATTGCAAGCATGTTATGAAGCTTTCCATATGTATAAAGTGTGTTCTCCAAAGCACTTTGAGTAACAAGGTCTTGCTAAGTACAAGCAATTTTGCCATTGTGTAGTTCTGTTACAATTGTGGAGGGACAGAAAAATGGAGATTCTCATGATGGATGTTAGCCATGTCCCTTGATGTATATCTGGAAAGTCCTTGGACTTAAATTGAAATGTCCTCACGGACATTAACATACGTTGGTTGGTCACTGATTCTCTGTCCCCTCTCTTGCCAAACACATAAATAATAATGTTTATCTCCTGACCACAATGGGTAATATCTATAATTTTAGAAGTATGTATTGGCAAGGTCAAAAAGAAGTGGCCTGCCAGAAAAGCTGAAGGAGGGGAATAGCTCTTCTTTGGAAAGAGAGAAAAGGATGGCCAGATTATTTAGCAGGGAGTGTTTAATGTTGGCTAACTTCATACCATGTCTTCATTCCATAACACAGAAAAAAAGGTCATGGAAGGGAAGACTTTTACTGCTAGGACGTCTTTCCAGCCATGGGAGAGCTCTCTTGCGCTGTCTGGGTTACAGAGGATACAGCATGTATAGGAGGGTGCAGATTGTCTCATCTCACCTAGCGCGTGTGGACAATGAAATCAGCAAAGGTAACGTGTGGTAAAGGTAATCCAATGTGTGGTAATGTGTGGTAAAGGTAATCCATGGAGAGCGTTCTATGGAGCTGCTACTGCCAGTTGAACCACCTCCTTTAAAATCTTTTTGGGGCACATTGTTAGATGCACATTAGCAGAAATATATTTATTAGTATAAGGACACAGAAAAACCTTTGAAGGTACTCATCAAGATCAGTCATTCTGAACAGGGAGAAGTCCAAGTATTCTTTCTGTCTCCTTGTTCTATGGGAAGTCTGTGATAGAGCTGATTGTGACAAAACCAAGTTTTTAACCAATTCGATATCACATCTGGAAAAAAGTCAAGACGCTTTACAGCCTTATTTGTAGTCAAGCAAGCATTGTGCAAAAATTTGTGTAAGATGGCATACTCTCTTCATAATATATTTGTATTTATGCATGTGTGTATATATGTATCTTTATTCCTATAGAAAAGCAGACTGTGAAAACATGATGTTCATTTCTTAGAAGCCTTGAGTACAGTGGTCCCTCATACCCCTTATGGTTTCTGGGTGTATTATTTCTTTTTTTTCCATACTCTTGTTTGCCTCTAAGGAAGAGGAGCAAAGGCCAACTTTGGCAGCAACTGCTTTCCTTTTGAGAAATTCTGTTCTTTTCTGCGTGTCAGATGGTGTTATGGGCTAGTTTCTAAAGCAGATTAATTGAGATCAAAGAAAGTTCCTAAGCTTTGCAGAAGCTGTCAATTTGCATTTTTTTTTTTTTATTTTTGACACAATCTAGTGTCAAAAAGAGTTCAAACTCCAATATGACAGGATGATGGGAAGGTGTTGTGCCTTCTTTCCAATTTAGAAGAATTGCTTTCCAAGTGGGAAGATCTCCAGCATCTCCTAGTGCTGTGAAGAACACAGCAAGTACAAAGATGCTTTGCAGTAAAATCTCTCCAGGAGGCCTGGTGAAGCCTGAATTTAAACATGGATGAGCAAGTTGAGACCCTCCCCCATATGAAATGCCTCTCAAGGTGGGACTACAAAGAGCAAGTAATCTACTGTTATATCTAATTTACTAACAATAAAACTATGTTTGCTAATGGTTAATGACTTGTTGCATTGTGTTTCCTTGCAAATGCTGGTCTCCTGTCTGGTATTACCTTCCTCTTGGGAAAGCCCTGAATATGAAGGGAAATACAGTTCCAGATAGCACATTCTGGCTGATTAGTTCTTTCCCTTGGACACGGCTGCAGAGTTGCTCTCTCTGTGTATAGTATTAATTCCTACCTCTTGCTTGGAGTGGGGTTTAGATCTCTCTGAGGGTGCATCTCCTGTTCATCCCTGTCCACCTACAGTTGTTGGTGTGATGAGCCATTTGGGCATAGTTAGGCTCACTGCAGGAGCAAATAAAGCTTCCTACAGGTTTTGTTGGTCTCATGTACCCTCCACAGCTAACTGCTAACTTGACTTACTCTTGCTTAGTCTCTAGACAATTTTGAAATCCCTGTGGCTTCAGATCTGGATTTCAGCGAAGCTCTATATGCAATTTCTTAACCTTGAACTGCTGTTTAAACTTGTACTTCCCTAACAGAGCACAAAAACAGGCGCTTAACTTTACGAACATGCTTGTAGGCTTGAATGCCTATCAAATCAGATTGAGTGCTGTGTCAGTTTTAGGAAGAATTGAAGGGCAGATTTTTACTTACATTTTTTTTTCTCCAAAAAATCGGTATCTCGAAAGTATAAGACTTCTTACTATACTTAATGAAAGGTCATACTTTTCTAAGAGTTTACATTTCTGAGAGAATAATGGTGGGGTAAGGTGGGAAGTGTTGGGGTGGGGGGTGGTTGCTTTTAATTTTGCTTTTTAACTTACATCTTCCACTGCAGGCTTTAGGCTATCAGGCACAGAATCTATCAGGCATAATGAAGTACCGGCACATCCCAGCTCTTGCATGTGCCTCATGTCCTGTTGTGCACAGTATTCTGGATGGTGCAGAAGCTGCCATGCTTGGCAACAGAAATGCCATCCAGTTATCTCACTGACTGGTCTTTATTACACTTCATCTAGTTTTCTGATTTCATTTCAGATTTGCTAACACTTGGTCTGCAAGTGGTAATAACAGCCGTATGTGTTTACAGACATATAGCCATATATGTGTGTTTAAACACCTGTATGTATACATACTAAATGCTTACACAATTCTGTTGCATTATGAGTTACCATCGTCTGTGGGAGTGGGTTACCAGTGTTTTCTTTCATTGCATTGATTCTCAAGGTGCCCTAAATGAATGAATGAAAGTGCATTGACTCAAAAGGCACACATTCTAGAGATTGTTCAGAAGTGAACTGGTTGACTTGACAAGTTTAATTTTGAAAGCAATCTTTTTCAGGGCACTGAAAGATAACAAGTGAGAAGAACTGCCCAGGAAACAAGAGAGACTCAATTTACCAACTGTCAGACACGTGGCATTCACTTTGAACAAAACGAACACCAGATTCTCTGAAGCTTGAGGCTTCAGTGGAGCCCAAAAGTCAGATACACATATTTGAATGATGCAGAGGAGTGGCCTTTGTGTGGCAAGGTTGTTTTTATCTCCTAAAGTAAAATAATGGCATCCATAAAGGTGACTTTGCTACAGGGAGGACTTACAACCTAGATGTTGAAACAAATACCTTATAAGATGTGGAAAGAAATGAATTTTAACTGATCATATTCCTCTTTTCCCTGTGAAAACCGCCTTCTACATTTTATAGCATGTTTCAGTTCAAATGCTGATCCTATTCGAGGGTGTTTCCAATTTAGTTTGAGAAAAAAAAGTGATGAGTGTTGAGAAAGATATAATGTGTTGAGATATAATATTCTCTCTTGTAGTCTTCATGTAGCACTTTGAGTATTAGAATTAAAAACCCACAAGTTTGGAAAGGTTCATCAACTTGTTGAGCCAGAACAGGCAGAAACAGTGGTCAGAGTTTACAAACATTATATCAGTTTTGGTTTTTTTTGTTTGTTTTTTTTTGTTGTTGTTTCTTTGGGGGCGTGGTGGTGGTGGTGTTTGTTTGCTTGGTGTTTGTTTTTTTTTTTTTTTTTTTTCTTAAAGTCTCAGCAGTCTGGCTGCTGTGTTGGATCTGCATCAAAAGCTTTTTTGGTAAGTTGACACATTTCTACCTTCCAGCTTGGAAGCTGGGTCTGTACCATTTCCATCAGTTAGGGGATTTTGAAGAAATTGCCAGGCAGGTACTTTGCAGACATACAGGAGATGATGGATGCAGGGGACAGCACACTGCAGGTAAGAACAGCTGCAGAACGGCCCTTATCTCTTCCTGCCCGCTGTGTCCGGCGGACATGTTGCTCTCACTTTGACCCAATGACACTGCTCCCAGTATGCGCCAGGCCTTGGAGTGTGCTGTGTGTTAAGACAAAACCTGAGGAGGAGCTGAGTAAACAGTCACAATATCCCTCAAAAAAATTATACAAGCGTGCTAATTCTGCCAATCGCATTCCTTGAAGTATTGACTTCTGTGATGAAATGAGAGGTTTACCTACAAAAAGCCAGACTGGCCACTCCATAGTTGCACTGAGGACAACAATTGTGCACCAGAGTGTGCTTCCTGGGCATCTTTGTCCCCAGTGGTATCCTGGTGTGTAATTAAGGAGTAATTACTTGCAGTGCAGGTGGTTCCATTTCCATTTAAATATAACATTTTACAAGATTAGCTTTTAATGAAGAAGTCAAAACAAAGCAGACAAATACAAAGGGATAGCAATGGGGAAAAAAAGGTGTGTTCAGTGGAAATTTAGATTAAGTTTTGATTTTGATACATTCCTCTGTTTTCAGCAGGAAAAACCTCCTACTCACTACAGGGAAAGGTGTTTTTTCAAGCCCTGTCTTGCAAGTTGGAAATTTAAATGCAGCATCATTGTGGGTGCAGGTGACACTGAAAAAGTGAAACAGGAATTAAAATATGGATATTGTCACGGTTTAACCCCAGCCAGCAACTAAGCACCTCACAGCCGCTTGCTCACTCCCCCCTGGTGGGATGGGGGAGAGAATCAGAAAGGTGAAAGTAAGAAAACTCGTGGGTTGAGATAAAGACAGTTTGACAGGGAAAGCAAAAGCCGCGCACGCAAGCAAAGCAAAACAAGGAATTCCTTCACTACTTCCCATGGGCAGGCAGGTGTTCAGCCATCTCCGGGAAAGCAGGGCTCCATCACGCATAACGGTTACTTGGGAAGACAAACGCCATCACTTCGAATGTCCCCTCTTTCCTTCTTCTTCCCCCAGCTTTATATGCTGAGCATGACATTATATGGTGTGGAATATCCCTTTGGTCAGTTGGGGTCAGCTGTCCCAGCTGTGTCCCCTCCCGACTTCTTGCGCACCCCCATCCTACTCACCGGTGGGGTGGTGTGAGAAGCAGAAAAGGCCTTGACTCAGTGTAAGCACTGCTCAGCAGTAACGAAAACATCCCTGTGTTATCAACACTGTTTCCAGCACAAATCCAAAACATAGCCCCATACTAGCTCCTATGGAGAAAATCAACTCTATCCCAGACAAAACCAGCACAATATAAAAGACCCTTCAGGAAGTAGATTTAGATAAAACGTAAGACTCCAATCCTGTATGCTGCCACTTTGATCTTCCTTTTGATGGAGATTACACCCTAGCATATTCAATGTCAGGATCAGATTATAATCTATGGGGTTTAATTTGCTTTACTGTTTAACATGTTGTGCATCTTCTTGAGCATGGCAGCCCGTTCCAGTTTTGATGTGGATATAGGAGGTACAAAGTGGGTTTGTAGCAACAATAGGCTAACACTACAGGATGAGAGAAAGAGGGAAAGAGCTATTAATTTGTGATACATGGGAGTGTGCTTGAAAGAGGATTATGTGAGGTGGTTTAAAAAGTGCTTGTGCATTCTTCTGCTGGTTTCCTGTGAGGGTTGGTAAATGTTTACAAGGTACGGGATAGCCACTGCAAATCAGTAGTAGATTCACTGCAACAATTTTTTTTAAAAAA
The DNA here is from genome assembly GCF_034638445.1 of Ciconia boyciana. NCBI lineage: Eukaryota > Metazoa > Chordata > Aves > Ciconiiformes > Ciconiidae > Ciconia > Ciconia boyciana. The sequence continues at coordinate 20,465,738 of NC_132939.1, read as the reverse complement.
GGTTAAAATATTTGGTGTTTCTACCTATGTCTCTGAGAATGGGTTTGGGTAGAAGGTTTGTGATAATAGCTGTATTGGCTCCTGGTGTTACAGATTCTCACTAGTAGCTCTTACTGTGCCATGCTGAAGAACCGTTCCTGTTGCGTAAGGACTAAAATCTGAGGATGCAGCTGCAGGGAATGAGCTGTGTTGGTAGGTAGAGTGGAGGTGAGGCAGGTGGCTAAGTAAATACATGTTTCTTCTGCAAACCCTATCTTCTCTCCCAGCATAGACACTAAAGACAGTTTGGGTATTTGGAATGCTAATAAGATAAGAAATTATTTTTTTCTTCTGTTAAACCTATGTGATCTCTAGAATGAAGCACATCTCACAGTGTTCTTGAGTCTATATAAGAATCTGTCAACTTTTTAGCCTTTGATCTTGCAGATTACAAAGACAGCTGTAGCGCCCAACTGTGCAAGACACTATTGTAACAGGGACTGTATAGACATACGGGTATGGAAGAGCTTTGCTTCAGAGATCTCATTTTGTGAGCAGATTAAGGCACTCACAAAGTGAGTAAATGCAATTGAAACCTAATGCTATGGTTTCGTGGATGCCTGCAGGATTTTGAACAAGGATCTTATGTTCCTGGATCAACAGGATGGAATTCATCTGAGCCATTTGTATAGCCTCTGCGAAAGTAAGCAAGCACTTTGTTCAGGAGGGATATGCAGGGCAGGTGAGGTGGAGGTGTCGCACTGTACGTAAGGGAGAGGTTTGATTGTACAGCCCTTATAGTTAGTGACGATATGGTTGAGAGCCTCTGGTGAGGATTAGGGGGATGGAAAACAAAGGAGATGTTGTAGTGGGTGTCTAGTACCGATCACCCAGCCAGGATGTATGCACTAATTAGTTATTCTACAGGCAATTATGAGAAATTTCTGGATCGGTAGCCCTTGTCCTTATGGGAGATTTCAACTTCCCAGACATCAACTGGGAACATCATACTACTGTGATTCTTGAAGTTTGTAGGAGATAAGGTCACAGGTATTCAGTGAGCCAACTAGGAAAGATGCCCTCCTAGACTTGCTAATTGTGAATAGAGAAGGATTCATGGGGATGTAATGGTAGGTGGCTGTCTTGACCACAGTGATCATGAAATGGTTGAGTTTAACATTTTCAGTGTAATAAGAAAAAAGGGCAGCAGAGTTGCTACCCTGGACTTCAGGAGAGCAAACTGTAAGCTATTCGGGGAGCTATTTAGCAGAGTACCCTGGGAATCTGCTTTTGAGGGCTTAGGAGTCCACGAGTGCTGGTGAGTCCTAAAAACTACCTTTTAGAAGCACAGGAGCAGGCAATTCCACTGTGTCTAAAGTCAAGCAAGCAGGGCAGAAGGCCAGCTTGGCTGAACAGGGAACTCCTCATGGAGCTCAAGAGGAAAAAGAAATTGTGTGATCTCTGGAAGGCGAGGTCAGGCTTTGCAGGAAGATTACAGAGCTGTGGTTTGTATATGTAGGGAGAAGACACAAAAGGCCAAAGCTCAATTAGAGTTGAAACTGGCCAGTGTTGTTTCAGATAACAAGAAGGGCTTTTTAAAGTACGTTAATAGCAAGAGGAGGTCTAAAGAAAACATTGGACTGATACTTGTTGAAGATGGTCATCAGACTTATTAGGGATGAAGAAAAAGTGGAGGCATTCAGTGCATTTTTTGCCTCAGTCTTTAATAATACTGACAGACCTTGGGCTGCCCAGTCCCCTGAATCAGAGGACCACGAGTGTGGGAACAGTGACTTTCCATTTGTGGGCACTGAAATTGTAAGGGACCAGCTCTATCAGCTGAATGTTTGCAAGTCCATGGGGCCTGATGGGATTCATCCCAGAGTACAGAAGGAGCTAGTGGATGTTACAGCAGAGCCCCTCTTGATCACCTACCAAAGGTCTTGGGAGTCTGAGGAGGTCCCTGCTGACTGGAAGCCAATGTTATTCCAATCTACAAAAAGGGCGTGAGGGAAGACCCAGGGAACTACAGGCCTGTTAGTCTAACCTCAATTCCTGGAAAAATTATGAAGATTATACTGCATACTATTGAAAGGCATTTAAAGGCACAGTCAACATGGGTTCACAAAAAGAAAGTCCTGTTTAATTTGATATCCTTCTATGATAAGGTCACCCACCTAGTGGATGAAGGGAAGGCGGTGGATGTAATTTTTCTGGATTTTAGTAAGGCTTTTGATGCTGTCCTTCACAGCATCCTTCTGGACAAGTTGTCCAACTGTGGGATGAGCAGGTTCACAGTGCAGTGGGTGAAGAACTGGCTGAAGGGCAGAGCTCAAAGGGTTGTAGTGAATGGGGCTACATCTGACTGGTGACCAGTCACCAGTGGTGTTCCTCAGGGTTCAATTCTAGGGCCAGTTCTGTTCAATATATTTATCAATGATCTGGATGCAGGAGTTGAATGCACCATTAGCAAGTTTGCTGATGATACCAAAGTGGGAGGTGCTCTTGACTCTCTTGAGGGACAGGAGGCCTTGCAGAGGGATCTAGATAGATTGGAGCATTGGGCTGTGATCAATGAGGTGAAATTTAACAAGTCCAAATACCGGATTCTGCACCTAGGATGGAGTAATGCTGGGCACAAGTATAAACTGGGAGAGGAGAGGCTTGAGAGCAGCCCTGCAGAAAGGGATCTGGGGGTGCTGGCTGGCAGCAGGCTCAATATGAGTCAGCAGTGTGCCCTGGCCAAGAGGGCAAACCGCATCCTGGGGTATATCAGGCACAGTATAACCAGCCAGTCAAAAGAGGCGATTATCCCACTGTATTCAGTGTTGGTGTGGCCTCACCTTGAGTACTGTGTGCAGTTCTGGGCCCCACAATTTAAGAAGGATGTAAAGGTACTTGAATGCGTCCAGAGGAGGGCAACAAAGCTGGTGAAAGGGCTGGAAGGCATGTCGTATGGGCTTTGGGCTTGTCTAGTTTGGAGAAAAGGAGGCTGAGGGGCAACCTCATTGCTCTTTACAGCTTTCTGAGGAGTGGAAGTGGTGAGAGAGGTGCTGATCTCTTCTCCCTGGTATCCAGTGACAGGACACATAGGAATGGTTCAAAGCTGCATCAGGGGAGTTTCAGACTGGACGTTAAGAAGCATTTCTTTACAGAGAGGGTGGTCAAACACTGGAACAGGCTTCCTAGAGAAGTGGTTGATGCCCCAAGCCTGTCAGTGTTTAAGAGGCATTTGGCTAATGCCCTTAACAACATGCTTTAACTTCTGGTGAGCCCTGAATTGGTCAGGTAGTTGGACTAGATGATCACTGTAGGTCCCTTCCAACTGAAATAGTGTATTCTGTTCTATACCCGTCGGATGTTATCTCTCTCCTCTTACAGACAGTATCAAGAACAGATCAGATGAATTGTCTGAAAGGTGCTTATTTCTCAGTGCTGACAAGAGGAAGGGGAATAGCGGGGGAAAGCTTAGACTGGACATCAGAAGTTAGATGACAGGAGATTCACCCTGTCTGGTTTTTGAAACACGATTAAGATGGTAAAAAATGGGAAAAGAAAACAAAAGTAATGAGGCAATGTGCACAGTCACCAAATGAGCTATGGTTTGAGAGAATGCAGTCTAGTGCTTTAATCCTTGAAACATGCTGTTTGTCTGGAGAGTCACCCAAATACCTTACAGCAGCTGGGCAATCGTCTTCAAAACCATAAGCACGTGTGAAGGCTATGCCAGAGGAAACAGTAAACGAATTGTCCAGGCCTGTGTCCTGACTGAGTGTAACGCAGAGACATGAGAGACCAAGGTGCTTCTTGGAGGAAGGTATCTTTTGAGCCATTTTAATCCTGTATGTTCAGCAAATGTTTCTGAGAAAACCCTGTACTCTCCCCTTTCCTCCTCCATCAATATTTATTTTAATGTCCATTTTCTAGAGAGTTATAGTTCATTGTTTGCTCTACTGTATGTCTTGATATTGGCTAAAAATCCAGTGATTTTAGTGCAATGACAAAGGTAAAGGAAGATCTGTGCAAAGATCTGCACGAATTGGACTGAAATGTGAAAACACCTCCATGCCTTGTAAACCCAAGCTTATTGATATGTGGAGGAGTCTAACAGAGATGGTGTCAGCTGGGAGCTGGAGAATCATTACACCTTAATCACCCTTTGCTTGCTTTGGGGAAAATAAATAATTTCTCAACTGGTCATCAGTTTTGTGTAACAATTTATTTTAAAGAAAAAAACAGAAATAAAGAGAGATCCAAAATTAAGGGGGAAATAAGTTTTTTCAGGATTATTCAGGTGGTTGTTGGTTTGCGTGTTTGTTTGTTTGGTGTTTTTGTTTGGTGTTTCTTTTAGTTTGGGTTTTTTTTTTTTTTTTTTTAAATTAGCAGTGTTCTAGAAGTAAAAAGAAATCCCAGCCCAGAAAAAGAGTTGAATAAGCACAAAGTCATTTTTGAGGGGGGAGATGCATGTGGCTCAGGATCAGCTTTTTGCTTAGGGACCAAAGAATCTTCTCTTTTTTAATAAATGAATGTGGTTAGTGTGTGACAACTATGGCATTGTTTTGTGAAATATAGCCCTTAGACTTGTTTTTGAAGGGAGAAAAAAAAATCCTGCTTGATTTATGGAGAAAAAAGCCTTAAGCTGTAGGTGACATTAGCAGTGAAAATGTCAGGCTCTGTAGTGTGTAATACATGACTGTGTTGTGATTTCACTGTATTTAATGTTATGGGACAATAACCAGGACTTCTGCACTTCTGATTACTCATTTTGAATGCAGCTTTTCTAAAGAGAGTGACAGTTTCATATTCCTAGGGAACAAAGTGCAGCTATGTTAACTACTGCAAACTTTGGCCTTCCCTCACAGAAGTCAGCAGGATTTACTCATCTCCTATGGGAGAAAGGTAAAACTTTAAGAATATGTGTAAAGATGGAATTTTCAGAGAAAACTTATTTGCATCAGCTTAATTACTGAGCTATCTGCTGGAAAGCTCTTCTCTGTTCCTGATTACAAGGGATGTATTTCATTTTCATCCAAAATCTGTTTACATCCTGCACAAATATTTTGTCCTTCCACTTCCACTCTTTAAAAAAAAATAAATTAAAAAATATATATCTCAAGATTGAGAGCTTTTAACACAGGGGCAACAGCAAGAATACACTGAGGAAGGATGACTATGGCACTCATAAGTGCCTTGCATGATTGACTTTTTTTGCATTGCATGTTTTCACTTTTTAGCTCCTTCTTACATTATGGCTGAGAGAAATACTGCTGAATATCTTTGTCCTTATTCACCCATACATCAATAAATGATGAAGAAACCAAAATTTGTTTTCTCTGGGAAGAAGTCTCCGTGTTCTTCAGCAAGGATTGAGGTGGCTGGTACAGATCAAGTCATTACACGACCTCGCATTAGGTTAACAGAAGATCATGGAAGTGGCTTAACACTTCAGCAGTTTTATTACTGGAATTGCAGAGCTAAATGTTCAACAGCAGGACGAGATCATCTCAGTCTTACATTCTGCCTCTGTATCCACTCAGAGGTGCCAGAGCATTGGCAAGAACAGGGGAAGCTGCAAATGGATGTGCCAGAATTTCATCATAGCCAAGAGATGGTGCTTATGTAGGAATAGGCAAGTGACAAAAATAACACCAGTAAATAATACTGGAGTGACTTTTTGGAGTCACTTCTGACACTCACCTGCTGACTTCATGGAGGTTAAACCCATGTAATGGATGGCAAGTTACATCAGCTGACCCTGCTCTACTAACTGGCCTTGCTGCCTTAAATTTTAGCTTTCCCCAGTGTCTTACGTGGCTATATAACTACAGTAGGAAGTCTGGTCCAGTTGGTTTAATACTTTTGTATGAGGTAGTGCACAGAGTTACCATTAAATCTGTTTTTATTCCTGTTTTTTATTTTGGTATTAAAACACTGAAACACTGGCTCAGTTCTGCTTGTTCGTTAAACTCTGTTATGATACAGGAGCTGAGTTCTAATGAGCAACTTGGCTGATACATTTGCAGGCACCTTTTATGGGAGGAAAAATGTAAGTTGGAAATAAAATTTCAGTCTCAGGCTGCCATGGGCCAGTCATTATAAAAACAGTTTTAAAATAATGAAAATATTCTCACTGGATAAGAGTTTTGAATGAGCTATGTGAATTATAAGTGTTAATGCTGGGTTTCCAAAGTCAGTTAGTATCAGTTTTATGAAGATACTGCAGTATGTAAAGTTGCAGGTAGACATTTTGTGGAATTAACAAATGTCATTGAGGGCATCAAAGATAAGATTTTTTTTTTTTTAAATCTAGCTATTTTGGTGCTTGGCCTGAATCTTTTTAATGAGACCCAATTTTCTAAGGGAAAGGAAGTAGCACTTTCGAAAGTTGAACCCTGTAAACTGTTTGAAACTGTGCATGAAGAATAGAGAGGCATATTACTGCTGTACTTGTTTCTGAAAATCGTACATTTAAGGCACTTCTGAAAAAGGAAAAGGGAAAATTGTATCTGGTTAGAATAGTAGCAGCAATTTTAAGACCAATGGGAAAAACTCCCTTTGATGTAATGAGGAGTAGTGATATGGTGTGTGAAACTGGGATGTGGATGAGATTTCCTTATTCCTTTGCCTAAAACAAATGTTTGGATTTCTTCTTATTTAATTGGTTGAGCTGAAAAAATGGAGACTTTTCTCTTTTTGCATTTCAACTCAGACTATGTAGCACAGCCTCTGAATAGAAAGTAGAATAATATAAATGAAAGAGAGCTAAAAATAAAATTAAAGTAATTTCCAGCTAGCTCTATATGAGCACTAAAACAGAAATAAAGGAGATTTCATAGTTTCACTGTAGCATCCAGCAATGAAAATCAATCAATTTGAACCAGGCTCAGAGTATTATAACAAACTATCAACTCGTAGTAGGAAGTAAAACAAGAGGTGCAACATTCACAGTAAGGAAAGCAGATGGAAAGAGTGGGCAGATTAATGGGAATATTTTAAATACATTTTTGTGTGTGTGTCCACGATCTTTTATTACAAGAAAAAATCCAGTCAATTCAATTTGTATTGTTCATTGAAGTCCAATTACATATACTACACAGCAGGAATGTGTGGTGGATGGACCCCGGCCAGCAACTAAACACCCACCAGCCGATTGCTCACTGCCTGCTGCCCCCCCAGCAGGATGGGGGAGAGAATTGGAAGAGCAAAAGTGAGAAAAAGATCAGTTTAATAAGCGAAGCAAAGCTCTGTGTGCAAGCAAAGCGAAATAAGGAATTTATTCACTACTTCCCATTGGCAGGCAGATGTTTAGCCACTTCCTATAGGCAGGCAGGCCTCAGCAAACATAGTGCTTACTTGGGAAGACAAACACCGTAACAGCAAATGACCCTCCTTCATCCTCCTTTCCCTGAGCTTTTATTGCTGAGCACGACATCATGGGGTATGGGATATCCCTTTGGTCACTTGGGGTCACCTGTCCCGGCTATGTCGCCTCCCGACTTCTTGCCCAACACTCAATGAGAACATTGCCATTCAAGCCTACTTTTGCCTGGTTTTACTCCAGAGTGTCTAGTTGCTGCTGGAGTTACTGTGCCTAATGGCAGCCATTCATGCTGGTCAGAAGAAGGTGCTGCTAGTGACTGCAGCTGCTGGAGGTTTCTGCTGTACCTTGTCATTCTCAAGACATCCAAGGGTTTCATGTGGCCATTTTGCCAGACTTCAGTTTCACCATTTTCTCAGATCAACTGAATTCCGTAATAAATCCATCAAGACATGTATCTCTCTCGTCACAACTGGAGATGGTTTGTCTTTTTTACTGCTGGAGAGGCTTGATTTTTTTTGCTAATTTATTTTTACCAGCTGAAGTTTTGGAGTTTTGTTAGAAATTAGTTCCCAGTGTGTACATTGCTAGTACGGGATGGCATATTCATCCCTTCACCTATCAACAGAGGCCGTTTGGCTGGACTTGAAGTTAGTTTAACCCGTTCCGATTGCAACAAAGGACTCTAAATCTTCAGCATCATTGTTGCCTTCATTTGGACATGCTAAATTCCACGTGCATGTGAATCTCATGTTTTGGAATAGCTTAATTTTGGTAGTTATAAAGATGCCTTGTCTTTCAGATGGTGGTTGCCACTTAAGATAAAACAGAACTGGACACTCAGTGCTGCTGGGTACTTTTGTTTCCAATGCATAGGCTGTGGCTGTGTTCAAAGCGCAGGAGTTAGGGCTTTTGATCAGTATTGGAAATACGCAGGAGGCAGCTCTGTGAGTTACACATCAACATTGCATTTAAATGAGGCATTTACTAATTTTTCCACTACTGCTGAAAAAGCCAAACCCTAATGGTGGTTGGGCTTTGGTTTTAAGTGTTTGGATTCCCCCCCCCCCCGCCCCCGTAATTACACACTTCTGTTATATATATCTATTTTAACTTGAGCAGACATCTATGCCTACCTTTAGCTTATTTCTTCCTGAAAATTCTTGTTTTAGAATGATAAAAGCATGTAATAAACAGAGATTATTTGTAACTGGTACAGAATATCCCTGAATCCTGAGCAGGATATTTGTCTGTGATATTGAAGAAACTTATAGCTCTGCCTGTGTAAAAACAATTCCAGTTGCTTCTGAATGCACTAGCAGTGTGTCAGAGTTAGGTAAATAAACTAACTACATTAATTGCTCCTACATCCCTTGAGTGCTTCCACTTTGTGGGTTTTACAATAATGTTAATGTATTGTAATCCATTATTATCTGCAAAATTAAAATTTTCTTTATTCGCCTGCATCTGCCACTGTTAATTCAGGAGCTCTAATAAATGCATTAAAAGAGGGAAGTAATAAGCAAAAGAAAGTCCCTCTGGGAATGTATAATTTCACTTTTACTCATGACTCTTCATGCTGGGTTGGAAGAAAATAAACAGAGTCAACATGCAAAGTTAGCACGCTGCTAAAGTGAGACTACAAAGCAAAGCCGTAAAACCCTTCTGTAGCTGTTGCACTTGCATTTATTATAGAAATGGGAAGAATGAGACTAAGTGCACTGATGCGCTGAAAGCAGGTCTCAGACTCGCATCAAAAGACTGGGGCTCATGTGGAAGCTGTGAGCAGTGTCATGTATTGGAATGGGAAACTACCCAGTGGGGCAGAGTCAGTCAGTCATTTGTATCAGGGAAAATAATAAACCATCAGAAAGCTGAGATTCATCAAGGAAAGAAGGAAAATCCCAGAGGGACCTGTGTGTGGACACAGCATATCAGTAAGAAAAAAGGTGGCTGAGTGGGCAGATGAAGCTTTATCAGACCCAATAGTTTTGATTTGAACACAATTGCCTTACCACCATTTGGGAGCTGGCCAATACTAAACATGCATTTCTCCTACTAATTGTAAGTGCCAGAGGGCATTAGAAGATGTTAGACACAGATATTTAGTTTAGCCATTGTCTGACTTCAAAGGAGTAGGTGAGCATGAGACAGCCCATGACATGTGCGATAACTGGGATAAGTCAGAGAGAGATTCACAGAGATCCAGGCAGAGTAAAGGAAGAAATCGGGATGGGAGCAAGATGGTGAAAAAGAAGGAAAGTCGAGGGGGAGTGGATGTTTAGGGAAGCCTTTATATTTAAAAAGTTTTTTGCAAGGCTGGGCTCAGGTGGAAATAGGAGAGGCTGACTGCCTGGAGCAGAAGAAACATTTGAAAGCAGCATGTCCACCCAAGAGGAGCCGGGAAGATAGCTACATATAGGGAATGTACAGGGAAGCGTGTGGCAGAAGAAGCAAATGTGCTTAATTCCATTTACCAATGTTGTACTGTATCCTGCTGGGGCTTCAGTGGGTCTTCCATGGAGTTTCAGAGGAGATGCTGGTTCAACACCTTTCTGCAGATGACACATCTGACAATTGCAACCTACTCAATAGCCTGTCTTGCAGCACCCTGGCCTCGCAGGGGTTCTTCTGTCTTCTGTTCTTCTGTCTGCTGGGGAAGCAGCTGCAAGAACGCTTGCAGGCAGAAGTGCCAGGGCACAAGCTGTGTAGGGCAGGTAAACAGCAGCCCAGGGGATAGGAAGTGGGTCTTTCCCTGTGGGTAGGATGTGGCAAATGTCCTGTTGTTCCAATGAGATAATCTTCTGCCATTAGTATAATCACTGTAATTAGTCATGCTGTGCTCACTGGTGATGTCCCCTGGGACGTATTTCAAAAATTTCCTCCTGTTATGCGCCTGGAGCGTGCTGGATTTGGGAGTAACAGTGCTGTTACTGTTATCCACCATAACAGAAGAGATCTGAGCAAAGGAGGCAGTTGCAGAGCATGGCTTTCAGGAGTCACGATAAAAAGATATGTATGGGGGAGTGTGAGTGAAAGTTAGGAAAGGAATAAGCTCTTCGTGCTGGATGGGATGTATATATTTATCCAGGCACAAGTTAGCCCCTGTTGGGTTATTTGTCTCAGGGTGTTTCTGCCTTTAGCATACATTCTAGAGGAAGAGAGTGTCAGCCTACAGCTGCTAGGGTACTTACAAATCCAGGAAGAGGCACGTAAAGTTAAGTGATATGGTTTTTATGCAGACATAAAGCAATTGCAGTGAAATAAAGGAGGTTCTTTAATGTCTTTGTATGGCCACAAGGCCATACAAATCCTCTTGATTTTCTAATGTGCATCCGCATTGGGCTTTGCAGAATAAATGGAGCTAATCATTTCTAGGAGCTGGTCTGATCCATTGCTTGAGAAGCTGAGAGCTAGGGCTTGTTCCCTTGCATCAGTTGTAACTCCTTTCTTCTGTCTTAAAATGTTAATAAACAGAGTCACTGAACTTCATGGGTGTTTGTAAAGCTTTGTGAATTGCTGCAATGAAGATTGTCCTCTGTAAAGTATATAGAGTTATTCCTAGACTCCTGTGGGGTAGAGCACCCTCCTTTTGTGTGTACTGGACTTAAGGGCTGTACAGTAATTGTTGAAGCCTTGAGTATTTACAATGAATTGTGGAAGAAGAATGGAAGAATAGATAAACTTTCCATTAATGTAGGTAAAGAAACAGATATGCATTTAGTGAACATAAATGTGTATTTGCCAGCCTTTCAACAACATCAAAAATGCTATTAAAGTAGAACAAAGCAACTTTGACTAACATTAAGCAGAGCTTCTCTGTAGGAATAAGATAAATATCAGACAATAAGTAACTGCAAAGCCCCTCAGAAAAACAATGCTATAGAAATACACACACACTTTGCCACTCGTGTCCTACATTCATTAAAAAGCACCAAATGCTGTGAATGTGCTATCAGCAACATCTGTTTCCTGAGTTTTCATTAGGAGATGCTGATCTACATTTAGTTATATTATTGTCTCACTTCCAGAAACCTCAGATTTCTGCTCCTTTGAAGAGTGTACCAGCAATGCTTTTGGTTTCAGAGCAGTACATAATTCTATAGTTTCTCTGTCCCTCCCACTGCCTTGTACATATGATGCAAAATGTTTCTTGCAGGTTCAACAACTACACTGGTTTATGTGCAGACTGAAGATTTTAGTAGGCAGAGGAAGTGCTTCTACAGAGGAGCTCTGATTTTTAAAAGTAGCTGCAAAAATGATGGCAAGATGGTCCATATTTATTGTCTCCCAATGATTTCTCAGTTTAGCCAGGAAAAAAATAAATATATTCTCATGCTTTTAGTACATTATAAAAGTTTTATACTAACGTAATTCTAATGAAATCAGTAACAATGCAGTGCTGTAAAATAAGTGTAACATAATGGAAACAAGCATAGTGGTCCTACTTACCAACTCAGTGCTAAACTTTTAGTGTGAGCATTAAGTTTGGTATTTTTGGTCCATCAATGACAATATTTTGTATTTAAAACTTCTAACATTAGAGTAATATAAAACCACTGTGACTTCTTTTCATATCCTTGGCATTGTAGAGATCTAATGCTGGTGTCTAACTGATGAATTAGACACTTCTATATCATATATACCCTCACTGATGCTTTATCTGTAAGAGTAATTCTGGCAATAAGCATTAAGTGTTATCATCACTCTTCCATATAGTCTCAGGAGAAGCCAAAGGATGATGTCATGTCTAAGCAGTCCTTTAATCCAAGATGTATCTTTTAATGTCCTGATTTACATGTGTTTCTGCAATAGTATGAAGAATCACAGTCTACACTGAAGCTATATGGGTTTTTTCCTTGGGCTGTCATTTTTTCAACCTAAGCAGTAGAAATAAATACTTTTCAAGAAAAACTATGTATTTTTTAGATCGATCTCTATATATCTGCATATATATGGATCATACACATGTATGTTTGGTGTAGATTTTATCATTTGGCTGTTTTTTTCATACCCATGTCCCACTCCTAGAAAAAGCTTAGATGAGATTATGTCAGAAAGGTTTCTTGGATTGAGTGAGTTTTGTTGTGATTTGTTTGTTTGCTTGTTTATTAGAACTCTTCTATACTAATAGCAGCCTTAACACAGTTGCATTTCTATTGCCAGAAATCCTTTTGCTGAAAAGAGTTGTTTGACTTTTTTTTTTAAATTCTACACACTAATATAAATCATACCAACAAAAGACAATGTCATTGCTGTAGGCTGTGCCTAGGATAGAATTAGCTGCTTCAGTTGTGCCAAGATGGGTTGTACTTGCATAATGATACCAGCAAACCATTTTTGAAGTAGACCTTGCCTGAGGCACATGCTTAACTTTACATACTGCAAATAATTTCACTGATTTCAGAAATTATTTGTAAGACAAAATCTTGGCCCCTGCATTCCACAGACTTCAGTGGAGCTAGAAGCTACCCATGGGGTATAAAGCATTTTCAAACTCTGGACTAGAGCTGATAGAATCCCTGGGGCTACAACAGAGGTAGAAATTGATCTTTTGATATTGAAGAAGAGGTGAGAGAGACTTGTGGGTAAACGGTGGAAAACTTAGCGATGATACGTAACTTATTATTGATGTGAAAGAGAGAAGGGAATGATCAGGGGCTTGCATAGAAAGTAATAATGTTGCCAAAGGGATGGTTTAGGAAAATGGCCTTTAAAGCAGCATTTTGGATAAATAGTTGTGGAACAAGATTGCATTTGTCAAGAGAGTTTTATCTCTGCAGATGAGAGGATGCTATGGATGGCCCATTAGCGACACTATGTGGAAACAATCTGCGATGCTGAGGTATAGCTTAGATACAAGATACAAGAATCAAGAGCGAGCTCCAAGATGAAGATGATATTCAAGTTATGGGCTGGTGCAACAGGAAGATGCTGTTATTTTTCACAAGTCATGAGGAAAGAAGATAATGGTTAGGAGAGTCTTCGGGAGAAAATTAAGATATCTGCTTTAGCCACGATGAGTTCATGGTAATTGCTAAACACACACATAAAAATATAAGAAAACAAGCTGAGATTCCCATTTGAACAGAAGATGTGTCATTTTGTAAGTCATCAGTATAGCTGAATTTGTGTTTGCAAATGAGATTAAATGTGGAAGGGAAAGAGAAGGAACAAAAAGGACAGAGGCCAATGGAACTACAGAAGAAAATGGAAAGTTTTCTTTCAGTAGAGCATGAGGAGAGTTCAGTAGAGAACACACTGAGGGACCACTTGGAGAACTAGGAGAAGGATTCAGGGAATGGTATCTCCGAAGCTGTGAAAAGAAACAGCACAAGAGCAGGAGCATGGCCAAAGCTACTGAAGGGCCTAACTAAGAAGTTGTAAAGGTATTGTTAGAAGTCATTCCTGTTGACTGTAAGAGCATAAACAAGATGTTTCTAGGCTGGATTAGTTTGAAAGGAATGCTAGATAATTATTGTAGTGATCTCAGAGTGGCTTATGTGTTTTGGCATGGATTTTTGAAGGTGGGAGGGACTAAAGCATATTTGAAGTTTATTGGTATTATGAAAGGAAGAACTAGAAGGAGAGAAGGTTGGTTGCAGGGGAGGTCTGAGAACAAGAAGAGATCACCCTCATAAACAGAGTTGGTTAGAGGAGGAGACCCTTTTCATGCAGTCATCAGTGAATGATTCCTTGAACAAGAAAATTAATGACTTGAACTGTAAATGAGACAGTCACATTGGACTAGTCATGTAACCCTATGGTCTACAATGCACATTTAATGCGAACTTGGCCCTATAAGTTTGACTATTTTTCATGATCTGTTTAAGTGAATGTATGTCTAACTCTGGGTGCATTTAAAAGACATTTATTCTGGCATTTGGAAGGCATAATGACATGTACGTGAGATCCTGAGGGCTAAAGCAGGGTGAGAGCAGTGTCTTCCTGATGTCATGCATCAAATATTGCATGGGACAGGCTAAGCTGCTGCAAATGCCACATGAAGCTCTTAACCATCTAGGAATTATTCTGTGCCTTTCTGGTATCTTAGGCATGCGTTCGTGCCTTAGCTGAGAATGCTTGTCCTGTGCCCCCGGAGACACGTGCTCCTCATGTTCTTCTCAGCCAGTTTTGCACTCCCTTGTGCAGTATCACTGGTACAAGCTAGATTACTTCTTTTGCTGCTGTTGTCCTTTTTAAGGTATGTTTTGCAGAGATTTAACAAAAATTTTCATCACCTCTTCCTTGCTGTCAGCTTGCTGCGTTCAGATGGGCCAACTGCAGCATTGCATTAATACTGATACAGATGGGGACTTGTTGAATGATGGTATAATGTGAATGGTTTCAGCTAATTAGCACCTGTGTTTCTGTTCCATTTTATTTTCTCCAAGCAAATGCAGTAATGGACTGTCCCTGAAGTTGTTGGAAGACAAGTAGATAGCAAATGTTTCCTGTCCATAAACACCACTGTGAAAATGCAGTGACTCTGTTCTGCTCTTGCTGAGTATACTCAGCGCCTGTTAGCGTTAATGGGACTTACACACGTGCTCCAAGAGCAATGTACCCCATAGCCTCTGGGTAATAGAAACCCTTATCTTGCATTTCCATATTGCTGCATGGAACAAAAGCCATTGTAAAAATAAATCCACCCCATCCCTCCATGGGTATTTTGTCTTGCTTCTCTCTTCATGAGAGCTAATTTGCAATGAGACAACCCAAGGCTGACAAAAGAGAGCTTTGTTACTTTCTGCTAGCTTAAAGAGAGACAAGGGAAGACTTCTTTACATGCTGCCATCACTGTCCAGACCTTTTCTAAGCTTTATCTTCTCTGGCTGCAGAGTTTGTGAGGTGAAAATAATCTCTCCTGAAAATGCTGTACAGTTGCCATAGGATGAAATCACTGTCTACAAGTTAGACTGTGGCTCCTGATTTATGAAAGTGTTACTGTATCCAGGTGGCTTCAGACAACTCTGAATTCTAAAAGCTGTGATAAATACTGGTATCAGCAAAGAGTCCAACCTGAGCACTTACTTGCCCTACACTGCTGTTTGCTGCCCTACCAATTGTGTCAATGTGACTGTAAATGGGGCTGCAGCATGAAACTAGAACATCGAAATGATGGAGAGTCAGAAACATGGCAGAAAAGGGAAGGCGTCTTTTGATCTTTAAGTGACCTAGTTTATCACATGGCCTCACAGACATTTATATGTGCATAATTAAGGTGTAAGTTGCAGCACAGGGAAGTTAATGAAGGAGCAGGGACTCAGGACAGCCTCATAGTGCCCTTGGACAAATAGCAGAACAACTGACGGATGAATTTCCTATAGTGCTATTTAATTCCTTTAGGGGGTTTCTGCCAGCATCCTAAGCCTTGTGAACCACCTAATTAAGGACTCAGTTTATTGCAAGTACTGAAGCATGCATTTCAAACCCTAATCCCTGCACCTCTCTTGTACTGTGGCTTGAAACCCAAACTATTTTTTAACACTGTAAGGTATAAGTATCAGTAAATGTCATCCGTAAAAACAAACAAACAAACAAACAAACAAAAAACCCCCCCACAGAATCCCCTGTGACAAAAATTATGTACTTTGTGGGTGAGGCTGCAGAAGTTGCCAATGTCCATATAAATTCTAGGAGGGAATTGCTTTGGAGAAAGTCTCTCTTCCTTTATATAGGGAAATCAATCCCCTAGTAATTAGGCATTTGGTGTGGTTGTGACTCCT
This sequence comes from Ciconia boyciana, assembly GCF_034638445.1. NCBI lineage: Eukaryota > Metazoa > Chordata > Aves > Ciconiiformes > Ciconiidae > Ciconia > Ciconia boyciana. The sequence goes on along the minus strand of NC_132939.1, from coordinate 20,449,712 downwards.
CCTCTTTATTCTATATGCTGACAATCTCTTGGGACTGAAACATACCACTTGTTCACCCTTTTAATATCAAGATGTGCATCACACCTCTGGTTTTCAGAATGAGGGGAGAGACGGGGGGCAAAGGAAATGTTTTCCTTGTAGGTGTCCCTATGGGAAAGAGCCATTATGAATGTCTTTTGGTCTTCCCTGGTACTTTCCAGAGGCATCTTGGTTACACAGTATTTCTCAAAACATTTCTAGGTCAAATCAATCTTTTTGTAACAGCTTTGACCTCACTCTTATTTATATATACAACCAGCTGTTCTCAGGTGATACAAAAGAGGTAAGGAAAGGAGAGAAAGAGCAAAGGGAGGGAGCAACTACTTTTCTGTCTCTTCCACCGCTGAGAAAGAAGGAGAGAAAAAAGGGAGAGGAGGAGGATGTGGCTGTAGTTGCTTTCCCCCTCTCATTACTCCATTGTGCAGCAAATAACCTGAAGAACTGTTTGTACTTCCCCCACTAACTAAACTGCTAGTGGAGATGATCATAGCTGACAGGAATATTCATGACATGAATGACCACATGTCATGTTGACATGACCACAGGTAGCAATATTTTTCTCCTTCCCATTGCAGGGAGTGGAATGGTTCATAGCTGTGCAGGATCCTGCAGATGCTGTCTGAGGGGGTCAGGCAAGTGATAACTATCCTTGCCAGCCATTATATTCTTGCAGCTGTACAGGCATGGGATTATCTTGATGCATTTCAAATGTTCCCCTTATCATACTATCATCAGACACATGCATCATGCTTCCAGTTTAAGAAATGTGGTTGTAGTGCATGGTCTCTAATCCATATTACGGAACCATGTTCCTCCTCCATCTTGTATCCTTGGAGAATGTACCTTGGAAGAAAGATCCACAGTTTCCTCCTACAGAAGTTTCATACAAGTTTGGTAAGGGTATTAATATGTACGTTGATAATTCTTAAGATTAGAGCCATCCATTCATGATGGACATCTTAGCAGGTGAGGAGAATGAGCATCACTAGAAGTCCACAGAAGCACAGGCAGCTTCAAAAAATGTCAGTTACCCTTTGTGGATGGTGAAATTAGCCTCCAGAGATCTATGTGCTGCCCAAGATAATTTCTGGTATCCGAACTATCCTACCCTATTCCGAAAGTGTAAGAAAAGGAAATAGGATTATCCTGACTTTACAGATTAGATTGGAAGCAGAATAAGTGTCAGTTAAATGATTTACCCAAAGTTAGAGAGAAGTGGCTTGTGTCAGAGCCAGGGTTTGAATCATAATCATCTGAATCTCAGACTGATGCTTTAGCCTTCAAAGTACACTGTTGTCCTGGAGAAGAAAAGCCTGCAGTCAGTCACAGTTGCAGCTTTGGGGAAGTGACTGGCCAGAAAAACGAGTGTTAGCCAAATGTTTTTCATTTTTGTGTTTGTGTGAGAGAAGCTGTGTGTGCTCTAATTCGGTAAAAATTCAACTTCATCTCTTAATTAGAAGTTGTTGTTATCTAAAAACTTTGCAGCACTCCCACATTTCTCCTGACAGCTTGGGCTGTGTGGCACAGATAAGCTAGGATAGCTTTAAATGTCAAAATATGCTTTTCATTCTTGTGTATATATATATATCAACGCATTATCAAGTAAAATAAAACCCTGCAGTATGACAGATTATGTTTCTTTAATTGTCATCACTCTTTAAATGAATTTATGGCTGTCAAGGGAAATTTGCACTTCTAGAAACACTGGAAACCTTGAATCATCTAGGCTGAAAAGAAGGCCAGGCCTTGCTCTACATACTTCTTGCTGGAACATTGCTGGAGGTGGCTGAGCTGATTTGAATACATTTGGTTTTGAATGCTTTCTCTCACTTTGCTAATTACATACCAGGCTGTATTTAATGCAGAACTCTGACCATTTTCCTCAGATTTATCAGCGACTTTTATTGTTTGTGGGAATAAAGAAGTGGGAAGCTTGTCTCCTGAGAAAGCTGGTTCTTCACGTTTTCCTGCTGGGTGGCCCTTGCTGCTGTGATGTTTGTGGAGCAAGAAGCCTGTGCACCCTGGTGAGTCAGAGCATGTTTGTGTTCCCTGTTCAGAGGTGGACATGAGATACCAGTAGGCTGCAGCTGGGAATCTATTAGCTAAATTGTGCTTAACCTGAACAATCTGGACCAGTTTAGCAGAAGTTGAAGGTGCACTGGCTTCTCCTGGAGGCCACTCCCAGGTCCTTTTCCACCAGGCAGCTCTCCAGCCACTCTTCCCCAAGCCTGTAGCATTGCATGGGCTTGTTGTGACCCAAGTGCAGGACCCAGCACTTGGCCTTGTTGAACCTCATACAATTGGGCTCAGCCCATCAATCCAGCCTGTCCAGATCCCTCTGTAGAGCTTTTCTACCATCAAGCACACCAACACTCCTGTCCAACTTGGTGTCATCTGCAAACTTACTGAGGGTGCACTTGATCCCCTTATCCAGATCATTGATAAAGATATTAAACAGAACTGGCCCCAGTACTGAGCCCTGGGGAACACCGCTTGTGACCGGCCACCAACTGGAGTAAACTCCATTCACCACCACTCTTTGGGCCCGGCCAGCCAGCCAGTTCTTTATCCAGCAAAGAGTACACCCATCCAAGCCATGCGCAGCTAGTTTCTCCAGGAGAATGCTGTGGGAAACCGTGTCAAAGGCTTTACTAAAGTCCAGGTAAACAACATCCGCAGCCTTTCCCTCAGCTACTAAGTGAGTCAGATGACACAGTTTGTTTCAAAAAGGCACTTTTTTACCACTAAAAAGAACTTGCTGTAGTAAAAAGAAGGGTCCAAGCCCCAGACATTCTCAGGAACACTTCTTTGAAAGGAAACGGCATTCAAGCCTCGCTGTTTCCCCTCGCAGGTTTTCAGGCCCTTTCTCTGTTTTGCGCGATACGTGTAGGTGTATGTAAGGCCTATGGTTAGGAAAGCTTCCTGTGCTTTAAGAAAACAAGGTTCCTGGAAACTCAAATTAAAGACAGCAGACAGGCCGGCTGCAGTGGGACCAGGCTTCCCCGAGGGATGGGAGCCAGCCATCTGAATGTGAGCCAGCAGTGGGCCCAGGTGGCCAAGAAGGCCAATGGCATCCTGGCTTGTATAAGAAATAGTGTGGCCAGCAGGACTAGGGGAGCGATGGTCCCTCTGTATTTGGCAGTGGTGAGGCTGCACCTTGAATACTGTGTTCAGTTTTGGGCCCCTCACTACAAGCAAGATATTGAGGTTGCTGGAGTGTGTCCAAAGAAGGGCAACAAAGCTGGTGAAGGGTCTAGAGAGCAAGTCCTATGAGAAGTGGCTGAGGGAATTCAGGTTGTTTAGCCTGGAGAAAAGGAGGCTGAGGGGAGACCTTATTGCTCTCTACAACTACCTGAAAGGAGGTTGTAGAGAGGTGGGTGTTGGTCTCTTCTCCTAAGTAACAAATGATAGGATGAGAGGAAATGGCCTCAAGTTGCGCCAGGGGATGTTTAGATTGGATATTAGGAAAAATGTCTTCACCGAAAGGGTTGTCAAGCATTGGAGCAGGCTGCCCAGGGAAGTGGTTCAGTCACCATCCCTGGAGGCCTTTAAAAGATGTGTAGATGTGGTGCTTAGGGACATGGTTTAGTGGTGGACTTTTGGCAGTGTTAGATTTAATGGTTGGGCTCGATGGTCTTAAGGGTCTTTTCCAACCTACATGATTCTATGATTCTATGATCTTTTCCTAATTCCCTTGATTTGGGATTTCTGTGGTTCAGCTCATGGAGAAAGAAGGATTTTTGCCAAAGAGGCTTTCAAGTCAGGGGTTTGGCCTATGAAGTAAATCTCCAAAATAAAGGCACTTCATAAAAGGTCATGGCCTTTGGTGTCTCTCACGCTCTGCATTAGGCAGGAAGGCATTGACTCCCCCGCCCTACCCTGAGGTGTAAGCTATAGCTGTTTACAGCTACAGGACACAGCAAAGGATGTAATTGCAATTATTTTCAGACAGAGCTGGAAATGCAGTATTTCATACACAAATTCAAACTGGGGACTGGGTCCAAATGGCCATAACTTTTAAGTACTTTTCACATCAGTGTAGATATTCAGGTGAACAAAACTTAAACATATATTCAGACCTGTCTGAAATTTTCTTATGTGGCATATTGTTTATTTTTGGTGTCTTATTTTTATTTCCCCCCGTCCTTTTACAGAGGTTTGCATAGAACGTATTGCAAGGCATAAGCAAGCAGCAGAAGCAGAGGTGAATATTTTCCCTTCCCTTTGACAATGTATGACTTTCTAGGTCTGTCTTGATTTTGGTATTTTCTTTTTCTCATTGTTGCTTGTTTGGGATAATGCATCGTTATCAGAACTCTCTCTACTGTGGCATGCCAGGATGATGGAAAGGCATCTCCTTGAAAACATTTACAAAGGCAGCCCAGCATCTGAAAATTGATACTTCCCATATACTAAGAACTGAAGGTTACATGAAATCTTGTCTTACCAAAGCATGCCTGTGTTAACTAAGTATCTGTAAATATTTCAGATTAATTTATAGGCAAAACTTGGATTTTCATGAATTGTAGTTTAAAAAAAAAGAAAAAAAAAAAGAAAAAAGTAGTATGGATCAGCTGTTGCCAATTCTGAGAATGTAGTGGGATAACCATAGTCTTATGGCTGCTAATGTCTCTGACTATAGAATGAAGAGCCTATTTCCAGGCTTAATACTGTGTTGTGAACGATCTTTGCAAGTTAGGAATCTTAAAACTGATTGTATTATTAGGCTTTGTAGTATTGCATTATGTGTGTGTTAGGCAGGCTGAAGAGGTGTATGCACATCAGCTATGGATATATTATTACAAAGTTGCTACTAGGAGCCACTGAAGAATGAGAAGGGGAACAAGGGAATAAATACAGGCAAATTGAAACAAAGATGACTCATCTGATGCCTTAAACATGAATGTCACCAATAATTTGTAGCTAGGCAGAAATCAACAACTGCTGTTCCAGTTAGCTTTCCTCCTTCCTTTTAAAATATTTAATTTAAAGTTTTGTTTACTATGCAGGAGCATCCTTTTGTGTGCTGGATAGATCTAAAGTCATATGTTGTCATTTAAGGGTCCCCAGCAGGCATACTGCAGGTACCAACCTTGACACTAAATTTTTTCTGTGATTAACAAAGCTCAGACTCTGGAAACCTTAAAACTGTGTGGCCTGCTTGTCAGCTGGATCTCCGGTTTGAGAGACGCTGTTCAAATGGCAGTTGCAGGTAGGATATTACAGCCAGCCAGCAATAGGAACTCCAGCATCACCTTGAGTTCCACTTAAATGCCTGGTCTTTTTTGCAGCAGATGTATCACATTAGTCAGGGATTGTTGTATTTTCTGCCTTTTGGTTTCCCCAGATTCATTTACCTGGTTAGATACTCTCTTGCCTTGAGAGGAAATTTGTGAATTAAATGCCACAGATAGAATTGCCTTTTTCTTGTGCTGCCCTTCTGGATGCAGATGGGTGCCCTCTGCACACTCACAGCAGCAGCAGCCAGACAAACTGGTAGGTCACAACATTTTTCTTCTGCCTAAAATGAAAAAGGAGAGATTAGTTCTGATGAAAATGCAGCCAGAGCCTCTCATACTGTAGTATTAATAGCGATGCTGGCCTTGACAAGAATAGCTGTTAAATGGGGAGTAAAAAGCTTTCCATGTTTGCCAAAGTTGTAATGAAAATGGTGGAGCTGTCATAAATACAATGTTCTTAGCTAAAGTGATTATGGCTTAACAATTTTCCAATGCATTGCATTGGGTTATTTCCAGCACATTCAGACCTTAGTGTTGTAAAGGTTTAATAGAAAATCTTGACAGTGAGTCTTTATCTGTGCCAGAGGAAAAGGTAGGCAGTATTTATGAAGTCCACTCACATTCTTTACTCACCACCTTGACGTTGCTCCCATGCTCATTTGTTGTCGTCTTTGTATGTGTCTAACTCTCTCAAGAAACACTTGATCCAGTGTATGGCTGTGGATTGCTAAGTTTGGTTGCTGGTGTGATGCAAACTACATGAGCCTAACAATCCTCATAGCCATTAAATCCACAGGCTGACTCCTCAGCAGGGATAAATCCATGGGGTTCCACAGAACTGTCTGGAGCTGTGCCAATCTACAGTGCTTGAAGACTGAGCACAATGATGCATCTTTGATGCAAATTACTACTTTTAGGAAAAACTAGTGTTTACAAGGAATCAAGCATGCATGGGTTAATGCTGAACTGTGAAGCAAGGCCAGAAGTTATATTTGACAGATCTTTGTTAGGTGCCAAGGAACCCAGGAAAAATTTAAATACCAGCCTTTGTGATAATGATAGGACAATAGTAGTCGAGAAAATGCACAGAAGTATTTTATTCCACATGGCAAAATGACTAATGCTGTTCATTTATGATCCACGCAGTGGGAAAGTGCATTCGCCTCCGTGTAGTTCTGATTTCAATTTGTAGAAGAAACTTGGCTCAGTAGCAGAAACTTTAACATTGGATGGCTCCAGCTTTCATTAATTGTTGATTCTGTTTCTTATTTCTCCAGAACACATTCCTTGGCTTGTTTTTACTAATCCCTAATGGGCTTTGTAAGTGGAGGGAGAAACATGATTGGAAGTTCTTCTGCTGGCCTGCAGAAATATTAATTTCTTTTCATTTTTGTGTATTCTGAAGTAAAAGGAGAAGAATAATTGATTTCTCCTGAGGCCAAGAACTGCACAGAACCTAAGGTGGCGTTATGATCTTTGTAACTGTAGAGAGCGTGTTGCTGAGTATGCAGGACACCCCAGAAATAGTGGACTGCTAATACTCGATAGAGGTTGCTTGTTTATCTCATACTAAAGAGAGCAATTTGGTCTAGAGGAGCATTCCCATTTGCAGTTAGTCAGTGTACCAGGAAATATCCTGCTTTTTATCTTTGGGTGTCTCAGTTGAGGAAAAAATGCAGCATAGCCTTGGCTAGCCTCATCAGACAGCAATAGAGAGCCCCCTGTTTCTCACCTCTTGTTTTGCAGGGTTGTGTATGAGATGGGGCTATTCAGTTGCTTAGTTAAGTATGTGCTGAAGTGCCTTTCTGAATCCATAGCCTTCTGTGTAGATTACTTTTATGAAGAAATAATAATAATAATAGTCATAATAAAGTATTTTCTGCACTCCTGTGAAAATTATGTATTTTTTGCAGAGAAGGTGCATGATGGCACAAGCTAAAGAAATTGGATGTGTATTTTATTGCCTGTTAGTCAGTGGCTTTTCCAAAACTTTTAAGTAAGCTAGGTACGTAATGCCTTTGGAGTCCCTATGTTAGTAATAGTGTTTACTACTAATACCGTAGTAATTGTGTTTTGGTAGCTATGGTGGTCTAAAGACATATGTGAGAAAAGATTTACAGGGAGGAGTGTTATGTTTTAGTAAATCAGCTGATACACCTAGAGAGGACAGACTATCTCTTAGAACCAGTAAACTTCAGGAAAAAAAAAATCGGTAGAGAGTAATTGTGATATGAGCACTTTCAGCAATTGTCTCCTGAGAACACTTTGATGCAGGTGGTAAATACTTGGAAGACAAGAGCATGTACATACATACATGTCAGAATAAATAGCATTTAAGCTGCTGTTTTGCTGGTAGCTACAGATTATCTCTAGGTAAGGCTGTCATGCCCTGTAACCATGTGGTGTGTGTGCAGTGACATTAACCTTTAGATACTCCTTCCAGTATCTGCCTCTCCCACTAGCTGCCCTTTTCCAGGGAACTGGTGTCTTCAGGTAGCAGCTGCCTGATCACCTAAACTGACTGCTGTGGGATCTGTCTTGAATCCCATCTCCAGGTGATCAGAATTTTGCAGAGTCCTGCTGAAAGTTGGATGTGTCTCTCAGATTTCTTTCTTGGGTAGTAACTGTTACGTTGTGTGCTGCTGAGAAACTGGTGGGATCCAACGTATCCCCTTGGAGAGATACCCTTTCCAGATTTGATCCATCAGATAAAAGATGTCCCACTGTGATTAATCAAGGCTGAGCTGTTTCCTTTGATCACAGCTTCAGTTATTGATCCCTATGTCTAAGCTGTACATAAACCATTTATCTTTCCCAGATAAGAGCAGCTTGCACCAGCTATCATTCTGGTACTCTTTGGTCAGAACTGAGGGCATTAGCTGTCCTGTTTTGGAAGCATAGCTGATAAGCCACAAAAAAGTGGCAGCTTTGAGCTAAACCAGTAACAGCTGTCCTCAGTCTTCTAGCCTACTCTGAAAAATACTAGGCTAACTGCATGCTACTGTACTTACTGTGCACGCTGGATATGGTTAGGACTCCCAGATGTGTGGCAGCCCTGGGTAAATATGAAATATTCTACTGGATTTACCTGGGGAACAGTTGAAGTATGGAAATGCTATACTGAATCAATGTCTGATTCTCACAAATACAAAAAAAATGTATCACTTTCTTAGTCTTTCTCTCTGGAAGCCTGGAAGTGCTGAAAATGTTTTAGCATAGCCACTGTTACTTATAAAGGAGACTTTATGGTAAGGAAGGCACCTGCTACAAGTCATATAAGCTAAATAGCATTTTTTACAGGCACTGTTCAAAATTTAATTACCTGAGGAAGAAGAGTAATTTTTTTGTTTGTTTTCTGTTGAATGCTGCGTGTGTGATTCCATTTAGAAAAGTTAAAATGCTGAACGTTTATGTTACTGTCTTGTTATGATTATATTTGGTCCTCCACTTCCTCCCAATTTACATTCTAAGGAACTGGACTAGGAGCAGCTACATGACTGTAGTAACACAGGAGATTAATTTTTTTTTCAGTAGGTACTATGACATTCCTCATTTGTATATATATATTTTACAGAGGTTGCTGACATTTTAGCTGTTGATGTAGGAGAGTGAAATAAAGAGAGGGGATAAGGGAAGAAATGAAGAGGGAAAAACCAAGCTGTGATCTAAGAAAGAATTTAGGGAGAGTATCTACAAGAACTTCTGAAAGAAACCCCTGATTTGATGCATTTTGCATTATCTGACAAGTAACATATAACAATAAAAGAAGCCAAAATTAAAGGTAGACACATGGGAGGTGGGCTTCAGTACTGAATTTAAAATGTTGGCATTTTCTGTTGCTGATTTGACATTTTATTGTTGCAGGGAATTTGGTGTTTCTGTTGCGAGTAGAATTAAGCTTTCCTGCTAACATATGCAACAGCACCACGCATATGCCCTCAGATTTCATTGACGGACAATTCTTTTGCACACAAAAATGAGTGCCCTTAATATTACAGGCACATTCAGTTTCAATAGTTGCACCTCTTTTTGGCAATACATTCAGATAATTTATATATTAAATAGCTGTGTTGCAAGTTCTTGAGTTAATGAAGGCAGGCAGTTCTGAGTCTGAGCAACATTAGCACAGTATCCTTTCTCAACAGTAGCTCAGAGCAAATGCTTTAGGAAATGGTAAAAGAAATAAGACATACAGTGATAATTCTTGAGTGTCCTGACTGTACTTAGAAGCCATCAAGCAATATGGCTGCGCCAGTGCGAGCCCTAAGCAGAGGCTGAGAGATACTACTTCCAGTTTTCATCTTTGAAACAGGTGTAAGTGCAAATGTCACAACTTGAGCTTTTCCTTGTTTGCAGTCTGGATTTATACCACTGCAGGTGGATCAGTTCTTGGCCTCTGCCTCCTGAGTGAGGTTGATTCTGTAAACATCTCACCCCTGTGAAGTGGGTAAGACTTCTTACGGTGCTGGGCATAACTTTGCAATGACATGAACACAAATTAAGCCTGCAGTTAGCAACTGTCCTGCACTGTGATTGCAAACCTGGCTCTTGGCAGCTCTACAGGTGTTTGTCTCTCTCATGCATGTGCATTTTGGACGGATAGGGATGATAACTATGATTACTAGCACTTGAGGCTGCTGAAAAAGAGGAAAGAAATGCATGTTTGTGGGTGTCTTTTCGTGTTTGGTTTCTGTCTGCGTGCAAGTGCAAAATGTTTATCAGGCAGTTAGCTTGGGATCTAAGCTAGAAATACACCTCCTTTTTAGGAATCTCTTCCTTTCCCCTCCTTCCTGTGCAATCTCCCCAGAGCAGTCCTAGAAAGTGGCAGCAATTATATCAGCTGTCAGGTCATTCCCCTCACTTTCTGTTTAAGCAGGATCCACAGCCTGGCTGTACTTCTTGAAGAGTAACAGGAAGACCTAGAGAGGCCTCCAAGTTTCTGCATTATAACTGCTATTTATAATAATTAGATATTCTCCCTGAAAATTGAAACTATAAAATTGATGAATTGGTTTCAGATTCTTTTTTCTCTTGCTCTTCAGTTGCATGGACTGTTTAACACCAATGTTCGATAATTTCATTATAGCTCTTCTATAAGCATATAGGATCCTTATGAAAAAGTGATTTGGGATTTCTTCATTATGCCGGAAAATGTCTTAAAAGATGCCTTGCATGGTGCTAATTCTCAAAAGTGAGATGAGTAGTGCGGATTTTCTGGGAGAACAAAACCTTTAAAACTTGTTGGAATTTCACACCCTAAATTGCTACTTTTTTCATTTGTTTCCTCTCCTTTCCTCCTTTCTTATATATTAAAGCCTCTTTGGTAATTGTTATGGTGACTGCTACGTTACTTTTGGTGATTTCTTCTTCTGATACCTAAAACCTGTTCGTGCACTTTGTGTAGGTTTGGTTTTTTTTCTTTTTGACCATTGATCCCAAGCCACTTCCATGTGGCATAAAATCGAGGACAGAGGGGAAAAGATTGGCTTTTAAAAGCAAGTATGTAAATCAATATTTTAAACTCTTCATTTAGAAACAAATCAGCAAATGGTGAGGCCCTCACAGATGGCCTCATTGCTACTCCCAGTTTTAGACACTCCTCTGACCATCCCTCAACATCACTATATGAAGCAGTGAGTTCAGCTGGGAGAAAGGTGAATAATTTCCTATCTGGCGTTGGCAATCTCCGAGGGAGCCTGGTTAAAAATTCGTGGAGGTTATCTTGGCTCTTCACCTTCTGGTTTTCAAAAAGTTTGAAGCTTGCTGAATAAGGTATTAAAAGCAGAAAGTGTTATCAGACAGCCTCAGGTTTGTATTAGTGTAGGGTTTTTTTTCCCCTTTGAATTCTATTTGGTAGTATGCAAGGAGAACCTTAAATATTCTGCTGGAAAGGAATGGGTTTTACACCAATCTTTTACACTTTCTCTTATTTGAGAGAGCCAATAATTTGAGGCACTGTCTGTTCTTGAACTGGTAATAATTCAGCGGGTAGAAAACATGTACTTCCTAATTCTTAGGTGAAAAGTGACAGAAACTGGGAAGCTACTTGCATAGGGTTTTTGTTAGCTAGACTTACACTCTCTTGGCTTTTTGTAGCTGATGGGGTTTCTGGTGTCTCACTGCAAATGAAAGGGACTTCTGGAGAGTCAGCTCATTGCAGAAATAGCAGAAGGCTGTTCACTGAGAATAATCTCTCATAGAGACATGAATTCACAGCAACAGCATTTCTTCTGCTTTATTTCCCACAGCACTAGGCTAAAGTGGCTCAGCCTTCTGGACATTACAAGCTTGTATTGCTCCTTTATTTGTTTAATGCCTTTTCTGAGCTTTAGGTCATTGATGTCAGATCTGGCCCACTTAAGGTATATTTCGTGTTCTTCTACACACTCTAGTTGTAGCTTTCTCATTCCCCAAGGGGGCTCCTTCATCGCGGTTTTCCTCGTGCTCCCCCTACACTTTCTTAATAGACTCTCCGTGAGTATGAAACAGCAAAGGATAGATTCCCAGTACAAGGTGTTGCTTAAAAGGGCCAGATCCTTCAGAGTTGCAGAATCAGTCTGCATGATGCTAGAGGTACTCCGTTGTGAGTGATCTGAGAAATATTCCTGTAATTATTCCATTACTTTTTCATAAATGGAGTATCTTCAGAATGCCAATTGCCACAGCTTTGGGTATATCTGGTCAAGAATTTGTCTTGAAGTTACATGGAGCATTAAGGTTAGATACCTTAGATACCTTATACAGGTATATGTTATATACCTAACATATACCTGTTACTCGAGGTATACATGTGTACTATAGGTTCCATTGCAGCTGCTCTTTGAAGGGACTTTATAGGGGTTGCTGACCCTAAAACCCACTAGGAAGCTTGGTAGGTTATGGCATCTGCTGCTTAATGGTGATCATAACTGTCTTCCTATGAACTTGGCAGTCTCACCCTTTGCATGCTATTTCTTTCATCATCCTGAAAACTCTAGGGGGCAGGGACCATTTTTTAATATAAGATGTGAAACTGTTGAGCTGTTAATTCTTACCTAAGCCTCCACATGCTTCCACAGTTTAAGAACTAATAATTGACTGTTGTTGGTAGTTCTGTCAGTTTTGTATCATGCCTCTTGTGTTTTAACCACATATTTCTGAGAAATGCCTACAGTTATTTTTCATTGTCTAAAGCAACATATGGGCAAGTTAAGTCAGTGAGTCTGCTGGTTCTTAGGTATTTGGACCCCTTATGTATGTCCAGCTACGCACTTGCTTGTGGACTCTTCTCTGCCAAAGCGCTTGTATATTGTGTCGCTTATAGTTGATTATGCAAAAATCTGACTAGTTCTGTTTTTTTGTTATTTATTCCTCCACAGTAAGACTAGATTGCATTTTTTATTTCTGAAGTACACTCGAAGAATTCTGTAGGTTCAAGACAGCATAGTTGTAGAAGTTTCTAGTGGTCAGTATTCTCTGTATAATCTTGAAAAGTTAGTTCAGGTGTCTGGCTCTGATTTGTTGCTAATTATTTATTAAAGACAACTCCATATTTCTGGATGTTCTATATGAAAAGCTATTGTTGTCTGTCTTGTGAATTTTTTTTGGGTTGCCTTGGCCTTGTTGTTTTCCTTAAAACATGTAGTAATTTCATTGAACATAAAGTGATTTTTATTTGTGTCTGCAGTCTGTCAGTTAGCTGAAGATGTTATTACATATTTGTTAAATGCAGGCTGGGGTTGGTGGTGTACAAGACAAACCATATAGACAGTCATTGCTCTGAGCTAATCTTATCTCCTGGAGCAAAGCATTTCTGAGGAATTTCTAATTTTGACAGCTGGGATCAAATGTCTGACTTCTGAGGGCTGACAATAATGCCAGGGGCTGAGCTGCTTTGTCCTGGTGATAGCAACTGCGCAGTTTAAAAACTACACTAAATGCCAGGGAACCATGCATCTTAGCTGGTTAGGTTCTGGGTGTGTGTGTGTTTAGGGTAAGGCATTAGCTTTACAAGTCTTTATGGGGCAGAAATGCTGCGGCTGCTCAGGGGTAAAAATAGTTCTGGGTTTTCAATGGCTGCATTCCATGGCTGGAGCCTGAAATCATGAATCGGGGCTCAGCTCTCGGTCTATGCCAGACCAACTGCAAGAGCTCTGCAGACAGACACAGGAGGGGAGCAGCTAGCTGAGATGAGTCTGAGCCCAGCACCACTGATACTCTGGGAGGGACCTGTGTTGCTTGTACACTCTCAGCAAGGTATCGTATATTAATATTTTGATTTCCAGTAGGAGTGTAGTTACTTGAATGTGAATAATTAAAAATCTACTGAACCGTGCAAAATTTCCCACTAAAGCAAAGATGACTTTTAAAAAGTGTCTGTTCTGTGTGAATTCAGCTTCACAGAGGCTTGTAGCATCACACCTTACAAGCTTCCAGAGACCTGGTATGATATATTGTGATTGGAAGGGCGTGCTGCTCATTCCCACCTGAACGCTGTTTTATGCGAATGTTTGTCCTTGATTTTTTAATGTCATTTTTTTTGCAGAAATTTTCTAGTCTGGAAATTCCTGGGAATTTAGTTACATAAATAGTTAGTAGTCTTTCAAACCCTTCCTGCAATAGTGCTTTTTAAAAATGGTACCTAAAACATGGATGCTTAACTCGAAGATCTCTCTAAAGCTTCAAACTCTGTCAGTGTTGCAGCATGAGATCTATGCAGGTTTAAATCCCGTTTCGACAGAGTTCAGATTATTATTTTCAGTGGTTTAAAATGTTGCACAATTTCATGAAAGAGTGAATTTCGTACTTACAGTCAGGACATTTTGTTGAAAGTGTTGCTAGGATGCTACCAAAGTTTTTGCAACCAACATTACCTTTGAAAGCGGTTAAAAAACCTTTTTTGTTTGGTGTGGTTCTTTTTTTTTTTGTCCCTGAGATATTTCAAATAAGTGTCCTCCAGGCCATTGCTAGTAGGACCTCGAGAAATTGATGTTCCTGCAGTTTTTGGCATGCTGTGTGAGTTGAGTAACTGTATGATCCTCCTGTAACCAGATGTAACCGAAGTGATTAGTTCGTTCTTTGTAACTAAGCAACATAGAGATAGGAGCAGGTTAGACAATGCTTTAATATTGTGTTTGTACACCTATGGCTATGGATATGCTACTATGCCCAAAGACAATTGGACAAGGAGTAGTACGGACATGCTGCTATGTTCCCAGTACAGCCCCAGCCCATCTTAACAATGAGTCGCGGGTGGTTAGAATAATTGGTTTGTGTTAAGGGTGCCAAATCATTGTTAGGGACCATGCACCATGAAGAAGGGAAGCAAGTTACATAAGCAAGGTGGGATTGCGCATGTCCAGAAGAAGGGGTCAACTAAAGGACACACCTGTACGGCCACCAAGGACCACCAGAGACCCCCACGGAAGCCCCTTGGAGCTCAAGGACGCATGCGCAATGACCACGCAAATATGATAATTAGTTCTGGGAAATAGAATGAATATGCATGATCATTCTGGGAAATTTGATGCATATGTATGTAACTGGACAATATAAGTTTTGGCTGATGTAACCTGTGGTATGCACGCTAGGTGGAACGATCCCCCGTGCATCCGGCGCCGTAATAAAGAATGCCTGCTTGTTAATACTGCATTGGTGTTAAGGAGTTTGATTCCCGATTTCGGTGACACTCCTTCCAGAGTGAGTTGCTAGATTTCGTGTTGCTAGAAGTACCCATGCCAGCCACATGTGCAGATTGCCTGTTCCATTAGTGCCGAGGGCAAAACTATGCAAATCCACACATGGTAACCTCACAGCCAGGCACATCGTTCAAGTGCATTCATCTGGTTTTTTTTCTAGGCCCTGGGATGCAGCTGCACACACTTGTCTTACGCTCTCAGTGTACTTGTGCTGATCTGCTCTGTGCTACCCCTAAGTGCCTGGCGCAGCTGCAGGCACCTGCCTTTTGCTTTGCTGGCACTTTACATGTAACACGGGCATCTACAGCTGTGCTGTCCCCAGGTACTGCTGGATGGGCTTGTGTTAGAAGAGCTTGATAGCTTAGCATGGTGCTGTGTGCCAGTGATCTTGCTTTAGCAAACCCATTGCCAAAGCTATTTGCGCCTCGTTTTTTTCTCTTCTAGTGCACTGGCACAGCATACTTACCTGAACGTTGCTGATATTCAGAGTAGAGGATACTGTTTTCTCATGCAGCTCCCACATTGTGAGGCTGATCTGTAACAGATAACCGAAGTGAATTTGGGAAATCTCACATAGAAAAACAACTTTGTAAAGTGAGAAGCATATTGCTCTAAGATGAGGAGTAAAACTGTAGAAGTCAAAGTAGTTCCATGCCGTAAGCTAAGTTAGTGAGGTGTTAGGTACAGTTATAGGATGACTAGCAAACATCAAGAATTTTTTAAAATATGTATTGTTTTATTTTACTTGAGATGTCTTAGTGTGTAAGGCACTGGGCTTGGGTGCAGGACCTGGATTCTATTTCAGCCTTGCTGATGGAATTGAGTCACCTAATTTTCATGCTTTTCAGTTCCCAATCTGTATAATGAGGATAATTTTACATCAGAGGTGTTATGGGAATAAAATCTATGTATCATGAATGTAAGTGCTAATGCCATCTTTACTCCTTCAGAGCTCCCAAATTAACTGCCAGTGCACCTCTCCTGCGAGGCCCATCCCACTTCTGAAACAGGAGTTTTGTGTTCTTCTCACTAACGGCATTTTACAGAGGGTGAATATGGACTGTGGATAGTTTCAAGGATATTCCAAGAGTTGTATAAAGTCCGAGGATAAGAATAGATGCTGTAATCCTGCCTACCCATGTCCTATGTGCTGGCCTCACTGTATGTTCCCCTTTTGGGAGGTTCAATAAGAGTTAGAAATATGTTGCAGGACATGAGGTTAGTCATCAGCACTGCACAAAAATAGTTGAATGGGTATTTTTAAAAAGTGACATGGCACAGCTATTGGTGTAATTGCACCAATTGCAGAGCTGCCTAAAATAACAAGAACATGAGAAAGTCCTGTCTAACTGCAGCACTTTATCTAATACTGTTTTCGGCTTCTGTGGATAAAGCAATGAGAGGTATCTCAAATATTCAGTCAGTGGTCCCAGATATTACGTGCTTTTTGTGTTAGGAATTACAGCAGTTCAAACTATCTGCCGGAGTTGTCAGCTAAGGTGAATAACTGAAGATTTGGATGTTTGCCCAAGCTGTCCAGAGTTAATTATCCTGTGAAAACTCATTAGAGATGAGCTGCACCTGTGATACTAAGAGGGAAATTTTGAAGGTAGTTCAGACCCTGATTCATAGCTCAATTTAAAAAATACTCTTTTAGAATCTGAAAGTTTTTGCATCCCCATGTACTTTGTTACAAGTAGTGTTCAGTCCTGATCTGATTTTCTGAGGGGGCGGGTAATAGAGATGATGCATTTGGTAGCCAAAATGATGTTGACAAATTGGAGAAACAGCCTGAAAAAAATGGATAAATGCAATATATTTCACTTGAGAAATAATCAACTGCATAAGTACAAATAGGCTTATAAGAGAAGATCTGGGGGTTATTGTGGTTCACAAAGTGAATTTAAGTCAGGAATGCTGTGTTGCTTCAAAAGGCAAAGCCTTCTTGCAATGCAAAACCAGAACATATCACCCATGAGACCTGTGAAATGATCCATCTCTTTGGCACTTAGTACAGTCTCAGCTGGGATATAGTTCAGATTTTGGGAGCTGCAGTTGAAAGATGTGGATCAACTGGACAATTTGATACAAGTGCAGTGAGAATGATCAAGGTCAAAATAAAATCTAAATGGAAGATTGCATGAATTGGAGTTCTTTGGTAAAGGAGAGATTGCTAAGGATATTTAACAACATTTTGCAAATGCGTAAATGACTGCTGGAAAGACGGAGGGAAGAGCTCTTCTTTGCAGGCGTAGGGTAAGAAGTAATAGGCTTCAATCACAGAATAGAAGATTCAGGTTTGTTAATAGATGAAGTAAATGTATGTCTGGGGTGACATAGATATGACCTGTTCTGCTGTCATCCAGGTGGTCTTTTGAAGTCTCTCCCAATTCTATGATTCTATAATTCTGCATGATTATATGCTTTGAGTTTGAAACTGATGTCCTTAATCCTCTGCAGCAGACAATGTGCTCAGTGTGTCCCGGAGAACCTGTTCCTGCAACTAGGGCTGATGCTATTATAGATAATAGTAGCTGGGCAGAGGGAAGGGGTTGGGTGGATATGTAATCTTTTGGCAGTCGTAAACAATGTGGAGACATGAGTCAGGAATGATTGGTTATTCTCAGTTTCTTATGGTACAAAAGCTGTAGGACAAGCACTTGAATTGTCAGGTGGTAAATGCAAAACAGGGAAGGACTTTTTCACACCATATTTAGTTACCCTGAGGAACTTATTGCTATTAGATGTGTTGAGTGCCAAAAGCAATTAGACAATATTATGTCAGCAGATCTGTCAAAAGCATTTAAACATAGATATACCAGTTCCAGCTCAGGAATTTCCTGAGATACATGTTGCTGGAGGCTGGGATTGTATACCATGGAGGCTATCGCTATGTTCGTGCCCTGTTCTTATACTCTTGGTTCTTGCAAGTAGTGTCTGTCAGTTTGAAGGGAGAGCTGGGTCCAAAATTTATTGAAGGAGGGTTTTCTCTTTCTCAAGTCTGCAGTGCACAGCCTGTGGAGTCATCCACATGCCTGATAGTCAGCACATTTAAAATAGCCTTTTGCCTGTCAGGATCTGAGAAGAGCCCTGACCAGGACAACTTCTGTTCCCATCTGAGAAGTATTCTGTCAGCACTCCCACTTCAATCTGAGAAGTGCAGTGGAACAGCTGGGGTGGAGTGGGAAGAGGCAGCAAAAATTCAGTCCCAGGCGTCGGGCATTCTCATGTCTTCACTGGGAGTCTCAGGGCATGTGCTTCCTAGATTATTTCCAGTTAGAACTGTGCTGTGAAGTTTTTGCGGTTAAGGATAACTTAGGAAGACCCATCATGAGACATTTCTGAGTACGAAGCTTATAGGAGGAATTGCAAATAGCCAAGAGGTGTGTGAGCAAGGTCAGATAAAAACTGCATAAATGCTGTGTGTCGATTTTTTCTCTCACAAAATTGCCCTGTCTTTAGCAGGATGATATTATGAATGATCCTAAAATAATTTCTATAGCTGACGTGCTGCCATTCTGTTAGGATTATGTGTTGTGAGGACATGACTATGTGGGATTGATATGCCAGGAGGTGGCATGCAAGCAGCAGACTCTTGGTGCTTTTCTGCCTATAAGCTTTCCTCTGCCAACACTAAAATCACTGTGTTGACAAGAGTAAGCTATGAATCTTACCTGTGGGGCAAACAATTCAAAATGTTGACAGAAGAGGATTGAGTACAATGGCAGAGGCTGTCTGGTAAAAGAACACAGGGTGGTAAAAGAACACAAGGCCAGAAAAGGCCATAGTGAGAGCCAAGCACCTCTGGTCATGTTCAGCTTGTTACAGAATTGGGTCTGACCCATACAGATGGGTCAGCCTGCTGGAGCACATTGTTAGAGGGAATACTCCTGGCAGACACTGTGCAGATTGATAACAAAATGGAAATTGGGCAGAATAATGTCCACGTGAGAAGTCCTTAGACCAACAAAATGCAAGCCATTTTGTACCCAAGAAGGCGTACCCAAGAAACCACAATATGGAAGAGTGTCTTCTAGTTCTAGAGCACAATGCTTTGATCAGTAAGCAAAAAGACCGGTGTTTAGATTTGGAAAGGTATTGTGGTACCTAGCTCTTTTATTAGGAAGCTAAAAATACCTTTACAAGTCTGGAACCAAACTATAGGAGGCCAGAATCCTTTGAGGGTTGGCTGCATTGTAGGGCAGTTGTACTTGGCCTAGAGTAATGGTTGGAAATTATTATTTCAAGTTGAAAAATTGTATACTTGTGAAATCCTCCTCAAAACTTTGTTAATGTCTTTCTAGGTATTGTCTCAAGATTCTCTGCTCTGTTTTTCTAACGTCAAACCTTTTAAGACAAAGCAAAAGCATCCCATAATCTATAGACCCTGAAAAAACATTCCTCAAATTAAAATTGAAAAAAGAAAACATCACTTTAACATTTCTTCAGCAGATTTCACTGCAGATTATTCCCAAATAATTTTATAAGTCTTCTGAATTAAAAAGCAGCAACACTTTCAAAAGGGCCTGTACTTCATAGGTATGACAAAAAATTACCACACCAGGCCAAAGCATTGACCCAACTAATCTGGACATTGGCCAATACTGCATAGCTTAGAAGCCCCTCATTTAGTGGTTGGTTTCTCTCATCTTTTAGAAATAAACTTTAAATCCTATTTAACATAAGTGCAAATGTTCTTATGAGCCATACAGAAGTCCAGTCCTAGTTCACATCCTGCAGAGGTCTTGGAAAGGAAGGCCCTTGGTGGTATATCTATAGCCAGAACTGATGTGGCACAAGAGGAATTTTTATCCTTTGCAGAACTTAGAGCAGCCTGCGAGCTAATTTAAATTAATGCTTTCTGAATTAGTACCTGTAATGGGATCTCATCATAGACTACTTGACTCAACACACCTGAACAGCACACCATCCTGTGGCTGACCTGGCTCTCCTTGCCTATCCCTGCCCTTAGCAGCCTTATCCATTTTGGACCATCTATACCAGAATGATGCTGGCTGGGACAGAATGTGCCTGATGCTGGAAAATCCCCAACTTGTTTTGATAGCAGCTTTGCAGTTGCTTTGTGTATTCTGAACAGGCAGAGCAGCCAAATGAGGAACTGAATAACTGACCTTTTATGTTGCGGTCATGTGCCCCCCTTAAAAAAAAAACACCCTGAAGGTTAATAAAAGAAAATAAAATAAAATAAATAAAGCATTTTTATGCAGCACTTTTAACTCCCTTGATAGTCCTTGCAGAAGTGACAAATATGCCCTCAGGGTTTGCAATATATATTGGGTGTTGCATATACCTTATAATGAATATTCTAGTGGCTATTCTACTGTAGTTGTTTCTGAAGTCCTAACTGGAATGGGAGATTTTTCTGCAGGATGTCGTACTTGGTGCACACTAATTCTTTCTGAACTTTTGATCTGCTTTGCTGAAATGGTATTTCCCTGCAGAAGAATTTGCCTTCCTGATATTGAACTAATAATATGAATGTGTATGTGTTTCCATTTGAAAGGGTTGGTAGCCACAGAGCACAACTCAGTTGTAATAATACTGAAGTTATTATTGTGAAATACATGTCAGGTTGTTTGTTTTCTTTTTTCCTGGAGCTGTATTTAATGATGTTTTAAATACAGCAAATTTCCACTCAAAATGAAGAACAGCTTCTCTCAGTGAAACATAAGGAAATTCTTCCTTATATTCTCTGTTTCATTGCTAGGATTTCTGCAGTTTATTTGGAATTGTTTGTCCCCCAAAGCTATTTTATTGATGCCTATGCCAAAGCAAAAATCATTGGGCAGATGAGAGGAAAAATACGTATTTGTACAGTGACATATCTGCAGCGATATCATCTGCTTTATGGAGAAATGCCTTTTAGTTCATCTTGTACATCTGTATCCTTAGCAGCAGGTGCCACTGCCAGACAATTCATCAAAGTTAATGTGATTGCTGAGAAATGCTAAAGCCTTTCTTTTTTATTGCTGTGGGAGGTGGTGTAAAGAACTGTGTACTCTGTGGAGAGGGAAGAGGCTATGCTGATAAACAAGCTGGAAAGGTGGACTTTTCAACTCTACTGTGTAGAGGATAAAGTGTAAAAAACCAAGAGTGTCCTCTCCACGGCTTGTGATGGGCAGCAAATGTGAGACACCTTGTCTCAGCAGGAGATGGGAGCACAAGTTCAGCACGGAAGGGGCCATCTGGTAGGCAGGGTGGAATACACTTGCAGGAAGGACAGGGATGAGAAGTGAATAGGGATTTTTTCCAGTTGAAATGCTGCCGACTTAGTCATGCTGTCAGCAGAGGCTGGACATTTGCATTCTTCCCTTGGCAGGCGGCTTTAAAAGCAGCACACGCTGCTTCACAGATTGTACTGGGCAACTGTACCAGCCTACCCCACCAAGTTTTTGGCTTTACTACCCATAGCTGCTGATACCTACTAACCAGTGAGCAGCAAGATTTGCTGAGATTTTAGGTCTCTCTGAACTTTTGCCCCATGTTG
The DNA here is from genome assembly GCF_034638445.1 of Ciconia boyciana. Taxonomy (NCBI): domain Eukaryota; kingdom Metazoa; phylum Chordata; class Aves; order Ciconiiformes; family Ciconiidae; genus Ciconia; species Ciconia boyciana. Next base: position 20,428,248 of record NC_132939.1, on the reverse strand, counting down.
ACAAGACTGGTCTGGAGACCAGTGGAAATCACGAGTTTGCATATGTGTAGCTGGATAGGAAGTAGCCAGGTTTGGGAGGAGGGAGCCTGGATCTGTAGTAAACAAACCCCAGGAGCATGTGTGCTAGTGCTAAAATGACAAATGGCTAAGAAAGGATGCTCTGTGGTACAAGAGGGTGGAAACATTAGTGGAGAGCTAATCTACAGGAAAAGAAAATGGTGCAAAGCAGACAATCATAGAATTAACAACAACAAATTGCTAGCAATAGATATTATCATCAGCAGGCATGGAAATGAGGATGGACCGTGCAAGTATGACTGGAGGCATGCACATACACAGACAGTCCCTTTGGTTAGAAGTATACAATGCTCAAAACCAGGATAGATCCTAATGCTAAGACGGACACAAGTTTAGGAGCTGGGAGGCAGTGTCCTTCCCTCTCAACATGCAGCCACACACATAAGAAGCATCTGTGTTATGAAAGGAACAGCTGAGGCTCCTTTTCCTTACATCAACACTTTTACGCACAGAAAACAGCAGCAGTGAAACATCTGAGAAGTTGAGCATGAGCTAAACATACTTGGTGGCAGAATAGTGATGCTGGGTAGTTTGGAGAATGCCAAGCAGGGAACAATTTAAGCCGGAGAGTAGAACAAAAGTGACCATGAAATGGTGAGGTCTCACAAGTGTTTCATGGGACAAAAAGCTCAGGCATGTATACACTAATACAATTAAGAGCTCAGGACCTGCAGTATGATCATATTAGTAAACCACGTGATGATTAGATTTGCCTTCACAGAAAATATGTAAACAGTATCACCTTGCAATTCTGCCATACTCTCTGTGCAAGGCCATAGATGAATTAGGAATCAACTTAGTCTCAGGGCACCAGATTTAAATCCTATAACCCAGTTTAATTGCTGTTCATAGCCAAAGTTTTTCTAAATTCTACAGTGATGCCAGTGCAATGTTCTTTTCCTTGTCCTTTGTATAACCTTTCCTGGTCCTATCTGAAATTGGGAAGTCTGGGTAATATCTATGTAAATGGTTTAGTTTATTGATTTTTTTCATGCCCTAAAGTGAAAGGGCTATCAGCACAATAACTTGGATTTATGAAACAAAGATTTTAATTCTGATTTGTTCAATATTTTAGAAAAGTTGTATTTTAATTTTTGTGGCCAAGTTCTGACTGTGTTTGAAGCACAGGATGCCCCACAGAACAAACTTTGACTTCCTCATTTCTTTGTGCTTTTAAGTAGTTTGAGGTGGTTTGATGCTTACCTAAGTGGTAATAGTCTTTGTTGTTTTTTGAGAAGAAAGTTTTGTTTCCTGAAGTGGCCTGTAGCTGGGATTTTGGACCCAGGAGTCCAATCTCAAAATGTTTTCCATAAAGGACGTAAGTGAGAGAGTGCCTTCTTTTGGCAGAGGAGCAAGAAGTGACTAATCACCATTTGCTGAAAGTGGAACATTATTTGTGAAGGCTGCTTAGAGCTTCAAACATGTTGGTCTTGTGTTGAGTAGCATTTGTTTGTGCTTGTATATACCATTCTTTCCCCAAGTTCTATTAATGACTAGACTGAATTCGAAAAAGATCAACATCTTAATGTCTTTCCACTGAGTATCAAATGTTAGGAGTGTCTCATTAAGGCAAGTAACAGCATTCTTAATGGTAAGTTCATCCACAAGGCAGGACAGGTTTTATCCATCCACTGGGAGAATATGACCTTTACAGAAGTTCATCTTTTCCAAGTGTTGTATGTGTTACAAATTCTTCTTGAGATTCCCATGGGGTTTCATTTTTTTCCTATATTAGATTGCATGTGAATACTGACAGAGTTTTGGGAACTTTCTTTTCCTTCTAAATGGAATCTTATGGCCAAATAAAGTAGTGTAAACAATTTGAAATGCAGGAAGCAAAGTAGGGTTCAGAGATGTAAATTCAGTTCCCTGGTATAATTTAAATAAACAACTCAACCAACAGAAAGCCCTGTAATCTAGTTCACATGAGCAGATGTTTGGCAGGATTCAGCATGGTGGGTTTGCAGTCTCTGCTTATCACAGAACCAGGACTGCATGCATCACTGCCACATGCTCCTCTTTTCCCTTCATCCCAGGGAAACTAATCTTGTCAAGTAAAGAAAGCGGGAGGAGGAAATGTATCATTCCAACACAAGCTGGATGCAGTTCCTGTGCTCGATATTTGTTAGTGGAGGCTGGGCTGGGAGATGCCTTATATCTTTCAGACAGCTGATTGCAGATATGAATTTCAATGTCTGGTCTTACTTTTAGTGTAGATTTTTTTTTTTTATGTGCATGAATTACAAAGCTATTTTCTTCAACAGACTCGGACACTGAAATGTTTGGCATTGCAGCATCTCTCCTTTGTGTGGCATATACAAGTGGTTCATTAACTGTCCAACTGTAATTTCTATTTTGTCATAAATGAAGAACAGGAGAGACATGTTGGCACCAGAATCTTCCTATAAAATGGAAAATTTACTTTAAGATGCCTAAAAGTACCATTAGATTTGGAAGCGTTTCCCTTTTCCCCGAAGTGGAGAAAATCTTCTTTCATTAAAGTTTCAACCATGGTAGTAATATGGTGAGTGTTAGCATAAATAGTTTGTCAATTGTTATACGCTAGTCTATCCTGTTAACCTCCTTGGACTAAATGTTCAGTCCTTACTACCTGAGCTGTAAAAAACAGGAATTCACATGAAGTGTTGCAGTAGCTTTTGATGGAGAAGTTTCCCTCTTAGGATAACCTACAGAGAGTCTGTGGCCTGAGCAACTCTGAGAACGGTGAGGTGCTGTGAATACGGGGTGGACAAGCAGAAGAGTTTTAATTTATGAAGGAAACTTAAATGGGCTCATCTTCCGCTGCAGTTAGGGGCTGAGTATCACAGAAATTGTGGGTGTGTAGGGAAATCAGCGTAACAAAAATCAGTGGGGGATCTTATGGAAGGGGAAAGTAGTATTTATTAAAAAAATCTTGAAATAAGTCGATTTTACCTGCTGACGCTCATTTTGTCATAGATTTCATTAATCTGCATACTTGTACCCACATGCCCACAAGCACCAGGAGGTATACGTCCAAGTGGTCTGGCAAGGATCACTTGTGTGTGATGTAGAGGACAAAGGATGCCAGATGTCAAGTCTCTGGAGTTCTTCCTCATATAACAACCATGTTTTTGGACAGATCTTTTGTGCCCTTTAGGATTCAGCAGTGGTTGCAGGGTGGTGCTTTGCTGCAGAGCCTTGCTTACTCCATCTTCCATAAATCTTAGGCCAGGTTGCCACCCATTGCCTGTTTTTTTATGGGCTAAGGAGGATAGGAGTGGTGGATGTGACACTGCCACAACCTTGATGTGGTCTTCGTTAGCAATACAGGCCCTTCTTTTAACCCTTTGTCCTTCTGTTTCTTCTGGTGCTTGCACCTACACATTTCTGTTCAGACTGCGTTTATGCCAGTCTTCATATTTCTGTAACACATCTCTCCAGGTGGAATTTTTAAGTGCACCCATTGTTGTCCAAACTCTTTTTGCACTGAAGTTAGTGTTAAATTCTTGTGGATATCAAAGAGAGAGAGTGAGTTGTGTAATGCTCAGTACTTTGGAAAATTAACTCCTTAGAAATCCAGTTGTATACCACCTGTCCCCAAATGGGGGAGGCATCCCCAACATGAAGTTTGGACTAGATAGAATAATGTTATGACCCTGCTGTAGCTCTAGAAATGTAGTGTTGCATGAGCACAGAGAAGCAGTTAGGCTTTTGCCTGAAACTGAAAATACGTTCTTGTGTGACAGTGTTTCCACGTGCCACTTGTTTTCAGATTTTTGTCATGTGAGAACAACTTTGTTTCTTCATGCTTAGCAGAAAGATTTAGGTCTTCAGAAAAGTGAACTTTGGTCTGGTGTTACTGTGCTGTCAGGGCTCAGCACCAGATTGCTTATTCATCCAAGTTGTTCTGCATGGTTACTACCTCTTGGTCACCTTTAGCTTTGTACCCTTTGGCTAACTGCAGGAGATGACCTCACTTACCTGAAGATCCAGTGAATAACTGGGAGAGAGAGTACTTTGATGCAGGATAGCAATGCCAAGAAGAGCTACTTGCATAGCTCAAGAAGAAGATTGTGGTTCCCAGAATCAGTTCAGTGAGACTCAGTCATGCATACGGAAAAGAGATACCGACCTTGGACTTCTGGGAAATTTTCTGTACCACCCCCCTATTTCTCCCCAATTTAGTGTCTCTTGTGGTGCATTAGAGTTATTAATACTAAGTTTATCTGCACAATATAGTTAGTAGTCTTCTGTGGAGAGTCCCTGGTGATTGTGTTGCATTAGTACTTCAGCTTTTGCACAGCATATGTGAGTTTCATGCGTCAGTGCCTTTTGTCACAAGAGTGCTTGGTTATTGAACCTGTCGAATGAGCCTACCTGCAGTGATTTGAATACTTGATTAAAACTTGATTTGATTCCTCTATCTGAGCTGAATATTCAGCAAAGCGTCCAAAACACCCCAGTGGACTGAGATGAGGGGAAATGGGAAGGGAGAAGTGGGGAATGAGGGTAGGGGCAGAAAGCAGCTGCTAAAACGTTCTGCAACCACTTAGAACTACAATTTAAATTAAGTATAATTTCCAAGCTAAAACCAATCTTTTGCAAAATTCTCAACTTACGCTACGTGTTGTGGGTGGCTATGAAGAATACTGCCTTTTAAAGAGTTGGCAGTGGGGTTTGGCAGAGAGGAGGATATAGAAAGCAAGTTGCATGCAAACCTAGTTTTGATGAGGTCTCTGTAACACAACTACTGTGGAGAGGATTAAATAAGTATTTGGGATATCAGCTTTGAGGTGGGGTGCTGCGCTAGACTAGCTGATCTGGGGGAACACATGCATGATTCCCTTTTCTCCACAAGCTGAAGAAGAAGCCAGAGCTGTGGAAAAAAGTGTGGGAAATGACCTAAAAATGGTATGAGTGGTAAAAGGAAACTTCCCGCTCTTTAGCACAATATCCTTGAATATATAACCCAGTCTGGAAATAAATTTAATTGGTACTCAGGTGTCACCTGCCTGGGAAGCAGCAAGTTTCCTAAATACTGAGGAACAGTTTGGGCCTTAGCCTGTGGCGGGATGGGCATGAGGACTCCGGCAAGCTGTAGTGAGTCGTTCTAATATCAGCATGGAAAATCCCAAAGCCCACAGAGCAGATATCAATGACCTCCTGTGTGAAATTTCACCCGTGGTTGCAGCTGTCTGGCTTTTTCACCCTACTGCACTCTCTCCAGATGTTTTCCTGGGACTCACAGTGCAGCACCAAAGGAAACCACCATTAGAAGATCACACAGCTGTATTTGAATAACCACTCTTGGGGGGTGGTGGACAGCAATGAAGTCTTATGACACGGTTAGTAGTGAGCCTGGAGCATAATGGCCAAGCCATTGCACTCTAAGCTCTTCAGGGGTCCTGGGAGCAATCCTGGTAATTCGTCAGGTCTCTTACAGAGTCCGACCTAACTTGGTCTGCCCTCTTTGCATGAAATGGAAAATCTCAGTCAGCAGTACCAAGGAGCTTCAGTTTCCTTGGGAACTTAGCACTAAGTCTTATTTACAATGTGGGATGGATGCTTGGAGCAGCAGGGTAGGGAGAGGATGTTATCGGACCACCCAGCGCCTTGTATCTTGAAGTTGCCAGCACTTGGGAATGCATCACTGAGTGCTGATGGTAGGGACACACCAAAAGGCTATTTTATTAACTCCTGCTGTTCTCCCGCATCGCCCTCCGTGTCCATCATGTGGTGAAGTTAGCAGATGCGCTGCCCCTGAGGTGACACATGCTTACCTGCAAGGAAGAGGAGCTCTTGTACCAAGTGCCCGGTGAAAGTGCTGCTGCTGGCAGGCAGGCAGCTCTGTCGCTTGGCAGCAGGCCTCAGAGAGAAGATTACTTTGTCCTTGTTCTTAGTCCTGTTTGCCAGGTTCCCTTCTGATTGCCAGGCTGGTAATGCATGGGGGAGATAACCCTGGTTCAGTGAGCAGCAATTCAGTCTGTCATCAAACAGAAAATACTTGGGCAGAATTAACAGAGCCATGTGCTAAGCTAATTTGGTATCAGTCTTGTGGGTGTGGTTCTTTGGTACAAGTATTTTTTGCTTGTCTGTCTGCAGAGAGGACTGAAATCTTCCATCAGAATCTCCCTCTGTCCCTTACAGGCCTGTTCACAACTTCCGCAGTCCCCATCCACACTCTTTACCTCCAAACTAAGCTGCTGCCTCTCGTCTCCAACAGGCTTCCCAGCAGCAGTGGTTTTGTTCCCTTTTCCCCAGCACTCCCATCACCAGCTCTGCAGACCGGGAGACTTGTTTGTGCTCTCATTCTCTGTGGCTTGCTGAGTTTCCCGGACACTTCAGGTAGTCCTGCCAGTCCAGTCCCCTCCCTCCCAACCCCTGACCTCCCCCAAAAGAAATATATACATCATTGCTTCAGAGTGATGTTCCTTTGTGAAATTTGGCTGCTTTCTCTGTTGAAAAACAGGATATATCTTTCCTATTTTGATTCTTGTCTTCTCATTTTTCCCACCTTCCTAGCTGTTGCTAATGGCTTTGACTGTGTCTGAGTGTGACTCCTAATCCCAGAGGGCATAATTGGTTAAGATCTAGGTCATGCATAACACTTGTGTTCACAGGATCTTGTCTAAATAACCTTCAGTGCAGATTCCTGCCATATTGCTTTGTATGCAAGAAAGTGTATTACTGTGCCCTGCACAGGTATTAAGACTTCATTATATCTGGGAACCAAGATGTCTGTGGACTTCACTCAGTAATATAGCTACAAAGGATCTCTTAACCCACTTTACCATGCAGGGATTCCCACACATACTTGAAAGCATTGCATACCACCAAGTAGTTTTATTTTCCTATGACAGAGCAGACCTCATGCCTCTGTTACTTCTTGAACTACTTTCTTGTCTATCTTCTGTAGCAAATGTAACAGGTGATGCATACACGTGTGGGAATATCCACCTAAAGCATTCGTACTCTCTGGCCAGAGTATCTAGCTGTGAAATCACTGGATTCACTATTTGGTGCAAGGGTCATGAGAAGAATTTACCATGGTACTAATGCATTCAGGATTTACTAAGCCGTAAGTGTGGAAGAAAACACACCTTTTTGTTTATTGGCCATCTTAAGTGAGCTTCCTAAAGCAATGTTTTCTTCAGTGTTTCAATTTAATATATGAGTTAGCTGGTTTGATGTTATGAAGAAGTCACTCTTCCCTCACACTCTGCTGCAGGTATAAAGCAGCAAATGAAGGGATAAAACTGGACATGGAGGAATGTGAAGCAATTATGATGGCTGCATGGGGGCATGATAGACAGCAGCAGGGTTCAACAAGGAGAGAGGTTTATAGCATCACAGCTGCTGGCTGCATCTTTCTGACACCCAAACCTGGGTGGAAATCTCTCTGCACTCTAAAGTCTTGCTGTTGCTGAACTTCAGGAAGGCATCATGTTCACAAATGCTTTATTTATATGCACATACCAGGCATATAGAGGGGATGAAATTGCTAACTGAGTGTGGCTGTGTCAAAGCAGATCTTGCTTCTGTACTTCTTCATGCTTTGGCAGCCTAATAGTAGGGTTTGTTTTGTTGCTGTTGTGTTTTTCTGTAGCCATTTGTTGCTGAGTTGTGATTTCCATCTGTTTGTGGCAGCAGAATCCTCAGATGCACAAGGGCCAGGATTTTCACTCAAAAATGTCACATAGGAGATAGCAATCCAAGCACAGAGCAAGGGTCCTAGGCAGTCGCAATTCTCCTTGTTATAATCTGCTCTGGCCAATAATTTTCTATATTGGCACAAAAACAAATACAGAAAACCAGCCAGATTCCTTTTATAAAGCATTGGCTCTATTTGTCATGTTTTAATATGCAGCAATAATGGTGACCGCTCAGAGCTGTGCTGGCTGGCCTCTGCAGTGTGCTATTCTGTTCCACTGCAGCAGACATTGAGGCAGTTTTAATGCGGTCCATTTTGGTTAGCATCTGCCTAAAACATCCCAGACCATTGGGGATCTTAGCATAAAGAAATCAGGCATTTTCACCTTTGTGAAAAACAGTTTGCCTTCTCCCTTAGTAACTTGCTGCTGTCTGCTCTCCCATGCAGCTACTGCTTACTTGCTGTCACTGTTCAGCTCATCCAGGGTGACATTGTCCTATTGTTTTGACAATGACCTTAATCTGTTTGTGCAGTTCAAAGTAAAGGCTGTGTGGCCAGAGATGGAAATGCATGGGCTTAGGCAGCTTGTAATGAAATACAGAGTCTTTTACTTCAGCTGCTTTGAAGCCACTGCAAATCCGTTGTTGGATTTGATGTGTCTTTGGGGATGTGAAATGAATTTAGTGGCTTCTAGCTGGTTGTAGTGAATCAGGTGTTCACCTCATGAAATGCTCCAATATAATCAAGCTTCATGGGTGGCAGGCTTAGCAGGTATGCCAGTAGCTAGATCAAACTGGATGTAGCTTACTCTACTGATGGGGATTTTGATAAACCAAGTTGGAGGCAATTTAACAGACAGATCATTGAGCAGGAGCTTCCTACCATGGTTGCCTGTAGACACAGGGGATAGTAGGACTTTGAGTAAATGGCACTGCAGAGCTGAGTTAGGTGGTAGGGTCAATAATTTCCTGTTAGCTGGTGTCTCTTAGTGCTGCTGGAGTACAGGGGCTGCCTCGGTACAATGTTAGCATTGTGAAAAATCAAAGTCTGGGCTATCAGTTTGGTGCCTTTCAATAGCAATAGATTCAAAGTAGCTGCACAGAAGAACAGATAGCAAGTTACTTAAGAGAAAGCAAACTATTTATGATGAATTTGAAAACACTTGATTTGTCCTTGCTAAGGAATGGGAACACGTCATCTGGCTGAAGCGCCTTCCCAGAAAAACTTGTCCCCCCTGGGGGCACTGGTGGGAGGAAATGACTGCAAATCCTCCCTTCATGCCACGTACCATTAGAAATGTCTGCTGCGAGGATGAGACTGGAGCAAGGCACACTGCTTATGTTACATGGATTTTTAGATCAATAGTGGCTCTAAAATGTAGCCAGTTGCATTATACTTTGGAACATGCTTTTGTTGAGATCCTATGACTCTGTTTGACTTCTTAAATGGAAGTAGCTGTGCACCAAGTATTAATACCAGAAAACTCTTGTCACAGGCAGCAGATGCACTGTACTTCGCCCTTGCCTGGCAAATTTGCTTCCTTACTTAATGCCAGAACTCAGAAACAAGACCACATTCCTTTCCTTTTGCCTTTTTGGGCTTGAATTCTCTGGACTCTGTAAACTAATATGTAGCTCAGCATCTACTTCCAGAAGTCATACATTTCCCTTGATTTACATTGTTTAATCAGTGAGGATGCGGTGGATGCATATACGGTGAACAAGACGATCTTTATTGCAATCACTTTTCTGACTGCAAGCCTCAGCTTTCAAGGCAATTAAAAGATAAGCTCACAGGTATGTAAAACTACCTCCTGCTTGTTACAGTGATAGTGTTTGCTTAGGCTATATTCTGTTATTCTCTGCTGCCATCAAAGCATTTCCTGCTAGTAATTCCTGCTAGTCACCAGAAACTTAGCTATATAAATTCCCTTCCTTCTCCTTCCATTGACGGGAGTCTAAGCCAAATCAAGAGGGCTATTCAAGTTCTGTCTATGGATTAATGAGAGTTGAGCATCCTGTGGTGGAAGCGGTTCCTGTGTTACAGGAAAAATACTGAAAATAAGGAGTTGTTTTTCTGCTATGGAGCTTTTCAATATCTGTGCAGCAGTAGAGGGCAGAGCCTAGTCACATGGGAGATATCATCAGTATGCATTGGATGAAATATAAATGTAACTTTAGCAAGCCGAAAACATAAGCTGTTGAACTGTCTTCAGTCTGTGTTCTTCGTGGATCTAGGCTAATGATGAAGCAATGAACAATAAAATGTGTGTTGACCTAATGAATAAGAAATGCTGCTGAGATTCAGGGGACTGACTCCATTCCTATCTTTCTCACTGCTCTGCTGAGTAATCTTTCCTTATTTGTGCTTCAGTGCCTTTATCTGTCAGATGGCAATAACGATAATAAGCTCTGTTTTAAAGCTTGTTGGGCTATACCAGTGAAGAGCATACATAGGATCTGGACACAAAGGTTTTTTTATTTTCTTCGCCACAGGCCAGGAGTGAGAGAAGAGAAGACATAGTTGCTACCTGAAAGAGGAGCATCAGGGACTTTAGGTGCCTTCTGAAGTATGTTAGAGCTGCCCTGTCCATGGTGCTTTTTTGAGGACTTGAGGTCAGACAATATACCAATTTGTATTGTGCTACTGTGATATTTGCTCAGAAGATTTCAGTGCTTTGTAAGCAACTGTCATTGTGATTTTAGGCCCCCAGTCAGTCGCATCTGATGGCCTTTTCTTGTGTTTTGAATCACTTTATTCTCATCAAGTGGAAGAGGAGAGTTTGTGATGAAACATTCTCTCTCTTCCATGTCTTATGGTCACTGTGTCTGGTCTTTTACAGATGCTTCAGGAGTGGAAATGACTGAAAAATCCTGTGATATTTGTATGCTCATCTCCTCTACAACTCTCTCTGATTTATGGTGGTATTACTTCTCCGCTATTTATAGGTCATACCTTTGCAGAACTATCAGTGCACAATACTTCTAACTTTGTCAGTTTGTACTTTATATACATCTCATGTCAACTAAAGTACATCCATTTGTAATGTGATTGATAGTCCTTTGGGCTTGGCCCCTCATCCTACATTCTGGGTGTTCAGCTTTTCCACCATATATCCTCTTTTTTAACATAACTGTGTAAATAGCCTGTGCCTGTGTGGCCATACTTAAACTCTCTATGTCCCTCCTGTGACAAGCCACTTATAATTTGTAACCACGTTTCCATGAATTTTTGAAAAAAGTCTCTGTATACTTTTCCCCTACTGCTTAGGTCTGCCAAAGTATCTCTTGTTGTCTGTCAGGTGACTTTCTCTCAGTGAAAATATATTCCTCATTTAATGTCTGGAATGCAATCCGAGACACAGTAGGTCCATGTTCCATCTCTCAGGCAGCCTGTTATCTTTTCACACTCTTCTTCCAAAACACTGTGATTCTTGTAGTGTTTCACCTCCTGCCTTGCTCTTAATATACAGGCTTTTTGAGTTCTAGCACTGTGTTACACAGCCCTAACTTTCCTGTAGATCATGGAATCTGAGAATAATTCATGTTGGAAGTGACATCTAGAGGTCATCTGGTCTGATCCCTTGTGCCAAGCAGGGCCAGCTTTGAAGTTATATTGGGTTGGTCACTCGGGGCCTTTTTAAATCTTAAGTTTTGTCTTCATCTCCTAAGATGGAGATTCCCCATGTCTCAGAGACCCTGTTCCAATGTTGGACAGCCCGAAAGTGATTCCTCCTTTCCCCCTCCCCACAATATCTAGTGAGAATTTCCCTTACTACAAATCGTGGTCATTGCCTCTCATCCTATTACTATGCAGCTCTGTAGAGACTCTGGCTTCCTCTCCTGTATACCTTCCCTTTATGTAGTTGAAGCCAGCAATACCATTCCTTAACCCTCTATTAAGACTGCTTGAGCCCAATTCTCAGCCTTTCGTTTATCACATACTTCAACTTCTTAATCATCCTGGTGCCCCTCCGTTAGTCTTGCTCCAGTGTGTCAATGTCTGCTTTGTACTGGGGAGCCCTAAAGTGGCCCCACTACTGCAGACACAATCTTGCAAGTGCTGAGTGGAGCAAGCTAATCACTTCCATTGATCTTCTGGCTTCCTTTCTTTTAACACAGCCCAGTAGACAGCTGATCTTCACCCTTGAGGGCAACTGCTGATTTATTTTTAATTTGTTGGCCACCAGAACCCCAGGTCCTTCTCCATAAAGCCATTTTCCAGCCAGTTGGCTGGAAAATAATTTACTGTGGTAAACCATACAGAATATAATAGGATGTATTATATGTTTATTGTCTTAACTGTATTTTGGTTTTTTGAACTTTGTTTTCAAGAGAGTATTATTCTCCCATGTTCCTTTTTTCAGTATTTTCTTTACATCTTCATTTTAACCCAAGGCTTAGTAAATACTTGTAATATCCAGAACAGTTGTTATCCTCTTATAAATTATTTTAGAGTCTTTATTTTCCAGGCACTACTAATCATTCTGCAAAGCTCAGTATCAGGAAATACCTAACTAATGCTTCTCAATATTTGGAGCCCAATGTGAGACAACTTACCAGGGCCTGTTTTTCAGAATATGTAAAGGTGTCCTGAAGATACAGCATTGAATCTTAGTGTCAGGTTTTATTGGAGTTTTCCCCCCGCCTTTTGTTATCAGAGCAAGTGGAACTAGAGGAGTGAGCTATATTTTGGTATAACTTGTGGTTCATTTCCATGTTTATTTTCTAAATTCTAATCTGCTATTTCTGTGCAAGTCCCTTGAAATCTGTTAGCAAGAAGGAAATAACCCAGATGGAGTTTTGGGACTCCCACAGTGAATTTAAAGGATTTGGGGAGTAAGATATTCTTTCTGGCAAATTGAGGCTATTTGATTTGAAATTCCATGAAAAGCATCAGCAAGAGAATACCACTGTGCTGCTTTAGAACCAGCTTTTGGATGAGAAGGCTTTAAGCAAACTTTTTCTGAAGGGTTTGGTCTGAACTCTTCTTTTGAAATGACTTTTCAGTGCTCCAGTTCTCAGTTCAGTCTTTTCTCTGGGGGCTCTCCCTGTGTTGCTCGTAGAGATATAAAGCTTGGAAACCTCCAGGTATCACCATGCTGGGAGGAAGACTTGACAATGCAGCAACTTTGTCTCTGAGTAGAAAACACTTATTTTGCAGGCTTTCTTAGAGGATGTTATTATTCTGCTTTATCACTGGTGTATTTGCTGAACTGGAATGCATTTTGTTAGTGTCAAAACGAAGGCATGATGCTGTTCTTATGTTGAAGTGCCAGCTCTTCCTCTCCTGCCATCCCTTGCATCCTGACATTTTCCATGTCAAAAATGAAATGTCTTTCCAGTGTTGTGCTAATGATTATGAGTCCCATTTGACCAGAATGTGAAGGTCAAGTTGATTTCCCCTCTGGAAGCAAGGTGCCCTGCAGGTTTCTAGATCAAACAGATTTCCCTATCCCATCCAAAAAGCACTTACATGTAAACATGGCAAAGGATGACAAAATTAAAGTCTGTCACCCATACAGATGCCAAACTAGTGCAAAATCAAAAAGGTAACCCAGTAGTCACTGTATCTATTTCACATGAGTAACAATAAACACTAGGCTGAAACAGCTTTTCATGGATGGCCTGAGCTTTTTTCGTTTTTAAACAGCATTCCCTACTCTATGGATCAACTGCAAGAAGAGAAATCACAGTCTGCAAAGATACAGTCGGTTCCTGGTCCTGAAGCAGTGACAGGCTGAGGTGATCTGTCATCAGGAGAGTCAGTCATGTCATGATACATTACACAAGCAGGGTTTTTATGGCTGTATCCATGTTGTTAAACATGGGACCCTCCTTTACTGTTAGAACCCTCTTTTCTGGGTTAACTTAAGCTGACTTCTGTGTGCACTAAAACCCCAACCAAGTTTAGCAGAGCTGCAGTGGTGACAGATTATGGAAATTAAATTTGCCAGCCTAGAAACAGCTGTAAAAAAAAGATGGCATGTTAACAGCCCTGTTCCACTAAGGGCTGTGTCCGTAATGGATAACCCTGAACTACTTTATTCCATCACCCACCTACATAGGCAGAGTTATTAAAAGCCTTGTTTAGTCGTGCAATCAGAGTAGTAAGAACAATCTGTTCTACTGAATATATATTTCAGTTAATCAGATATGATTTAACAGCTTTGGTCTTCTGATTGATAAGGCTTTTTTATAGGTTCATCAAAGGTTTCTTAAACATAATAAATGCTGTCCTATTAAACTTGACTTCAGAGGTACAACACCAAGAGAAGTACCTCTTTTCCTAACTAAGTCGTAGATGGCAGAAATGTCATTATTGAAGTTTGCTGCTGGGTGGGAGAGCACTGGAGCTCTGTCTCTATTTGCCTGCAAAGAGCAGAGGAAGTAAGGTGAAGCTAATAGGCAAAGACTGATTCAAATTTTTTCCTGCCTGAAAGCAAAAGTGTATCCCTAGCAAGGCATCATCCTAAAGTCCCATGGTGTTTCAGTGAAGGGAGCACTGAGAAGCACACTGCCAACACCCTGAACCACAGGGTGTAGTTTCTTGTTCTTTGTCCTAAACCAGATTGGTGCCATGTCCGTTCTCTTCAGTTCATGAGTGCAACGACCATTTCTTCATGAAGCAGGTTTCGACATTTTTAGCTAGTGCTAAAAATAGTGCTAAAAATAAAAATAGTGCTAAAAATTTATTACATGGTCCCTTTTTGTGCACACCATGAGAGGCAGGAGTGTTCCTTCTCTTTTCCCAGCAGCACTTGTTAACAAACATGCTTGAAATGCTTTCATCCCTTAGAGTGCTTCATGGAAAATAGGTTGCTTTGTCAGGCCTGTGCCTTCAACAGCTATTCCTGTGAGTGAGCTCCGCCATGCAAACACATAATCATTTCTTTCAAGAAGTCAGTGATCGCTCCAGGATATGTATTCTCGATCTGTATTATTAATTGTTGGTCTCTTCTGATACAATGGCTTATTGTTAACATGGAATTGAAACATAACTTTAAAATATCATCAGACACAGTATCCTCACGTAACTGAAAGGTAATAGTAAAGGAATAGTAATTCACAGCCAGAATATCAAGGAACTGTAAGCTGGCTTTCTTCTCTACCAGTTCCTAATGACTTTTTCAAGTTCCTAGTGGATGGTTAAGGGGGATGTTGGAAATAAGGTGGTCATTCCATCATGCTTGGAAATCCACTAGATCCAGGTTATTCTGGGAAAAATGGGGAAAATAATTCAAAAAATGCCTAGCGCTTTGTTCATGCTGTTACAGCTGTAGCCCTGTACTGCATCCAGTACTGGGGGTCTGGTGCATGTGGGGCAGGGCAGCCTTGGTTGCTGTGGCTGTGTGATTATGACTGTGCAGTAGCTACAGCACTCACTGTGATGGCTGTCACTGTGACGGCTGTGGTGTGTATTGTGAGCCAGCACACAGCTGGGGGTAAAAACTCAGCCAAGCAGTCTGCTCCTGGATCCTGCGGCAGGAGGATGGCTGGGTTCCTACAGCCCTAGTACTTGGTGGGAAGGTAAGAAAAACTTCACAGCAGCTTCCTGAAGAGGAACTGGTCAAAATAATGAGGGTGATGATCCCTCACCCTCAAAATTTTTTTCAGATATACTTTCCAACTAGAAGATAATCTACCCATGATGTTTACAAGGACAGCTGCAGCACTTGGGTTTCTGTTGTGCTTGGTTAAAACCAAGCAAACTTGGGCATTAAAGCAAAGCTGGAAGAGGGTAAATTTATTAGGGTAAGTGTAAACCCAGGATATCTTCAAATGATAAACCTTCAGAATTAGTTTTCTGAAAGGCTAGTTAGGAACGGGGTGAAATTCTTAGTAATACTGAAAAGTGCCAGCAGAGGGCATTTGGAAACTTGTTTTTTCTGCTCATTTATCTTCCTACAGATCAGAGCCCCTGTGCAATTTCTGTGTGAGGCTGATGTGCTGCAGTGCTGGTGGCTTCTGTGTTGGTACAGGCCTATGGTGAAGGCAAAACTTAGGGGTTTGGTTTTTTTTTTTAGTTAACGTACAGAATATCATCAATAAAATATGTATTTCTGAGTAATTTCCAAGTTAGCAGAAGTATTGAGCCAGAAAGCTCTGGCTTCTACCAGGAGGGAGTATTTCAGTGTGAGGTGGATAAAAGGCCAGGAGGAAGGAAGTGAAGAAAGAGTGTATTCTCTTTGTTTTTTCCAGTGTTTTTAATGTGTAAATTAGCAATCTAAAGTGGAACCTGATTGCTTGATACGAATTACTGTATTTAGATATTAAGTACACCTCCTCTACACTACTATAATTGGCACAAGACTTTCAGCAGTGACCACTTTAGCCCAGTACTCTGCCTTGAGTACCAAGAAAATTGCACATGTAGGCATAGTAAAAAAAAGACCAAATAGTCACTCTTTATATTCATGACCAAAAATCCAGTTGCATTTCTGTTGATCGGGGCTTTTGTTATTTGCACGGGGGTATGTAACATGGTGTAGTACAGAACATGTTTCTCACCAGCAATACTTTTGGAGAGAGCTGTTGTTAAAGCCCAGATCATTGAGTAAATGTGCAAAGGCATTAAAGCATAAGAACATTTAATAATAATGCTTTTCTCTTCTGGGGCTTTGGATCAAGTGATTCCTATCCATCAGCTTTGATTCAGGCTCTGGCAGCATCTTTCTTGAAGAGACTTTCACTCGACTTTTTAAAAGACAGTCTCAAGGCATCTAGTAAATGCGGACAGGATTGAACCTTGAGACTGGTTTGGCCTTTTCTGTTTCAGTTCTACAGGTTGAGGTGTGAAGAGATGAAAACAGATCTAGCTTAGGTCTTAAACCCATATACACATAGGAGAGTTTCACTGCGTTTTGCATAAAGCTTTTAGTAAAGCATGTAGCAGAAGTGGCAGTAGGACTCAGATCTCTGAACTCTACATACTCTGCTTCATTCCACGGTCAGAAATTAGCCTTCGTTAGTTTTCTTTGAAAGCCAGAGTATACTGCTAAAATGTGGGGTGTGCTTGTGAAACCAACTGAAGTGCATTTCTCACCTTTGCAATATGATATATGGCTCCAGCACCATGAGGCTATTAAGGCTTTCATCTTTTTTACTCTTTGGAAAAATGTTAATGAAAATTAGGGAAATATATTTTTTAAGCTGTGTAAAGATGCATTAAGTGGACCTGTTTGTGGTTCCTTTGTTTGCTATCATGCATGCTAAAATATTACCAATAGGAATTTTAATATAAGGGGTGGGTTTATTGCATATGCTAAGCAACTACATTTGGAGATTAGTTCCCCTAAATCTCATTTGTGGTAAGATATGATTTATGCTGCCAAATATGATTTATTAAGTATGTCTTGATAAAGTGGATGGAACAAGATCTTTCTGGGAGCCAAAAAGATATTGATTTATAATATAAGTGTCAGTAGCAAAGACAGAGTAAAAAAAGAGGAGCTGAAGGGTACATTTATTGATATATATTTTATATATACGTTACTTGCTATAACATCTGCTAACAGAGTCCACCTGACACGTCCTTATATTTGGTTGTATCCCTGTGGTAGAGCTTTCCTTTGGCCTTTTGAAAACGCTAGCTTGTTAGTGAATGTTAGTTTGTACTGCAGTACCTACCTACATTGCATTGTGCTTCCACGTGCACATGTTATAAAAGAATGCATTGACTTAATCTGAAATAACTTGCAGAACCCCTAAACTTGATTATGAATGTTTGGGTGGTTGGTTTCAAAGGTGTTTGATTGCACCTTTCAGCATAGATATCTATCAGCTATAAAAAGTGAATTCTGCCTTTGTGGAGACTTGTTACTGTGGCTGAAAACCAACTTGTTCCCTTCTTGCAAACATGCTTGAATAAGTTGAGAGAGGGGCTGTTGGGAGAGGGAAGGGAGAGCAGGGCTTGGGGTGGGCTCTCTGCTGTAAAGGAGCACAGAAGAGGGGAGCAGTTTACTCAGACCTTGGACAAGTGGGTCCAATGCTGTCATTTTGCATCAACATAATGGGAATGCAGTGGTTACCACTATGGAAAAGCTGTATGTTTAGGAAATGCAAAGCTGTTCAGCACTGCCTGCCCAAATCCAACAAAATTCTTGGCTCCAACTGTGTGGCTAGCAGCTCCTTTTGGTATGTAAGATGTGATTTTCTTTAAGCAAAGCTCAAATACTCCCTATGCGATGACAGTGTGTCTCACTCCTTTTCACATCACCACCTGTCCATACTGTATTTCCCCATTTCTGTGTTGTCTTCCCTCACTTATACTGAGTGCTGTCTGCCAGTGAACTACTTTAGGACAATGCCAAGATTACTAGAAATGTGGCAGACCTCCATTTCCATTTGCAGACCTGTCTTGGAGGAATCAAGTCAACACACAGGTTGTAATACTTGTTCTGGTTGAAGTGAGTTTGCATCCAGCCAGTGTAACGATTGAGCACAGAGTAAGTAACATTGGAATGACTAGCCACATGTAACTGCTCTTCTAGTAAAAGCAAAAAACACTTTAGTGAAGACTAGTGGTTGTTATAATGGTAATTAACAGTAAAGTTGACTTCTTGCTCAGAAAAGCTCTTTCCTGGTACCCACTGATACCATTAAAAAAGCATCTTAGCATATGTTATGTACCGATGAGTTTGTTCTTTGTGCTCATAGTCAGATTTCAGTGAGCGTGTCCATTGCCAGTAGTGTTGCACTGATACCTAGAAACCTCAATGAGCTGGTGAGAGTTGGTATAAAAAAAAGGGCTGGAGAGCAAAATTGAAGCACGGGGACTGAATGACCTACCCAGCACTGGAGGTCTGTGCCAGGGGTGGAATGGAAACTCCGTTTCTGGCTTCAGTCTGAAAGCCTACTTAATTTTTAGGGACAATGTCTTAGTCCTTCTTGTTGTTTCATCTGCAAAGTAGACTGACTCCCATCTTTCCCTTCCTTCTTCTAGCAAAAGGCCAGATCTAATCCTCTTGTTTAGCACATCAGGAGGCATATCAAGTTTTTCGAACTCTACAGGCTCAGTGTAGAAGGGCAGCTGTCAGTAAAGTAGCTGCAGATGTCTGATATTTAGCTATTTCACATCTACAGGGAGACAGCTTTAAATTATTCTCTAAATTAAGAAGTTTCTCAAAATTTTGCCTGTGTGCTCTTCAGACTCATAGGTAGACCTCCCACTGACTTCAGTGGGTGCTGGATTGGCCCACACAGGGAGAAGGAAAAGAACGTTTGAATTTTGGAATAAACACTAGCTTTCTCATTGCCATGGCTGCGTGGGTCCCTACCCCAGGGAGCCATTCTGCCTCCTCGTCTCCTCTCATCTGCGTTAGGGAAATTTCCATGCAGTATTGCACTGTGCCTCTGTCCTGGACAGTCTTCATTCAGACCATGCATCTTCCAAAAACACTTTGAAAAACATGAAACAGGGCTATGATGAACAGCCTGGTACAGAATAAACTATGGCATTCAGCAGCAATGGGAGGCTATAACAAAACATGTATTCGGCAGCCGTGTCCTGCTACCCCTTTGCCTGGAAGGAAAAATAAATCTAAAAGCCAGATTCTCAAATGAAGCTGGCTTGTGTACATGGATTGGCAGGTAGCAAATAACAGTGTGAAGTGACTTCTGGCCCTTACTGGCTGCTTGCCTTGAGAGAGAAAGGAGCCAGCCGTGCTCCCAGATGGAGGAGCAAGAGGGAGTCTAACATAGTGACACGTGAGGTTCCTCCATTGATGCTGAGGCCCGGCTGGCAGCTGATTCTCCAGCGAGGCTGGTGACAGCTTGAGGGAAGGGCATCTCATAGCACCATAGTACCATAGCAGCATAAACTATGTGAGTCGAGCTTTGGCACACATAGCTCAACTGAATCAGGAAAACAGAGCCCCTACTCAAAGAAAGGGGGAAATGTAAGCAAATCCCAGGGTGCAGTTCAGAAATGCTGCTGCAGATATTTTCCACAGCAGTAACAGGAATGAAAAAGGCAGCATATACATGGGGGAGAAATACCTCAGCTTGCCTGAGCGGAAGCCTCTGCAATTTTAAGACGGTTGGCTGGGTTCTCAATTGGTGTAAACCCATCCAGTGCTTTTGATTTCTGTGTAGTTAAGTTGTTTTGCAGAGGCTGAGAATCTTGCTTATACATCTGAATCATGACTGAGGAGCGTGAGCCTCTGAGGGATTTGTGTCAAAACCCAATGGTTAATTAGCATATGGTGTTAAAAGCAGATCTAGTTTAAGTGAACAGCGCTTCAATGCACCTATCTAGAGATTTGATCCTAGATTCTAAAGAAGAAAGGTGAGCTGGCATGTCACAGCTCAACCCTGACAAAGTCCAACCCAAGAATAAAAAGTTTTAAAATAAACATAAAAACCATGAAATTATGCATTTCTCAGGCGTATCAGTGAAGTTCTTAAGATTCTGATTTTCTGTGAAAGTGTATACACTGACACATGCTTATTAATATATATATATTCATCATAAGTGTACATACCAGAACCAACCTGAAACCTCCTAAAGGCCTGGGGAGTAATCCAGTCAGGGAAAAAAAACCTGCCAACTAATGTAGGTAATCATATCAGAGAAGAATAGCAAATTGCGAAGCAAATACTTCAAACATCATTTTTTGTGACTGAAATATGCTTGCAACACACTTGTGAAGAGACAGAAGATTTTCACATGTATAAAACGGAAACAGGCACCCAGCTTCCCCTGAAACCCGTCCTCCCTATTTAATACATTCCCTGATCCTTTTTCTTAAAAAATGATATACTGATAAAACCCAGTCATCTCATAGATTATCTGTAAATGGTAACATAAGACTTTTAGTCACCACTACATATACAGTAATTGGCTGCATTCAAAGTCTGTCTTGTAAATACAAGATCATAGTTTATTTGTTGTGTAATGGATTGTTTCTTCTCCTGCTATGCCAAAAGCTGTTGCCATGAACACTACAAAGTGCTGATTTACGTGCTGTCAAGTCACTCTGCTTATTTACTATACTGAAATCCTTCCCTCTTTGTCCCTTCCCTTTGCATACAAAGGGAGAAAACTGAGAAATTGGGAACGTTGTTTTCTTACCCAAAAGAGGTGAGAGCTGTCCGAGTGAAACACTGATTTCCACAAGCAGCCGTCGGAGAAATCTGCACAAATGGTGTGCGGCAGCAAAAGCCCTTTGCCAAAACTCCCCTTCAGTGACAAGGCAGAGGAGCAGCAACCTTCAGGGTTGCTTGGAGTGGATACATGGGGGATTTTGGAGGCAGTGCATTTTTGGGTCTAGGTGCTGCGGTGGCAAGGGTGCTGGGCCTGCTGTCACACTGTACAGGGACTGGCTGCGTTGGCAGGCCTGTCCGTGACCTCTGCCCCACGTGGTGTGACAGAGAGTGCCTCTTCCAGCCCCAGTGAGAGCAGGGGGTGGTCCTGGCTTCCCTTGCTGCTTCATGGGGGCCAACTGTACTCTGGATAATACCCAGGTCCTCCTCTGTTCCAGCCTTCTTGGAAGGGGGGATGTCCTGATGATGAATGTGAGGTACAGGTGCAGTTAAATACGTCCTTTTCCCCCAGGATCTTTTCTTTCCTTTGCGGTCGTAGTTGTGAAGCCTGTAGGGCTGTCTCGTTGGTGCTACGCTTTCATGACGGCTCAGCCTGTTATGACAGTAGCACTGCCTGTTCCAGAGTTTCCCCCTTGAAAGATCCTTATTTAAAATCCTAGCCATCAAACAGTCTAGTTACCTAATTGTCAGAGTTTGTCATGCCATGTAATTAATTTTTGGACAGCATTCAGATGCCTCTTCAAGAGTGCGTAAGGGTATGTGTGGAACTGCATCTCTTCTGCCCTGTTACAGCAAGAATTGACTCACACTTCTTGCTGGTTCAAACAGAGCTGCAGACATCATCGCAGTAGGTTTGGTGGAGGATTTAAGATTAGGAGCTTCTGTAACTTGATCCCACAGAAATATCCTAGCTAACCTTGCTGCTAGTGCAGGGATTTGTTTACAACTGGCTGGGGATGACCAAGGGGATTCTTTTAGTCTCATCAACCTGCTGTTAGGAGCTTGCTTATTATAGCCTAATAACTCTGTCCTGGAAGCACCGAGATGAGACAAGCAGCTTTCAAGTTAAGGTCTCTGTCTTGGTTAGGAAGGATAAGGCTTTAGCATCATGGATTTGAGAGTGCCATGCTGGTCACTACTTATGATGCACACACACAGTTGTTCGGGTAAACAAACTCCTTCTTGTGCCTAAGTGTTCAAGCACTGCAAAGACCAGCCTGTCCCTGCCTCTGGCTGAGTGAGGTGGGAATAAGCCCCAGAGCTTCACTGATCTTGCAAAAAATAAGAAGTGCCTGTGTGTATACACACACACATATATTTTTTTTTTCTGGGAAAAATGCCAACATGCTGCTTCTAATTCTGAGACATTGCCATCCTGGGTGCAGTCTATTGAATTTTGGGGTTGTTTTGTTTTTAAAGCTCTGTTATAGAAATTAATGTCAACAGGGAAAATGTTTTTTTGTTTAGAGTGTAATAACAAAAAAATCATCTTTGAGGTCCCCTAAATGCTCAAACATTATTGCAGCAGAATGTTTTGCTTTTAAACTCTGTGTGCAGCACCTGTGCTGTCCTGATTCATCCCAAGATTTTCAACAGCATCCTAGCGGAGACAGAATAAAGCATGGCTCTCACTGGCGCCTCTCTTCTGTCAGAGCTCAGCAGGGTCAAAAAATAAACTTAAATCATGGCAAAGTCGTTGAAGCCAATTCCTTTGAGCTGCTCTCAAACTGGGAGGAAATAGTCCTATAACACACACAAAAAAATCTTAATCTGGTTTTATGGTACTTCAAGAAGTGTAGACAAGCAGGGATCCAGGACTGAAATGTTTCTGTTAGAGGAATGCAGACTCCATCAACAGAGTCCTTGTGCGGATGAATAAAAAAAGATTAAAGCATGCCAGAATTAAACCAGTAAAGCCTTGTAGTGGCTTCTGAACCCAGCCATTTCTGTTTGTCATGCACATCTCTTACTTACTGACTCCTGTGCCCTTAGCTGTGTGCCTTTCTCTGCAGCCCCTTTCAGGATTCAGGAGGCCCAGGTGAGATGACTGCTGACTTATATACTCTGCTTATCGCTTCTGGTGACAAGAGCTGCCTGTCTTGAAATTTTGTCATCTTCATCTAAAGGAAGTGACCTCCTTTCTCTTGATTGACTTCCAGCAACCTCTGATTGACCACATTTCAGACATGCCTGGTGACTCTTGGAGTTTCCTTTTTCGCTTTTGATTTGTTTTAAGAGAGCACCTACAAGTGCAGTTCATCTTCCTAGGTGATAAGTAAAAAGGGAGATGGAAGCAGACTGTGCCCTGAAAAGTGCAAAATGTGGATATGAAAGGCAGAGGAAAAAAATGCATTTCTTTGTGCTAAGAACTAGGGCCACAGGGAGATTTACAGCTATGCTGTATAATTACAGGTGGAGTCTGGCAGAGGTCCAGCAGAATTTCTGCAGTAGCTCCCCCTGATACAAGGCTCCTGGTCTACCAGCAACAGCCTGTTCTTGTTCCCAATAGGCAATGTGCTTCCCTTGTCCCTCACTGCTTAGTGGCTTTCAGTGGCTCCAGCCCCATGTAGATCACTTCCCAGCGAGCTTTCCCTGCCATTTGTGCTTCTCCACCACTTCTCAGGAGCTTGGGACATTGTGGCCTCACATACTATTTTAGCTGTCTGTTTAGTAAGAACCTTAACATTTTGCAGACTTAGATGCAAAATAGCATGTGGGCTCTGTGCATTGATCTGATAGGTGGGGCCAGATGATCTTGACGTAA
Organism: Ciconia boyciana; assembly: GCF_034638445.1. NCBI lineage: Eukaryota > Metazoa > Chordata > Aves > Ciconiiformes > Ciconiidae > Ciconia > Ciconia boyciana. Next base: position 20,404,727 of record NC_132939.1, on the reverse strand, counting down.
TCTCTTTGACAAGGTGGGTAAATCCCACCTGCTGTTTGGCAGGAGCAGAGGAAAACCTGTGAGTTGTTATTTCCCTGCTGGGGAAAGCAGCCATAAGGGAACATTGCCAGGTTGAGCTCAAACCAGTTATCTTATTATTGAGAACCACTGGGACTCCAGGAAGAAAAGAGGATGCTTTTGAAGTCAAGTCTGTCTGTTTATGAGCTTCAGTAAGCAACAGAGACCAGACTGTCCCGAGGGCCAGGGAAAGAGGAACCTCTCGTGTAATTCCTCTGATCTGCAGGTTTTGTTATGTGGATTTTGTGATTTGTAGTTTAGGATTAAAAAGACCAAAGACCTTTTAAGTATGGATTTCATTCTGCTGATTGTGTCATTGTCCACAGATGTGGAACCAGCCAGTGTGCAGTAGACCCTTCATCAACTAATTAAGTCAAGTTGTCAAGCTGCAATCAGTGAGCTGCTCTCATACTAAAATAATAATGATAAATTCCTCTCATCTGAAGCTGTCAGCTTCCAGCTGCACAAGGCATGAGTTTGTAGGATCTGTAACTTACTCCATGAAGGAAAATAAGATTTACACCTCTGTCTTGCCAAAGCCAACTTCATCTTGGTTCCCTTTCTAGCACAGTTTGCTGTTGGAGGAGCAGCTAAGGCCAGGCCAGGATTATAGTGGGGCTAATAGCTGCCATCAGACTGCCAGATGCAGTGTACTGCAGCGGTGTGAGTCCTGCTTGTTTCGCAAGGAGCGTAGGAGTGGAGAACGTGCGCCCTCGCTGTGCCAAGCCAGGGGAGTTTGACACTGCTAGAGCTTGTGTTTTTCTAGTTTCAGTTGCTTATTGATAAGCTGATGTTTGTTGGTTTCTTTTAGGTTGCCTTTTTTAAAAATTGTCTGAAAGGGGTATGTTTCTGTTGAAATTCTTGCTGTGGTTATTTTGTGAGGCAAGAAAGGTGCTGCACATTTCACTATAGGACAGGGTCTAAGACCTAGCTGAAGGAACAAGTGTTCAGAATGCCTTTGGGACCACTTGTCTGACCCACAGAGCTGGCAGGCCAGCAGGGAGCCCTTGCAGGCTCTGGTGAGGATGTCAGCCCTTCTCCCCTCCCAGTTCTTGGAGCTTTAATATCCTGTTACATATGTCCTGTCACACTTATTGTGCCTATCCTGTCTTAAACAGATCAATAAAGAAATCCCATTCCACAGTGCTGAAGGGTGTTCTGGATTCAACCCTCCTGCTTCTCTGTCTTGCATAAAAAAATTTAATGCCATCTCATCTGAGTATGACCAATTTATAGCAGTCCTGCTCACAACAATATCCAGGCATCAATGGGGGCAGAAGCTTGCTCCAAGATTTGCCTGGACTAAGAGCAGTCAGACTTTTGAGGTGTTGAGATTGGAAGAGCACCTTGCAGTCATTTCAGTGTGTTTTGGATCAGGTTCCAAACGATACGCTGTCTGAGCCAGGCAGTGAGTATAATTATCTGGATATTTTCACTTTTTGCTCTTGCAAATACATTCAGCGTCTTGATTCTTGGCACGTGGAAAGCAGCAGAGGTATGGTTTTGGCTTTGCAGTGTTTGACCCCTATAGGAATTCGAAGAGTTGTGTTACAGTTTGTTTAGCTTTTTTATTTCCAAGTAAAATGGAAGCAAACAAAAATGATTATTTGTTTGCTTTATCCAGGCGGACTTTGACCAAGGAATTTGTGTAGTCTTCTAAGAAATAATAACCAGCTTTTACTGTAATGAATCTCTCTGCACAGTGTAAACATAACAAAGAGAAATTAAAAGTACAGTTTACCCTACAGCATAGGTTTGGTTGATGCTTATAAAAGGCTATAAAGCATCTTAATTAAAGTTTTATAGGCTCATAATTATGCATTATTTGAGAGAAATATCATTAGCAATACCAGAGCTATGCAGAAACTTAATATGGTCTTCAGATACCTGGAAATATTTGTAAAATAAAAATGTTTCTAAGGAGGTCCTCTTTCCCCATCAAATAAGAGATCCTGTCTAAAGGCAGAAATGCAGAATACAGAAATCGGGAGGGCTGGTTCTTCTTTCTACATTCCCTGCCATTTCTGAAAACCATCATGGATATCCTTTTTTCGTGGAAAAGCTCCTCATCACTTTTCAGTTGGCTTCTTGGTGATCTGATGCAGAAATAATTTTTTAGTATATAAATCTGCTTTCATAAAAATCCCCATAAATATAACACAATAAACAAACTGCTTGGAGGTCAGACCGCAGAAGAGGTTGACCTTGCATTTTTAGCAGTTTAATGTATGCTAGCGCTTAGATTTAGCAGGATTAAATTTTGCAAAGGGCCTGTGCCAAGTGTTTCTTACAGAGTAGGAATATCTGAAAGCCTAGTGCAAACCAGTAGGAAACACTGAGCACAAACACTCAGGTGAAATTTAGGTACAAATTTGGTTTTGATTAAATCCAGAACCTTAGCCAGTGTGCAAAACAGGTGATGACTGTAAAGACTAAACAGATACTTTGGAAGTACCTTTTCAATGAGAGCATCTAAATTCAGGCGCTGGTTATCTTTCATTCTTTATCATTAAAGCTCTAAGTTATGTCCTTATTTCTGTCCAAACAAAGCCCCACGATTAAAGTTAAATAGCATTAAGTCCCTTAATAAATAGGGATGAGTTGATGAGTTTCTCTCTCTCTCTTTTTTTTTTTTTTAGACAACTCAAATTTGCTGAATTAGGGCCTCTGTATTATCTTTGTTAACCAAGTTTAGGTATGTTTTGCAAAAAGGGTATCAGACCTGTGCTGCCTTAAAATACAGGTGCCTCTTCTTTCTATGTAGATGTACCCTTCCTTAGCGAAACGAGCTTATTTACAGAATTTGACAGTGAAATATAAAAAGAGCTAGATTGTGGTCATGTGAACAAGTAAATACAGATATATGGTTTCCAGTGCAGGTGATACTTTTTCTTACAAAAGAGCATTTTTATTTCAAGCATTATCACTATTATACTCACTAATATGTCTTTTAGGAGTGTAAATCTTAGGCTGTTGTTTTAAGTTGTTTACCTGTATGTGCTATCTGTTCAAAAAATATATTTGAAAGTATGTCTGCTGGTAGCACCCCTGAAGTTATTTTTGACTGTTCAGTGTTATGAATGCTCAGAATGGCAAAGCAGAAAGCCAAAGCTTGTGCTCCTACCCAGAATATTTTTATTTTTTTTTAGCAGAAGCTCCTGTCTTTTTACTTGAATGGTTACAGAGATGTCAGGGATAAGAGATCCACTGCTGTTTACTTTTACTAGGTGAGATGATATAAGCCCGTGATTCCTTACAACATCAAGAAAAGGAATAATAGCTGATACTAGATAAAAATATATATGGCCAGTTACATTTTCTTTGTACAGGTCCGTTCCATTTTAATATCAATATTTAATCACCTAGTGTTTTTGTTTATTATTCCCTTTCAAATACTCTTTTAATTTGCTGCAGGCTCTTTAATACTTCAGTTTTAATTTTATGCTCTCTCCAGCACAGCTTGCATTGTAAGAAATGCATTGAGTTGGTGCGACAGAACTTCCGTATCGTAAAAAATAATGTCTGTTTGCTTATTCCAATAAGTCGTTATCTTTCAAGACGAAAAGGACATGTATTGCTCCCTTAGGCATTTTATTTTCAGTCCTTTTTTGGAAAAAGAAGTATATTTATCTTTAAGCTAGGATTTTGGAAGGAGCCTAAGGGAGCGAGGAGCAAATTGAGGTCTTTTGGCTATGAAGAGAAAGAGGCAGACCCAGCAATGCAGCAGCAGAGATCACTTCTCCAGCCTGCCCTGGGGTCTTGGTGTGCTTGCTCACATCTGTTGACTGAGTTGCTGGTAGGAGAGCTCCTTACCCCATTTCAAACCACCTGAACTAACTTTGCTTGTTTTGGCTGAAGGCACCTCCCAGCCAGCTCTGCAGGTAGATCTGCAAAGCAGTAGCCTCAAAGCTGTGTGCTTAGGGAATAATTCCTTCCGCTACAGCAGCTGTATACAGAGTGCAGCTTGATCTGCAGCCTTCTAAACACTGCATTTCTCGTGCTTATGTACAGTCCCACTCACAAAAGCATTTAAGCATGTGCTTACTACTTAAGTACATGAATATCTCAATGCAGTGAAAACTGTGGCTGAGTACTTCACTGAAATGGGCTCTCCGTGACCTGATTCTCAAAAGTGCTGAGCACTCGGATCCCTGTGAGGTCAGTGAAGGCTGCTGGGCCTTCATTGCTTTGGAAATGGAGCCGAATTACGGTTATATGAACTTTGCTTCATGCTCATATGCTTGTAAAACCCTAGCCCTGTTTTTAAGGATGCAAGACAAGAAGATAATCCATTTTGAATCTTCAAGGAAAAAATTCATGAAGATGTTAAAAGGCAGACACTAGTTAGGGAACATTAGTGAATCTTTGAATTTTTCTAAGTCATTGTTTTGTTTTGTTTGCTTCTGCTTAAAATACCTGCTTTCACAAACCATCAGAACTGTGTAGTTTAAAGATTTTTGGGTCTGATTGATTGCTTTACACTTGACAGAAAGATCCTGAGTACCACATGTGTGTTTGAAGTGGTATTTCTTTGAATGTCAGCTGATCTCTCTCAGGTTAGAGAAAGTAACCTGATTTTAAGAAAACTAGCACATAAATTGCATTTGTGCTGCTAAGACCTGCTGACACTGCAAAGATAGGTCTTGACAAAGATTTTCTTTGTCAACTCATCTTGTACGGGGTGTCAGATGGGTTCTTTATTTCTGTTCTTTCATTCTTTATTACTGAGGGCATTGGCAGAGGAACAGGGCTTCTGCTTCTCCAGGAGTTCAGTGACTGGCACTGCCTGTCTTTCATCTGCAGCAATAATCCTCTCTGTCCAGGACTTAAATAGGCATAATTTGCTGGGGAAACAGGGAATCTCCTTACTTAAAATTTTTATTATTGGACAAAAGAAATCATTAGCAAAGAATAGGATGACAAAAGCCCAGAAAGCAGAAATGGCAAGGGAGCTCTGTGGTGCACAGGGTTTTGGGGCCCAATCCCAAGACATTTTTTAAAGAGATTTTTTTTGATTAGTCTGACTTGGCACCAGCTCTTCTGCATGCATGTACGCTCTCATCACTGTTTGAACATGTAAATGCTCAAATATGGGTGAAGGAAATGCTAGTAGTGCACGTACCAATACCAGTGTCTGAATGCACTGGCAGAGGTGATGAAAACCATTATGCAGATGAGAGCACGTAAAAAGCAGTGAGGTTTCTGCAAAAGTAACTTGTGCATAGGCTTAAATAAAGAGCATTGCAAATCATACCCAAAATATTTTCTCTGTGTCTATGATTATGTTATTTCCATAGCAACTAATTATGCCATAAACTAAAGATCATGATTTCAGGTGGCATGTGAGCAGAAGTTGAGCTATTAAGTATTGACAATCCTTTTTTTCCATGCAATTTCCTTATTTATAAAGAAAAACAAGAAAGAAAATTAAAAAAAAAACCAAACCAACCCTGAAGTCTGCTATATAAGTGAAATTGCTTCTGACTGGAATATTTTTTCAAAGTTTGTTGGAGGCATCAGGAAATCTTTAAAGGAGTTGCAGGTACAACTGTGAATATCAAAAGATCTTTGTATTAGCTGAAGAAATCTCTAGAACATCTGACTTTCTCCTCCTGTCCATGCAATCCAGGGCTCAACCACTTTCCAGCAAGTATAGCCTTTTACAGATACTGAAATTGCTAACAGACAAGCAAGGACTCTGGAAATAAAAGGGAAAGTGTGGGATCTTCTTATATACGTGACAAGTTTGAAGTTTCAGTGAAACATGCCATCTTCTGCTTGACTTGTTAAAAAAATATTCATATTTCTTTCTACAATAAAAGGTTCTTGAGAGATGCTCACTTACAGTCCCATGGTAATACTCCTTGAGCTAGAGGACTTTCTGCCCAGACTTGTTTGATTTACCTGTTTCTTAGGGGGCTGCTTTAACATGTTTTGCTTTTGGTTCAGGAACTGGTTTATGGCTCCAAGTCTGACCCACTCACGCCTCTCTTAAAGCCTTTGGCAACATGTGACAGCACAGGCTCTTTGCACCACGTGAATTTTTAGGAGAGAGCAGGATTTAGGGAGGAAACCCTTTGCTTGCTGCTTCTTTGCTCTGTGTGGGCTGTCAGAAAGAGGGTTGACATGCAGGGACACTGTCACCAGATTTCTCCATTGCTTAGCCTGTGGATGGAGATGCAGAGAGGTAATAGTACAGCGCTGGCTCAACGCCTAGGTCCCCCAGTCACATTCATAGAATCATAGAATGGTTTGGGTTGGAAGGAACATTTAAAGGTCATCTAGTCCAACCCCCCTGCAATGAGCAGGGACATCTTCAACTAGATCAGGTTGCTCAGAGCCCTCTCCAACCTGACCTTGAATGTTTCCAGGGATGGGGCATCTACCAGCTCTCTGGGCAACCTGTCCCAGTGTTTCACCACCCTCATCGTAAAACATTTCTTCCTTACATCTAGTCTGAATCTACCCTCTTTTAGTTTAAAACCAATACCCCTCATCCTATCGCAACAGGCCCTACTAAAAAGCTTGTCCCCATCTTTCTTATAAGCCCCCTTCAAGTATTGAAAGGCTGCAATAAGGTCTCCCCAGAGCCTTCTCTTCTCCAGGCTAAACAACCCCAACTCTCTCAGCCTGTCCTCATAGGAGAGATGTTCCCTCCCTCTGATCATTTTTGTGGCCCTCCTCTGGACCTGCTCCAACAGGTCCATGTCTTTCCTGTGCTGAGGACTCCAGAGCTGGATGCAGTACTCCACGTGGGGTCTTGCCAGAGCAGAGCAGAGGGGCAGAATCACCTCCCTTGACCTGTTGGCCACACTTCTTTTGATGCAGCCCAGGATACAGCTGGCTTTCTGGGCTGTGAGTGCACATTGTCGGCTCATGTCCAGTTTTTCATCCACCAGTAACCCCCAAGTCCTTCTCCCCAGGGCTGCTCTCAATCCCTTCATCCCCCAGCCTGTATTGATACCAGGGGTTGCCCCAACCCAGGTGCAGGACCTTGCACTTGGCCTTGTTGAACCTCATGAGGTTCACATGGGCCCAGTTCTTGAGCTTGTCCAGGTCCCCCTGAATGGCATCCCATTCCTCAGGCATGTCAGCCACACCACTCAGCTTGGTGTCATCTGCAAACTTGCTGAGGGTGCGCTCAATGCTACTGTCCATGTCATTGATGAAGATATTAAACAGTACTGGCCAGGGTTGAGCAGAGACTGCAGACCTACGGCAGTACGAGGCTGTCAGGTTAAAAATCATATTCTCACTCCCTTTTGCCTTGTGCTTTTAATCATTTATATTCATGCACAATGAATATACAAAAGCAAACAAATCAAAGACTCCATCACAAGCTTTTTTTTCTTCTAGCTGAAATAGCCAGACTGCCCCTGAACTTCTGACTCCAGTCAGAAGAGGTAATGTTTCTTTTAGTCTTTGGAAGAGGTGTGCATTTTTCACAAAGCCTGCATTGCTGAATCAAACGTAACCAAACAGTAGCTGCAAAGAGTGCACTGGGGTACAGAGAAGGGATTGCTCGCTAGGCATATTGCTGAAGAAGGGGACAGGCAGTGCCAAACACTTTTGATTAACGCTTTTATGTGGTGATCTCTGTATGTACATTAAATGAAAATGTTAACCATTTGGAGTGTATTTATCAATTGATCACCCTTAGCTGATTGTAATGCTGTGGTGTGGAGCAAAGTTAATAACCCACAAAAAGCTTGTACTCTTGCAGTAATATTTGATCTTAAACATTTTGTTCACTGAAACTACTGGGAAAGACTATCACCTCTCATGTGCATGCCTTTGCACACACCGCTGTTGCAGAGCAGGAGCAGTTGTCACATACCTACCCTGTATTTATATAGCATATTTCAGTAATAGCTTCTAGCAGGATTTTTTAAAATTTATTTTATTTTGTGGATCACTTCTTAACAGTTTTTATGAGGTGTTCACAAACAGGCTACTGATGCTAACGCAAAGTGGGTTATCTCATTAGGAGAATGGAGCAGGTATGCAGAGTTTTGAAGACGGTGACAAGAGGCATTAGTAAAGGGAAATCCAGTGCAACCATTAAAGGACTGATGAGACTAAATTAATGAGGAGGTGAGTTAGTGGCTGCATTTTGTGTGACCTGAAGGGGTTTTGTGATCATGAGGGTTAAATCATGGAGCAGGAAGAGAAAGCAGTATTCAAAATGGATAGAAGGAAGGCCTGATCCAAAGCGGTATGGAAATACCTGCTGATTTCAGTTTCAGTCCAGAGGCATCACACACAGCGGGGCATGAGCAGGAGAAGTCCTGGACGTGGACAGGGAAAGAAGTAGCCAGGTCTGGAAAAACACAGTGCACCAAAAGAGGAGCCAAAGGCAAGCAGGGGGCCGAAGAGGCCCAGAAAGCAGCTCTCACCCAAACTATGGGGATAGGCAGGTTCTTTAGGGATCCTCAGTAAAACGTTTTGACACATTAACCATCACTTGAGCTCAGAGTACACACACAAAGCCCGCTCAGGCCTTGGCAGCGGTGGTGTCCCTGCCCTGGGGATCAGGGCCCAGCGGCACCATCCAGCCGCAGCCCCACCTGGGACTCAGGGCTGCCCGTCTGATGGGCAGTGCGCCACGTGCTCTCATGTGAACCTATGCCATCACGTGGCTCATCCTGATTGGCACGGGCGCCCGCGACCCCTTTAAAGGAAGAGTGGGGCTGTGACCAGCCTGCCCATAGGTAATGGCCGTATGCCCTGCAGGATGGCCGAGCTAGGAGCTAACGAGGGAACTGGGAGTAGATTTGGTGAAGGGAGGTAGGAGTGTGGTGCGGGGCCTGTGGTGACTGCAAGTGCAGGGTGAGGTGGCAGGTGGGAAGTGTGGGCTGCACAAGTAGGTGTGTGTCTTCAGGTGATAGCTGAAGCCTTGGATGAGGCTGTTTTGAGAAAGGATGTGAGCGATAATGCAGTTAACAGATCTACTGCTGATGCCCAAACCTTTTACAGTTCCTATCTATTGCCTGGAGCTCATCTGATATAGCTAAAATGCTGCCTCTCCTCTTTCAGGGACAGGGTTTTGGCTGGAGATATTGAAGGGTTACCAGTCCTCCACTCAAAGCAGCAGGGACAGAGTTGTTACAACCTAGATGGTAGCATGCCACCAGAATCAATACAAATTGAACCTCTGCAGGCAAGACTGCACAGTGCTTGCTTTCTTGTGTAGAGGAATCAATATGAATTGGCCACAGGATGTAGCCATACAGATGCATTTGAGGAGAGAAAAAGTAGATGAAAAGCTGAGGTGAACAGAGATCACTAGGTGCAGGCTGTGATTTTAGGCTCAGTTATTAACAAAAAGTTTTGTGAAAGCTATAATTCACCTGCCCCTTGAGTTACCCTTGTGGACATAATGGCCCAGCGATGCAATGCTTCCAAGGTTTATTCTTCCTGGTTCATGTAAGTATTATTTTATTGTAATGGCTTAAATGTTGATACCGGTCCCAGCATGTCCCTGCCCCTTTCATCCACTTTCCACCAGGGATGGGCAAAAGTAGAGTACCTCAACCTTTCTCATTTTATTGCTTTTCCCCAGTTCCTGTGCAGGGTCTTACTCCTTCATATAAGCATGTCATCCAAGCTGTGGTTAGCCTTCCGGTGCAATGTTGCTATCTCAAGGATTTCCTATTTAGGCTAGCGACTCTGACTGGGTTTCCTAGCGTGGAAGATTTAATAAAAGAATGATTCTGGAGCTGTATAATGTCTGTATCCCAGATGACTCTGTTTCTAATTAGCTGTTTATATTGGCATGACAAAGAAGAACAGTGACGACTTGAGAGCTAAATTTTGCACTAAAGTGCCTTTGAAAAGTTGTCATTTCAGTGAGGTGTGCTAAGGGATGGTGGTGAAAGGAGGCTGGGGTAAAAGTACCCTTTATTGTAAGGGTCGTGTGGGACCTCTGCCTTCCTCATGTGTTTTTCTGCATCTGTCTGAAATGTACCCACTGTGTGTTGATGTTTAATATTTTTTTATTTAAAAGCAGCATTTAGAAACTCTCCCTTCTACCTTAGATCTTGGCTTTGTAAATTATTCCACCTATATTAAGGACTGAATTCTCTTGGGAATTGATGATTTCTTGCCTTAAGGAAAGGTGAAATCAAGTGATTTCTACCTCTTTTCTTATCCAGATAGCAGTAAGTGAGCTGCTTTGGAGCCTTCATATGTCTAGTTTACAGTAGATATGCCAAACTGGTCTCTGTTACGTGCTTGCGATACCTTGGGTGCCCTTGTTAAATAATGATTATCTGACTTGATACTGTTTCAACATAATCTGTGTACAGAGCTGTACCCAGTTTTTCTTTTTACCATTTAATATGGAGCTTTGTGCATAGCCATTTCTGTATACTGGCAGGGGACATAGAAAATATTTGAATCACCTTTGGGTTTCCATTGCCAAACTGGTCTAGTTGCCATACAGACAAGGAGGAAGATTGCAGGCAGAACCGTTTGGTGCCGTGGTAAAAATAAATGGTGTATTGGAAACTCAGACCGAGAACAGATCTGCTTGCATGGAACCATCTTTATGTCCTAGGAAAGGAGGACTCCTTTCTGGGGACAGAGTTTATACTGTGCAGGAAAGAGAGGGAGGAAGAGTAGAAGAGTGAGCTCCATCGTAGCTATGAAGTATCTCTGTTCTTAGAGGTAGGGAAATTAAAAAGTGGAAAAGTTGTAAGTCATCCAAAGTTGTTGAAACAGATGGCGCAGGAGTTATTACCCTTGTGTTTTGTGCTCAAGTTCTTTCTAAAGCTTGCACCAGGTATGCCCAGTGTATTTATAGTTTGCGGAGGAAATGAAGGAAAATGATTAGACTCTAGTTTTGCAGTTTGTAAATTAACAGAATTAGAGGGTAGTTTGCGAGGGTCAACTGCTCAGGCTATGTGCAAAACCAGCTCATTTTACTTCTGCTAATTTGTTCTTTAATTAATTGGTGCCTCTGTCTCTTGATTTGTGCTGAGACTGGCAAGATGCTTCATGCAAGAAACCTGTTTTCATCCTGATTAATTCTCTGCTGGGGCAGGCCTTTTAAAAAATATTAGCCAGCCATCTTCTCACTTAGCTCCAGGAGCTTACAGTCAAAATCATAAGGCAGACAGAGGATGAGAGAAGGAAGGCAGAGACAGGCCGTCCCGTTTTACAGATAAGGAAGCAGCACATACGGAGACAAAGTGAGTTACTCCCACAGGGAATTTAGGGCAAAGATGGTAAATGAGTCTTGCTTTCCTGAGTGTTAATACTGTAATTACCACAGGTTCAGTCAGACTTTTCCTTTCTGAAAGAGTTGTGTGTGGCAGATTTTCAACTCTTTACTGCCTGTGGGAGTAGCCAGATTTTAGGGAAGTGCTCCCCAATGTATGGAGCATGATGCCAATCAGTGACTTATCTGATGGGGAGAGAGGCTGCTAGAGAAGCAAATGAGCTGGCCATACATTTTGCTGAGTGATGATTCCATGGGACTGAGTGAATTAGGAAAATCCTGGTGATGCATCTGCAATGAAACAAACAAGCTTTCTGGCAAGGGAAACTGGGCCTGTTCTGACTCCGCTCCCCCCAAAACATCCCGAACGCTTATGTGTAAGAAATTTTTACAGCAGTTACTTATTCCCATTTCTTTCGGATACACTGCCTGTGTATCCGGGCAGCCTTTTTAAAGCCAACTGCACGTCAGGCTCGATCTCCGTGCGGTTACTCCGTGCTAAGAGTTTCGGAGCGGGGGGGACGGGACCGCGGGCGGGCAGAGCCGGGCGGCCCCGAGACCTGCCCCAGGCGGGGGCTCCTGCCGCCCTCCCCGCCTGCGCTCCCGCCCGGCTGAGGCAGCGCCCGCCGCATCCCGAAACCGAGGGGCGGCTTATTGCAAAGGTGGTGGTGGCGGCGGGGGGGTGCCGGAGGGCTGCGAGAGGGGTAGGGAGGACAGGGGTAGGGAGAGCTGCCCAGGGCGAGGCGGCCCCTTCTTCTGCCTCGGCGGGAGGCGTGGGGCCGGGCCGGGGCGCGGCGATGCGGGCGGGCGGGGAGCGCGATTGGCGCGGAGCCTCGGAGGAGTGGCGGCCGCGCTGAGAATGGAGCTCCGTGGCTGGCTTGCCACAGGCTCCCTCCGCATGAAGGGGATCCGGGGATCCTTAAAGTGAGCCGAGCGTCTCGGGGCAGAGCAATGTGGCAAAGAGGAAAGGGCCACGGGAGCTGCTTGCCTTTTGGATAATTCCTGCCCTTGCCCACGAGTCTTGTGCAGCGGCACCCTCTTGTCTGTGTGTGGGATGTGGAGCTGGGGTTTTATATGGCATTTGCCATCCAAGTGAGGTCACACTTCCTTTTTTTAAAATTCATTGTTTTGGGTACAGTATATCTATCTCTCTTTTTTTCTTCTCTGGTAGTGGGGTGGGCCGGGAGGGACGATTGTGACACCGGAGGGAATGTTTACTTGTGCAGAAGTCTTTCTCATGTGGAAGCACGCTGCTCCCTAACTCCTGGCTAAGCAGACTTCAGTTCACCAACTTTGCTGCCGTACAGCACATGTAACTCCTTGACAGGATGGCAGACAAAAGAACAGCTGGTGCAAAGCAATAGGGGATTCGTAGCAAGGAGGAGGAAAGAAAAGTCACAAACCTTTCACCCGCACTATTGACATCCGACGATTGTGAGAGCAGCAGTTGTGACAGGACGAGCTGAAGCCACCATGCGCAGGTCTAGCACCGATGAGTCGACCTATCACAGGAGCCCTTCCCTGGACAGCAAGGATTACAGTTTCCCAAATGGCGCCTTTCGTCGCTACAGCAGCATGTATGGTGGCCAGTTTGGGGCTGCCAGCAACTCTTTTTTTGGATTCCACACCAACCCAGGCCCTAAGGCCACCAAGGCTAAGTACACGTCCCCCAAGGGAAACAAGTACGTTGTCTTTTACCTGGATCTCTCATTTATTTTTCTCCTAGAACTGAAGAGGTGCAGCATGGCTCACAACTGCCTGCAGTGTATCAAGTACCTAATGTTTGTCTTCAACCTTCTCTTCTGGGTGAGTACATGTTTGAAACTGCGAGACGGTTGCATTTATGTCTGTTTACTAAGATGGAAGGTAAACTTGTTGCTGCTTTTAAACTGAGAAGTTTAAACTTGGAAGTTGAACAAAGTGGTGCCTAGGCTACCCTTTCAGTGGCCTCATTAATTTGTGTGGAGAACCTACTGAGGGTTTCCTTCACCCTCTTATTTCCTGGACTTCAGCTGTGTTTCAAAACTGTGACGATACAAGGCAAAGGAGTGTGTTTATAGAGGCCAGTTGCATGAATGCCTTAATCACTTTGTTCCAGTGAGAGCCGTACACTCCTTTTGTTGCCCTGATCTTTCATTCTTGCATGTGCTTGCCTCAAAAGTCATGCATAGTCTTAGAAATCACTGAGACCATTCATGATTTAAGGTCAAGCACATTCTTACATCCATTGCTGATTGCAGATGGCACACTTGGTACATGACAACATTAAAGCCTGTATCAGGGACCTCCAGGTTATTGTTCTCTGTCCCAGTCAGTGATGGGTCCTAGCATTGCCATTCCCTCCTGAAGACATAGCTCTGAAGGGTGGAGGGAGACCAGAGCCCTCCTCGCTTCTTTTGGGGCTGCTACTCTGTGGTGAGAGCTTATCAAATAACTGAGGCATGTGTGTGTCAGCAGGACACAGTGATGGGACATATGGGCGTGCATCTCCGCATCATCTTTTTAATAAATGAGGTGGCTGTCAACAGCAGGGTGGTTGGGCGTTTCACTGCCATGAAATGGAGCATAGGCTGTAGACGGAGACTAAAGCAGCTCAGTGGGGGGGTTCAGGCTACAGGACTGTTTGCCCTGTAAAAAAGGGAGTAGCATGATTGCTAGGGGAGGGGAGGAAGTGATTTCTAGTTCGAAGTCTCCCATCCAGATTCATATGTGGGAGTGTCTGTTGCGAGGTCCTCAGGAGGTGCCTTGAAATGCCTTGTTCTTCCAGAGTGGTTTGTTAACATGCTGAGGGAAATAAGGGGTATTGTGAAGTGACACCACTTCTGTCCTGGCACTTAAGGAGGGGAGGGGGTGTGTGTTTGCAGTTGGATGTTATCACGTCCATATTACTGATTGTCTGTGCTCTCATGAATTGTTGGAGGTACACGGAGGGCTGTGAGTGAGATGGAAAGAGCTGTTCTCTAGTGTGCGCTGCTGTACAGCTGTTTAAAACAAGGCATGCTGCAGTGCTGGTGCATCAGAAAACACAAAGTGCAGGCAACTTCTGCTGACCTGAGTCATACCAAGGAGTCAGGGTGTCATAAACTATTCAAGTCCACTGAATTGGCATGGTACTAACCTGAGCTATGAAACACAAGAAGAGTGTTCTCTTTATACCCTAGATAAGCTGGTAGAAAGAGTGTTGGTTAAGACTGCAGTCTGTCTTTCAACTCTGACTCTGATTGCTTCTGCATTCCTAAATATTGCCTAATATTTATTGCAGCTTACTCCAGACCTTTCTGGAAAAGACAAACACTATCTTTCTTGCTCTTTTAAGCCTTGTGCCTCTACTGATTGTCCGTGGTCAAGATTATAGCACTGACAGCTAGTTGAAGCGTGTGCTAGAGAAATGTAATAGGATGCTGATGTTAATAGCTCTTTTCAGGACTATGCATGGCACTGCCACAAAGGATACTCACTGCATTCTGATTCCTTTTACAATATTCATCTTCCACTAGAGCATATGCATATGATAAGAAGAGGTACTACTGCACATAATGTGTGTGTATTTACAAAGGCAAGATGGCACATAATAATAAATCTTTATCATGCTTTTCAGTAGGAAAGCCTTAATCCTTTGAGAGAGCAAGAGAGCAGGAAAGGTGGTCTTTCCCCTGAAACAGTCAAAGTGATTCTCAAATGCTTGGAGGGAGAGAAAAGACAGGGGTCTCAAAGAGAGAATAATGATATGTCAACTGGGCTCTTCGTGAACTAAAGTATACGAGCAGGGGAGTGGGTGGTGTCAAATACTGCAGCATGATTTGTTTTGTTTCCCTTTCACATGCTACCTTCACAGCAGGAGTGATTGATGATGATCATGTCCAAATGAGGTTTGCACAGCATGTAGTTATAACAGATGCAGCTCTTCACCTTCTCACAGTGGACAAAGTAACTAAAAAGAGATGATTTTAAAAAGCACTGGCTTAAGCTGACTTATCTTTAGTAAAAGCAGAAAAAAATTTCCATTTCTAGTGATCAAAAATCTTGGAATGATTAAAAGTTGATGATGCTACTGTTTTGTTTTTCAAGTTATTGTCAGTTATCTGTCATGTTTTACTTTGTGAAATTAAAGGAGAAACATCTCTGCAAGAAGACAGGATTTCTCTTTGCATACATGCTCACGGAAGTTTTGCTGTCTCCACCTTTCCCCTCCACCCTTCTCTAGGTAGTTGGTTAGTGACAGACAATAGTTAGTAGGAAGAGGAATTATTTTTCATGCTTTGACCTCCAAATAAAAACTGCAGTTATTTCCATGTATAGAGAGCAGTCATTGCGTTAAATTACTTAAATGCTTATTGTAGGTTGTTCCTGCTTTTTATTCTGTTGTGAGCTTTGATTTCCTTCAGAAATCATATTTTCATTTTCTTGTTCCTGTTCCTATTCATTAACTCCAGTCCATTTTGTGCATCCCTACAGCCTGTTTCCCAGTACTTTCAGCTATCTTTCCCACAGCATGGCAGAAAAATAGTCCTCAGCCCTGTGCAACTATAGTGGGATTGGTGCTGCATTTCTGAGGAAAAGATCCTTTTCCTATAAGTCTGGTGAATTTATAGGAAACAAAATCTCAGAGACCACGTTGCTTTTAAATGTTCCTGGCAAGCTTTATTGGATTAGGTGCTGCGTTCATACTGTAAAATTTTTAAAAGCAGTCATGTAACTGTGAAAACAGAGCACATTCCTTGTCCCCTTTCTGACGGCTGAAGAGAACACAAAGCTCCTTCACAAATGTCAGAGGCTGAGGTGCCTTGTCAGTGTTGGTGCTGAATCAGTCTATTGGTACAGCAGACCAGCAGCTATTAATGTAGAGAAAAAATCTGATATTCCTAGAATAGCTCTATTCTCCATGAAGAGTCCAGCACAAATTGCTCTTGGTGCATTTGCAACTACTCTGGGGTATTAAAGTACTGAAACATGGACAAAACATTATTAGACAGCAGCGCTGCCGCTCCAATGGGAATTGCCATTCAGAGGCCATTTCCTGGAATATTGCCAGATGCAGAGGAGCCTTCATTGTATCACTGCACTGGTTTGTAAGCTCCTGAAATAACTTCTGTCACCTGATACATAATACTTGCCTGACTTCATTCATTTTTATGGACTTCAGTTTTCTTTTGTTGAATTGCTGAACCCTCGAGACTAAAGATCACCTCAGATGATCGCAAAGCAGAATATTTTTATTTCATAATGAAATATTTGTATTTCACTGTGAAATACCCAAGGAAGAACATTTGTTTTCCACATTCTGTCCTCCAAACATCCAGAGTTTCTTTATGACAGTCAGTAAAATGAACTGTTTTCCTTCTGTGCTTGTAATACGAGGCTCTGCTTGCCTTCTCTTCTTTTTTTTTTGTTAAAAAAAGGTAGGATATATCCTAAGGGCTGAGAGAGTGCTATAGAAGGAAAAATGTCATCTCCTTAATCCCCCTTCACTTATGCCAGCATTCCCATTTTCTTTGACTTCTAACTCCCAAACCTCCAAGACTCAAAAAAGGAAATGCACAGAACTGTACTTGTGTTTCCAGTGGCTCTTGCTTTCCTTAAGAGACCCTGTGCTAGAGAAAACTAGCTAGATTGGTAGTGATTTGCCCATAAAATAACTGAATACCTATATCTGACTCTTCAGGTAATGCTTTAAACAATAGAAAAATGCAGTAAAGCACAGGAATTGCAAAATGCTGTTGTTAGAAGACTAGTTATAGAGAGGAGACAGCAACAAAAAGAAAGGAGACAGAAGTTTATTATTTATCAAACTTACCATTAATCATTTCTATGCATGTGTCTCATTTTCATTGTTAAAACATACTAAAGTTGTATGTACTATAAAGAAGTCAAAGTCTTCAAAATGGTATACGAAGACTCTAATTCTAGCGGGTAGGCTCCCAAAGACCCAGCGGAATATTCTCTTGTAGCTTGAAAACTTGGGAGTTGCCATCTGCTGGACACACTATGGCTGGGATGAGCAGCTGGAGCTCTGCTTTCCGCCTTCGACCCTAAAGAGATGAGTCAAAGCACTTTGTTTTGCTTTTTCATCTATATAAAATTCCCAACTGATACAGCCCTGAGAATGTGTATCTTGGCTTCTGAGACACAAAGTGTAAATCGGAACTGTATGGAAACACAGAGCCAAGGAAGTAGCAGGTAGCACTAGTGAATGCACTAGGATCTGTGTGGAAAAAAACGAGAACCTATTTAATCTGATTCCAGGGACCAGCTGTGGGTCTCTTGCTCTGGCTTTGCTGCTGTTGATGGCTTGTGGACCACAGTTTGGGAAGCTCTGCACTAATGAGTACTGCTGGCCTGGTGCACTAGTGATACTTCCAGCAGTCAATCTTTATTACCTGGATGTAATTGGAAGGAAGGAGGGGAGGTAATGAAAATGAGAAATCCCTCATTACTGGCATAATTTTCTTTCCTTGCACTTCAACTTCAGTGGCACAGGTATGTCTTGTAAGAACTATGCAAATGTTTATAATATCTGGAAGTCTGAGTGTGCAGGGCAGCTGGAAAAAGGAACAGCTTGATCTGAAAATGCTCCATGGGGCACTGGATGGTCTTTGAGTGATCCTGGCCAAATTTGGCTAGAGGGTGGAGCAGAGGGATGTCTCTTCATTTCTTTGTACCTTGTTGGGAAACCATCTGATATTATTAGCTTGAGAGGAGAGCTGTTAGCTGAGCTTATTCCCAAAGCTGGGGAATTTTGTGAGAGAAGCAGCTGATTTCATTGAATTGGATTCCTTGTCCTTCATCTGCATCCTCCATCAGTCAGCTGAATGAGATTGATGGCTAAAACAGCCAGAAACTCTACAGGTTGTTAGTGGCTAAGGACAGCAATCATTTTGTAGTTATACTTGGCTGCAGTCTTAAGTTGGTGGAAAATATGTTACCAATAGAGCGGTAAGCCATTTTAAAAGCAGGCCCACCATCTCATCATCATTATTTGTGCACGTTCTCCTCTGATGGGCAAGGGCTGCCAGTCATCCCATGTAGCTGAGCTGCTCAGTTGGAGCTGCTGCATGCTGTTCTGCAGGGAAGACAGTCACATGTCTACCAGTTGGGTGGTGCTCTGAGAAGACAGTTTGATTAGAGATAATACAGGCTGTGCATTTTCATTTTCATATGTATAACAGGTGGATAATCTATGACAAAAATTTGATTAAACAGCAATACAGACTTTGCTTCTGTGTAATTAAAACATGGGAAGTTTACCCCAGAATGTCATTTTCTGTAACTGCCTTCGAGTATCTGATTCTCATTTGTTACCTACCTCCTCCTGAAACTCCTCAGTCTGATTGACATCTTATCTCTGCCTCTGACTTTGTGAGGGCTCTCTGAGGATGTATTTTTAAGAAGCATTGCTTTTAAAGAAAGGAGAGTCATTTGATATGGGAATTACAGACTTCAAAAAATGGTATTTCTGTGAGAAGCAGAACTATTGAGGGCTGATATCAAGTGTGAGAGGGAGATGATTGTATTACCTGATGTCTGATTTACATGGGCACCAATTAGAGCTTTTCCCATAGCGGTGCCATTCATACAGTCTCTTTCCTGTGTGGATTCTGATGTCTAATAGGGGTTGAGGATCATGCTGGAGTCTTGTCTCACAGTGAAGGCATTGTTAAGGGTTACATTTGCTACCTGAATGGGTACCTTCTGAAAACCTTTAGGAAGTTAATGACTTTGAAAGGGTGCATATCTGTCAAATCAGGCTAACAGTGACAAATGGACTCACGAGTTATTTGTGGGATACTCAGCCAACACAGTTCAATTCCATAATCTTCTTTTCCTTAGGAAACCAGGCTCAGAAGGCTCTTAATAGAGGAGAAAAAAATTGCCTTAAAGTTGACTATGTAATAGATACCATCTTCAAAGTGCTTGCTGTGGGCCAGTTTCTGCTTCCATTACTCATGAGAAAGAGTAGCTTCATTGCTTTAGGTGGGTCTGCTAACATATTGATATGCTTTTGGCCATGACTTTTAGCAAGGACTAAGCACCTCTCCTTATAAGTTTTGTTGTCAAGTATATCCACTGTACCTAATTCAGACTTATTGGTAGTACAAAAAACTGAGGAAACCCATCAGTGAATAAACCCACAGGATATGGTATGTTGCAGTTGTGTAGAAACTGGCCTTTTTAAAGCAATGAGTGAAGTGGCTGCAAACATTATTCCCTCTTCTGGACAATGACAGATACCCAATCTGTTGCAGCTAATACTTTGAACTATACAAGGAAGACAAAAGGCAGGTGAGATAATTTCTGTCATTATTCCTCCTCCTCCATATCTTGTCTTGAAGATTGTTGAAGGCTAGCCAGTGCTTCTTTCTTACATATGATTTCTCATCATGGGGGCTATGATCAAAGTCAGAGTAACTGCCACAACATACGCTGTCACCTCACAGTTCACTCTGCCCATGTATTAGATCCTTTTCACCCTCTTTGGGCCTTTATTTTAGAATATTAACCTTTTGGCCAGGGTATTGTTTGCAACCCTGTACCCACAGAGTATCTAGAAGAATAAAATCGCAGTCTCAGTTTGTCTCCAGACACTACTGTTTCAAACGTGATTAGCTATTAATACTGCTATGTGATTTATTTATTTAGAACATAACTTTTGGCTAAGGTAGCAAATCTGTACAAGTTACTATATGAATAATATACAGTATCTATATAAAATATATAAAGACACTTCTCTCTGGTATTTATAGTGTAAAGTGAGACTGCTAGGTCAAAAATGAAATGTGGAGTTGGATGGCATGACTTCTGCATACTCATGCAGATTGGAGACAGTAAATTGTATTTCTTAGTACTGTCCTGTAATTGTTTGTCCAGGAAATGTTAAACCATCACAAGATGCAACAGAAATAAATGAAATTGAAATTGCAGTCTGTAATTACTGTCATACTGTAATGCATCTTAAATCTTAAGTCTTCAACAGAAAAACACCCTCCAAAAAACCCTCCCAACCTGCTTCAAGTGTGAATGCACGCAGAACCTTATAATTTAACATGATTCAACTGAGGCTTGTTCTAAAGATGCCATACATTTGAAATAGTAGTTTGGATGAGACAGAAGGTTGATGTACAAGGACAAATGACCAGAATGACTGGGTCTTGTAAGTTTTTATACACAGACTTTCAAGACTTTTGAGTGTTTTGTTGGGGTTTTTTGTTTGGCTTTTTTCTGCTTGCTTTTCCAGGTTGGTCATATAGCCCTTTTTATTCTTTCCTTGGCCACGATACCTTTGTTTGTTCTCAAGTACTTTCAAAATAGTGCAGCAGCAGCTATTGCTCTATTTCATCTTATTTTTGGAGTCCCTCTGAGCTCTATACGCTTTAGGGGTGGCTCTGAATCCAGATCAGCTTGATCCATACTGGATTATTAGATTATTACTTTGTCTATTCTTGTTTCTGCTCTGCACATTATGCCATACTTGATTATCTGCTCTTCTTACAAGCATCTTCATGTTTTCACCCCAATCCATCCTTTACAGGAAAGTCCTGGTTACTAAAGCTTCCCTTTCCCCTCCAGCTGTATTTTGTAAGCTCCTTTTTGAGAAAATCATCCGCTGTGATGCCTGTAAACACTGCATCTGATGACTGTGAAATGATATTGATTTACTAGTGCTGATTTTGCTTATTACACGTGTTTGTTGCACATGCTGATTAATCTGTGCTGGCTCTTATTTAATGCTTTTCCTCCTCCAGCACCCCATACTTACACATTTCTTTACATGAGGTGTCCAGGGAGGAACTTTTTTTCTGTATATCATTCCTGGCTCTATCAATGGGGACTTTGATAATGTAGAAGACTCTGGATATAACTTACAGTGGGAGTGAGCTTTCTTGGCTTCTGCTTGTAGTCATTAGTAGATGCTTTGTTGGTAAAACTACCAAGTGTCTGTTCCCACTCCATTCAAATAGACAGCCGTCTTCCCCCTGCGCCTAACAGGATTTAGTTTGAGACGTGGAGAACAAGGAAAACTGCTGTGAGGAAGGGAAACCCAACCAACCACCTGCCCTTCATGCAGATGTCAGTTTGCACTTTATTTTTCCATGTGAAGTTCACTTTCTTTTTCCCTACATGGCTTTTCTTTGTCACAGTGACAAACTTTAATGATCAAACAGCTAGCACAGGGTGCAATACTTGGAATTAAACAACTTAATTCTCTTATTTAAAACAGGCTTAGCACTTAGGAGCAAAAATCTCATTGACTTAACAAATGACTGTGTGGCAGGCCCACGGTGGGATTACAAAGCCTTCGTGTAAACTGCAGTTACAAGAGCAAAATTGTGCTCGTGCCAAGAAACCTTGTTTTGTTCAGAGGACTGGTGTAGACTGTAATGGCAAAAAGTGCTTTTGCTAGTATTAGTTGTTCCCCCAGTAGGGGCTTTGCTGGTATAACCTGCTGACAATTTTTTTTTTTTAGCCCACAAGGCTTAAGAGCAGTGATTCTCTCTCTGTGCTGCTGTTGGACAGCACTGGACCCGAAGAGGCAGAATGGAGCCGGGTAAAGGGAAGGTGAATGTTGGCTGCAGGAAATGAGATTTTGTTGTTGCTCAGTGGCTGTAGGCTTAAACTATGCAACAGTACGAGGAGGTGCTACCATTGTGAGCTGTGAGCAAGGTGCTTCCCCGAGGTGCAGAAAGAAGGGGTGAGAGCTTTATCTCTAAGGAAAGACAGCAGCCAGCAGCTGCTGTGGCAAAATTAGATAGTGGCTCTAGCTTGTTTTACACCTCCTTCTTCCTTCTTTAATTGTCAGTTGTTTTGCGCTTGCTGTCTACACAATATTTAGAAGGGAGAGCACAGAGAAGGAGTTAGATTCTCAGTTCATTCACTTCTCTACAAGCACCAAGACCAGGTACCTCTTTGTGCTGCTATGCTTGGAAAGGCTCATCTGATGGCTTCCTCCATAGGAGACAATCTCGTGAGCTTCAGACCTTCTAAGGGGTTTTTCCCCTTCCACGTTGTGGTCTCCCAGTAGTGATACTTGCAATTTCTGGTCTTGTCACAGTTCCTGTCACAACCTGGGAGTCACCTGTAGTAGCAGCAAGGGTACAAGTCTCCTTGGGAAACACCATACATGAGCATGTTTGGTTCTATTGAGCATCTGGATTTTTCTCTAGGTCATCTTACTATAGAGCATTTCTGTGACATTGCTGAAGTTCATTATTCCCTCAGTATTCACCACTGGCTATTATGAAGGTATATACTGGGTAAGATGGACTTAAGGCTCTTTTATAAAACATAAACCAGAGCTCCAGTTTGTCCTGAACCACTTAAGTGTTCAAAAAAACCATCTTGGTTGTCTTTCCATAAGAATTTTTTAACATCTCCTCACCCCGCCCCTGGTGGAAACTACACTTTTAGATATGGTTATTCATGGGCATTTTATTACATTACTTTTTTCTAAAGTTCCTCTACAAATTGACCTTAAGTTATATCCTATCTGCCACATTGCTCCTGTCAAGTTTGTAAACGTTTGTGCATTGCCTGCATATCGGCCAATTGAAAATTCGTACTCTTGTTTTGTAAGTGACATTTATCCAGGGTTGTAGCACAAATTGTTTACTTATGTCTGAATAAATCTTTTCACTAATCCATTTGCGGTAGCGTGGGAAGGAGCTGAGGTGACATGTTTTATACCATTTTCTTCAACAAAACAACTGGAACTCTGGACGTGAATCGAGTTCCACTGCCACTTCCAATCTGTTACGAGCTCCCATCCTCAAAGGCCAGAGTTTTTAACACATACACCATCTGCTTTGTACTTGTTATATCCATGCAGAATACTTGGTTGTTTTAGAATGACTTTGCAAACTAAAATAAAGAACCCAAAAATGGTCTAATGCATCCTATGTACACATGCTGCCACTACTAAAGGATACACTGAAGTATCTTTGGGCATGAAAAAGCAGATGTTGTTTTGTTGTTTATTCATGGGTCACTCCACGACCTCCAACCATGAGACTTTTTCACTTTTGTAGTGTACTAGTACTTTTCTGATGTTCACAAGCCCCAAACTGTGTAGCAGTAACAGTCTGGTTCAAAAAAGGAGGCAACCTTTAGAGCTCTTTGGCTGGTCTTTCAGTGCAAAGAAAACCAGGAACAATTTGAGTGTGCATGAGTCCATTCATTGTAGCCATATGTATTATCACCAGTAAGAGCTATTTTTTCAGGTTTTCGTTGTTCCATGTCTTTTGACAGTGGTGGGATTCAGTTTGTACAGGGGAGAACATGCTGATTGTATCTTGTGCTGCTTTGGTGCCCTTGCCCTCCTCTCCCAATGGTGGATGTGATAAGGGATCTCTATTTGCATCTTGGTTGGTGTGTTAAAGCTCGGTGTCACAGCAAGGAGCACCCAGGCATACTACTCCTCTTTATAGTCAGGCTGTTGCCTACCTGGTGCTCCTTACTATGGAAAGCTGAAACTAAAGGTATATACAATCACAGTGTTTCTGGTAGCCAAAGTGGGAAGTGTCTTTAACACATCAGGCTAAACTCTTGCATCCCTTTTCCACGTCAGCATCGCTGCGTTCTGCAAAGATGTGATAACCTAGCAGCATAACGACAGGCCTTTCAGGGGGATCATATGGCAGGTAAAATTACTGCTCCGGTGCTACAGGGAGGTCTCGGGTTCAAATCAGAAGCAAAGAAACAGCGTAGCGAGTTAGGATCTATTTATTTGAAATAAGCATCATTGAAATCCCTTGTGTAATTTATGACAACTTCCATTTGTATTCCTTGGGTAAACTCACTCAGAACCTGAAATATATTTACCATGCTCTTATCAGTCTGTCTTCTTGAATATGCTCTTGTGTGTTAGTTACAACCCGTATCCCTTCTCACTCTCCAATTTCCATTTGTAAATAGGTTTTAGGTAGATAATTCTTGGAGAAAAATCAACTAACAATCACTGAGAAAAACGTCCTGTTCCTAAGGAGAGCGTCTATCTCCCCTTATGGTACTGGTTAAATTGTAATCCTGAAAAAACACAGGCTGGACATTCCCATTTTTTTCCACTGCTGACACTAAAGGGATGCTTCATTACACTAGTAAAACCTTAGATGAAATTCTGGCATTTTCTAAGTACTGAATTTCTCTCTGCCTTCATTTCTCAGCAAATACTTCATAGGCTTTTCAAAATTAAGGAACTGATCCTTCTTCAAGCACAGGTTCTGTTTTCCTTTGCTTTCTTAGCTGCTGGTACCTTCCTCTAAGATTCCACTTGCACTACGCAAAAGTTGCCGTGAGTTATTATTTTGAGGCTGGAGTTTGGAAATTCTTCATGCTTTGTCACTGCAGTTGAAATTTCTCTCTGCAAAATAATATCCAATCCATTCAATTCCCAGCTTACTATTTTTAGCACGAGCTGCTTAAGTTACATGTCACCTTCTCTGTAATAGCAGCGTGGATTTCCCTGTGCATGTGTTAGGAGCGATCCCTTTTGCAACCTAATCCATTTTAGTAACTTGATAATTCTGATGTGAAATTATGAAAACAGCAGAAGGCCGTTCATTTTAAATCTCACCCCTACTAGCTGGAGGAGTGTGTGTGTGTATATATATATATATATATATATTTATATTAGTTTGTTGTCCCCTGTGCTGGGCACTTGTACCCTATTTTCCGTGGCCAGTTCTGTTTGGAGTCCAACTAAGAAATCTGAAGTTCTCTGGCACGTTCTTCTTCAAAGTGGTTGTACTTTTTCATGTCACGCTATTTCTTTCTAAAAGAACATGGTTTTTCTTTTCGTTTCATGAGGTTTTTACAATTTCTGTAAACACCATTTTCCACAGTCCCTCCAGGATTTGCCTTTGACCCAGGGTTCATTTGGATTATGAAATTGTTTGCGACACCAAAAGCACACTCTTGCATCGGTTTCTCCCTGGTGTACTCTTGTTCAGGAAACACGCATGTGAGGGTGGGCATATTTCAGTGATGATATTACAACTGCCCGGCATGTATGTAGGATGAAAAGTTACTCAGAAGAAAGAAAATGAAAGTTGAAAGCAATAAGGGGTGTTGAACTGTATACCATTTGGTGCAGCATATGCACTTGCCCTCCCTCACATGGCTGAGCAGCTGCACAAATGCTCCATCCTGCTGGTGAGATCTGAGCCAGACCTTGATGCTTTAGAGTCACATTTGATCCCACCACTACCTGGTTTTGGATTGCTTCCCTTTGCTTACTGCTTGTGAGTTAATCCTCTTTGTGCATCATCTCATTTTGTTCTAACTGGCAATGCTCTGTTAATTTTCTTTATTCCAGCCACATGTTGAGGTTTGGGGTTTTTTCCCCTCTTATCATGTCTGTAAAAGTGAAAATGCTCTGTGGCCACACGGTGTCTGTGGGCTGGGGACTCTGTAGGATTCACACAGTCTTGGCACATGCTTTGCTGTCTGCTGGTATAATAGGAGCTGTTAGGTTGCACAGCAAGTTATAGGCTTCAGTCCCCATTACGCTCAGTAAAACAGCCATCTCTTTCTCATCACAGATATCATTAGCTATTATGTACTGTTTCAGTCGCTCAATAGAGGTGTCAAATCT
The DNA here is from genome assembly GCF_034638445.1 of Ciconia boyciana. Lineage (NCBI taxonomy): Eukaryota > Metazoa > Chordata > Aves > Ciconiiformes > Ciconiidae > Ciconia > Ciconia boyciana. The sequence goes on along the minus strand of NC_132939.1, from coordinate 20,378,865 downwards.
TCCACTGAATTACCAAACAGGTCCATTTTCCCCAAACACCAGTCCAATTTAACCCTTTTTCTGATTACATGGCAGGTTACTCACAGATCCAGTGCTGCACACAGTAGTTTTAGTTTGATTTTGGTTTTGTCTCTGCAGCTACACCCTGCTTTGTTCTGTTCCCAAATTAAGCTTTCGCCCCTGTTGCCAAATGCTTTGTCCATTCTTTCTAAACAATACTTGTAAGGTGGGGAAGCTGCAGGGGCATAGTTGGTTTCCCAATAGCAGTGGCATGTGAATTAGATGCAAACATTTAAGCCTCAGCTACCCATGGACTCTGCTGCAAAGTTTATGTGGCTTCTGCTGAAGAAGACAGAGCAGACAGAGCTAGAGGGCTCAGATGGTACTTAAAAGCCTGTCACTGTGCTGCACTGCATTGTCCAGCCTGTAGCTCCTGAGCCACAGGCACAGGTGCCTTATAGTTTCTACTGCAGGGGTTGTCATGGGGCAGCAGGGATGCCAGTGTTGCTAAAGTGGCTCTGTGACCCCTATATACCCTCAGCCCCAGCCTCCAAGGAAGCAGTGGGACCAGGTGGAAACCTGTGCCATTGTTGTGGATGGAAGGTGGTATATGTGTTGTAGCTTTCAGGCTGGTGCCACATCCTTGTGCCAGTCGATACTGGTACCTCTGCATAGGTGATGGCAAGAAGGAAAGGAAACAGAGCCTCCCTGTGCTATTGCAGGTGCAGGACCAAGTACAACCTCACTCATCTTGGCACTAATGTTACCATTGGCATTTGCACTGAGACGTTTTAGTGGGAATGTAGTGGTGTGTACTGTTATATCCAGGAATCGTGGAATGAGGCTATTTTCCAGTATATGAAGAAGTAGGATTCATAAGGTAAAACTAGGCTTTATAAAAGGCACAGTGAGAAGCTTCTGCAAGGTTATCAAAGTCTTAGATGGATGTTCTGAGATCTCCAGAGCCTTCCAAAAGGTTTACAAAAACTTTGTTGTAACAATTCAGTACTGCTGCTGACTTTGTCCTGAGCTGGAAAAGCAGATACTTAAAAAAAGTGAAGAGCTATAGGAAACAATAGCTGGATGTTCACCCTGGACATACTCTTGTTTTGTGCAGAATGTAGAATCATTTGTTTTATCTGAACAGTTTCATTGCTGCATGCATATGTGTGTGCATGCATATGAGAGAGTGAGATAACTGAGATTTTGTGAGTGGGTGTTCAATTTTGGCTAACAAGATCCTATTTCACTTAGAATTTGAAATATCAAGTGACAGCTTTGGGACTTAAAGATCTATCAGGTTTGGAAGTTACAATGATTACACCAGAACAGTAGGTGTATATATTGGACAGGCGTGTTTTGTTCTAGGGGGAAAAATATACATCAAGTTATATGAATATTTAGGGATATTAATAGAAAATCATATACATTTCCTTGAAATAAATAGTACAAGATAAGAGATGGGAGTTGCAAGAGACACTATATATATGAGGGATACAATACAAAATAATTACTTTACCAAGATCCATAGATCATGGAATAGAAAGTCTCAGTAGACTTTTTTGGCAGGTTACCTGTGTTAGGGAAGGAATTCACAAACCAAGCTATTTACTTACTGTAGAACTATATTTGAAACTCTTTTTGATAAAATAGAAGCTTAGTCTCAGGGGAGTCTTAGTCTTGGGGAAGTCTCAAAAGATTTGAGATAAACAATTTCCCTCTAATATCCAATTAAAAACAATACCTGAGACATGGAAAGAAATACTTTGTTCTTAGAAAACCACTTGAGCAATATCATCAAAGAAAATCCTTGTTTCTATATAGTTACTTTAAAATCAATATGGTGAGCTCAGCCTAGGCCTCTGCACAGCCAGCATCACCACATTTGCTTATGCTGCAGGACCCGATGCTCATCTTCCTCGCTGGAGAGGCATTTAGCGTGTGTCAGATAGCTTAACTGCATGTCATTAAGTGTGAAACTGTAAAATTGTGTTGTCCAATACAGACATTGCTTTTAAAAAAGTTGAAGAGGGATTAAATAAAAATGAAATATAGTAATATTTTAGACTGGCTTTACTTACATGATTTTCTTAATTTACTTTTCTACTTGAAATTGAAGACATGATTTTAAAAAGTCTCTTATATATAAAATGTGAAAATATTCAGCAGAGCAGAAGTTTCAGTCTTTTGGAAAACAACATCTCCTTACAAACTCAATTATCTAATAGCAGCCATTCCAGGCTATTAGGTGGTTAATAAGTGTGCCAGAAGAGAAAAAACATTGTCAAATGTTATAGCTGGAAGTGAAGGGATTCCAAAAGAGTTGTGCTTTGGGTCTATGACATTTAGAGTAGCTATATACATATGGTAGGAGGAAGGAAAAAGGAGGATGTTTGAAGAGCCTGTGTGTTTCTTAACTTCAAGAAGTTTCCACTACTTGGTCATTAATTACTATATAATTTCTATGATTGAGTATGACTGAGTCATCCGTACTGGGGAGATTTTATGATAGTGACAGTTTTGAGCCTGGTGTGTTCAAAAGGACTAATATGACTTAAATATCCATGTCCTGTTGAATTTCCATTACAGCTGAACATCTTTTAGGTCCTTTGAAGTTTTATTTCAAGTCTCTCTCTTCAGACTCTTCAGTCAGTTACAGCTTCTTCCAATGTGTGCCCCCTACTTCTTGCCTGCAGAAGACAGGAGGAGCTTTGCCCTTGAACAAGGCATCTGTGACATGGATCCAAGAAAGTGGGTCCTCACCTCTCTCACTCCAGGCTCATGTGATTCTCTTAGCAAACGTCAAGACTGAGCAGAATTGTTAACCATGTCATGTGTGGTGTCATATAATCCAGGGTTTATGTGGAAGGCAGAAGGCTGAAGTAATTTCAGTAGTCTTAGATGCTCTGCTTCTAGTTGTCTGATCAAGTCCCTTTTTCCAAGTGAGCAAAGCCCTGAGAATGGCAAAGCAAGACTGAGTTTTCTTGTAACACTGTGATAACCTTTTAGCAGATTGCATTTAGTTTTCAGCTCCTACCTCTGTGCCTACTGCCGCACCTCCTATCGGGATTTTTTTTTTTAAAACTAGAAAATAGGCTCTGCTTACAAAACAGCTGCAGAGGGTTTGGGCTTCTTGTGTCTTGAATAATTTGAGTAACTTTTATAATCTGAGAAGAATAGATCTTCAATTTTACAAAATGACCTACAAAGGAGAAATACCACTTTTGCACTGCTTCTGTGGGTGTTGCTGGGCTGGCAGGCATCCATATTACCCCTCTATAAGTCCCTGCTTTGGGACTTTCCCTTTCTAGCCTCAGTTTTTGCTCTCCTGCCTCTGTTGGCAATTTACTCCGTCTCTGAAGTTACCCATGCAGGTACACACTGGTGGGTTCATTCTTTAGATGATTGTTGCAATTGTGTAGATAGTGTTGACAGGGATTTTCTGGTTTTCTTTTTTCTTACTTCATTTGTATAGACTGTACTTTCCTGAATCTTCAGAAGAAGCATCTGGGGCCATTGAACCAGAGGACCTGTGTATCCCCAAGAAGATTTTATCACCAAGGAAATATTATTAATGAGCTGTCTCTTAAGTCTTCCAGTCTGCCCTGGTTGTTTGTCTCTGTAATTGGTAGGTGCACTCTTCTAGGAAGCCCTAAACTTGCTGTCTGCTTCTTTTGAAAATGTTATTAATTAAGCAGGAATTTGTGTTATTGACTTGAACTTTATAGCTGCCCTTGACACCCTAGAGAGTTTGTGCAGTGATCTAGATATTGTTTATACATGGCAGTCTTTTTTAATTACCTTTGATCCTAAGTTTTTAACAGTTCCTTCTAATCTACTACCTGTAAGCCTGACAGAAGGATCATACAACTGGGACAGTTTAATTCTGGTATCAGGGAGACCTGAATAAGCTATTAAAAATGTTTACTCATGAGCTTTTGACCAAATTCATAAAATGTGAAAGCAGCTTTACAGAAACAATGTAAAAATGTAGCATAAATTTGGAAACCTCTGCCGTTGCTGCCCCTACTTCAAACTGAGTGTTTCAGAGGAGCACATGCCTGTTAAATAGCATACCAGAGGCAGAGGGACAGAGGCAGCAGCACTGTCATATTTGGTGCGAGTCTCTAACAAATGCTTAATTTTGATCTTTTGGCAGCATTTGATGTTAATAGATTGTAAGGTGCTTTTTTTTCCCCTGCAAGTCAAAGTGGTTGGTGATGTGCCCGGGGCTGTTCCCATCCCCCCTCCTGTGTGATTTGTGTAATTTTTAGAAGCTATGGGTCACTTGGTTGTGAAAGGCATCTGTCTTGCCTTCAAAGGGTTAAACATGGCAGTTCCTGTGGAGCATTCTTCCTGCTGCTTTTATCGATGTCGTGTCTGAGTGGAAGTGCCATGGGCTGTGATACCAAACCATGCTCTTCTAGTTGCTTGTATGAAGCAACTGTTGATTACTGAGAAATTGTGCCACTAGCTAGGGCTGTTGGAGCCGGACCCTTTTGCAATCACTCATTACCCGAAGAAATAGTGGGTAGCAGGAAGATCTCATGCATGTACAGACATGTGTTGCAGCAGTGAAGGAAGGACAAGGGTGCTGAGGACCTGTGAGGGAATTTGCACGTATCATGCACAATTGGGAAGTGTAACTTTCATTTGTATGTCTTACAAAGCACTGTTCTTATTTATCATTTCCAAACTTTTCATCAACAGTACTTACCATAGCTCTTGCCTGCACAGTGATTTCCTCTCAACAGATCTTTGTGCAGAACAAGTGCTGCTGCCTCAGTCTGCTCAGGTGCCTGCTCACTGCTCTGAATTGCCTTGACTCTGTGTCTTTTACCCAGCATTTTCCTATTGACTTCAGCTTCTCCTTATCTTCTTTAGGGAAAAGATCCTAAGGAAGGTTTGCTACTGACTCTGCCTTTGCAGAAGTGGTCACCCATCTGAATGTCTCCCTTCTCTTTGTCTGCAGGAGTCGATTTAAACATTTCCTTTGGATGGCTTTATTGCAACTGATTTTTATTATTGTTATTATGAGTGTTCTGAATCCACATCAGCTATATCCTCAGCCTTTTTCCTTTTTATTTATTTGGCATTCATTTTTCATCACACAAGCATTACTGCACTTGATCAGACAAGCATTGTCTAATCTGAAGCCTGTGTCAGACACCTCAGGAGAAGGTGCAGAAAACCTAAAATGGGCAATTATTCCACATAATTTATAGTTGTCTTATCTGGGGATTTTAAGACTATATATAAAGCACAGAATGGTGTTTCAGTTCTTTTGAAACCAGTGTGAGAAGCTCCACAGACTCCAGTAAGATCAGGATTTTGTTGACAATTTGTGCCAGCTCTGGAGGTTAAAACAGTAATTTTTCTAGAAGGCACATACTCTAATAGCTTGGAGACTTTGTAGCTCTATAGTTTTGAAGATACAATTCCCTCTGTTCAGTTAATATATTATCTTTGTAGGTTACAGGGATCTTTCAGTACAGTAACCTTCCCAGTGGTTATGACCTAATCTGTCCTTCCTGAATGGCATCGCATTGGCTTTTGTCACTGCCATGCTCAGGAAGTGCTTCTTTTGTCAAAGCCCTCTTTTACTGGCAGGTATTCTGACTCATCTGTTTTAGCACTTGAGCTTCTCATATCGGTATACAGGCCCTTATTCCTTGTATTTCTGGGCTTGTGCCTTTTTGCACCACCACCCTCCCCCCCTTTTTTTTTTTTTTTTTAAAATTCAAGACTGCTAATACCCTGAAAATATCCAAAATGTACCTCTTCCATTTTGGTCTGTTTTTCCTGTAGTTTGCTCATGGGTGTGCTGTACTTGTCTTCAGTTATCTCTTGATTATTGGCTCAGAATTTTAGAAATTGTCTTTTCTTTAACATTGCACAGTAGGGAATGTTTTGGCAAACAGGACGCTCTACCCATAAAACCATTCAAATATCTTACCAACTTGGCCCTTAAAAGTGAGCACTTGCTTGTGCTAGGAGAAGTTTTATCAGTCCCTTAATGAACACCTGTTTTGCTGGTATACACAAGAATTAGTGACTGAATTATCTGGCAGAAGCATCCTACAGTTGGTATCATCAGTTGCTACATTCCTCACCTTCAAACTAATCAGACCTGATTTGACATAAACTCCATGTGTCTGGAGTCTAAATCCAGGATGCACATGAGAGTCAGGTCAGGTAGGGAAGATTGCCCACAGTGGGTCTGATTAGCACATACTTTTTAGCTTGGTCAGAGCTCGTTGTTTTGTAATGGAGGTCGCAACTGATACATTGTAGTTCCTTACATGTAAGAGAGCTAGTCCATGCAGGCTTTTATTGTCAGGCTTTCCCTGCTATCATCAGATATGGTTTCACTAAATGTGCTCAGTTATAGTGAAAGATGCTGAATATTAAAATGCGTTAAAGCAATGGTTATGTTTGACTCTGCAGAATCCAAAGACAGTTCCTTACGTTTGCCTCCTTCATTCCAAAATCTCTACCTTCATTAAATATCACTGATCCGCGTCTATTCAGGAAATAGCAATTAGGCACATTCATCTGGTAAGGCAACAAGCTCCTGATTGAGCAAAATGCTGCATGTCTGCAAAATTCCAGGTTGTGCAAGGACTGCCAGTCCTGTGGCAGCAGCCTGTGTTGTCATGATGCTCCCATGGTGCTGTTTGCCTGGTTGCATGGGGGGACGCAAAGGTTGCTTTCCTATGGCAGCTGCCAGTCCTCATCACATCCAGTCTGTAATGCAACTGTGTGTCAGAGTGTACAGGAGTATTGCAAAGGGTCTCCGAAACTTTGCAAGTACAGCCAACCCCAGGTGGCAGAGCTGCCTGTAGCTGCAACAGGCTGAATAAAAGGGAAGCCCCAGACTCCTTTCTTGCTTCTCTTCCACAAAAGTGATTCCAGCTTCTAAGAAACCCTGGTGTTGTCTTCAGCTGTTCCTTATATCTGTGTTCCCATTACAGTGAGACTCTGTGTCACTCAACAAACTGAAATACTGTAGTCTTATAATCCCATATAGTTGGAGAAAAAATGAACAAGCCTTTTTTCTTCATGTAAGTCCCTAATGAAGAAGTTGCATAGCCAAAAACTAATCTGGGGAATTTTTTTTTTTTTTTTTTTTTGGGGGGGGGCAACTTTATCAATCGCTCAAAGGCTGATATTTTTTCTCATGTTCTTGCCCCATTTACGTCCTTAGACTATCATGGCTGTGTTACCCATTTTATTATTGTAATACCTCTACTTCTGCATAGATAGATAAATTGGTGTGGAAGTTTCCCTGCAACATATTTTTCCTAAACTGAAACCCCCTCCCAGGGACTCACCCAGAAACATGTTTGGCAGCATGCTACAGAAGGACTCTCCTTTCATTTTGCCTCGATTATTGCCTGAAAGATGATGTAAGAAAAACCTTGCATATACTTTCTGCATTAAATAAAGAGCTTTCCTCACTTATTTAAATCTCCTATAGCTTACTTTTTATGATTCAGTAGTGAGTTTTATATTTGGTCTATATTTTGTAATTAGAGGGCAGAACAGATGGCAAAGCCTCTGTTTAAAGTGAAGTGTACTAAGTAACCCACAGTGCCTGGTGCTTTGTATCTTGCTAACCAGAATTTGGAGAAAAGTTGTGCTCACTTTTCTCAACCTTGGCCCCAGAGCTTTACGTGGAAACAGTGTTAGCAGAAACATTCACCAAATCTCACTTAATAGCAGCACTATTTCTGCTGCTACTCAGGCCAGCGAACTAAATCTAGTTTAGAGTAGCTGGGGAGGATGTCAGGAAACATCAAATATCATGAGCAGAGGCATCCCTATGAGACAGACACTATAAAGTGTCCAGTTCAGCAGCTGGGGGACAAATATGTTATTAGAAGTGAAGGCTTTGGCCAAAATATAAGACCAGTTTAGAACATTTCAAAGATTCTTAAGTGACAGTCTTTTACTAAAAGAATGATCTTGATCCTTGATGAATTTCAGTATGCGATACAGCTTGACCACTTCAGTATCCTTGTATCTTTCAATGACATACAGAATTTTTCATTCCTTTTGTGTTGCTGTGTTGGTTTGTTCCATGGAACAGGTGCAGGCAGGACTCCATGTCAGCTGTAGGTAAGTTTTTCACTTTTCCCTGCATCAGGCAAATTGTTAGGAAGCTTCTATTAATGAAATATCGCTTTTACTATAATATTTGCTTTTACTTCTCCTACAGAGAAAGTGTAACAGAACTGGTATGGTATTGGAAGAGGTGCCAGATGGAGACACTCATTCCAGAGATGTAGGCACATTCACTTTCAGAGTAAGCAGGAGCAAAGAAGTGGGAGAAGGCAGTGGAAACTGTGATGTAGAGTTCCTTGGTGTTGACTTTCTGAGATTCCTTTCCCTTATCACCCATTTAGAAGAAAGTTTATCTGACATCGGCTGTAGGTCTAGACAGGTGTAGGCACTAGCTGGCAGGTAGGAATTATTACCAGAGAAGCTCCTGCATTCAGAGTTTACCTATGGGATAAAATAAAGACCAGTTCAAAGCTCTCCTTTCTCTGCCTCTTTAAATTATTCTTTTTTTCTTCTTCTTCTTTTTCCCTGTCCTAACATTAATCTATCTGTTTCACCATCATCCATCTATTCCCCTGCCTACGCTCTGTATCTTTTTAGCAGCAATTGTGGACTGTGAAGTCTATATAGTATCATGATGAGAATTCAGAATGACCCAGCACTATTATGTACTATTGCCCCCCTGCCCCATCCTGCTGCTTCTCCTTCATTAATTTCTCGTTCCTTTTCTTCTTTCCTTCTGCCAGTCTTTCTTTTGCATCCAATTTTCCATTTTGCATCTAAGCTGGTCCTGCTTTGAGCAGGAGTTGGACCTGGTGACAATCTGTATCATTCTGTTCACTAAAAAGCATCCTTTAAATTGCAGAGTCCACCACCAGTGTTGCTAATCATAATTCTTTTATGTGGAAATACCCACATTTTCATGCCACTGTATGGCAGTCCTGTTAAAAGACAACCCCCCCACCTGGAATTTGTCCTGTACCTAGGCGGCATCTTGGATTAACAGCAATAATGTTAGTTTGATATCATAGTGGTTTTTGTATGTCTCTGGTTAAAATTTAGGCCTTTGATGTATGATCAAATTATCATGTCAGCTGAGTGCTGATGATAGTCTATGTATACACTTACAATCCATGATAATATTTGACGTAATTCTGCTTAGCTTCACTTACAAATGAAAAATTCATGTTTCTTGAAGTTACTGTTGCTGAAAGCACACAGGCAGTCACAGCAGATGAACTGATGAGTAGTAACCATTTAAACCAAGGTAATTTTATTGTGGATTGAGACCTTAGTTCAAAGGTACTAGGTTATGTATTCTAAATCGAGCATGGTCAGGTTTTCGGTGACTGAATTTCTGTGAACAGATATTTTTCTTATCTGCATTGAATACTGCTGTGTTCAGCTGGTGGCCCAATTGATTTTTGTGATTTTGTTTCTAGTGTGATTTACTAATCTATGTGAAAAGGCATCAGAATGTGGTCTGACAAACAGAAGACAGGAGTAGAGGCTTCCCTTTCTGTCCCTGTGTTGTGTCCCCCCCTGCCCTTAAGTTCAAGACTGATGGCACTTTGCTCTGAAAGTAAAATATTTGCTGTATTTAAGATTGCAGTTCTTCCAGAGACTCCTCACTCAAACTGCTTGGTCTTGTTACCTTAAAACCCTAAGCTACTTACTTAATAAACATTCTGAGTGAAAAATCTGCCTCTGAACACACTTAGCCTTGGACAGAAAGCTTCAAGAAACTCATAACAGTAAGCAAACATGGCTTGGAAGCTAGGTGACATACTCCATGATCCTATACCTTATAGAGCTTCAGTAAAAACGTCCCAGTTATATAATTGTGTTCACAAATTGCACTGCTACTGCTAGGCAAATACACTTTTCCCCAGCAGCCTTGTCCTTGTGATCCTCTTCTCCCCCCCCCAGGGGGGGGCGCAGGCAGCAAGGGGAAAAGGTTGTAGCAGCAATTCAGTCTGACATTCATGCAGCTATAAGAACTGTGTTTTGTCAACTGCTCTCTGAACTCCAGTCTTTTTACATAACAGATTCTCAGGTTAAGAGAAGCTGCAGAATCAGAAGAGTGTTTCAATGATTAATATCACTGCTGGGCACCAGGATGTCAGATTGCTGCTGCAAAAGAGATTTAAAAGAAAAAAAAGGGGGGGGAGATCGAGGCCAGTTTTCTGCTGGATGCCCAAAGGAGACAAAGCTAGGTTTTTAAAAGTGTTGAGGAACCAAAATATAAAGTAGGTATCTTCTGTCTGTGTGTATCTTCAGGTGCATAATTATTTTCAGATAAGCAACCCCTTTTTACTCTTGAAAGATGCTTATTATCCTATAGTGTTTACAGAGTTAAGTAATACTTTTGACTTCAAAGAAATCTGTTCCTTTTTTACGGTAAGGAATCAGCAAGAAAAAATCCCTGATATTGTAGAAGTAGGCAAAAAATCCTCAAATCTGGAAAAAGTGTGAGGAGCCAAATCCCTAGCAATATTCACAGCTGTAGTGGTCTTGAAAGCAGTGATGCTCTGCTCTGAATTAATTGTGAAGGCTCTTGTGCACAATGTGAGGGAAATGATGAGGCCCATTTAAAATGGTATCTTGCAGGAGTACACCACCTGTGTTTTCAGTGTTTGTGAGAGTGCAGATGACCAAGAGATGGAAATGGACTTGCATGCTCAAACTGTCTTCCTATAACACCACATTTTCTGCAGTATGAAGTGGTTAAAGAAGTTGGAAGTGACTTTTATTGATGTCTTCTATTTTTAGCAAGTAATCAGAACCACTTTATTCTTTTTGATAGGGTAGTGTATAAGAAAGCAGAAGAGAGGCAGCCTAGGGGGATGTGAAGCATCTTAGTAAGGATGTTTCCCCTAATATCCCAAATGTAATTTATTTAACTGTTTGTGGTGATGTTTCTATTTCCCTTCCTTCACTTCATTTTGTTAAAGCCATGCTATTAAATATTGCTACTGATCTGGATGCTGTTAGGATCAAAAGTATTGTAGGCTACAAGAAGCTGATCTAAATTCCAGGTCAGAAAATCTTCTACAAAGGTGACAAACTCTCACATGACTCTTCAAGGTGTTTAGGTAGGAGTATGATGCATTCCAATTACTTAACCAGTGAACACCTGTAGACACCCTGGTGTTTTCTGCCAGTTGGAAACTATTCATGGATGGGAGAAAGAAAATTGCTTGTACTGCAGTTTTGTGTGGACCTGGAGGGTGTGGGGCTGCTCAGCTCTCTAGAGGAAAGGCACTGTTCTCTGCTTCATTACATTCATTAAACTTCATTACAGACCTTCAGTGTCTGCAGCAGTGCTAGGGAATCAATACTGCTCTGTGTTTCCTCTGCAAGAGTTGTTTTCTGAGCTCTAGTCCACTCTGGTACTGCTGACCTAATCCAAAAAGGGTAAGAGATACTTAATCCAACAGCTTCTTTATCTTTGTTGCTCCTCATTAATCATGAAGGCCAAGTTCACTTTCAGGTTAAAGATCACGCTTAAAGACAATTTCTCTGGGAACCCAGCCATTGCAAAGAATTGATTTCACCTGCCCTTCCAGAACCCTGGGCTTTGCTGGGGGTGCAGGCATCCTTCAACCCTGGCAGAATTCCTCCTCCTCTCCAGCCTCACCTCTCATTGCGAAGCTCTTAGCTTCTATGATAAATAACGCTGTCCACATGCTCGAGCTTTCCCCTGTCTGTCTATTAAGCAGTCACTTAGTGCTGATGACAGGAAAATGCCTACAGAAATCGATAGCTGATGTGTGGCAGCCCTCTTCAGGTGAAGGCAGCAGTGAATACAGATGAGGAGAGCAAGTCCCTTGATATGAAGAGGATTTACAGACTATATTCATGTGGCTAGAAAAGAAAGGGCTTAGGAAAGGGTGCTATTTGGGGTGAAAAGATGGGATTGTGGATTTCAGTGTCAGTAGGTGTAAGGGCTAAACAAGGCAATGTAGATTTGAATATGTAACGACCTAGCATGTGAGACTCAATGTTTTGTTTAAGAAATTGTTACAGAGGAGTTGGCATCAGTCTTCTGGGGTATGAGTGTATGTGAGGGTATGGGTTTGGGTAAGGAGTCTGGGGCAAGCGCTGGCATGAATTCAAGAGGCACTTTCTTTCTTAGCGCAGCTGGCATGGTGTCTGTGGATGTGAACCTTGGAGAGTACAACACTACTTGTTCCTGGCGTTACACACGAGTTCAGGTTCTAGCTGGTTGTAATGATCCATTCTGACCTTTTAAAAATACATCTCTGCATGCTTACTGAAATAACTGTCTAAGATACTGGTCAGTTAGTGTAGAAGGGGAGGAGAGCTCGAAAGCAGTGTTCCCCTCTGATAGAATTGTTTCTATTGATACTTTGATGCCATCAGATTATTTCTGTCTGGTTGAATGCTTGTTATTGTTGTGGAGGAAAAAAACTTTCAATCTCCACACAAAGATGCATTCAAGCCTGCTACTTTTTTATCTCACACACTAATTCCCTTATTCCTCCAAACTGACCCTATCATGTTTGACTTTGTTGGATTTTCTTTTCCCAATACTTTTTCTCTCCCCTCCTCTCTAAGCCATTTCCTTTCTACTTACCCTGCTGTAAAACTTTATTGTTCCCTTAGGTTGTGATTGACTCTCTTGCAGCAAAGTGATTTACAACACTTTGCAATGAGCATGTTATAGAAAAATTAATTGTATTCTGTTCTACAGTCTGGGTGGTTGGGTGGGCTTTTTTTTGTTTAATTCCAACTTTCCATTCTTCCTTCACCTTCTAACCTATGCTATTGTACAAAAATAAATACTAGTATGAGTGCATATTAGCCACTCCAGATACGATCTTGTGGATTCTAGCAAACTATTTATTTGTTCTGTGCAGTGTGGATTGATTTTGTTCTTGTCTACTAGATTTTTTTTCTTGACTTGGGGATCAATCTAATCTTCTCTAACTTTTCTGGTACTCTGCTCAGTTTTTCTTCAGTTCTCTGATTAGATCTGAGTGGGGCATTGTTCTACAGTGACACACTGTAATTTCATACTCCCCCCCCCTCTTTCACAAGATACAGTGTAACCTCCTGTGAGGTCTTCACAAGTGTTTGCCATGCTGTGAGACAATAATTCAGCTGGAAATAAGAATGCCCTGGGGCTTCTTTAGTGCATATTAATGCGTATCTTAAGCAACACAAGGTCTCATGACGTATCAAGAATTTCACTAAAATTTCATCAGCTCTATCTTAGATTTTGATTTGTTCTTGTTGGTTAGAGAGATTGGCATGTAAATATTTTCAAGTCCCTTGAAAGCACTTTTGCTTTATGATATTACCAAAGAATGTACTTTGTATTACCTTGCAGTAACTGGAAGCAGTTGGGACTGCTCTGTCAGATTACATAGGCTCTTTAAAGACTATACTACATAGTTTAAATGCACAGGGTCTTATCTTTTACCTGGCTATGCAGTTCCAGGGAATGGGGAAGATCACAATGACTGTATTTTACTTTATGCCCCACACCATTCATTGCAGAGCTTCTCTGAGCAGCTCTTCAATAGCATAACACAGCTAGAGCAGAAATATGTTTCCTCTTCCTTTGGCCATGCCTGGCTTTCAGGTGGCAAAACAGCAGATACGGTGCAGATCATTGTAAATTATCCTCCTATATTTTTCCTTTTTTAATTATATACAAAGATTTGTCAAGGATGTGGTTGGTTTTGTTTTCATTGTGCTTAAAGCAGTAGAGTTTCATTCTTGGTTGGTCCTCAAGCACTGCTGTAATGATCCTGATTATTAGGAGCAGTAAGATCTAAAAGCTAAGCCTCATCAAAAGCCAGTTAAAGCAATTGGAAAGAAGCTGACTTAATTAGCTTTACAGCAGGCCCTTCGCCAAGTCTGCCTATTTACTAAATAAGAAGTGGTAGGGAGAAGCACTTACAGCTTATTTTGTTCTCTTCTCTCTTCTTTTTGTTTTGGCCACCATTTGCAAGTGTCTACCTGTCCCAGCTGTCTGTTTTCTCATTGCCACCTCCTTTCAGTAGTATTCACAAACCACACACAAACTTGCAGGAGGTGTTTTGCTTGAAACCCTGCAAGTAAAGGCAATGTAAACCACTATATTTTCCTTCCTTTACATGGCCCTTCCCAAATGCACAATGAATACTTCAAAGACAATTGTTTTACTTAATTTTATTGATTTTTCATATATTCTAGAACTGCTGGAACAAGTACATTAAGGTTTTGATCCTGTAAATCAGTAAAACTAGTTGTGTGCTTGCATACTTCCATAGAACCCGGAACGGTCAGGGCTGCTGAGTGAGCATCTTCTTTGCCAGAAGGAAGGAAGGATTCTGTTTCTTGCACTGAAGTCTCAAGGAAGTTATTTTGGGACTTAGTGTTGCACCACTGATTTCAAGGATCTTTTTTCAAATGCTTCAGTGGATGCACAATTACACATAGCCTTTAGAGTCCATTTTCCTGCAGTTTGGAAATCACTTACACCTTTTAGTGCCTCCCATTATGACAGTACAGTTCTCCTAGACAGTGAAAAAGGGCATGAGTGGGCATTTGGGGATCTTTACCAACTCTTGAAGACCTTATGATCTCATTTTAAATAAGGTAGATTACATTTTAATACCAGGCATTTTTTGGAGTACGATTATTACAGGAGTAGGCTCATTTGGTGGAGGCATACATTTTGATGATTCCAGTGGGATGACATTTTTTGTCCACTGTGACAATTTTGCTTACAAAATTGTATTCCTAATGTCTTTGTCGTCAGAATTCAGCTAAGGAGTTGTCAGAAATTTGTAAGGCAGAAAGAAGATCCAGTTGCTCAGAGCGCTTTATTTAGCTGTGCATTAATGCATACAATGAATGAAGACTTGCTTGCATTGGTGAAGTAAGCAGAGATGCTTCGAAGATGTGCATGGAGCAAGCATATGGAATTGCTTGTCAAGGGTTAAGTCCTGTTATTTTCAGTGAGGCTCATGCAATAAATTACCTGTCAGTGTAAAGCCAAGATTTTTTGATCTTTCCAAAGCATGGTATGTGTCTTTCTAGATGTGAGAGTGGAAAAACAGAGCTCCAGGTGAACATCCTCCACACAAAACCAGAGACTAGCAAGTTTATGTTGTTGATAGCAAATTGACTATTCTCATCAATATTTTGCCTTTATCAGAGGAAAAACATATTTCCAATATTTCATCTGCTGGCCTCGTAGTGGACGTATATGCAACCTCTGTGTGTTGTTTGAATTGTCGTCACTGACTGGATCCTTAGAAAAAAGGATTTGAGAAAGAACATTTGGTTGACATCAATAAGAGGGAGCATACAGTCCTACACTGCTGCCTCTTGCATTGTCTTTGGCTGCATGAAGTAGCTATCACACTATAATATCATATAAGAAGAGTCTTCTACTTGCAGCTCTCACCATTTCCAGCACTTGAAATTAATCAGGCTTAGTAAAACACTGTTGTAGATGACTTGAGAAACACCTGAATGAAACCAGAACTCTCTAGAAATGCATTGATTAGGTCGCCCAAGATCTGCTTCACCTTAGTGACTGCAGAGAGAGCATACCTAACAGAAATGGGGAAAAAATGCCTTTTAAGTTTTTGGACTAGCAGGTTCAAAAGCATTGACTTGTAGGAGGTGATGGTGATATGCAACCCTGGAAGGCACTGAGCAAGAAGAAGGTTGTGCCAGGGCAGCGTGGACCACCGTCTAGTACTTTGGCAGAAGGAGGTAGGATTGCAAAGACCGTTTTCACATGAAGAGACCAAGCCTCGTCTAACTGCTTTGAGACAAGAAATTATGTTGCTTTCAGAGACTTATTGGTGGAATCTAATTAAACTACAGCAGAAAAGGAACTAAAAAATTCCCCTTAAGTGGATTTGTTTGCTGGCAATTTGATATGAAATCAGGGGACTAGGAACAGATGATTAGCTTTTTTTTTGGTTTAGTTTTAAGAGATTAGGAACTACAAAATGCATAATACAGACTTCTGGCATCATTAGCAATTCCTCCAGCTTTATTTTCCCTGTCACTCTGTAATGAGTAATGAACTAATCTGGTATTAAAGCAAGCTTAACAAGCTATTGCTTTTTAAATTGCAAGTCTTCCAATATGTCCCTCATTAATTTTAAATAACTCATTTTTGTTGCTGCCTTTCTGTTCCTTGTGAATTTTGCATAACGTTTGTATTCACATACCTTCAGTTCTCCCAGCAAAGATGTAGTGATTAGGCTCTCTGTTACCAGCTTCCAGGACATAAGAACAAAGGATGTTCCTAGGCAATGAAAGGTCAGAAAAAATACGATCAAAGTCAGAAATCTACTTTAGAGGCAGGATAGTCTGTGAAATTCACTACTGCATTGAAGTTGCTGAAATCCCTGAAAGGTGCTCAAAATTTCATGTCTACTAACAGCATTTGTAATTGAGCTGCTGAAAATAGTGGTGAGAGTAAGCCTGAAGTTTATCTTCCTTGAAAGCTATCTTTGGCCACTTGGCTGTAAGGAGGCTGGGGTTGAATCACTGGTCCTGTTCAACTGGCATTTCTATCCAGCCCAAAAAGGGTTTTATTGATGAATAATCCAGATTATTGAGGCCCAAAGACATTTTGGTGTGTGAAGAACTTAACATAGTTTGATCAAAGAAGGTGTGGTAAATGTAGGACAGAATGATGAATGCAGTCTCATGTGCCCCTATTTTCCATTTCCCATAAAAGAAGAACAGATGATGTCCAGCAAAGGTGGAAGATCACTTTTTCAATGACAAAGGAAAATACCTGGAAATTAACCTACTTGTGCTTGTTATCTTAATGAAGATAGAAAAACAATTTCCAAATGTAAAATTTGGGATCCTGTGTTCCTCTTCATTTTCCAAAGACTTTGGCATTGAGGATACTTAGGTTTCTCGAGTCTATTCAATTTCTGAGTTTCCTGCACATAATAAAAATTTAAATCTTAATGTGTTAAGAATTAAAACATTTACAGGGTTTGGAAGATGATTTCTATGTTGAATATATTATTTCACTGTGCACTCTAGAATTTACTTTGCCTTCTCTGAAGCATTTGCCCCTGTCAGAGATAAGTTATAAGAATAAGTGAATTGCTGGTCTAATTTGAAATTTCCCTACCTAAAAGATAGTAAAGCTAGCAGTATGAAAAAAAAAAAGTCTTTCTATAAATACAAATGAATTCGAAACCAAGACTTTTAAAAGTGGTTTTTGGACACTTCTGTTGTGCTTAACCTGTGAGCCTCCTTTGAAGGGCACTGATGGCTCAAAAATAACACACTTATCTTGAATGTTGTGTAAAATTCTGGTGCCTCTCATCTCAAAAAGCCTAGAACAGAGAGATGCAGAGAATGGAGGTGGGAGGATCAGAGATAGGGAATGGCTTCTAGATGAGGGTTAAATGGAGTAGATCTCTTCAGTCTAGGAAACAGGTGGCTGAGGATGGACTCAACAGATTTTGTAAACATAAAATTAGGGTTGCATGGAAAAGAGTGAATGAGGAACGGTTTCTTGAAGAATATGTGGCTAAGCCTGTGGGTGTTGTTGCCACAGGACATACTGTGGGCAGCATGAGTTCAAAAATGAGAAAATTGGGAATAAAACCTATTAAAGGCTATGAAATATGAAGACACTTCAGAGTCAGGAAGTGCCCAAGACTGGAGCCTGAGGCAGGGCTCTGGGGAAGTGTTCCTGTACACTGCCTCTGTCCTTGCACTTTTTCTTTCCTCTGGCATAGAATGTGGTTAGAGATTCACCACTGTTCTGGATGAAAGCTTGTTCTGACTTGATGCAACCATTTCTGAGTAGAATATTGGGCTCTCACCTCCTGAGAAAGAGGCTGTATAAAAACATCTCTGTTTAGGCACAAAAATATAGATGGTTTCAAGTCCCTCTTTGCACTTCAGGCCATAAAATGCCAGATTTCAGAGCATTAATTGTAAAGAATATCACCTTGCTCTGTGCCTGACCCCAGGAATATGGGATAGCTTGTAGATTAAGGTATTATTTGCTGCAGGCATGAGGATTGGAATTTAGCCATTATTTGAGCAAAAGAGAATATTTTATGCCAAGTGACAGTGCTAGGTGAGTGATGCCATCTTATTTCCTGATATAAGTGTAGGTGTAAATCCATCTAAATATGGTTCTGCATGATAGAGCTTAACAATTTCAGAGAGGAGTCATTACAGACGATCAAGTAAATAGAATCTATTTAGAAAGAAAAAAGCCCACAAGCTTGAATAGTTACTTACCCAATGGCTTAGTGCATGTAGGCAGAGGAGTGGTTATCCTGTCAGGCTTCCTATGTACCTGTCAGTGTGTTTTGTTCCACAGTATACATATTTATACAATCAGATTGAAGACTTAAATGCAAAGGAGCTATTGCCGGCTGTGATATGTATGTGCTCTCTGATGACAGGAATATCTTTTGAAATAGAAAAGCAATTCCTTTAAAATATGCAAGGCACAGACTTGTTTTGTCTTCACACCTTTAGGTAAACACGAAAAAGGAGGGGTGGGAAGAGGAGAGGGAGGGTTACTCTAGTTCTTCTTGGGAGAGTTCACAGCTCTGTTCAGCCTGGTTTGCCCTTGGGCTAATGGAGCTTTCCCTGCATAACATCCAGCAGTCAAAATGCCTAGGAGAGTCAGTCTGCCAGCAGCGCCTGCTCAGGATATGGACCCTTGGACTGATGTCTTGCTCAAGGCCTCTGGTTCTTTCAAATTTCACTTTTCAAGAAGGGCAAGATAGCAGAAAGTGTTTTGTGTGTTCCTGGGCATTTTGTCTTGGAGTTCGGTTGTTGGCCTTTCACTCTGCAGGTGGGTTACACCCACGCAGCGCAGTACCTGCTTGTGTTAGAAGCAGATTCCACGCGTGGAACAGATTAGTTTAGAGTTGGTTTTTTTTGTGCATTGCAGCATTACCGAGGTGTCTCAGCTGAAATTGGGCAGTGTTGTGAAAGGTACAGCACAAATACTTGGGAAGAGAAATTCTGCCCATAAAAATGTAAAAAGGCAAGAAAAATTAGAAAGGGGGTTTCCCTTGCAGGGAACTGAGCCCTCTGAGGTTCTGTAACTTGGAGCATCAGACAGGGATCATGTTCCAAAGGCAGCTTTAATACAAGATTTGAGTGCGATGAAAAGGCAAGTGCTTGTTTCATGTTTGCTGTTGGGTGTGGGCAAAGTAACCTCACTACAGCTGAACCACTTACATTAGAGATCTAAGCATTGATCCCAAAGGCTCTAAGGAGTGCTTGGCCTGGCACCTCTCCTTGCATCATTTTTCTGCACTTTCATTGGACAGGTTGATACAACTCACAGGCTCTGCTCAGAAGAACCTGAAGCGGTAGGAAGAGTCGTGAATCTGCACTGAGGGTTGTCAGCAGGGTTTTATTTACAGACACTGCACAAATACTTTTCCACATTCTGCCTTGGTACAGCCACTCTGTTTGGCCTTCAACTTTGCAGAGCACTTAAATTCATTCCCATAGAGAAAAATACGCAATGAGAAAAAAGAAAAAGTATCTACTTATCCATAAATAAAGACAATGACGATAATTAGTAATAACAATTTAGCTTTGAAGCTGCTGTGATGCTGGCAGAGGCAACCTCTTAGTCTCCAACCTGGATGAGAGTGGATTCGAAGGCATGGGGCTGCGTTGTGGGGTGGCAGTGACAGCAATCTGTTGAGTTGTTGCCTGGACAGTGTGACTGGACAAAAGCAGCCTTAGAGGCGCACACTCTTGAGTCCAAATTGGCTTCTGCCAGTTTTCCCACCTGCCACCATTTCCTGTTATTGCAGGGTGGTGTTGATATTTGTGTTTATCGACTTTCTGTTCAGATATTTAGATATTGGTACAGTCTCCCTTCAGTGCTGCTGTCTCTGATGAGTTATGTGCTGTATTTCAAAGATTTTTAAAGCCAGAGAATATATATTTTAAAGTGTGGTTTTGATCAGGGAAGTGACTAAGTAAAAGTAACTCCATCCTTATTCCAGAATGGTTCCCTAGTGTATTTTCAAGACATTTGATTATTTTGACAAATACAATTCTTTATGCTGCTTTTCCCTGCAGACATTGTAAAACTATGGAAGAGCGGCCTGCAGTCTTTTCTGCCTAGAGCATCTGCTACTTTAACTCATAGGCACAGTCCTGAATATGCAATTTGGAGTCTTTATTACCTGTGCTGCTGTTAGAGACAGGACAGGAGAAATGTAGCATGATTTTTCCAATCTCAAAATGAGATTTCTGAACTGTCAGGGGAGAAAAAGCCCATCACTGAGTTGTAAACTGAGCAATAATGGAATGAATGCAGGCTCTCTGCTGTCACTTCTTTATAAACTGATTGCGCCGGTGGTGGGCCTGTTGGTGCTCACAGGGTTCAGCATAGGCGGTGCATTAAAATATGCATCTGTGGTGAACAATTTGCTTCTTCCTCCATGTGTTACCTTCTTGCTCCTGTCATAGAGGCTGGTATTGCTGCGCCTTATGAAGTCTTGTGCTTCTGGAGAATGAGCATCCGTGTCCAGTGGTTATACTGACAGTAAGCAGAGCAGGAGACTCTGTACTGTGCTCTTTTTTCAATCCTACCACATACTGCTCAGGCGTGCTGAGACTTAGCTGCTGTATTGCTGATTTGAGATGAAGCTGAAATGTAAAATCTCGATTTCAGCCTGGATTTCAAGCCCCAGGAATTTGAGACTCCCTTGATGAAGGGTTTTGTTTCAGATCCTTGCACAGATGTGATACAGCTGTAATGTCCAAATGGCTTCTGGGTCTGAGTCTTGGCATGATCCTTCTGCCTGACTGTGAGCAGGGAGGCAGTTGTCTCCTGTTGGCAGCAAACTTGGATCCAAAACTTCCTGAAACTAATAACAAGCACACATTTAATGTGTCTCTGGTAACAGAAGTTTGTTTCTGTTTCTCTACTGATTTAGCAAGCTGCTTCTGAAAATTTTGCAGGGGCTGGGGGAACAGCAAGGCTGTGAATCCTACTGTGGATTGAGCCAACTCAACACTGTAACTGAAAGTGCAAACTAGGGCAAAATGCTGTGAAGGGGATATGGAGAGGAGCTGTTTGTTTTAATTTTACCTACTGTGTTACCCCTAGACTCTGAACTCAGAAGCTGGTTGGTAGCTTGTTTGTCAGCATTTGGAGATAATAGGGAGAGGATCCATGCCTCTTGCACCATCGGAACTTCCTCTTAAGACGCGTTTGCTAGAGCTGGTCAGGAATGGGTTTTTGTTCTCATGAACAGTCTCAATATAGATCAAACGGGTTTTCATTTACTTCTTTCCTATGGTTTTCTTTTGGAAAAGGTGTGGGGAAAGGGTTTTTTTGTTAAAAAAGGAAGCATTTACGTTTTGTTTAGACTGTGACTTATTGCTTTGCTGTATTAAGGTACAAACTAGTAATGAAATCTCCTATACAGTTTTGCTACCTTCTTCATATAGATGGACACTGCTGTCCTGATACTCTTGCATCTACGTGGTTGCGAACATAAATCCGCTTCAGACAATTATAGAAACAGAAGTTCCATCTAGGTGAGATGCACACTCATTATTTAACAGATAGTTAGTGCTTTAGAGACTCTGACTGCGTCCTGATGCAGGGATTTGGAAATCTTTTCCTGGGAGGAGGTTTCCAGGTCTCAGCATTTGGATGACACTTAGTCCCCTGTAGTCATTAGCGCTACCTTGGGGAAATGACCTTACTAATTTAAGCTGTATTCAGGGAACAAACTTAGGAAAGGAGAAAGACCAAAATAGAAGCCAGTATTTTTTAAAGAAGCCTCTGATTTGGGGTGTTTATTTTGCCATGATCATTAACAGCCTATACATCTGCTGCTCACACGTTCTTTGGTTGTTAGGAAGTGTTGGATCTTTGGAGAAATCAAATGGAAGGCAGTGTTTCACTCATATCACTCAATAAATTTTTTTTTAATATTTATTGAGCAAGGGGAGAGAAAGTTAAAGGAAAGGGAAATGATGTTACAGATTTGATTCCATCACTGCTATTAGCTAGTATATTTTTACTGATAGTTACAGAGAGTCCTTTTCAGTTTAGTACCATTTGTTTTAAGGTGAAAGTTAATTTAATGGCAAAACAAAATAACCTGAGATATGTTTGATGCCACCTAATTTGAGAGTGTTTTGACAGTTTCTGAAAACCCCGGTCAGAGACCAAGACCTCCTCAGACCAGGCTTTCTACACCTTTAACAGAAAGTCAGTCCTTAACTCAAAAGAGTTTGTAGTCAAAGTGTCAGAGGAGAGACGACCAACAAAAATGACAAACAGATGGGAGGGTGTGCAAAGAAACAGTAAGGCAATTAAGATTAGCATAATAAGCAACACGATGAGGATATTATAATGCTCAGTAATTACACCCAAGTAAGAAAATGATGAGTGGTGAATTTCTTACTTTCTGCTTGCAAGTGATTGAGTTGTTTCCTGCTGTTCTCTGCTGTCTGTGTGCAGGACTGTGTGTATTTTCAAAGCCCCTTCTTACTTTTCGGGTGTGGGAACTTCAATGCTTGGGCATGTTTCCTTGGGCTGCTGGATACCCAGTTTGATGGAAGCTGTATCCAGAACTGTGGGTGCTCTCAGGTTGTGGAAAGCAGTTCCCAGGATGATTTCAGATGTTCTTTTGAGGCTTATATTTCAATCTCTGCATATTTTGCCTACTTACAAGTCAGTGTTAGTGAACATATGAAAAGTCTGTTACCTTTGGGAGAGGAGTGATATACCTAGAGTGATCCAGAGATAAATGCTACCTACTCTGAATGCAGCCCTCCTTTCGTGGTCACATTTGGTGGTATGATCTGCGAGCAGTGATGTTCTGCTCAGAAGGCAGCAGGTCCAAGAACTGAAGTCTGTCCAGTAAATGAGGCCAGGCATGTGAGCGACTGCAATCAAAACATGCTCTTTACTGCACAGACAGCAGGGCAGATGGCACCAAAGTTTGTGAAATCAGGTAGTAGGCTCTGATGGAGAGAAGCATGTTAAACGTGTCAATCAACCACAACTTGGAAAGCCACCATTTGACTGCTTGAATAATCAGAGCAGGTTCTCCCAGTGCTGACAAGTTGAAGTTTTGTCATCATTTCCTCCAGGGAGTATAAAATACATAGTAGTAACAAACTAAGAAGGCATGTTTTTAGGGAGAAAGTGAAAGTACATTGATATTCTCTTTGATATTTATGGCTGTGGGATGAGTTCCCTTATGTCTATCCGCCCTGCTGCAGACCCAGCAAAGCCTGATCCTAGAAATCCCAGGTTCCTGCATTCAGGTTGTAAGCTGACCTTAGTTCCTTGGAAGTAAGGTTGACCTGCACTGGGTTAGGGTCTCTGAAGATCTGTTCCCCAGTTTCCTTGCCTATGCAAAATGTGCAGCTTTTAGCTGTGTGCTGTAAGAGCACTTTCTGAATGAGGGAAGGTTGTTATCCTCTCTATTTTTGGTTGTATTTTTGTACAGCTGGCTAATGAGTCCCAGCTCGTGCAGTTATCATAAGAGAGACCTGCACAGTTGGAACCTCTGTCAGCTGCTAAGCTACTGCTTTCACAAAAAGGAACATTTTCTGAAGTTCAGCAAAGTCTTAGAGACAACAGGGATTTTCTAATAAAGCTCCATTGTCTCCAAGGCGTGAGTAGTTTTCTCTTCTCTGGCAGTAGACTGTGTCTTTGCTTCAGGTAGCTGACTGCCTCCGTACCAACTCCCTGCAAGCCAGAGAGGAGCGAGTGTTACAGGAGAGACGCAGCACATAAGCTTCACAGGAGAGTCATTTGAATTTCCTTCTAGTGCAAAAATCACATTTGAAGCATACTGGAGGTTTTCTTTCTCACCTTCTGCCTCATGAATGTCTATTTTATCCAGTTCTTTTTTAGCACATGGCTTGTTTTGTTCATGTAATAGATAAATTCAGGATATGTCACCTCTGTCACGGATGTTGGGGTGCAATGAAGGCTGGCTGTGCTCCTTAAGAGATGGGGGTCTGGGACCGGAGTACAATAACAGAGTGGGCAGGGCAGGGGTCTGGCTGGCCAGGGGGCATCTCCACTTTACCCCAGTTGAGGCAAGCAGGGCCAGGCTGGGGATGGCAGTCAGGGTCAGCTGAGAGTCCAGATCATTAGACACATCCATGGGAATGAGGCTGGTCCAAAGTCAAGCTGAGAACGCAAGTCAAGATCCAGGACCACATCCAGTGACACCAGGCAGGTCCATGGTGGTGAGTGAGGCAGGTCTGAGGTCAAGCTGGGAAGTCAATACGCAGCACAGGGTCCAGATCAACAAGGTCCATTGCCAGGCACAGGCAGGGCTGGAGCAGGAGACAGGCACTCTCTACAACAGCTGAGGCAGGGACTGAAGGCTCAGGGCTGAGCTTAGAGCAAGCCCCCTGGGCAGAGGGAGTAGGGGGAGGCCCTAGGAGAGTCAGGGTGACTTAGACCTTGGCCTTGAACTTACATTGCAGCGTTTTGCATTAGAAAAGCTGAGTTTCATGTTCTCTTTACATTACTGTTGGGGAAGAAGAAAGGTTCAAAGCAAATTGTGGGGCCTTTGCAGTTGGTACGAACTCCACAGTGGTGTAGATCAGAGGCAAATGCTGCTCTCAGACTGGGGAGGGGATCATTCCCTTACGTAGCCTATGGGCTGGCCACATCAGGGAATTGGAAGAGCCCTGCTGGCTGGGATGGACCTCGCTTTGTCAACTGGAAATTGATGTTAAGTAAGCTGCTGCTTCTTTCATAGGAAAAAAACAACAACAACAAACCACCTTCCAATCTCTTCTCTTGCAATAGTTGGGATAGTGGGACTGACAGAGCTCTTGTCCAGCCAGCTAGGGTTTGAGCCTAGCTTTGGAGTGCCTTTACATGCTGCTGCAGCAGGAGTTTAGTGTTCTTCCATTTCCATTCATCCTTCCCTCAAATGCAGGAGTAGGTCAGGCTCCACTCTAGCAGCTGAAGCAGCATTTCTGTGGTTTGCTCCAGGGGAATTTGGTAGGCTGAACGGAAGTGTGTGTGTGTATATGTGCTACCTGGTTGGGGATCTCCAGTAGTTTCATGCTGCTTTAAATGCTGATGACTGTTTTGTCTGGCTCTGAAGGCTGATGGCTTTAGCTTGGATTTTTTTTAGAGCTCATTCAATATCCTCATCCTGTTCAATCTCTAAGAAAGGGAAAACATGCACTCCAGATAAGTGGTGTATGGCAGAGATAAATCAGCTATAAATTGCTTGATTTCCTTTCAGAGAGTAGCTGTTTTTGCATTATTTTTTCAAAGAATCTTGGAGGGGCATGAGGAGGCAGGGACTATACCACACTATGTCTGTAGCACAGAGACATATTGCCCTTTTTCAAGACTGAATTGCCGACTTGCATTTTGTCGTGCATTTCTCGGGAGCTGTCTGCACAGGTTTTACAAGCCTCAGATGAAGGAAAGCAAACTGCAGTCAAACGGATGACCTTGAAAGAGTCAGTCAGCAGCAACTTCCTTTGTGCTACCTACAAGCCCTGGCTGGACTACATTCACTACTCTTCATTCTTAAAAAAGTTACTTTTTCAGGGGTCCCCAACAAATCTCATTTGCCTTCAGCATTTTTTGGATGTGATTAAAGGGGCAGTGGGCAAATAGAGGAGCTTAGGGAAAAGTGGTAGGCCATTGCCTGTGAGCCTCTGGTCTTCAGTGCCTTTGCTAAATCTGTCCTCAGGGTTACCAAGGCAAATCACTTTTTTTTTTTTCTTTGATGTAGAGACTTGTCAGCTAGAAATGTGACCTGAACCAATAGTTCATTTCACACAGTAGGTAGTGCACAGCAGTTGGTATGCTAACTCTGAGCCTGCTGGCAGAAGCCGAAAACAGAGAGAGTAACCCTCCATCTGCCAATCAAGAAGGGAGGAGGGAACCCAAAGACAAGCATTGACTGACATCTAATGCAGACATGGAGAAGGAGGAAACTGGGTAGGATCCACAGGTGGATCTGAAAGATGTTTTCTTGTGTTTTACAGATGTTTTTTGTTAAAAAAGTAAGTGTGCAATGAAGTCTACATTGTGTTAAATCTAACCTAACAATGAATACTGTTTGGCAGTGCAGTCATGTTACAGGTACAGTTACAGGTCAGGCTGCATTAGCCATAGGAATCTCTATTTCAAGTCTAATTTAGCTATTCATTGGAAATAGAGAGCTAAAACCCCTTCCCTTTCCATAGCTACAATTTAAAATAAAATGTCTATTAAAGAAGGATGATCTTGAATAAGAACTGTACTTGCACCATCCCTATTCCTTCAGGGGCTTGAGATCATTCTGGTTTAACTGAATAATTCTGCTGTGGTCCTAATTCTGCTGTGGTCCACTGCTTTTATCATTGGTTAGTGCTTTTAAATGGTTAACCACTGCATGCCTGTTGGGCTTAAATTGCCTGATTCCAGATGGCAGGCAAGCTCTGTGTCTTTGCAGACCATCATGGGAAAAGTATGTCTCTGTGAACCAAAGTGGAATCAGCACTTTTTTGTTTTGTTGATTACCTTGGAAGAAAGTCCCAAGGGGAGTACCTTTTACTTTACCAACTCAGTAAGGCAGTAAAAGTTCTTGGGATATGACTGGGTAACCTAAGATGTAAAGGGTTAGACAGTAATGTTCTTCCAGTTTCTAAAACATAAGGTTATGTTAAAATTATTTGCACAGAACGTGGTTTGAGTGGTTTCAGAAGGTGCTACTCAGTTTTGCAAAATGCAAGATACCCTTTACTTGTGGAAGGCTACAGCGATACAGAATCCAATAGGCAGGTCTCTGCTTTTTTGGCATGGAAAGCTAGAGCTTATCAGCAGAAATACAGTATCTTTTGGGAGAAGTTCTTTAATGCTTCAGAGACATCCCAAACCACATTTTAGATACCAGCTGCTGTGTGTGGCTTTTCCTGCTTTATAGCACGTGTCATTTGAATTGGATGCTGAATCTTTGGGTAGATGTATGGGAATGTTTTTCTGCACAGAGCAGCACTATTGCTATCCCTTGGGAAAATAACTTTCCCTTCAAACATTTGCTCCTGAGAAGGGATGCTTGAGGCACTTAACACCTCGTATTTGGGAATGGCAGTTATACTGCTGGAGCTCTGTTATTTCCTTTGGAGTGTGGGACCATTTTTTAAAAGGAAAAGAAAAAAGAAAAACTATAGCTGTGACCAATTCTGGTTGCAAAGCCTGAGAGATGAAAACTATGTGCTTCTGTTGATGGTATGCCAGAGGGAAGAGCTTCAGCCCAGAGGCATCTTGAGAAGCCTGAAGGTGGTCCAAGGGAGACCCCTTAACAAAACCTGCAGAATTCTGCTCTTGCAGCAGTTACCCTGTGTGTCTGTACAGGTTGGGAACCAAGTGGCTAAGTAGCAATCCTGCTGTGAGGGCCTTGCAAGTTATGAAGGATGTCAGGATGAATATTGACCAACAGCACACTCTGTATGTGAATACACTGAACGACATGCTGGGCTACATACAGAGGACTGTGGCTAGCAGATTGAAGGAAATTATTATCCCTCTCTATTTGAGACTGGCGAGGCTTTGCCTGGTTTTGGGTCTCCCACTTCACGAAGGATGTCAAGAAACTGAAGCAGGTCCCGCAAAGACCTGCTGGGATGGCTAGGGGCTGAGAGCACATGAATTATGGGCAGAGTTTGAGAGAAGTGTACTCTGGTGAAGGGAAACAAAGGGGCCGTCTAATAACAACCTACAACTACTTGAAGGGAGTAACAAAAATGACAGAGCCAAACCCTTCCCAGTAATTGCAAGTGGTGTGTCAAGGGTGCTGTGGCCAGAGGTTGCAGCTTGGAAGCTTCAAACTACTTAGGAAGAGCTCTTTCATTTGTTTGGTACTGCAGCTCTGTAATAAGGTACCTGGAGATGATGTGTCTCCATCCTTGGACATTTTCAAGACTAAGATAGACCAAACTGTGGCTGAGCTGATCTAGTGTTGGCAGTAGTCCTTCTTGGAAAACAACATTGGGATAAGAGACCTGTGGAGTGCTCACCAACACTTCTGCAGGTCTGTGTAAACCTTGACTCCTGGCCAGCCCCCTAATCTAGAGAACTACAGTGAAGTGGGAAGCAGCGATGCTTGACTTGGTCTTGGAGCACTGTACTGTTCATGGTGGGTCATTGACTCAGTTGGTAGCAGGGTGAAGGTGCGTGTTTCTCTCTTGGCATTTCCCCCCAGTTTATTTGACACAAGCCACAGTTGTTGTTGCCTCTGGATGAGACATTATTAAAATCTACTCAGCTAAAAATAGACTGTAGTGAACCAGACTCCCTTGGTTCATCTGACAGTGTGCCCTGCTTCCACCTCTTGCCATCATCTGTCTTTTTTTCTTTTAATTAAATCTGGTTTTTTATCTTTTAAAATTTATTTTCCATGGATTTCATTTCTGTACCACAGGGCTGAGCTTCTTCTGGGCTTTTAAAAGTATGGAGTTATTGGCTGATACATAGCAATTTCCACTGGCCATGATAAACTGTGGTTTCTGTGATTCCATCTCTAAAGTTTCCTGGATTTGTAGTTCTTGAAACTTCCAAGAGACTGCATGGTTCAAGGATAGAGTTAACAGAACGCCTTGCCTGCCTTTAGTGTGGTCATGCTCAAGTATTTAATGGTGCTTGTGACCAGCAATTTCAGCTGAAGCAAAATGTGTAGTTGGCAGTTGGTTAGACTACTAATGTACTGTAAGAAAAAGTGTATCTTTAACAAAAATAAATAGGACCATATTCTCAGCTTGGTTAAACTGCCATAGCTCGGTTGATTTGAGTGAGGTCATGATGCTAAAAACCGTATCTTCCTTTTAGGTCTTTTTAACTCTGTATTGCATGTTGGATGGCATTGGGGGGAAAACCAAATAAATGTATCTATTATAGTGGAACAGTTGGTAGAGTACTTTAGACAACTTACTACATTGTTATTAGTTGGATTAAAAATTGTTGAGCGAGATGTAGGTAAATGCTAATAAGCAGAAGCTTGGTATAACTTACTCTGTTGTCTTCCATGAAGTTTTCCTATTTTCTCAATAATTTGTGTTATTTAATATCTGGAAGAGTGTTATTTGGAAGTTCCATTAACTATCTGGGAGAAGTGATAAGGAAGAGAGAAGTTGTGAGTTCTTGTGAATAGTAAGGAAGATAAAGAAATGTTTTAAAGATACTTGGAAAGCTGAATATGGGTAGGAATGAGAATGAAATTCGTCATGGTAGAAGTCAAACGAGTATGCCTGATAAAATAATTTGCACTGATGTTTGAAGGAAATAAGTAATTTCAGAAGTGGTAAACAGGATATATCAGGCTGTACATGTCTACAGCATGGCATGGCAATAGAAAGCACAAGCAGGAGCGCAGGCTGATTTTGTTGAATAAATTATGTCCCATAACAAAGAGGTGACAACTTCTCCTTTACCTGCCTTTCAGATAAGATTATCAAATCTTGTTCTGAATCCTCTGATACCATTGGGGGTTCACATAGTGTATGTAAAATTACGGGAGATGAATGGGAGAGTAAGAAAAAGTATGGTGGTAATTGTGAGCAGCATGGTTTAAGAATCTGGCAGAATATAGTGGAGGAAAACAAGTATGATAACATGGAGGGTAAAATGAGAGAAGAGGGAAAGGAATTCTTTAACAGTAAATGAATGAGTTTTAGAAAAGACAGTTACTGGGGGAAAAAAATCTTTTCATCTGTGGAAGTCTTGATGGTGCCACCACGGTAATGTGAAGCTGGATGACTAGAAGGTAAAGTGTACTTAACAATTCTGCAGTGGCTGAGAAGTCACTTAGGGTGAATTAAATAGCTTGTGCAAAGTGAGTTCAACAGTAGAGTTCAAAATGAAAGCAGTAGTCAAGCCTCAGAGAAGAATAAACAAATCCAAGATGTGTACCTTGCTAACTATGTATAAGAATTAGTTCTGAATTGAGTCTTTGTTTCTGACTTTGACTTGAGGGCACTGGGTCTTGCCTTTCCATGAAGAGGCAAAAATAATTGCAGATAATTTGCCACTCTGGAACACTGTGACCTACCTGCTATAGATCTGGTAACTTAAGATAACTCCCAGCTCATTACATGCATGTTAGTGCTGTCCCAGTCTGAGAACACTTCTCGGTCTCCACAAACTCCAAAGAGGTACTTGCTGCTACGTTAAAAACATCACGTTAGCACTTGCATTTATCCTAAGTTCTGATGAATTTTCATGCACTGAAAAATGTCTACGAGGTGTCACTCTACTAAAAGTATAAATACTTTTTAATAAAACCAGAAGATGTGTTACAGCTTTGCTTCAGATAAACTCTTCCTCCACATTCTTTAGGTAGTGTTGTTCAGAACAAATATGAAAGGAGCTAAGAGAATTTGCCACCTATTCTTTATGGTTTCTGCATTCACATTTTCAGTTTATAATATTCAGCATAAGTTTTTTGCACACATAGAAGGTTCAGAATCCTACATTTTTTGCTTTGTCAGCAAAAAGTATATGTAAGAAGTTTGAAGTTTAGAGTCATAATTCAGGCACTATATATAAATTCTTTCATTTCACATGTTGGGCTTCATTCTGTCTTATACCTATGAGATCTTCAGATTTTTGTATTATTATTTTTGATTTGTCCACCCAGTTTTTGAAAATGTTTTTTTTATGTTCAGTACCAGCAGATTTCATAGTCTCTCCTATTCAGGGAACCAGATCTGGGTCCAACTGAATTCTTTGTGAGTCATTGAATGACTCCAGTAGAATCCGACCTAAAGAATGGAGGCAACCTCAGGGCCTCCATCAACACAAATGACAGCTGCATTCTCCCGCTGAAGTAGTTGTATTGGCACTCTGAAGCCGATTACTTGAGGAATAAGTGTTCTCAGCTGCCTTGGACTGTAGAAGAGCAATATAAGATCATCAATTGCAGAATCAGAATAACTTGGGTTCAGAAGGTTCTCTGGTGAATTTATAGGCCAGCTGAAAGCAGGTCTCACTAGATCAGGTTGTTCATGGGCTTCTCAAGTTGAGTTTTGAGTATCTTCAAGGATAGAGACTCCTCAGTCTCTCTGTGGACCTCTTCCAGTGGTTGACAACTCTCAAACACGTTCATTTCTGTTTCTATTCAGTAAATACATGACTACAAAAAGAATGATGCAAGGGAAAAGCTTGGTCTGAGACATCTGAAAATCTAATGAGAACAGAATGACTTTTCTTGGTCTCATCATTCCCTGTTATAAACAAGTAGTAACAAGCTGGCTACGAGGCAGTGGGAAATGTCATAATATTCATGATATCTTCACTAATTCATTGCTGCAAAACGGTCTTCTTCCGTCACCATGTAATTGGATGGAAGGATCGAGAAAAGGGCTTGGATGATTTTTACAGTCAATATATTCTTTTCCCATCCCATTTACAGAATCACATAAGTGGTTAAAAGAGGGGGAGAAAGCTCTTGCAGCTTATACCAATGAGAGAATCAGCAGAAGCAGAATATTCTCTTCTTCACACTACGAGGACCTTCCCCATGATTATGGGAAAATCACTTAACTTTTGATGTCAGCTTTTTCATGGGTGTCATGCTGCTTGGAGTTCCTTTGACGTAAGTGTTGATGGCTTCCTATCTACCGAAGTAAAAAATGAACAGTGGATCATCTATCTGATCTCCTGTATATCCCACCTTGAAGAATTTCACCAAGGTAGTCTGGCTTTGAGCTTGTGTTTCTGTAAATTAGCTGTGAAGTGCCTTAGGCAACATGGTGGGAGGCCTTCTAGGAGTCTTTTTCAGTTCCGTTTCAGTTCAGGTCAGTTTTTGCATTTTCAGTTCCTCAGTGGCCCACAGGAACAGGGGATGCCTCATCTAATGCTCAGTCACTCTTTTTTTTTTTTTTTTTTTTTTTTTTTTTTTTTTTTTTTTAATTGTTCTTTAGCCATTTCAACAACTCACTTTCCCCTTCCTTTGGAGAATGTTGAGCAAATCCTGAAGTCTCTGGCTTTCCCTTATATCTCCACTTTACATAAAATGACCTTTCTTTTCACACAACTTAAAATAGATCTGCTTGCAAACCTGTTTAATTATATTACCTGTTAAGCCTGATTAACAATACCTTTAGCTTGTGGAATTACCGTTATTTTTGGTCTTATGTACAGTGACTTTATTAGCATGCAACTTTTTGTCTGAACTGACAATAAGCCTGCATTGTCACAGAGAAGGATCCAGTGTTGATTTTATGTGTGATCCTATGCAGCATAGTCAATGCTCCCGGTAAGATGGAGACTAGAAACCCTCAAACAGAACTGAGAGATGGAAAAACTGATGATGAACCTTATCAATACTGAAAAATAACCTTTAGGGGCCAGGTTTCTTGCTGGCTGATGGGAGGGGGAAAATGAACCATGTGAATAGAAAAAAAGAAGAATCTTTAATTAAAGCCAATAACAAAAACAAACAAGCAAAAATCCTTGAGCTGTTATCTCTGATTTCTATATATGCTTTCTCTTTATTTTGTTTCTAGGATTTCCCTACTGCCCTTACCCTTCTGCAAGATTTTTTTCTTCTGAGATTTGCATTTAGAATTAAATTTTGCTTCCTTCTCCCATGTGCATGCAGGAAAGAAAATATTTTATTGCTGTAGCTGCTGAAATCTGCTCATCAGTAGGATGTGAAAGGCCTTGCATATTTGGTTTGCTATTTTTTGTTTCCTCTGGTGCCTTTTCTCTGTGAATGTCAGACTTTCAGATGCAGAGTGGGCTGGTGGGATAGAGGCTGCTTGAGGGAGTTGTGACGTGGAGTAGGATTGAATTCTGCATGCTAAAAACTGACTATTCTGAAACCCCAGGTGATTTCCAGTTCTGGAGTTCCTTCCCTTCTCTACTGCCAAGGGTAGTGCTGGAGGAGATGGCATAGCTGATAAAACCAAATGTGTTCTCCAACTCAGATAGGGTTTTGACATTGTATTTGTGTTCTGGAAAATAGCTGTGTAAAAGGTGCATTGCTGTACTTTTTGGACTGTATTGCTTGTGGCATCAGAATTTGAGGTGCTGAATACAAAGAGACATTCTTTTCTTTTTACCCTTGTTATTCCTACAAGACCAATGTAGCAAAATGACAGCATTGTTGTCATGGAATTTTCTTGTCGTACTTACAATATTTGCTGTTTTTCCTAAAATCCCAACTTTTATATTCATGTTAATACTTCAGAATATTACTTTTCATTTTTTCTGTGAGCACATTTGTAACTTCATTTTTCCAGAGGAAAAGGTGTCACTCAAATGTTACACTTTCCAGAGTCACTCAAATGTTCTGGAAGATTCAGACTCACAATGTTTAATAAAAGAAATGCATCCTGCATTTTAATCCAGTTTCACAGTTTTAGGAGTTTGATTCCTGATTTCTAGATGCATAAGATTAGCAGTATTAAACTGAACTGGATTTTATTCCTTTTGTATCTACAACACACTGTTTTAAGAAATATAGTGAGCTGACTCAATCTCAGTCAACTATAAATCAGCAGAAACTGTGGGAGGTAGTGGGGTTGCCCAAAGATCATTTTTGGCGTAACAGGAAGTTGTCAGGGCTCTGTCGTTACTACTGTGGGTCAGCTACATGACTGATAATGTGAAGCATGATTGGAAGGTGCTATTTCTTCTTAAACCTTCAAGGAGAAAATGTCCTGTCTTCTGGAATAAATTGCAAACTGTTCTCTCAATTAAGAGAAGCTGAGACAAATGGCGGGGACACTATGTCAGTTTTGCAACATCATATTTCATGACACAGTAGCAGGCTAACATCACCGTAGTCAGAGTTTGGTGATCAGTTCCTTCAGCTATAACCTTTCTCAGACATGGTGGTGGTTGGAGTCAGGAGACAATAAATTCAAGGAAGCTCTTACTTGACACTGAATTTAAGCATACGTAAGCGTTTTAACTAGAGGACTGCATTGCACCTGGGCCTGAAGTCAAGTGATCAGGTGCTTTGCTGGGTATGTACTTTACACCTGGTTTTATCTTTCTCTAGTCACCTCAGATAAAATAATATAATAATTCTTGGCCTGCTTCTTTTCTTCCACCATGTGATCCCTAGCTTAGGCTAAACTGTTTCAGAGATGTGTTTGATCTCCACTACAATGGCTAGGATCCCTGAAAGCCATTACAACAAATTAGTCTCTTGGATTACCCACATGCCTTGTTGCTTTTGTCCTGCCTTGACTAACAAGTTTTGACAAGTAAATTATCAGGTCAATAGCCCATGTCAGATGAGGCTGATTGAGAAAATGGGAAGCAGCTTCAAAGCAGAAATGGTTTATTGTCACAAGAAACGCAGCAGATCTTCAGGGATGTTGAACCCAATTATCCGTATCCTCCTTGGATAATGCCAAGCTGTTTCAAGCTAATTACCCAGAGTTTAGACCAATCTGGATATGAATTTCATCTAGTTCTAATGAACTTTTATTCTTTGGCTTTGCTCATCTCAACTGCGGTGAATTTCACTTTTGAGTTAATGTTGTTTTTGTTTTAATTACATTGCAGCAGACTAATTGGATGGCTCGGGACTAGATGCTTAATAACTTGATATTGCATATTATTAGTTCTGTCATTTAATATTAGAGGATGAAAGAAAGTTATTACTAAGTACAGAGGTTTTTCAGCTTATTCTTCTAGGAGAAGCAGCTTGGATTTTTCCACTTCTTGGTTCAGTCTCCTTTGACTTAGTGACTGATAGAGCTCTTAGTAAGGTCTATAAAAAGATTCCCATTGATTTGAATGAAGCTTTTATAGATGCTGATTTAGGTCTCAATTTAGAAAAGTACTTTAGCAGGTGATTAAATAAGTTTCCCTATCAACAGAACTTAAGCATGTGTTTGAAAAAAGTACTGAAGCATGAATCAAGACTTAAAAAGGGTAATTTATTCAGACATACTTACCTTCCAACTCACCAGAAGAAAATACTAAATCATTTTAAGGGAGAGCTAACCTTCTAGTACTCACCTTTCTCTTTTAATTTTGACCTTATAGTCATGACTGATTTATCTTTCCTATTTTTGCTTTGGCTAATTAGGGAGAAACCTGAAAAGCTCATTTCTAGTTTGTCTGCTACCTCATTCACCAACATCATGTATTTTTCAACTCTGTTTCTGTTCTTACTTTTTTACTTCAGTTGAGTGGCATTTGATCTATCTAAAATGAATGGGAGTATTACTGCTCAATTCACAGGGGCTGAGATTTGTACCCACTAACTTCAGAGAGATGGCTTGTGTTATACAGTTTGCTGTGAGATCAGGGTCAGGTCTTTGGGGTACTGTGCCTCCATTTGGGCACTCAGTCTTCCATTCAGCAAAGCACTGGCAGTGAAGCGCACCTTTAAGAAGCACTAGGGAAGTCAGACAGTCACCTCCATTAAATTTAACATGCAAAGATGTTTTTGAAGATTATATTGTCTTTACAGAACATGACTATATTCAGTGCCCGATTTTTGCATCTCCCAGATCATTTTGTGTCTTCTCATGATATTCCAGTGTTTACTGCCTCTGGTAAGGCACATAATTACGTATCTAACTGTTCCACTTACTAGTTCAGCATCTCTGTGGAAGGTGCAGATGGTCCCAGGGAAGGAAGCAAGTGAGAACACAAATAGTTGCACATCACTACGCTCTCCTCTTTGTTTCTTTAAACTTTAGGTGGAACTTTCGTGGTTTAAATGGAAGTTCTTATATTAAAACCTATTTATTATAGTTACTAGATTAAAACTTATTTAGGTTTTAGAATGACTGTCTGCATTACTAGCAGTCATTAAGATATTTTTGGAAAAAAATTTTTTTTTAAAAACTGCTCTGCTGCTTTGCTTTCTGCACTTTTTTTAGTCTAAGATAATAAAACCTAGTGGGTCAGTTATGACTTTTGTGTCTCATTAGATTCGAACAGTGCAATTTATTTGGAGTTCTGGAAATAGAAAGACTATGTATTTTGAAAAACTCTAGTCTCATCTGGAGGAAAAAATGTTAGTGTTTCTAGTCATACGAACTTTAATAACATTTCTCTGAAGTTCCAATCTGCAGCTTAAAACTTACAATGCATGTTGAGACCCGAAGATACAGCAAGTGGAATTTTAGGTCCTTTTATACTTCTCTGCTTGATGAAATTTACATTTCGACAAGGCTGGTCAAAAGCTTACTTTGCAGTTTCTTTAACTTACGGTCATGAGCAAAGACTCAACTTGTTTGGGGAGTCAAACATTCTAGTTTCTACCTAGAAAATTATGAGACTTTAAACAGAGATCTGAATGCTTTTATTCCCATCTTATTTTGTTAAGTCTTAAAAGCCTCATATTTTCTAGCTATTCTTTGAAACGATGGCCACGAGCAATTTTTGTTGTTAGCTGAGACTTTGCTGTTATCCAGGGTTCCAGGAGCTAGAACTGTAAGGAAAACACTAAACAGATTGCAGATGTTAATAATACTGATAAGCTGCAAGTACTTGTTTTACAAGTTCTTAGAAACAGGGGGAATTTGTCTTTTGACACAGATAGTGCTATGCCAGTCCTATATCATCTGTGGATTCCTTTATGTTGGAGTGACTTTATTATAACTGACTCTGCTGCTGTTACACTGTTTTCTGCTAGCAATGTCATGTGTACCAAAGAGAGAATCTGAATCTGTATTTCTAGACCTAACTGAAATTATAGTTGTTTGGATGCAGTAACATAATCAGGACTGTGAATAAGACATCCATTCAGACCCCTGCCTTTCCATGTTCAGGTGCCGTTAGAATAAGAAAGATTTGCACGTGGTGCCCCAGAGCTGCGACTGAATAGCAGAGATGGCTATTTAACTATCCTCTTTAAAAAACAAACAAACACACAAAAACTCACAGGCCTAAGCAAACTAGTGTAAATGAGGTAAAATGCTGCACTGCAGAGTTATTTCAAATAGGAGGAAATATGAAAGACTGAAATGTAATAATACATCACCAGAATGTTCTCTCTTGGAGATTCTTGGCAGGTAATGCACTGAATAGAGTGCAAATAAATCTGTTTTAAATAGTAATCAATAGATTATTGTGTTGGTGTAGAACAGATTTACTGTTTGGATCACACATGGTGATTCTGCACTATGTACCCATTACTCTTTAGAAAACCTTCTGCAAATGCCTACTTCAATGGGAAACCCCAAGAGGTCTGCATGCAAATGCATATTGCAGTCACACCCAACATACAGCTAGACATACAAACATTTTGTAAATGATGTTTTTTATCAGTGTCTCCTCAACTGTAGCTAAAGTTGGAAAATCCTGGCTTTTTGAAATGATCCCAGTTACTTAACGTTTATTCCAACCCCTTTATGAAAGCAGCGTTGAAGATACAATTTCAGAGAGGTTAAGAGCTGTGAACTGCTGCAGAAACACTCTTGTGCCAAACAGGTTGCCAGACAGTGGCTGTGTACCAGGTGGGTTTTCAGGAAGGCTGAGAGGCTGTGCCCATGCTGTTTGACCCGAGTGAGCCAGTGCTGAGAACATGCAGTTGGCAGAAACATGGGGAAATGTGAACACATTTCCCTGCATTTTGATTTTGTAGGTGAGGTCTTTCATGGAGGTGGGGAGAGAGTGTAATCCAAGAGGTAGTTTGGTTAGCATTCATATATATACAGTATATGGCAGCTCAGTAAGGATGAAGGAGGAGTTAGGTAGAAGATAACTAATTAGTGTGATGGATGAAATTCTATATCCAACAAAGCACAGGAAATCCATAACAGTCAAATATTGAGCCCTAGTTTTAATTTTCTGAGTTCCCAGGCCTGTTCTCTAACCACAAAATATTGTTAATGTCACCACAGCTAGTTTTATACCAGATAGACAATATTAGAAATTATTCTTGTGTAGCACGTTATAAGCATGAGTGAAGCCTCTAAGACTTTTTTTAATATGCCTTTCAAAGCACAATGGGAGCAAGAATAATTTTTGTACCAAGTGTAAATTCACTGCTGTTACTTTACATTTCTTTCAACTCTTATTACTACTGAATTAGAGGGGGAAATCAAACCTTTTCTCTACTTCTTTTCTTTTTAGAGTATGAAGCAGCAGTAGAAGTTGCACTGGTGGGCAGCAGTACTATGTGCACTAGTGTGAAAAAACACCCCAATGTTTTAAACAGACAGCAAGGAATCATAAACTGGACTGGAAGTTCTGTATTTCTGAGAAAGCAGTTATTGTAAATTAAGTCAGGTTTATTTATGAGACTTATTAATGTGAAATATAGAATCAGTGTTCTATGGTTTTCACAGACGGCTACTCTCTTAAGAGAGAGAGTAATTATGGTCGTAAATATTGTGTGTAGCCCTGATGGGTAAAAGGAGGGGAGGAAAGGTTAGAAAGAAAGGGCTGTGAACGGATTTTGAGAGGACGTGCTGTTGCCAGCAGGCATTAGCAGTCTGGCTGGAAACCTGATTAGAAGTATGAATGTAAAAAAATCTGCCAGCAATTGCTTATTACAGATTTCTTCTTAGTAAGTATTTGAGGGAGAAAAAGATGTTTGAAATGGGTCTGCTTGAAATGAAGGCAAGGTAAAAATTATTATGATCTTCACACATAAGTACACTTGGCAAGCCTAATGCCCAGTGAAGGCTTGCAGAGATTGCCTGGCTGGAGGCTGAGGTGCAGTGTGGGTTCCTTGCAGGGTGGCACAGCAAGTGGTGGCCAAGGCCTTGGTATGTAATACCATTTTCAGAAAAGCAGACAAGTTTGTTCTGATATGGCTGAAGGCAATAAGGAGAATTACTGAGCTGCTAATCCAATAACTTCAATTCTGGTCCTGCTGCTGCACTTTTTGCCTGCTCTAAACAGAAAGCTCAAAATCATAACACCACCTTTCAGTGTGTGTGCAAAACATGGAGGGAAGCATTTAAAATAACTCCCTATAGATTTTGACACCAAAACTACTCCAGTGCTCTGCTACACCTGTGCACAAGGCATTTGGGTGGGCACAGAGGGCACCAAGAGGTCCTGCTGGCCCTGCCCAGCCACCCGGCCCCATTTTGGCTGGGGCCGCCCCACAGTGGGGCCAGTGTCCAAGCCCAGGACCCAGCTGACGGTCTGGTTTTCCTATCTGGAAACTAGTTGTCCTGTATGGATGCTGTTGGTAGCAGTACCCCAGTCCTGGCTTCAGCGTAGCCCAGTGGGGTGCCCTGCTTTCAGCCCATGTCCTGCAGGACCTGACTGAACTGACCCCAAGCTTCTCTCATCACCTCACATCTTTGGGGATGGCCAATGGGGAAATGTGTTCATGTTCCCAGCCTGCTTTGCCAACCCCGCTGGGATGCGGTGGGATGGCGCTGAGGGCAGTGTCTGGCTCCAGTTGGGTTGCCCGGGTCTACTGGCCAGTGCCAGCTCATGTTGCGCAACACCCTGCTGCAGTGGGTGCACCGCAGACTGCCTTTGTTGTGCTCAATAAATGTCATACTCGAGAAACAGGTGAGAATAAAGTTTGGCAGGGGTTCCTGTCCATGGGTGCATATCTATATTTGTACTGCCGAGGCTCTGAACTTTCAATGATCTTCAAATATGGGAGACAGCTGTTGTGTTCAGGTGTTGCCTCAGGTGCCTGTCAGTAATTAGCGTTGCTGTTACAGCATCAAAAGTGCTTTTTGCTGAAAGCCTCCCTTTGTGGCTGTCATGTTGTTTAATGGTACTTCCTGCTATGCAACGAAGGTGTGGTTGTTTTCAGGAGATGCATTTTTCCACCCATTTGCCAGAAAAGTCCAGTGACCGTGTATTGGGGGGAGTGGGGGCTACAAATACGTCAGAGTAAAGCTATAGAGGAGAAGGGGTGTTGTAAAATAGACGTATTGCTGTGAAAAAGTAGCCAAACAGGAGCTGCTGTAAGTCAGACTTGTAAAAAGAAAAAAAGGGAATTTTTAGCAGCCCTTAAAGGTAATGCCGCCTCCTTTGGAAAGAGATTGTTTTTTTCCCTTGTTCTGCTGGTGAGATAGCTTTGGTACAGCTGGACCATGATGGCGTGATGGTCCCATGGGCTTTATCCATAGTGCTGCTTTTGGATGGGCATTTAGTTGGCAGTAAATAAATGCTCCATACAGTATGACTTATTTCTAGCAAGTTTCTTATAAACTGCCAAATAACCTTCAGGGGATAACAGAGACTTTCTGCTGCTTTAGACTCGGGATTTAGTTTGAACTGGTAACCCAAAGGTGAGTGGCTCCTGTTTTTATCAGCCTGATTCATGCCTTTCCCCCAGGCTTTTCAAAAAGGTAGGGAAAAAGTAAGAGCCACTGTTGGCTCTTTCTAATTGACTGCTTCCAATTTCAGTTTGTTGCTTCTCCAGGCTCATGCGATACCATTTTGCATTGGATGTTTTTTCGCAAAAGGTAAATGTGGTCAGTGCAGCACAGCTAGGTTATAATATATGAGTAAATGGAGATAGGGGAGCAATACTGTTTCTTGTGGTGCTTTCTGAGCATGGCCTGTCAGCAGAAATGTGCAACGAGGAACCTGCCACACAGCCATTAAAATCCCAAAAGGGAAACTTCCTTCAGCCAGAAGAAAAATTTTCCCTAAGTGGTTGAGTGTGTGACAGGCTATTAATGGCACTGTCCCCTGATGATGCAAACATCTTTAAAAGTGCAAACCTTAGCACAATAAATACTTCAGGGCATAATCTGATTAACAGCTAGGATCAAGCTGAACTTTCCCACACAGGTTAGTATTACACAGGACTGTTTGACATAAGGTAGTGCAATAGTGGCTGACTGAGCACACTAATGTCAGTGTGGGCAGGGATAAGGAATAAGGATGACTGGAGCTCGTACACCTAATAAATGGAGGAAGAAAGCTGGGTTGGTGGTTGTGGTGATGGTGATGGGGTGATCTTGTTGGCTTTTTGCTCTGGCGGTTGTTATAGATGTTTAGTGAGGGAATTCTTGGAAGGAGAGGATGGGTAACACGCAAGGCCTGTTTCGTTAGCATGATCTTGCCCTGTGTTCTGCCAAATACACAAAACAATGACAAATCCTGTTCAACTTGCCAAATTTACCTATACATTATATAACATAACCATGCAGAAGTGAATGGGCCTAGAGTGCCCCTGTGACGGTATTTGTGGAATGGGCTATAATGCCAACAGTTATCTTTCATCCTTTTCATATCACTTTTCTGTACCTACCAAGGTGGGGGTTAAAATGCCACATCACCTCCTAAGCCACCCTGGGTAGCAATTTCAAGTAAGCCATGACTTTCTGAGGATAGAAAGCTTTATAGAACATGGGTCTAAACACTGCACAACTGAAAGTTCGAGTTTTTCTCTGTGATATGAAAATTACAACTTTGTATTTTAGTCAATGTGGCATCAAGCTTATCACCTTTAAACACTTGTGAGAACTAATGGGTCAAGAAAGAAGGTTTAATGTAATGTTTAGGAGCATCATCATGAAAGAGACTAGCAGAAGCTCTCTGGTCTCTACATGTAACAGTAATCATAGGCTGCCTCTGGACATGGTGGAGTCTGGTTAGCTCTCAGGAACTTCTATTTAATGCTGAAAAATCTTGTGCTATTAGCAGTGTGGGGAGTGGAAAAGATTGTTGCTGGCTTGGGGATCTGGCATCTCTGCTTGCCCATGAGAAATATGTAGTGTTACTTTCCTCCCTGAAATCAGCAGTTGAATGTTTTGTTAGGGACACCGCAGCTTGGCACACATGCAGTAGCTGCCTACAGCTGCTGCTAGCTCCCTAGCTGCATGAACTTGACTGTGTGTCACTGTTGCACATTTGGACATACCAGGTCATTTGGTACCTGAGAGAAATTCATGTACGTGCATGGGACAAGAAGGGAAGGATCTACCTAATGCACACAGAAAAGCATGTCTCAATGAGTGATGGTGCACGGGCAGTTCAGAAGAGGAGGATTTGAGTGTCATAGTTTCACTGAGATTTCTTCTGCAGTCCAAGGGAATTATCGGATCATAATTTTTCCATGTAAGTGTTAGTATCTGTTTACGTGGATCAATGTTGATATGAGTCATTAATGTGTCTGGATCTTCTACAGATGACCTGCTGACTTCTGTCTGAGCTCGGTGCCTTGATGTGTCCATTACATTTGATTAGCAACTAAATAGCATCTCTCCAAACTTCACTGGAGTCATTCACATTTCAGAAAATTGAGACTTTTTTTAAAGGGGAAAAAAACACAGGAAAAGGGCAAATTACTCTCCTTACACATGACTTCAGGGTTGCCTTTGAAATTAAAGAAGGGAATTAACTGTGATTAGAGCTGGGCAAAATTTGAAGTTTCCATCACAGTGGGAATGCCTGCATTTGAATATCTGGGTTTGTTCCAGGTTGGTACTAAAATGTGAAAGAAGGCATTTTAACATAGTGGGAATTCTGAAATGCTCCATTTGACTTGTCTTTAATTGAAAGGAAATATTTTAACACTTTTCAGGTTGACAATGCTTAATTTCTATTATTGATTGGCTCTGCAGTATTTCATTTTGAGCCTGTTTAGTATTTAAACTACATACAAGATGGGGACTGCAGTTAAGACACATGATGTGTTTTCCATTCTCCCTTTTGGGCTGGCCTGCTTTTCTGGACTACATCTCCAGGGATTATTCAGAATTATGCAGTTTCTATAATATATGATATAGATCCCTCAGAGGAAGATCTGCATTGCATTATAGGAAATGTAATCTTCTGGGCCATTCAGTTTATGTTAGAAAATGTGGGCCCATACTTCAATTTACATAAATCAACATGCTGTTAGGGAAATGCAGTTTAGTAATTTCTTAATCCATGTTCAAGGAAACATTTTGGGTTAGTTCACACTAAAAAAAGCCTACAAACATCTTTGGGGCAAGGAACTCTGTAATGAGATATTGCCGCTAAATTTTTCTTAGATGGTGATAATAATAGTATTTATTTTTCAGCAAATCAGTTTTCTAGTGGAAAATACTGTTTTTGTGAAGTTGCATATTTGGTTAGCAAGCTCTAGTATTCCTAAAATTTGTATTTCTACAAGTTTTCTTCAGTGACTGAGGTTTTCCCTCTGCTGATGGCTGTACAATATACCAGTCAGACCCTGTGAAATTTTGCTATAGAGCTTCTCTAAGTGCTATCCAGTTTCCCATTGCCTTCAGAGATTTACAGGTCATTAAGATTCAATAATGGTTTGTTTTACTATTGTCAAATCAAGAAGGAAGAAATCTAAAAAAACATGCTGAACAGGGTGCTAGGATAGTGAGGGTAGTCCTAACCCTCCATCCCTGCACTGGACAGGGTTTTAAAGTAGTAAGTGCCCAGAGTCAGACTGGTTAGGGAAAAGGCTGGCGAAAACAGCTACCACCTGATTACATATCTGGTATTACCTAGTTCATGTTAGCTTTGTTAAGCAGCTTAGCTTAGGTATTAGTATAGTCAATCCTATGAATGTATCATGGGAAGTATTTGGGGATTTCTTGAAAATTTTTGTACTTCTTTTGTAGGTGCTGCTTTTGAGTACTCTCTTTAAACAAGGCACTGGCTGACACACATGCAGGGCATGGTGGATAAAAAAATGCTAACAGCTTTTCAGAGTGCCATAAGTAACTGGGATGAGATTTCCCTTAAGTAGCTGCAGTCCAATATTTTCTGTCTTTGAGTGTTGTGCTGACACCAGTTTTCAGATGAGATTAAAAGAGGGCTTTAATTTGAAATGAAATGTGGTTGTTGCTGCCCGTTGTTGGCAGAGGATTTCCTTCTTGTTCAGTTTTTTCTGTCTTCTGAAAAAGTAAGTCTGAGAAATTTCTTTCCATCACCATTATGTCACAGGTATGCTTGGACTTGTACATACTTACTTTTTCTGAAGGTTGTCCAAGGTCACTACTCTCACAAGGCAAACAAAAACTTAGTTTCCCTCTCTGTGTTTTGGGAAGGATGAGGGATGCTTTGCAAGCTTCCTTATGTGAGGAATATAACAGGAAACAATACTCTGTTAATGCAGACTTTGCCATATTGAATTAGCTCATTACCTCCTGTGGCGTATCAGCACACTGCCTGTAACAGTGATGGAGCCGTATCAAGGTGAC
Organism: Ciconia boyciana; assembly: GCF_034638445.1. Classification (NCBI taxonomy): domain Eukaryota; kingdom Metazoa; phylum Chordata; class Aves; order Ciconiiformes; family Ciconiidae; genus Ciconia; species Ciconia boyciana. The sequence goes on along the minus strand of NC_132939.1, from coordinate 20,334,747 downwards.
CCGCAGCTCCTTTCAGTAATTTATCTGATCAACTGTGCAGTAATTTACTTAAGGTTGAAAAGGTAGAGGAGTTACTTCATGACCTTTCTGTCTGTCAGTTCATACTCCAAAGTGTGATTTTTTTTTTTTTTTTAACTACCCATTTTCTGTAAGGTTGCATAATGGTAACACTGGGTCCTTCTTAAAATTCATTACGCACACCTGTCTTTAATGAATTCTAGCAATTATGTATTCCATGAACTCCCTCTCTGTTGCCTTAGGAAGTCTGCCTTTGTATTGATTTTTAATTCACTGCCCTTTAGCTTTATTGATGAACCTAAATATTTCAAAATATAGAAATGCAGATTGTACCACCCAAGCATACATAAACCTTACGGCAGTGCCTGAGAGTGCTGTTGTGTCAAATTTATTCAGACACAATAAACAAGTGTAACCCTCAGTGACTACAAAGGCTGGGCCTGACAATTGCATTAAAGTCATCTTAATGGATGGAAATGCGTAGTCCTGAAAAAAAGTCCTGTTTAACTAATTTTTCACCTTAGAATTAGCAAAATAAACATTTTCCAGACTTCATTAAGATTCCACATGCCACCAGTTGTACAAGCATCGTTAATCAGTAAGCTAGTGTATCTACCTGGACAAATTTTTGAGGCTCAGCATATTAAATTAAGGGCAGTTCATGAAGGGAATAAAAACATTGGTGTAATGATGAAACATATATTAGAAATACAGAGATGAAACCAATATTTTATACTTCATGAAGTATTTTATACTTCATAGCTTACACTTATCAAAATCTATAGTCTAGGCACATCTGAGAGTGCATCTGGCAGGCGTTCCAGGAACACACCCATCAGAGAAGTCCAACGCCACCTGCTGCTAGTAGTGCCTCTGCAGCCCTTTCACCTAAGGAGCTTGGTGACCACAGCTCCTGCTCAGGGTGCCGAAGTGCAGTTCTCTTCCGAATCTCAAGGGCTTTGGATGTGCCAATTCCTGTGCTGTGGCATGCTGTGTTTTATGAGAAAGGGCTGTTAGAAACTCATTTTTAGGGTACTAGGGTGCTAGTTACCTCACTGCAACTTAAAGCCTCTCATTCCTAATGAGGAATAACGTTTCAGCTGTACTCAGCATTTCTCATTGATGGGGTTGTGTACTTCCTACTTAGCATCTAGTCCCATTGTGAGGTGCTTAGGTGTTGTGGTAGGTGAGCAAAAAATGGCGTGTGGACTCTGCAAGCGAACACGTGCCTAAGAACCAGTGTCCCTTATGACTGTGTTAGGTAATGGAATATGCCATGTATACACACTTGAGAAAAATGTGTTCCTCACAGTGTAAAGTGTTAACCCTGTATGTTTATCTACTCTATCCCACCAAGTACAAAAACCTGGTAATGAGACAAAATAGTCTCATTTTGATACAACATGTACAACATACAGCATAGTCCCTTAAAAGTAGTTATGGGTACCATATAAGTACACTGTACCATCTAAGTAAAGACAGACTAGTCTCCTGGCAATAGTGTATCATCTTGTAAGGAGTCATGTGCACTTGCTGGAGAGGGCAAAGCAAAACTGCATAGATTCAGAGATCTTGTGTTCCCTCAGAAGCACAATGATTACAAGGTATTGTTCAAAGTTCTTCAGAAGTGCAGAGGGGCTCAGTCTGATGCAGATCTTTTGGGTCACGTCCTCTCTTGCCTGGCAGACAGGGCACAAGTAAGGTTTCGCCCCCTTAATGAGTCCAGCATAATAAAAATGACAGGCTAGTCTAAACAGAAATAAAAGTTACCCAATGAAGAATAATCACTGCTCAAGTTTTTATAAAACAGCCATTTTACTTATTTGGAATGTTTTAAGAGTGTTATTGTGCCTCTTTATTCTCTCCTTACCCCCCTGTCCAAAGGGGAGTGGCTGTGGACCTGTGTATAAATACAGGTGATGGGGCACTTACATGGTGGAAGAGGGGAGAGTATACATCTTGGTTCTATATTGCTGAAGAGGGCCGAGTCATTTGAGGCTTGGGAAATGCTGTGTTAACCACAGCTTCTAACCTTTTCATTAGCTTTGTTCCCTCCAATTAGAATATATTAAGTGAAAATCGGAAACAAAGCTGGTAAGAGAATGCCTTTGTTACAAAGTGCATCTCTGTCTTCTGACTGTACTTCCCACAACCTTGCCACACAATTGTCTCATTAATATGAAAGCTTTTGCTTTATAATTTTTGAGAGGGTGCAGATAGCTGCCATAACCACAAAGAGCCGTGCATGAGCAATCATGCCACGTTGCTATTTCTGAGTTGCTCAGAGGCACCAGGCAGTCTCTGACATTGATATAGTGTGGTACATCCTTTAGCGCCTTCATTTTCACTTCAGACACGCTCCCACTGTCCCATTACAGCTGGCTCCAGTGGTTTTTGTTATGATCAGCATTAGCACCTCATTTCCTCCTACCCTCTCAACCTCCCTTCAAAACTCCATAAAATCCATCTCATCTCTGGTACCTGACATATTTCTGGACACCTTGAAGCACTGTCTTGTGAGGGGGGAAGCAAGGCTCAGGTGCAGCTGCCTCTGTAAGCCAGCTAAAGGCAGCATTAACTCAATATAAAACCTGTGAATGTGGTATCTGTCCCTCCCTCCCTCCTCTTCTCCGTTTGTCTCCTTCATTCAGTCCTTCCTTTTCTCTTATTGCTGATGGTTCTTTCCTTGCTTATAGAGCCTAAGATGCAAACTGAGCTGGGCCTCTGTGCATTTGCAGAAGCTAAGCAGCTCCTCTCTAATCTGCTTGGATTTGATTTGTCTCTGACAGCGATGGGGACTGATGTCCTTAGCAGTAGGGAAGCTGTTAGTTGGATGTGCCTGTCACTGCTATCGTGAAGAGGAACTGCTCAGGCTATTTGAAGGTCTGAACGTATGTTCCTATTAGATTTTATGCACTGTCTCTTGCAAATGTTTGTGAATTAAAGGATTCCTGCCTGTGTATATAGGTAGTGGTTAGGATAGTAATGAAAGCAATATTTACAGGTCTGTAGAAAGCAGGAAAACTCCTCTTTAACTGAACTTGCACTTACTGGCTTTCTGACTGTATTTGCCTCTTAAGAGGGTTCTCTGTTTTGCAGTCAGGAGGTGGCTGAGTCTTTGCTGCAGAACTTTCTAGCACTCTTCCTGCACATCTACCTTAGCTTGTTCGCTCCCTGCTGTTCCAAAAACCTCTGTATTATTACTGTAATTACTTATTTTTATGGTGTTAGTGGCTGGAGATCTGCAGATAGTGTCACATCAGGCTACAGATGTTAGGCACACGTGGGTTTGTAAAGTAAATGTGTGTTTTTGCCCAAAGAGGCTTGAAAACTGATACATTTTAAGACTCATTTTACAGTATCTTAGCCTATGAAGTTGCTTCATACTTAGGATGTGCTTCCTTCTCCTCACTGTAAGACCCATCAGGAGCAATAAGGATCATATATTTATGGTGGCCTTAGTTTGTCTCTCCATCACTTTACAAGTGTTTGATAGCAACTAAAATTCCCATCAGTTGCTTCATTCTCTTGTGCCAGATGCTATTGATAGAGTTTATTTTCTGCTGAGACAGAAAGTATAGATGGTCCGGAGATGGGACAGGCTTGAAAGCAAAGAGGTGGGAATGGTCATGGAGCCTATGCCTTGTTATTTTAATGGTGTACTTACTACGTATGGGAGAGGAGGCAACACATGAGCAAAGGAATAGAAAGAAGGAAGCAGGGAGGCTGAAATAAAGATTAAATCAGACAATAAAATTATGTCTAGACTTTTACTTGTAACATCAGCCTGTTGACTTCATTATTGTTCAGGTTAGTGATAGACAGCTCATACACTGCTCAGCACCTGCTCTTGGCTAATTCTGCAGAAACCTCGGCTGTTTTGGAGAAAGTGCACTATTCTATTACTCTTAGGGGGCAAGAAAGGCTGCTGCAGACCCAGCCTCCAGTGAGAGAGAAAGTTGCTCTCACAGATGTCTCTCTCTACTGAAGTCTGACATGAGGGGAAAGGAGCTCTTTCTTGCTCCAGCTTCTTTAAATTTGAAAGTACAGTAAACTCTTCAAATCCATTTAGCTCTTCAGATGCAAACTTGGTTGTTATCCATTTTGTTGAACTGTTTTAGCAAGCAGATTTACATTTTACCTTTCCAGCTGCAGATGAAGAAGTAGAATTCTCTGTATACAAACTGGTGGGTGCTAAATCTGTGTTAAATCTGTGTTAAATCTTTGACTGAATAAGTTGCTATGTACAGGCATCCTCTGGATTTAGTACTGGGAGAAAGTTGAAGGGGTTCTGTGATTCCAAATTATACCTGAATATGTGTAAATGCTGTTTAAAGTAGGATAAGACTGACTGGCTTCCTTCAATACGCTGGATCACACAAGGTGAGGAGCCTTCAGCAGCCAATTTAGAGTAGTAAATCAAAGTATGTTTGGAGGTTTGAAATTTGCTATTGTCTGCTGTGATGTATGTCTGGGAAAGAGTAAAGCATGTCCACAGTCAAGAAACACGGTTTAGAGTAAGGATAAGTGAGAAAATTTCCACCCTTCAGTTACCTTAGTATCTTGCATGTGAAAAAATGTGGCTTTCTCCTGTGGTTTTAAATCCGGCCTTGTTGACTAATCTCAAGAAAATGAAAAGTGCTCTTACAGAATGTCAGTAACATTTGGACACTTAGTTTCCTTCATCCACTTTGGAAATCTGAGCCAAATGCAAAGGCATTTAGCTGAGTCTTCTACACTGTGCTTTGAAGGGTGTTTCAACAATTGATGTCTCTCTGTCGATTTTGGTTGGTCATTTTATTCCTAGGGATTCAGATAATTGTGGATTGTGTGAGCTACACTTGCTGTAAACTGAACTTCAGAATTAGGATATTTTATAGGGTAGCAGATTAGGTGCATGCCCTTCTATGCATGAGCTTTTAAAAAGCAACCAAGCATCCAACCTATCCTCCTAGTCCCGCACATGAATCATGAAAAATATATTTTTCACTTTTGTAATGCTGAAAACCCATTTGTCTTCTGTGTCCTTAACCAGACCTACAGAAAAAGAGATATAACTTAAGCAATTTACTTTGCAGAATGAGGCATTAGCAATTTACTTGATTAACGACATGTACTAGCTTTTGCTCTGAACTTGAAATACCACAAAAATCATTTGACCTCTTTTTACAATTAGCTCTGTAGTGACAAAGGAAGCCAAGCCAGAAAAACGTGTGCAGTGCCAAGTGCTCCAAGGAAGCTTCCTGTTTCTGCCCAAGATAGCTGACGGGTCCCGTTGAGCCAGGCATATTTCTGCTCAGTGGTTGCCTTTCATATTATGTTTTCTTTTAAGATCGTAATTGTCTTAGCCATTTAAAAAACAAAGTTTAGATGTTGTTTGGATTTGTCTTCATTAATTAGGTCTGCGACAAAATAGTGCCCAAAAGAGTGCTATTTTATCTGTTACTAAGCTCATGTTTGAGCATGCTGTTTTGTGCCAGAAACTTCATACTCTAATTAATCGAACAGAAACAGAGCAAAAGTATTATTTTAAATTAATTAACACAAAACTAAAAATAAATACAAATGAAAAATACTCCAGGATGTTCCAGCAGAGTGAGGTTTTGCTCTGTAGAGGCTTTCAAGTACTCCCGATTAACAGTTTGGACCAGCAGTTTGGCTGGTGGTCTGATATACAATACAGGACTGACTGTACCATGCTGTGTACTTCTGCTGTTTTCTTCAGTTAAGGAGTATGCAGGTCCTGAATTGAAGGAAGGTGCTCTAAAGGAAAATAGCGTGACTTTATGGAAACAGAAACCATGAAGACAAAAATGCTATCTTTCTTTTTCAGAGCGAACTTTGTTAGAGCAATTGTATGTCTGAGCCAGAGAGGAAGTGCTTCTGGACAGGAAAATAAGAGTTTCTGGATCTTTCTGCTTTTTCTTCCTCCAATTCTGACTTACTGGCTTGTATCTGCTTTAGGGCTGCCTCTGATTGTTTCTAACATGCGTGTTTCCCCCTACTTATTTGTTTATTTCAGCATATGAGCTCTTAACTTAAGTAATTCAATTAATGGGGTTATATTTCGTATTCATTATCCCATACTTATTTGGGGCAGGTCAGGAATTAAGATACTAGAACACCAGTTTGAGAACTTTATTTAAAGTGGTTTAGTTGTCTTTGAAGTGCTAGAGCACCTTCCAGCTTGGAAGTCACATGGGCTTTGTGCTCTGCCTAATTTTTCCATATCAATAAAAGCAAAATTGTTAAGGAAAGCCCTGTAAAAATAGTAGTCAATAAGGGAGGAGTTTTAATACCAGGTAACTATGTATCCCCCCCCCCAAAAAAAAACCAAACCAACCAAAAAACCAAACAACACAACAAAAACAAAAAACTTCAACTATGGCTGAGGTTTGTAGGGGTGGATTTTTTGTGTCATTCATTTTAATGACAAAATGTCCTTTCAGTAAAGTAAGGAGAACTAAGTGCCTCCACTTGGAAAATCAATAGCAAATCTCAAATCCCATCAGCAAGCACACAAGAGGCTGCTGTTGCTCAAATCCCTTTTATTTTCACCTTTAATGAGGTAGAAAGTAATGCAATTGATATATTGTGCCCTGGTCTTTTCCCAGTAATTGACCTAGAATGCTGGGCCGTGCCTTAATAAATCTGTTGTTTGAAGGGAGGGAAGAGGAGAGGACCAGTGAGTTTGGTCTAGACTTGTCTTATAGCTCTAGGTTCCCTCATTAGTAATTTCAAGGCTCCTTCTTGACTGAACAAGTTTGCCATCATAGCATAAAACTGACCAAAGTACAATCTGATTTGACATCTGGAATATAGTTTTGCTTTTACTGAAATTGCTGTATATGCAGGGCAGCAGTTAAGGTCCTGATGATACAGTGAAGACCCTTGTCCTTTCTGATGACAGCTATTTATGGCAAACGACTGTTGTCTGTCTTCTCTTTAAACTCACTTTGTATAGGGGGAGAAAGAGTCACAATGCTTTTTCTGTGCTTATAGATATCCACATTTCAGGGTAGGGGACTGTTTACCGGAAAGGTGGATTTTGTCCGTATGTTTTCAACCAACTACCTAACTGGATTGGCAGTGGACACACTGCTTTACTGACTTCCTCCCTAGAGCTCACATGTCTCTTTGTGGTTCCAGTTGTGATCTCAAAGCTCTCTGGATCAAACCACAATTGATTCAGTTTCCAAATTTGTCCTGGTTAACATTGTTCATTGGGGGACACCAAAAAACAGGGGAATCTCTCCTGTCCTTCAACAGTAAGTAATGTTTCTTCTCAGAAACTTGGCCATTAGTCAACTGTAGGTGTCTTTCCATAGTAAATGAACTGCTGTAAAACCAGAGGTTTTGATGTGAGCTTTTGGATGTTGATTCCATTTGAAAACCAAGTCAGCTGTATTTATACACCAATGCAGAGACTACAAGAGCATAACTTAAGCACACTAGGTAAGTGTTTTCAAAAATGTGTTTTAACTGAACCACTTTAATAATTTATATTCCTTTGAATATTATGTACTCTGTTTTGAAGATCTTTGTGAAAGCATGCTTGTTTGAACACATAAGATATGAACAATATTTAATCCAGCCTCTCTGTTTCAAAATAAGCGTCTACATTATAAAATATTAGTCAGTAGCTGCGTAGGTACATTCAAGCACTGAATTGTCAGTGTACTTGCAAGTGTTCATATACACATGTGGAACCATAAAAGAACTTAGAACTGCTCAGAGCTGCCGCAAGATTGGAAGCATGTTAGAGGGAACTTGCACTTCAAGCCTCTCTAAAAGTTAGTGAATTGATTATATAATTTTTTTAAACTAATGCATAAACAGCAATTTCAGAATGTGACATTGTTATTGTTTCACACCTCCTGATCTTAAAGCCTTCAGCAGCTGCATCTTTCACATTAGCTCTAGGTGTAAAAACTGTAAATGCTTGAGTACATGTGGCTGGCATGCTTGAGGCATTGGGTGCCAGACACCAGCAGATGAGCTGGAAATAAGTCAGAGGTAGCCGGTTTTCCCATTTTGTGAATACTGAAGGAAAAACACTAAGATCTTCTGGGTCCCATAGTTTTGGTTTGACTGCTGGGTTATGCTTCAGTCCTTTAGGTGGTTCATTTCCTGCCCTTTGAATTGGAATGACACAATTTTTTTTGTGAATATTCCCTGTCTCAGAATAAAGGCAAACAGGATGTTTTCATTATCATCATAAAACTGTGCATAAATACCAACAATCTCCGTATGTGTTTATGTGCCAAAAAAATTTCCCAAAAGAATCTAAATAAAACTGTAAAGTGCTTTAAAATTAGAAAACACTGGAATTGGAGTAACCTATGTAGCATTAGTTTGGCATCTCTGTGTTAAATGACTTATGGTAAAGAATTTAGTACTTACATCCTATAATAATGGCAATCCTATCACGTATTAGTGAGGAAAATGCTTCATGTTCACCCATCAGTTTTCTATTAATTTTGTTAATGGAGTAAGTGAAATAATAGTAGGTTGGGGTTTTTAATGGAAATAGGAATAAGACATACATTTTCAAATATGTTACATTCTATTTACTAACAGGAAAGGTATTTCTGAAATGTCGAGATTCAAATTTTAGATTCCATTCCAGGCTTTGGAGGTCCAGGGCTTTTTTTAGCATGTAAAAATGTTCCCTTAGCTCATCTTCATAAACTTGGATGCTTCTCTGCTTTCCACGCTGACCACCTTCTTGTGCCATTGTTTACACCTTTACACCTTATGTTTTTTTTCTCCACCCTGCCAGAGCCTGGGGAGAAACAAGAAACTGTTTATGTGCTTTTGATGCTGAGGCTGAGTGAGGAATCTGAATTTGTAGAAATACCTTGGCTGGCCTCCTGCAGCCCTGGCTGCAGCCTGCTCCGGGTTAGTGGAGTCTTCAGCAAAGTGAGCTGCAACAAGCTAGCTACCTTGCTAAGGAGAATATCTTTGCTAAGGAGGACTTGGCTCCAGTTTTTCTAACAGCTTATGAGTTGTTATTCTTGGAAAGCTATTTCCTTGCCAAGTTGCACTTCCGCACTGCAAATCTAGAGCTTCTTAAAGAAAATATTTTTTCTTTTGTTTTTAAACATGAGCAAAACAATGTTGTTTTTTTTTCTAACCTCCTTCTGAGAAATGTCTGAACTATTGAGACTGAAGTTTTCCAAAACAGCATAGCCAGAGACATGCTCCTAGTATGTTAAAGTCTCTGGGATTTGAATGTTTTCTGCTTCGGTGCTAGAAACAGTCCTGTCCTGTGCATGCTAGCCTTTTAAAACCTTTCAGCATCAGTTCCTCTGATCTTGCTGCTGCTGACATTCTCTGCCAGAAGTCAACTTGATAGGGCAGACATAGTTTAATAAAGCAAATTTTGTTTAGTTAAAGTTGTTACTCATGCTACTGTATACCTTTCTAAATATGTAAGGCTAAATATCACATAGGCCTTTTACAGAAAACTGTCATTTTGGCCTTTATCAGTTCTCTGTTCCCCGAGACACTTATTGTTTACCTGACAGACCAGAGGTCTTGCAGAGGGCGTAAGCAGTCAGTCTGGAATTAAAAAGTAACTTCCTGACCAGAGTATGCAATTCACAGTGAAATCAACAGATGTTATTAGATAAAGAAGCTCTAAGTTAGAGAAAGGACAGTCGTAAATACTTGGAAATAATTTCATGTGTCCATCATCCTTACCTGCATTTGTTCTACTTCCTTTTTTCAGCATTGCATTGTGTTTATTTTGTAGACATTCTCTTCTGTGTCTTTTCTGCTTGAATTCTTCAGCTTCACCATTTACTTGGAGTCTGAAAATTCTTCCAGCTTACAGAGTGACAATACTTATTTTTAGCTTAGGATTTTTAGAGTTTTGTGGGGTTTTTTTAATTGTATCAGTACTGATGCTCATATGTGAGCTGCAAAATTTACTTTTTCTTATAAAATACTCTAAGGCTTTCCTTTGAAAGGAACTACTGGACTGTAAGTGAGGAGTTGTGCTTGTGGGAGCATCTGGAAGAAGACAGTTTTAATGATGAGGGTACTCTGGGAACACAGTCCATTTTCATTCCTGTCTTTCCAATAGAATTCTGTGTATCTCTCTGTGTGGCATTATTACCCAAGAGTAAAGAGTGACATTAAAGTTTTCTTCTGCCCATCTCTGATTATATAGTTGTATTTTTAACTTTGTGGAATGCATCAAAAAAGTGAAATAACAATATAGGTGTCATCCTGCCAGTCCTTATCCAGTCAATGAAACAGATTGTAATGTCAATAAATCAGTTTCAATAGAAACTCCATTAAATTCAGCTGAGTAAAATATACTTGTTTATAGTAATTACAGATATGCCCCCAACTTTATCTGTTCAATGATAACCTACATAGGAAAAGAATTTGTATGAACAGCTATCAGATACTTAATTTGTTCCATAAATGCATTTTGGAATGCGTTACTCTGAAGTTTCAGTGGAGCACTGTCAAGTAAAATCAAATTTAATTCTGTTCCATAGACAGGAATGGATTCACAGAAGGACAGATTGCCCGTAAGTTGTGCCTGCTGTGGTGGCCTTAGCGTTTACTCTGCTACACATTTTTCTCAGCTCTGCCTTTCTGAGCTTTTCCTAGATGTAAGGCATCAATTCTGTGCAGGACTAGTTTATTCTCTTTTCAGGAGAGGGTTTTGTCCTTGGTCAGCAGGTAAAGACACATGCTGAAAAGTGATGTGCAAATGTGTATAGCAATAGCAACAAAAACCTCTGTGCATTAAGGTGAAGTAGATTAATAAATTGGGAGTAACTTACTAAATTTTGTTATGTGTAAGAAGCTAAAGTTGGATATTAGAACACGTTGGTAGTTATTGGATCATTTTGATCCAGTGTTAGAGAGTGCTGGTATGGTAATGTGGTAATTCTTGGTGAAGTGTTACAGTCGTTATCCCTCATCTAATCTGGAGTAAAAAGAACTCTTACTTGTTCCAAAGGTCTCTCAAATTGAAAATTGTCTTCATGATTTTTCTGAATCCAATCTGATGAGGTTAATTGGCACCCTTAGGTGGAAGGCCAAATTGCAGTCTGTTTTTGCCTTGCATGCTCAAAAACCAGTATAATTTGGGACTTTGGTGGTTTGTAAATTTTGTTGTGATTCTTCTGAATTAATTTAAAAGTGAATTGTTAGTGTTGTAAAGAAACAGAAAGGATGTGGTAAACAAACATGTATGTGTGTAGGTATCCTGTATTCAGAGTGTATTCTACCTGTTACCATCGGTTACTGCTTGTGGGAATTGGTATTGTGAGAAACGCTAATATGTTTTTGTGAATGTAAATGACCACCTGCTGGTCTTCAAGCATATCCCACCTAACAGCAGAAAGCCCCTAAATCTCCATTGTCAGTTTAATCCATACTCAAGATTAATTTTAGTAACATTTGTTAACATAAAGATTACTCTGTGGTTTTATTACTTCCTTGTTTAACTTTTCTTTTCTCTACTGCCTGAAAATTCAAGATAATACTAGATAGGGGGCTGGATTCTCAGTGTGCCACATGTATCCAGCCAGTTGGAAAAAAGTCTGTTGATTATTTGCTGAATAATGGCACAAAGACTGTATTGTTGCAATGAAGACGCTACGAACTCCTGTGAAGGCTGTGTTCCTGTACGTTACATGAGTCACCTACATATTCAGAGTTGGGGTTTGGCCATTCTAGAGTCAATATGTTGTGAATATTTTCATAAAAATTAATGGATGTGGGGTGAGAGATAGTGTGGTGGGTTAACCTTGTCTAACAGCCAAGCTCCCATCTAGCCACTCAGTCACACCTCCTCCTCAGTGGGAGAGGAAGAATAGGAACAAGAAAGCTTGTGGGTTGAGGTAAAGTCAGGGAGATTGCTTATCAGTTACTGTTGTGGGCAAAACAGGCTTGACTTGTGGAAAATTAATTTATTGCCAATTAAAATAGATTCGGGTACTGAGAAACAAAAAGACAAACATTAAAACACCTTTCCTTCGCCCTCACCCAGGCTCAACTTCACTCCAAACTCCAAACCCTCACTGCCAAGCAGCAGAGGGGTCAATGGGGAGAGTACGGTCAGTACATAGTGGTTTCTCTCTGCCACTCCTTCCTTCTCACATGTTTCTTCTGCTCCAGCATGGGCTTTCCACAGGCTGGAGATCCTGCCAGGAAAATCTGCTCCAGCGCAGGTCCTCCACAGGCTGCTGGGAATGTCTGTTCCACCATGGAGCTCCTCCTCCAGCCTTGGTGCTCCATATGCTGTTTCCCACTCCTTTTGTTCCCTCCTCTGCCCATGTGCCATTTTCTGCCCTTTCTTAAATGTGTTTTGCCAGAGGTGCCACCACCTTGGCTGATGGGCTCAGTTGTGCCCTGCAGTGAGTCCATTGTGGTGCCAGCTGGAACTGGCTGGAACCGGCTATGTCTGGCATGGAGCAGCCCCAGCCCCTCCTCACAGTAGCCGCTCTGCACCCCCCCCCGCCAGCACCTCGCCAGGCACACCCAGTACACGTGCAGGTGACTTTGTGAAAGTGGATCTAAAAGCTTAAAATATTTAGGACCCCAGTCATTTATTCTTACAACCAATAGTCGATGTTTTATACCATTTGCATTTATATGATTTCTGAGCGTAAGTGATTTAGCAAATAAAATTTTGGAGTGATTTTATATATGCTAAGTAAATATCCATGCAGTGCCTGCCCGACTGTTGAGTGGGTGGGTTGTGTGTGTGTGAGAACTGGGCTGGAGGGCAGCAGAAGGCTCTGCCCTGTCTCAGGAGACCACATCTGATAAAATTCAGAGATAAATGCATGCTTTTTGGCTATCCAGTGTGCACATCATATGCACATACTGATTAGTTGCTGCCAAAAAGATTGAATAATGGCTGTTTTTCCTTCCTTTCCTTCAGTGCCACCACAGGTGTGACTTTCCTCTTCGCAGCTGTAGGTATTTACAAAACTTACAGGAACTTTATTGTCTTAGAAACATCTACACTTGCTGTCTGAATTTGACAGGCAGAAAGCTCAGAAAGTGAATGGATTTAGAAATTGCTGGGGAGGAGGAACAAAGAGATACATGGATGGACAGGTAGATAGTGTGGTCACCGTGTAAGGCTCATCTTCTTAGGAAGCCAAGCTGACTAAACTGTGGTAGTTAAATTACAAATTGTTTTGTAAATCAAATGCTTTTCATCTCTTGACCTTAAAGAGTTTCACTTTGCAGTTTTGACATCTTCTAAACATACGTAACATGTACTTTATTCTGGCCATAGATTACATTGTGCTGTTGTGTCAAGTCTCCTCTTGGGTATCTACCTGTTTACACTAAAACAATATTTTACATTCATTTTTGCCTTCGTATAGAAAATCTTACAACCTAGTTTATACTGGTGTATTTTAAACCACAAAGAGCTGCTTTAACTTCTTGAGCTTCTTTCAGATATCCGTTGCCTTTTTTTTAGTACAGATCTTGGTTAGAATATATGAAGTCTTTAGAGACAACTATCTCAGTTTTCTTACCTTAATGACACTTTCTAGAAGCAATTTGCTTGTTTAGATTAACCTTCATGTTTATTTGATTAATAAAATACCTTTTATTTGCAAATGTATACATCCAGAGATCACAAGTATACCATTAAACAGAACTAGGACGTTGACAGTTGCATTTAGCTTTGACATCACCTTTCAAGGTGATGAATAAACAGTGTCTTTGGAAGTGGAGACAGTGGAATTGCCTATTTCAAGTAGTTCATTCTTCAAATTGAGAGTTTTAGACTTTAGAAAAGCTGATCAGGTTTACAACCAGTCATTCCTCCTCCGCATCATGTCATCACAACAGGACATATAATGTCTTTCTGGGGTACTTTTCCTAATGTGCAATTCCTAATATTTGTGAAGCTATATAAAGGCCATCTTGTAGTTTAGCATCCTGTGCTGGCTCTGGATCCCCACTGGTGTTAAAACAGTGCTCTAGGTTATACAATCAGAAACTTATGTTCCCAAATCTACACAACTTTTGTGACAGACGAGAGGAATGGGTGAGCCAATGTGTGTCACACCAGTTGGAGTCAGTGGTAGTAGTTCACCATCTTCCCCAAACCAACAAGTTCCTTCCTGACACACCTGGGGAATCGCTTATTTCTAGCCATGTACCTAACATGTGCAACCAAATTGAAGCAGAAGAAAATTGTTTCTATCCTAGAGCATAGTTACCTCAACATACGTTGTCCCTTCTCTGCTTCATCTGCCAGGATACTTTTTTCCCTGTTTCTCTCACCCTGCCTCTTCGGCAAGAAGCACGTCATCATTTCTGAATCACCATAACCTTGTCTGACTGATGAGGACAGAACTGCGTCATATTTTCTCCTCCTTGGGATGCTCCAGCCTAACATTTACTGAAAGCATAGCTCACAGGGAAGAAAACCAGGATGCTTCTATGGTGAGGAAATCTTGCTCTAATGGGGCTGCATCAGCACTTCTAGTGCATTAATATTTTTATTGGACTGTATAGTGAAGTACTGGGAAGTAAGTGCATTAGTGTGGATCAGCATTTCTGAGCTATGTGTTTTATAGAGGCTATCAACAAGACAGTGCATTTGAAAGCTTTGTTGATCTGGATCAGCAATTCAGTGCATTAGTGATTTATGCAAATGCTTAGGCCCTGGGACCCAGGGAGAACAGGGATGTGTTGCTGTGTGTCACTAATCCAAATATTATTATTAGCCTTTGGCTTGAAGCTGAAGTTCAGAATTTGATGGATAGTGATTATCAGATGAAAACTTTCTTTTTGTTTAATTTATTTTATAGTGAAAATAGGGGAATGTACGTGGCAGTAAGTGAGTATTTTTGCCTTTGAAATTTAATTTATTAAACAGGGAATCTTTTTGGAGGAACGCAAAATTCAATTCTAATAGCAGCTATAAAAATACACTCAGCTTTTAATGACTGTATATGGCATGCTATCAAGTGGAAGCAGAACCAAAAATTCAAGAAGAAATGTTTCCATTACATTGAAACAGCAGTATAGACCTGATGTAATCTCTGGGCTTCCATGTCTTGTCCCTGTGCCCACTTTTTGCTTCTGATTGTCCATCTGAAAGCACTTGAGGCAGTTCAGTCCTTTTCTTCCAGTTGCTTGCTTTCTCATGCCTTGACTCCTCCTGACCTGATGGGTTTTCCGTATCTCCCTGGTCATCGTTCCCTTTGGATTGTAACTCCATTGGAGCTAGAAGAGGGATAAGCATCAGGAATGGAGACCAGGGGAAGTTGCGCTTTTGTCTTGAAAAGGGAAGAAAAGTGATAAAGCAGCACAGGTAAAGTGAGTGGAAGAAGATACCCAAAGTGAGTGAGACAGATAATTGTTAAGGTCTGAAACTGAGGGACATGTGAACTGGGTCTTGAGTGTCATTTCTTTAGGGTTAGAGAGAAGATGCAGAAAGGAGCAAAATCTCAGTAAACAGAGTATAGGGGAGGAGACAGGGGTGAATCCTATCCAAAAAGAGTCTGGTTTTAATTCACACATACAGTATGATTGTTTGCATCCAATAATAAAGATATTATAAATTTATATTTTTTTTTTTCTTTCAGCTGTTACAAAGAAATGTGGTCACATAGGAATGGATACTTGAGACCAAGAGAAACTCAAGTCATTTCTGTTTTCTGATGTAAGAGGTGCAGTGCACTGTTAGGGATTCAGGGATGCATAGTACTGAATTCTGTCCCCGGATATGGACATGAAGGTCCCGTTAACAGGGATATTTTTGTGCATATCCAAAAATTGTTTACAGATTTTTAAAAAGTGCAGCATTTTGTTCTGCTTTTGCTAATGGCTTTCACATATTCAGTCCCAGTGAGCATCACGTTGGCAGAATGTGATGTGCAAAAGAATGAAGTCCACTGAGGGTGAGTGCTAAAAATCCTTCACTCTTTGCCTACCCAAATGAGAGAGGATGTACTTGCAGTTTCAGTACAGATTTTCAACACAGAAGGAAAAAAAAAAGAGGAAATAATTTCCATTTCATTTTATTCCTCCTTTTTCAGTCAGCTAAAGGTAACATTGCTGTATTCTGTGATTTCTTCAGAATTGCAATAGTTTCATCTACACCCCATTTCAGCTTGTGTTAAAGTCCCAGTAGTGTCACAGGACTTCAGTATGAGTTTTATTTTAAATGTGCTCACAGTGTTTGCTCTGGTTCCCTTTATCAACTCTCTTCCTTAATAGCTGCCTATTATGTTATTTCCATCCTTCCTTTCAACACCCAGGCAAAAAACAGAGTATGTTGACTTTTAGTTTGTCCATATTCTGGTACTATAAACAGGTGCACAAGCTTTATGTTCTTTTAAAACTTTTAAGTTCTTGTGACACAGGGGAAATGAAAATGTGTAGGCTCTGTGAAGAAGACAACTGGGCAATCAGGTAGGCTGCATCTTGAAGTGGTTGCATTAGTACTGCTAATTTTGCTCGTAGCCTGATCCTACTAGATATAGATTAACTTTGCGGGTCATGACCTAAAGAGGTAGGTAAGGATTGACAAGTTACTAGTGGAGTTTTTGGAAAATGGTCTCTCAGATGCCCATTCTGGGGTGCAGAAATTTAGATATATTGCTACTTTATGGAAAACAGAGAGCTGATCTGACAGTCTTGGCTCTAAAGCAGCTGTCATCTGTGTGTGCTTTTTCTTTTCCTATCACCAGAGTAAGCAGCAGCAATGGCAGTAGCAGCAGCAGCACTGTCACTCAGTCTTTTTCTTTCTCTTGAGCCCCTTCTACTGTGCTTTTGGGATATCACTTTCAGATACATACTGGATATTCAAAGAAAGATTATACTGCTGTTGGCCTGCTGTTCAGAAAGGTAGAATGAACCAATGCACTTGCCTTCACGTGTCTGTATCAGCATGATGCCTGCCTCTGTCAAGCCCTGAGCAAAATAAGGAGTGTCGTTCTCTGGTTCTTCTTTGCAGCCACATGGAAGTGTCTGGTTGTGATGCTTATCACTTTAATGTGCTAGCAAATTGCTTCTGCAGACTGAGAGACTCTCTGTAACCCTCCCTGTAGTGGGTTACTTCTGTTTGGGCATCTCTGAATGTGTGCAGAGAGACTGTGCAAGCAGGATATATGCAATTTAAGATTACACAGTGATAATTTATTGACTAATGCATCTAGTAGTCAGCTAGGACAGAAGTGCTACCAGGCCAGCAGAACATTAATGTGTTCTCCATTGCAGATGCAGAGGGTGGTGGGCTAATTACCAGTTAGTCAGGTGGGAAAGGGCTGGCCTCTACGGCTCCTTCAGTCAAGCTGATCCTTGGCCACTCTTTTTGAATTGCTGTCTCTGATTCTCCATTTATTTTCTTAGGGCTTGATTCTCCATTTATTTTCCTAGGGCTTTATAGCTTCTTGTGTCAGTGTTTTTCTCTTGAGTCACTGACTGGTACTATCTCAACAGCTTCATTTCTGTCTGCATTTCTGTCTTGCTTGGCTTCAGTTTACAAATTGTCTCACAACTCAATAACCTTTTTTTTTTTTTTTTTTTTTCAATAACGCTAAGCCAGATTCTCATGGCTGTCCTGCAGCACACCAGGTATTAGGTCTCAGACAACTGAGTGGTTGGTCTTTGGGGAAGTGCTGGTAATCATCTATGATGGTGCTCCTGTCCCCTAGAAAGGGGAGAAACAAGTAGACTAGAACAAGTTTTCTCCCTAAGTTAATTTTAATATTTTGGTAGAATGGAGATAAAACTCTTTTCTGAAACCAGAGGTGTGGGTGAACTGACCTAATGGTGTTGTGCCTGCCTGTGCAAAACACAGCTTCTGCTCTGCAACTTGACTAACAAAACCTTCTGACTGTCTACTTGCTACTGCTATCTCATAGCATTGGAATTTAAAAAATGTCCTTTTTCCTATTTGTTTTTTCACATGATATGTTTGGCAGTATTTGGGGGCTAGAGGGTTTTTTTGCCCATTGAAATGATTTCCTGGCAAGTGTGTCCTTGTTCTCATTCTAAGTGAACTACATCATCAAACCTCTTTTGGTGTGCATGGAAGAGCAGGGCTGAGTCTCCACTATGAGCGAACAGGTGGAAGTATAAATGGCATGAATATCAGTAATGGGAATGAAGGAGTGAAGTTTAGCAGAGATCATGGGCAGAAATGAAAAGGAATGCTTTAAAGTGTGCGTAGAGCAGTGGAACTGGAGAGAGCCTTTGAGCATCTCAGATAGCAAGAATCCATTGAAAGTGCTCAAAGACTTGAAAAAGGAAAAATACTTAGGGTCCTGTGCTTGCAGGAGAGAGGCTGTCCTGGCTGAAAAGTCTGAGTGAAGGCCTCCAAATACAGAAATCAGAATCAAACCTTACTTGTATCTCCCAGGTTTTGCCTCTCATACCTACTGTTTAATTTAAGAATGAAAAAATACAATGTCTTTTGTGGCTGGAAGTGACCCTGAATACTTAAGCTCTTTAGCATTCTAGTTTATCTTTGCTATCACCCACACCTTGTGTTTTTTCTCCCAGATTAATTTTTTATTGAAGCAGGATTTGCATCTTTTGAGCCAGGATTCCCTGAAACGCTGTTTGTCTTTTCTTTTTGATCCTTATACTGTGCCAGTGATGAGCACAGCCTGCTCTTCCACACTGTGGAAATGTCAGTTTTGGAAAGGCAGCTTTCTGGGGTCTCCACAGGTGAAAGTGTTCCTGATGCTGCTGCAGTTCTTAGGGGAAATGCTGCCAGTCAGTCAGTCACAAGGGAAATGATGACACGGAATAATCTCCTGGTAAGAACTCATGTCAGGAAAGCTTGGCAGCTCCAGAAAGTGTGTATGAAAGAGACACTGAGATCCTGAATGAAAAATAAAAATTGAACCCTTAATTTGTACAGCCTGGTTTTGGCTGCACTTAACCTGTCTGTAATAGCTTTGAGCTTATCGTTTGGCTTGGTGTGAACTATAATGCTGTAGCCAAGAGTCTGAAGCTCATGTACATACATGTAGGCACAGGCACAAATATGTGCACACACATGCACTAATTAGTGTGAGATGATTTTATATGGACAGACTGGAGTTAATCATGGTGGATATACATGATTACAAGACTAAACTTCAGCACTTGCATGCATAAAGCCAGGCAGTGTGAACAACCCCGCAGATAGACCAGAAAGGTCACAGTGTTTCAGTCTGTAGGCTATGAGTATGACTTATGAGAAAAAAGGGACTGTTAGCCTGCAGAAACAGATATACCTTCTGCACTTGTGTGGTTGGTACATCAGATCTGAGTAACTGCTCCTTGTTCTTCCTACACACTTTGTTAATACAGAGAACAAATACAATACCCAAAGGGAGGTGGATAAATTGAATTGTAAAACAGTGATCCTACTCAGCCCAATCTGTTGTCTGTTTTTCATGCTGTCTGTATAGTAAATTGAGTGTTATTTACGTGCTCAAGAGCACTAAAGGAAAATGAGACAATAAATATTATGGTAAATAACTTTGTACTCAGATGCTCAATCAGGGTTCCCTATATTAAGCCCAAAGACCAGATAGTCTGAGGAGTTGCTTTTCTTAGGACTTTTCTTAGGACTCTTCTTAAACTGTCCTCCTGGCAGAGAGCAGCAGAGACAAGAAATGTATTAATTGAAATATGTCCACATGATTCTAGCAGGCAAGCTATGCATCGTGCAAGGGAGATAGGCAAAAAAAATCCCCCAAGGCCCTCAGAAAATTCCTTTTCAACTTCACATCAAGTAATCTGCGTGCTCTTGAGCATCCAAGTAACACTCACCAGCCAGCCCTCAAGAAAAAGGACTCTTTTGCATAGCACAGCAGTAGCTCTCCATCCAGTGCCTGCAGCTCTAGCTGCAGCTGCTCTGATGCCTTGGGAAGGGAAGAAATACTCAGACAAGGGAAAGCCACAGTGTCGCTGGCCAAGCATGCATTGGTGGAAAAATCCTTCCTGATTCCAGCCACAGAGCACCCAAGGCTGTACAGTAAGGTTTGACTTTACCCATGCTGCAATACAGAACTACAAGATGAGGACAGTGGAAGTAAACTTTGTCCATTTTTGGGAGAGGATTTATAGAGGTCAAGGCCAGGAGGGTTCTCCTGGAACCTTTAGGCCAATTCCCTTCTCTTCTTGCCCAACTGTCTATGCCATAAAATTTCTCCTATAAGCAGCATTAAGATATGTATTTTAAAGTCTCCAGATCTGGGCAAGCCTATAACCTCTCCTGGTAACCAGTTTTAATACTTAATTATGCTTTCCGTAAGAAATTTTGCCTTATTTCAAGGTTAAATCTGTCTCACTTTAGCTTCCAGTCAGTGGATCTTGCTATGCTAGTCTCAGCAGGATTAGAAAGTCTATGCTATCTGATCTCTTTTCTATGAAAAGTGTTTCACAGTGTTCACATCACCTCTAGGTTTGCTCTTCAATATCCTAATTACATCAATAGTTTCTTAGTCCCTACTTTGTCAGGATGAATTTGTCAGTTCCTGGGACACTTCTGTGATCCTCCTTTGTGCTTGCTTTAAGATGCCCACAGCCACCTTGGTATGTATAGACTAGAACTGTACACACCAGTCTAGTAATGATCTTTCCAACGTTGCACACACAGAGCCAGGAATTGCTTCCCTGGGTCTTACCCTCTTTAGGGCTGGAGTTGCCCTTTTTCTAAGTTTGCTGTTTTCCCAGGTTGTTGTCTAATAATTATCTATTAAAACCACTGAGTTTTTGCTTAGTTACTATTTCTGCAGGCAGTCTCTCATGATATAGGTGTAGTTGTATTTGTTGTTCCCATATGCACAATCTTCCTGGAGGGCGTTCACTTTAGTCATGTTGAATAGTGACCATTTATTTAGGTTAGGGCCAGCTCGAGGCTCTCAGCAGTCTGGGCAAAATTACTGCCCCAAGAAGGCGGCCTGTTCTGAGCTTGGAAGTGAAGGGAAGCATGGAGAAATAGAGCCAGAAAACCTCAGTAGGAGTGAGGCTGGGAGATCTGTCTGCTTTCCTCTATGCCTAGAGCAGGGCTCCCAAGCAGCTGGCTTAGGTGAGGCTTTAACTGGTTGTTTCTGTGTTTCTTCCAGAACAAACACAGGGAGTAAAGTATAGTAAGGACAGAAATACAAAGCAACACACATAGTAGGTCCATAAACATAAACTGGACTTGCATGGTGCTTGGGAAGGCTATCTTCCAGAGTATATGTATAACTTATTAAAAAATGGGTGAAATAATGGGGAAAATAGTTGGGATAAAAAGTCATACCCATTTGCAAATCAAATATTTAAAGGTTTAGCAGATAGGAAAACTAATCACTGCTCAAATTGACTTACCCAAAACTGTAAGCATCATTTATGCAATGATAACACATGGTTAGAATCAGCGATGAAGCAGAGACGTAGTTTGCCAGATTTAATACAAACATTGAGCAAAAAATTTCCATGCTAAGAATTTTTTTGATCTCTTCATTATGTGATAGTAGGAGAGAATGGTCACAGTTCTGGAGTAAAGCACTGGCCGGCTGAGCTAGTTCATACTCATCTTTGAATTTTTAAATAGGGAACAGGAGGCACTATATGGTTATTGCTAAACCCACACATCCTCATGTGTTTACCATGACATCCAGTGTTTGTGGGTTTCTAAAGGATTGTAGGAAACTGTAGGATAGTGCTTTTGCAAATCTAGTGAGGATGTTTCTTAAATTATTACCTAGGAAGATATACTTATTTTGCTTTTTTCAAAAGTGGCAATAATTTAAGAAGTTAATAGGTGAAGCCCTCCTGTGTAGTAGACACAAGAATTCTGTTTCATTGTCTTTGCAGTCTTAACTCACCCTCTTTGTGCTCATACACTATGATATAGTCTTTAATTAGGTGCTGACATGCTATTTTGCTCCACAGAGTGCCTTCCTCATACAGGACACACTGGAAAGTTGCAAGGTTGTGCAGGGAATGAGTCTGATCTCTGTAGAGCCCTTACCTTGTTTGGAAACTATGCAGTGAATATGGCCAGGGATTGCTGACAGGCAATGGATAAGACTGTGCAATGCCAAAATACTGAGCCACAATTTGCACATTCCTAATTATGCGGGTACTTGGTAGGATGTATGTTAGGCCAGATTTGCATAAATGCTGAGCATTCCCAGCTGCAAGTACGACCTCTTGGATCTGTGCTCTGCATGTATGAGATGCCATAAAAATGATAAGTACTTTGGAAGATCACACTCTGGGGATCTCAGGTTTGTTCCTTAAATGTAGTTTTAGCTGCTTCGGCTTTACTCACTGCTAGCTTTAGTTTCATGTCTGCCAAAAAAAAGATTGCAATAATGCCAATCATTGCAGGAATATCAAGGCAAAATGAGAAGTTTTCTGATGCTAGTTAGTGTAACAAAGGCCTGGAAGTGTGATGCAATTGGTATAGGGTTTATGCGTGTACAGACATAAGATGTGGTGCAATGTACTGAATGTGGAGGTTGAGAAGAAATACCAAGTAACTACAGAGTCACTAAATGAGCTATAATTCCTATGGAAACATGGTTTTTGGCAGTGCATCCCAATGCATGTGCACTGGAGAGAGACCTGAAGTGCGACAGGCAACCTGTTACTGTCTGGCTTTGCAGTCCTAGCTTTTATGTGCTGGAGGGTTTTCTGGTTTGTTTTAATTTAATAAAAATATTTCACTTCACTGGCTATTTGTTTGTCAAGAAATGAAGACATCTGAGCCATTAATGCCTCAGGCAGGCCAGGTGCAGCTACGTAAGGAGGTCGTATTTCTCTGTGAGCCTAATGAGTCATTCAGGGAGATTACCGTACATAGTGTCATTCAACATCACTGCTGATGCCTGATGGAATTAATAATGCTATTTATATCAATAAGATTAGCAGCAGATAGGTTCAATGTTATTTATAGTATAATTAGCAACTATGAATTTGTATCAGTGTTGTGTGGTACCTTCTACATTAGCACGTCATAAAAGCTATCACTGTTAGGAAGTAGATGGCAGATGCTGAGTCAATGAAACACCTGCTTACAGATAATTGTAATTTAAGCAGCCACATTTAGTTTGGTGAATGTAATCTTTTCTCTGTCTAGGGATTACCCTAATATCATGGATAGCAAAAGTAGCACCAGAAAAGATACCTTAAAAACATGTAGTCTAGCTCCAGGGATCTTGCAGGTCTGCTCAATGCATCTTTCCCACTAGTATCTGATTTTACCTGTTCTTCAATATTTACAGTACTGGTTCCTAGCCAACTTCCCTGGAGACGCTATTCACTTACCAGTTATTCTTTTCCTTAACTTATACTGCCAACTTACCTACCAACTTCTGAGACAGAGTAATTCCCATCTTTCATTTATACATTTGTGTTATTGCCTTGAAGATATTTATAGACTGTGATCGTGTTCCCCTTGAGTCATCTCTTTTCTTAACTATTAGTTCCTCCAGCTTTTCTGTATGTGTGACCTGTTTGTCTAATTTTCTGGGTCATTGATGGAGAAGGGGAGCCGCCTACAGTACCTAAATAGAGTATGGGTTAAAGGAGAAGAGACCATATCAGATTTCTTGTGTGAGATACCTGAACTTCCTATCTCAAATGTTTTTTTTCAGTCCCTGGTGAAACTGATGTAAATTTAACTTGGTAACTGCTGGTTCACACTCTTGGTTCTCAGTATAGCAAAGTTAAACATTAGATGAACCTCAGTCATTTCAGTTCATCTTTATTGAAATAGGTGTCCACAGCCATACTGAATTCAGTGAAATGATGTACTGAAAAAAAAAAAAAAAAGCTTATCACCTGCTCAGGACTCTAATTCTTAACTTTGAACATATGCCTGTTGTGCTAAGGCTGTTTCTACATTACAGAAACAATATAGCATAGCTGGTAGGTACCTGAACAAGTTAGCTTGGGTGCCTGCTGCAATGAATCTCAGCATGACTGAATTATTCTAGAGTGAAGGTATACTATACATATGTATATGTACACACACACTATACCATAACTAACTTGATGTTAGCACAGAGTGTTTTGCTGAAAATAAATGCTAGTTATCCTATGTAAATAAAATGTACAGAAGGAGAGGGCAAGATCTATTTGCCTTGTAAAAATCAAATTTTAAGGGCACATATTTTAATGTTTCAGGATATACTAATTCACTCTGGCTTCCCTTCATTGTGTCTTCACTGTATGCATTCACTATGTTCCAAATAAGATCAAAGCAAAGCAAATCCTCTATCATCCTTCAGTTAAATAAATACTTAATTTCAAAAGAATAGGACAAACAGTGCATTAAGCATGTCATTCAGTCTGAATCTGATGACCTGACCTAGTTTGTTGTTTGCACAAAGTTCTATTTATGGAGCATCCTAAATTACAAATATTCTTTACTTTGGAAAACTCTTCAGCAGCAGTATCATGTTAAGTACAATAAAATAATATGATAGCTCATATGAGATGATACTGTCTGCAGGAGACTCGTAGAACAACGTCTGCCATAACACTGATGTATTCTATACACTGCCTGTTCTTCCTTTAGTTCTAATCTGCTCTTGCAATAGCCTGCTGGAAGATCAAGTGGTCGTGTACCAGCCAAATAGTAAGTCACGACCTTTATTTACAGATGGCTCTTTCAAAATGGCTGCTTCAGCTCATGCAACATTATCTTAGAAGATTCTCCAAGTGATATTTTCTTCATATTTATAGCAGAATATAAAGTAACTTTTCCAGCCATGGCTGTATAAAACATTTCATGCATGGTAAAAAAGCTGTCTCACTTGTGCAATAATTGGCATTGGGCATTACAGAGTGTCATAATCCTGGTACTTGTGGTGTCCCTCAGGCAGAAACAGCCATTGCTGTAAAAACCAGTCTGAATCTACAATATGTACATAGAAAACTAAATGACTGGTAACTGCCCCAATAAATTTTATGGTAATTGTCTTTATGGTTGCAATTTAACATAAAGGCAAAAGCTCAAAATACTGGAATCAACAGTATTGTGTTTTGGCAGTTACTTATTCCAGCACTTGGTAGATCCTCAGTATTGTTTCTAGACAAGCTTTTGCTTCAGTCTGGTGTCCTGCAGAAGTTGGACCTAACCTGGATTCTGGCTTTCACATAGACTTTACAATTGGCATTTCTTAATCACTGGTGGAAGAGAGAGAAGAGTCCTGTGAGGGCAATGTCAGTGTAGGGATGGTGTTTGTCATTCATTGAGGGGAGTTTTGGGGATTATCAGTAGGGAATAAAGAGAAATGCTTAGTGAAACAGCAGTGTAACTGGAGAAACTTTCAATTAATTAATCAACGTATTAGCAATCTCCACGTCCGGACAGGTGAGATACTAAAATACGGAGCCAAGAAAATCAGTCTGCATCACCAGAACTCTCTCATAAATAAAATGCTGCAAAGAACAATGGCTTTAGACTCTCCTGACAAATCTTGTAAGAGTTTACTTTTAACTGAAGCATTCATCTTCATTTCTTTAGGGATGAATTGTCACAGCCCAGAAGTGTATGTAAGCATGAACGCCATTATTGTCATCACTGTGTATAAGTATAATGAGATATGCAAAACATATGTCAAAAACAAATGCTATGTACACCCTCCAGATTTTACCTGTTGTGTTTTACTTTCTTTTGACCATTAATACTATTTGTGTCCTGATTATGAATGCAACCTCATAGTGATTCTTACATAGGTTAGGATCAGTGAGTGAGAAAACTCCACAGAAAAACTCCTTACAACACCACACAAAATGATAACAAGCTTCCCCTATCCTCAGAGCAAGAATAACATCATAAAGTGTAGTCTGCTTCTATGGATGTTATTAATAGAAAAATATCACAACTCTTCACACTGTGTTATTTTCTGTGTATGAAAACATATCTGTTTTAATTTAGATTCTCTCCTCCTCTTTCCGTCAAAGAAAACCTAGATTTTTTGAAAGCCTCTTCTTTTTACCTACTTATTAAAATACATTAGCAAACTTTACCACTGTTATAAACAAACCCACTTAAGTCTGTCCTCCCCTGATAAGGATTAACACATGCCAGGCATTCTTTCTCTGTTCGTAGCTGCCTGAGAAAATAGTCTTTGTGGCAAACCTGTAAAACAGTGATTCAGGCTGCAGTGTGCTGTATCTTCCACTGTATTATCTGGGAGTCTAGCCTGTAAACTCATTCCTGCTTCTGCAGAACTATAGCAGGGGAGAATCATCTTTAAAGTTTTCATGAATAAGGTGGATGTATCAGCAGCCCGAGCCAACAGAATTATTGAACAAATTAATCCAAGCAGAGCACAGTTATCTGGAAGGCAGCGCAGATCCAGGGACCTGAAGATATAACGGAGACTCTGCAGAAACATTAACAGGTGGCTTCCCTCTGAATGAGGTGAAATTGTTGAATGGCCTTCATGTGCAGCATATTGCAATGATTATTCCAGTCAATCATCGACTTTGTCAGTGCTGCAAACAAATGGTGTTGTGGATGCAGTACAGCAAGGGGTGACAAGGCTGCTAGGGAGTACCTGGGCATCTGGCAGTATCTGAGCATCTCCGGAAACACTACTTGTTCATTAAAATGTGGCTAAGGGACTTAAGCATTTCGCATACACTAAGCCTTGATGTCAGTCACCCAATGCAACATTTCATTTCTGTATTGTGGTGCAAGTTTTCAGCATCCCTCAGCACCAGCAGAGAGGAGTCTGCATTGGAGGAGTCTAGAGATGCTGTGGGCATTCTCTGTTGAGGTAGAAAACAGTGAAGTGAGTTGAGTCATCTTTGTAGCATCAGTGATGTAGCAGATTGGCCACCCCAGGGAGCCAGAGCTCCTCCATCACTGTTGTTATGCTCATTCTGGAAAACCTGCTCAGAAAGAAGATGAAAAAGGGGAAGGCAAGGAAATAGCTGGGAAATTTTACCAAGTGCAGTTCCTTCTATGCTGCTTGATACTAACAGGGTAATGACCTGGAACTCCCATTCAGACGTTAACTCTGAGCAACAAAACTGTGCGCTGCTTCTGTATGCTGGTGGAGACATTAATGGATCCATACATCTTAAGTACCAACCATAATTTTTTGAATCTTAAGGAATAAGGTCACTAGGGGCTTTCTGTAAGGTGCCTCTATGGTGCTTTTCAATATTTTGAAGTCTCTAATAGGCTCTTCAAGCAAATACTGTAGAGATGCATGAGTGAAAGTACAAAACCAGTGAAAAAAGGGGAAAAAAGTTGGCTGTAATTACAAGGTGTAGTGAGAAGGTAACAGGCTTACATTACTTTCTGGACATCATTACTTTTATATTGAGCAGACAAGGGCCTCTTAGGATGAGGAGACTCCAGAGATGATTCAACTGTGCAGGACAGACTGAAGCAGTGGTTTCTTTGCTGTTTTATACTTTCAAGAAGTGTGTAATAACTTGATGGTTTGGGAAGAGAGTGCAGTTATCAGCACCAAACTCTTAAAACCTAGTTCATCCCTTCAGGCCATTGGTTTCTTTTGGTGTAGCGGAGGGCTCCTTGTATTCAGTGTCTTCTCTAGCGGAAGTTGCAAAGAGGCTAGGCCCAGTCAAAATGGCCTAAAAGCCTCATGCATGGACTCAGGGACAAGGAGCATGGAGGCCACCTAAGGGAAGCATCGCTGGCAGCATTCAGCAACATGGCTCCTATGAATGCAGGGCTTCCTTGCTCACTGTGACAGCAGCTCACAGCAGAAGGCATAAATTGAGGCATGAAAGTCTCTTTGTTCACTGAGCAGATGGAAATGTTTGGCCACTTTGTGGATTTCTTCTTGCCGTCTGGACTGGAATTGCCCTTGTTTTCATACCATCCAGCATTAATGTTTCCCAGAGTTGCCCCTTAAACAGAGCAAAAATACTCTACAGCATATTAACAACACAAGCATTTCACAGTAAATGGCTTTATACATAATACAACATGGTCATTAGCCAGCTGTGCACATAAAGCACCAAGTGGAGGCAGCAGGATGTAAACCAGGTTCTTCAGCTCTGAAGGCGTTAGTCTCTGCACAGAGGGCTAACAGAGCTCTCCTGGCCTGTGTGTTGTAATGAAGACCACTTCTCCATTAGCAGTAGTCGTCCTTCTCTAGGGTGTTTTACACCATTTCAAAATGCCTGTAAGCCATGGGCTAGTTTGGTGAGAACAAACTAATTACACAGCAGGCAACAGCTCCTATGTGGTAATCATAGATCTGTTGGCCATGATAATTTTTAATCCTTCCTAACTGACTGCCAGTCAGATTTGGGCAGGTTTATATCTTGTGATTTACCGCAGTTAGAATCATCTCATACTGGCCTAATGTCTGTATCTACCTGTTCAGCATATTACTGTATTTTTGTATAATTAGAGAAAGATAAAATATTTGATGATATAGCATAGGAGGTTTTTATTAGCAAAAGTTTATGGCTACAAGTTTTATTGACTGAAGTTTTACATCCACACCAAGTTATGTATGTCATCCTTAACAAGTGCCAGTAAAACTTTTATACTGGGTCGCATACACTATCATGTATTCAGAACATACCTCAGGACCACCATTTCTGTTTTAGTATCTGCATTGCCTCTTTGACCGTGGAAACACAAGAAATGGGTCTGATGGTCCTGAAAGCTTCCCCTGTGGGCTGTCTTGCAGAGCTGACATACCTCCACTGGTGAAAACCAGAGGCAGGCACTGGTGTGGGTTCTCCATTCTCTTTGCCACCTATGCACCTTGAATGTCTTAGAAGTAAATGGTAAGGACTAGTATATTCCATATAAGGCTGAGGCTGAATACTGAACATGTGGCTGGCTGGTTTCTGAAAAGTGAAGTTGCATTTTCTGTTACCCAATAGGAGGATGGAACTAGGCAGGTAGAAAAGACACAAATTATGATATCTGATAGACAGATTTTTCAGCAATGTTTTGGCTTGGTCAGTTATGGCTTACAGAGTTGAATTGCAGAGAGTCAAGGAGAGATTTTTTTGAAAGCTTAGTGTTAATTCAGTGAGCAGGTATATAGCAGGAGGAGATAAACATCTTTAAAGGGACAGAAATTTTTCCTGATAAATACCTGTAAGCAGTAAGAGTGGACCAGTTTTCTGTAAGGCCTGACCTTAGCTACTGTAAAGGAAATAAAGCAAAAGCTTTTGTGGTTGTTTCATTTAATGAAGAGAAGTGATTTGACCCTCTCACTTTACAGTATCAGAGCTCTTGCAGTGCAAATTAGAGAGGAGACAACAGATTCAGATTTCCGGAGCATCTGAAACCTAGACTTTGTGCTAGTCTGAAACAGACATAGAGTTTCCTAACCCTCTGATATGGAGGTGCACTTGCTTTCACACCTGAACTGCAGTGGAGTTAAGTTGGATGGAGTATTTAAGTTCATCTCAAGCAAAGACCTCTCTTTGTCTTGGGGGGAAAAAACCCTTGGAACTGCGGTTCCACGCTACAGTCTCTGAGATACCCATGCTGTATGAGATAATTGTAAGAGGGAGAAGAAAATAAAACAGAAGCTGGCTCAGAGAAAGATTCAGCAAACAGCAGCAAGCTGCCAAATGATCATTTTAGTGCTGCAGTTACAGAATCACAGAATTGTATAGGTTGGAAAAGACCTTTAAGATCATCGAGTCCAACCATAAACCTAACACTACCAAGACCACCACTACACCATGTCCCTAAGCACCTCATCCAAACCTTTTAAATACCTCCAGGGATGGGGACTCAACCGCTTCCCTGGGCAGCCTGTTCCAATGCTTGATAACCCTTTCAGTGAAGTAAAATTTCCTAATATCCAGTCTAAACCTCCCCTGGCACAACTTGAGGCCATTTCTTCTTGTCCTATCACTTGTTACCTGGGAGAAGAGACCGACCCCCACCTCACTACAGCCTTCTTTCAGGTAGTTGTAGAGAGCAATAAGGTCTCCCCTGAGCCTCCTTTTCTCCAGGCTAAACAGCCCCAGTTCCTTCAGCCGCTCCTCATAAGACTTGTTCTCTAGACCCTTCGCCAGCTTCGTTGCCCTTCTCTGGACACGCTCCAGCACCTCAATGTCTCTCTTGTAGTGGGGGGCCCAAAACTGAACACAGCATTCGAGGTGCAGCCTCACCAGTGCCGAGTACAGGGGCATGATCACTTCCCTAGTCCCGCTGGCCACACTATTTTAGATACAAGCCAGGATGCCATTGGCTTTCTTGGCCTCCTGGGCACACTGCTAGCTCATATGCAGCCGGCTGTCAACCAACACCTCCAGGTCCTTTTCTGCCAGGCAGCTTTCCAGGCACTCTTCCCCAAGCCTGTAGCTTTGCATGGGGTTGCTGGGGCCCAAGTGCAGGACCTTGCACTTGGCCTTGTTGAACCTCATACAATTGATCTCGGCCCATCAATCCAGCCTGTCCAGGTCTCTCTGCAGAGCCTTCCTACCCTTAAGCAGATCAACACTCCCGCACAACTTGGTGTCATCTGCAAACTTACTGAGGATGCACTCAATCCCTTCATCCAGATCATTGATAAAGATATTAAACAGGACTGGCCCCAACACAGAGCCCTGGGGGACACTGCTTGTGACTGGCCTCCAACTGGAGTAAACTCCATTCACCACCACTCTTTGGGCCCGGCCAGCCAGCCAGTTCTTTACCCAGCGAAGAGTCCACCTGTCCAAGCCATGAGAAGCCAGTTTCTCCAGGAGAATGCTGTGGGAAACCGTGTCAAAGGCTTTACTGAAGACAGTAAAGATAGACAACATCCACAGGCTTTCCCTCATCTACTAGGTGGGTCACCTTGTCATAGAAGGAGATCAGGTTGGTCAAGCAGGACCTGCCTTTCCTGAACCCATGCTGGCTGGGCTTGATCCCTTGGTTATTCTCTACATGCCGTGTGATAGCACTCAGGATGATCTGCTCCATCAGCTTCCCCAGTACCGAGGTCAGGCTGACAGGCCTGTAGTTCCCCGGGTCCTCCTTCCGGCCCTTCTTGAAGATGGGCGTCACATTTGCTAATCTCCAGTCAACTGGGACCTCCCCAGTTAGCCAGGTCTGCTGGTAAATGATGGAAAGGGGCTTGGTGAGCACATCTGCCAGTTCCTTCAGTACTCTCAGGTGGATCTCATCAGGCCCCATAGACTTGTGAGTGTCTAAGTGGTGCAGCAGGTCACTAACCATTTCCCCCTGGATTATGGGGGCTTCATTCTGGTCCCTGTCCCTATCTTCCAACTCCGGGGGCTGGGTACCAAGAGAACAATTGGCCCTGCTATTAAAGACTGAGGCGAAGAAGGCATTAAGTACCTCAGCCTTTTCCTCATCTTTGGTCACTGTGTTCCCTCCCCCATCTACTAGGGGCTGGAGATTCTCCTTAGCTCTCCTTTTGCTGCTAATGTATTTGAAGAAGTATTTGTTGTTGTCTTTTACAGCAGCAGCCAGATTGAGCTCTAGCTCAGCTTTGGCCCTTCTAATTTTCTCCCTGCACAGCCTTGCTACACCTTTGTAGTCCTCCTGACTTGCCTGCCCCTTCTTCCAGAGGTTGTAGACTCTCCTCTTTTTCCTGAGTTCGAGCCATAGCTCTCTAGTCAGCCAGGCCGGTCTTCTTCCCCGCCGGCTCATCTTTCAACACCTGGGGACAGCCTGCTCTTGTGCCTTGAGGACTTCCTCCTTAAAGAATGTCCAGCCTTCCTGGACTCCTTTGCCCATTAGGGCTGCCTCCCAGGGGACTGTGTCGACCAGTCTCCTGAACAGGCCGAAGTCTGCCCTCCGGAAGGCTAAGGTGGCAGTTTTGCTGACCCCCCTCGCCGCTTCTCCACGTATCAAAAACTCTATCATTTCGTGATCACTCTGCCCAAGACGGCCTCCAACCATCCCATGGCGCACAAGTCCTTCTCTGTTCGTGAACAAGAGGTCCAGTGGGGCACGTTCCCTAGTTGGCTCACTCACCAGCTGTGTCAGGAAGTTATCTGCCACACGCTCTAGGAACCTCCTAGACTGTTTCCCCTGTTGTTTGCCTCTGCAAGAGTTGTTTGCCTCTGCAAGATTTCAAGGACACCCATCAGAAAAGCTTGCTGGGGAAAAATCCTTTTAAAAAGGGTCATTCTGTGGTGGTAGTTTCAGTTTGGAAACTGTGTTTTGAGATAATGCAGTATTTCTTTAAGAGGAGAAAAAAATGCAGATTTTATAATAAGCAATTCCTGTATTTAGTCTGTTATTATTACCTCACCTTTTACAAAGCACTTCCATTTAGGGTTATCTCACACCAGTATGTGCCTAGTAGCTCTATAGGAGCCTGAGATGAAATTTACTATGTATTCACTGTATTTTTGTATCAGTTCTCTTTTCTTTTGAAAAAATGCAGACAATGGCTTTACAATAGGAAAGATGTTGTGCTTTCTCATTGTAATGACAACAGAGGAAAAACAATCAAGAAGGGTAAAAAAAAAGCCTTTTTTGTTTAAAGGAGAATTAATACATTCCCCTTTATCAGTGGTAACAGGCATTGCTTAGAGAGGTTTCCAAGTTGAATGGTATGTTTCCAAAGGACATGAATACTACTAAGTTGTAAGCAGGTGTTCCCTAAAAACTCCTTTCAGCCCACAGTGTTTGTATTATTGTTCTTGCTGTTTTGTCCTATAATACCTCCCCTTTTCCCAAGATTGACTGACTGTTATGTACCTATGTACCAACACCCCCTCAAAGCCTGAAATCATCTGACCAAGCAAATATTTGTGGCAGAACCATTTCATTTCAAAGAATTTGTACCCAGTGTCATCATTCAGCCCTGGTTCCCTTGTGCTCTGGCTGAGGCAAGGACTTTTCTCAAAACACCAAGTCTTGAAATGAACTTGGCTTCCTTCAGTCTTGCTCTTTTCAGGTATTTGTTCTGATGCTGTCACCTCTGCATTAGTCAGTGAATGCTGAAATAGAGCAGAACTAATGTGGTGCTTTACTGTGGCAACTTCACATATAAATAACTTACAACTGGAGAGGTCATTACCTGACATTAGAGATTCAGTTGTATCATAAGTATATGGTCTTGGAGACCTTTCCACAGCAGTCCTGATGGGAAAGAGTGGGGGGACATTATTTTTTTCTTTTTGTTTTGTTTTGTTTTTCATGTAGCTATGGAATTTACACTATAGGACAGAGTAGTTTTTCAGATACCAAGACTACACATTCTTGGTTTTGATTGTGTTTGTGGGAAGGGAATTGCAGATTCTGGGGCCAAGGACTACAAAAAATTTGGTTTGTGTTGCAAGGTGTGCAGTCTTTGCTATTGATCTTGGCTCAATGTCCTTGTTGGCAAACTAAGAGAATATAAAAACCCTGCTCTTTTAAATAAGGTATTGCATTGGGTTATCTCTGCTTAGTATTGTTGGATGAAAACTCGTGATTAATTGTCTTGTAAACCCATCATTGCATAGTACAGGCATTGGCTTGCTACTGCAAAACTGGTAAACCCATCATTGCATAGTACAGGCATTGGTTTGCTACTGCTAGACTGGTTAATCATAGATGAGTAAGAGTGTGGGTAAGTCAGCTTCCAGAGGGCACTGCCATCCCATTTTATACAGCTACGGACTTATCCTCCCGATGCTGGGGAAGGAACAAAGACTCCTTGCAAAGCACCAGGAGAATCAGTTGCTTTATCTATAAATTCTGGGACTTCTCCTATTCAGACTGTGTCTGTGCCCCATCACAGCACACTCTTTTTTCTGTATCACAAGGCTTGTTTTTGCCTGGGTGGCTACTTTGGCATGCAGTAGCTGTCTCCATTCTGCTGTGTTACCAGTCAGTGTAAGCAAACTTCTCCTCATACCTAATTCTGCCTTTCAGGGCTCAGGAACTGCTGCTGAAATATCCTTTCATAATTTTTGATATCCTCTTATTACATCCCACTGTACTAATAGTATAGCCTGGGGTTTTTGCATACTGAGCTTGCTGAGATACCAGAAACAGAGATTATGGTGTACCAAGTGGCAGTGACAGCAGCAGTGGCTGCAAACAGCTTTTGACTCCTTATCAGGCCATGTACAGAGGCAGATGGCTAGTTGTTAAGGCAATACCCAGTCTTCTCAAGAGAAAAAGATGGTCATCCTGATTCCTGTTTGTGTACCATAGTTTGGGAACCTTTCACATAGCCACAAGCACAAACTACTCATCACAGATCCTAGAGACTTGGATTGGCAGCGGCTGGAATTTGCAAAAGGAGCATTACAATTTGTCTCCGAAAATCCTTCCTTTGTAAGTCAGTGATAATGGTCTATTACATTTTACAGAACTTTTCCTTGCTGACACAATACTATATTACTGAAAATACCCCAGAACAGCTATATTTTATGTCTCCACCCCACCTCTCAGCTCCAATTTGGTAAAGGCATAGACTGCTAATTCATTAGCATTATTGCCAGATCTGTACAGGCCCAGAGTAATCAGCTATGATGGTGAAAAAACAAAGCAGTCGTGCAAATTTCAAATTCTGTTTTGGGGGAGTAAAAAAAGTGAAGCATGAAGCATTTTTCTTCCTCTATTACAGTATTTTACATAAACTTTAATTACTCCCTCTGCTTTTTTGCCACATCAAGTTCAATAATGTAGCAGAGATGAGTACCAGGCC
This sequence comes from Ciconia boyciana, assembly GCF_034638445.1. Lineage (NCBI taxonomy): Eukaryota > Metazoa > Chordata > Aves > Ciconiiformes > Ciconiidae > Ciconia > Ciconia boyciana. The sequence goes on along the minus strand of NC_132939.1, from coordinate 20,300,152 downwards.
CAGTATGTCACACTGAAAGGGATGGGGTTATTAGCAAAATAAATTAACTGAAGTTTTTGGTCATTGGAACAACTGCTATTATAACCAGACTGAAAACTCTGAAGTAAGGTCTTTCTAAATAACTGAAAACCATCTTGAAGTGCTCAAAAATGAATGTCCTGTGCCTGAGATGAAGTTCTTTGTACTTGATGGAAGATTGAATTGAGTTGGACAGTGCTGGTGTCTTATTTCTTTTGCTTGCTTTAAAAGTAAACTTTAATCTCAGTTATCCAGACCATTTATAGTTTGCTCAGGAGTGTACTTGGCAGTCCCTTGTTTTGAAGCAGCGCTTGTGAAATCAAATGTGTTTCTATTAGAAGCAGAATATTTACACAAAACGGCCCTTGTCATTATTGTTCCTGTTCATATGGAGCCTACTTATTAATTTTGATTGAATGAGTAAACACTCATGTTTTTAAAATACTATCATTAGTCTTTTTCTGTATTCTTCTCCTGGTATGGGGCTAGTGAGGAGAGGAAGGGCATTATTTTATGTGCTTGTAGAAGAAAAGTATTTTTGTAGATGCAGAGAAAACTGTGCACTGTTACTGTTCTTAACTTGACCTGTTGGAAATGAGAGACATTATCCACATACTTTTGAAGATTCGCAGAACACATGGATCATTTTCCTCAACAATGAATTCAACATTGGTAGTATCTGTCTCAAAAGCAGATTTTCATCTGCACATAAGACCTCAAAGAGCAGTTAATACCACATGCACCTTTAAATCTCATTATGCAAGACTGAGGAGGGTAGAAAAATAGAGACTGAGAGCAAAAAGAGGTAGCTAGCTCTATCTGAAGTCTTGCTGGTAGCAGTCTCTCTCAATTTAAAATGTTCTAATGCTTGTTCTAAATGCTTATTTTTCTGATAAGTTAGTGGTTTTATTAGCTAATCTTTATAAATAACTTGGGAATTAGCTGATACTAACAATAGAAATCGAGAAGAATTAACTCTTGCATAGTTGAAGAGGGTGAAGTATATGAAACAGGCTGCTAGATTTTTTCGGTTTGTATTTTGTAGACAGACAAACAGTTCAGTAAAATGTTTCCATGTATTACATTGCACGGGCTGTTTTCTCCCCCCAGCATATCATTGAGTAACAGAGTCTTCTGGTATCATGAGACAGACGTCAGTGGGCTTCAGATTGGGCCGCAGAGAGTGACCAGGCCTGATGGAAAAAAAATGAGCAACAAAATGGTAAAGACATGTCAAAATAAAATGAAAATTTAAAAAACCCAAACATGTAAGACTGTGAACTCTTGGGGCTGAAATAGTTTTTGGATAGCTACTATCTAGTAGCAGGTCCTATGCAAAGCAGAAGATCCAAATTACAGTTTCTAGTTGATGCCCTGTTGCAGTCATTTTGTGTTTCCTTTCGGTGTGTTCCCACTGTGATGTAGGGAAAATGGTTTTTGAAAAAAACCTAAAGATATAGCTGTCTTTTTTCATATTTCAAGATATATACCTTGTCTGGTTCAAGTTGATGTAATTGACCCAATGCAGTACAGTGGTATCTGTTACTGTCAGGCTGGGAATAGGTGATTCTGTCCATAAGGGAGATACTTTTCCCTCTACAGCAAGGCACTAGAGGCAAGATGCAGGAAAATGTTGACATCTCCAGCTCTCAGCAGAAGATGAAGACTTGACAAAATAAGTCTTGTTAGGAGTCAGGGAATGTCTTTGCAGGGTATTCTTTGGATGTGATGAACAAAAGGGGGAGATGGTGTTAGAATGATGCTGATTGACAAGACACTTCAGGGAAGGGGATAACAGAGCTCTGTATTCCACTTGGCTCTAGGAGAGCGGATGAGGCGTTTCATAGTGTGTGTGCTGTTGTGTTAATAGCATGAACATTATTCCTTTGAATAGTGTTTAATGTTGCAAGCAGCAGCATATGCTCTCATTGCAGCACACAGGCAAATGTTTGCATGCAAGAGTACTATTTTTGAAGAGGAATTGCCTAGAAAGGCCAAGGTTGTCCTTGTAGGTTTACTGGGACACATGGTTGATGAACGCTGCATGAATATTTAAAATTACTTATATGGAATCCTTTACAAGCTTCACTGAATCTGTAGATGGGGAGAAAAGTGGTTTTGGATTATATATGAGTATTACATACCTGTCTACCACTGAGAAAATATCATACCTAAAGTCAACAGATTTTCTCACCTGGTCAGGCAACAGGGTTTCCTTGTATCACTGAGCCTAGCACTGTTCTTGACAGTCCTCCTTCTCCTCCCCTGGCAATGCAGAATTAAGATACTGCTGTGATTTAAGCATTCTCACCTGTTTCTCTTATCACTTCTGTTGAGACCCTTGTGCCTGCTTAAATGCTTTCTTGCATCAAAGGTGCCATATCACTTGCTAAACCAATCACATTGCAGCAATGCCATCATTTTCACAGAAGAAAAGGCTTCTCAGCTTTTTTTATTGCCCCATGTAAGGCTTCTTGCATGCTGAGACACACGACAAAGGCAATTTACTTCTCTCCTCCTTGGCCTCATGAGAAGAGGAAGGTTTCAATGCGAGGTTGCATTTTAAGTCCCATGAAGTTGCACCTGGCTGCTGGCTGCGACAGTCATGTTCTGTGCGGTGGCCTCCATGTGCTGGACATAGCTAGTCAGCAGAGCCCATCGGTAGCACCAGTACAGGATATCTGGTAGTGGGGCACAGAACTGGGCTCTCATTTTCTAGGCACCAGATAACGGAGCCACAGAAAATGTGAGACTTTCCAAGCCTGGAAGAAACATGTTCATCCCAAACAGGCCTGCAGTACACCTAGGGGAGCTCAAAAGTACAGTCTGTCATTCCTTTGGTCTTTTAGTACTGTGGCTGCAATTTCTTGTGTCCATACATACTCTGCAGATATTAGTTATAAGTTTCCATGTTGATTGCCAGCAGCACAATCTATTATTGCCATAAATTGCAGAGCTATTAAACCAGTGGAGAAGGTCACGGTGATGAGGCCCAAGCACTGCTCATGGGGAGTAAAGTTGTCATAGGCTATACCACATCATTAAAAATGAAGGCATCGGATGACAACATATTCAGATCCCACGGGTCACATTTATTTGGATTTTCACTGTATTTCTATTTGCAAAAAAAGACTCTTGAATGCTCTCCACAGCAGACTTTTGACAGTTGTTTAAAAGAAGCAGTCAAGTCTTTCCATTAATTTCCCAGGATAACAGCCTGGCTATCACGCTTTGTGACAGGCTGTGTATTTGACCTGTGCAGTCTCACTGTTTTGCTCATGTTCCTGTAAATGGGATGGTTGAGCCAGGGGAACCCCTCGGGCATGGGAGGGAAATCACACCTTCCCTGGACACAGGCTGAGAAGGAGCAAGGGAAGGGATTTTCATAGACATTGAGTATGGGAGGCGGGAGAGTCACTGCATGGAGCTGAGAGCAGCCACTCAGGGGACAGAGAAAACTTCTTAAGGACCATGTTCCTTAAGAACTTCTTAAGAAGTGGGCACACTTTGCTGCAGAAAGTGACTGATGGTAGGAATAAAGCTTGGTGGCAAGGACCTGCTTGCAAGGAGACCATGGGTGAAGGGAGTATCGGTTAAAACCCATTATCATTTCTCTTCTCTCTGCAGTAGTCTTTTTTTGAGTTTTTTTCTTTAATTAAAATGTTAACTATTCTATTTTATACTTTAGCAAAGCCTGTCTATTTTAATTTAAAAGGCCTTTGGTCTTTTTTTGCACAACTGTCTTTAAAGAGAAGGCTTTGGATCTTTTCGCACATTAAATATAAGTTAATCCTTCTCTCCATCCCTGCCTTCTGCCACATGGAAGTACTAAAGGGCAAGGTGGAAAGGGATACAGGTCCTTATGCTCCAAGAAGCAAAACAGCTTTGACCTTACACTCAGTAGTTCCCCTGAGCATGTGGCCTGCACCTCAAAACACAAAAATCAGCAAAGCTATTATGAGTGCACAGGGTTAAGGATCAAGCAGATCCTGTGAGGACAGAGAAATTCAAAATGGTGTTCAGTGCTCAAGGGCCAGTTAAGCCCCAGCAGCGCCTATGCTACTGAAGTGGTGCTGCTCAGCCATCGCCTGCAGTGGGCATTGTAGGAGGGCTGCCTGCTGGGCAGGGCGCTCTGATTTAAATGCCATCCCATTTGCTTCATGGCAACTCAGCACCCTACACAAAGCACTGGGTACGCACAAGATTGCATATGGATATAACTGCAACTACATTACATGTTAAATCCATTCAGTTAGTTTCTGCAGTTGTTTGGAAGTGTCAAGAGAGAGTTTAACAAAAGGCAAGATCAGTATTACCAAAACATTGCAGTTTCCTTTTCTGTTATCTTTGTCACCTTAAAAAGCTGCAGGCCCCACGTTTCTGTGTTCTGTTAGATCTCGGAAGGGTGTAAATGTTTGCAACAGAACCCTAGAGACAGGGCAAGGCACTAAGGTTGTAAAGTTGTGCTGTTCTAATTTGAGGAGGCAGAAAGCCAGACTGACAGTTTAAGTACCAACAAAATAATAAACTAAATGCAGATTCTGTGTCCAAGCTTCTTCTGCTTTCAGTTCCCACTGGGACACTCTGTTCCAGTGCCCTTGTTCCATTTGACTTTCTTGCAGAGGAATTGGAGAGTATCCAACTTTTAAAATTACCTCAACTTTAATTTATTCTGCTTTTGATGTTCATAGCACCATATATCTAATGGTCCCCAAATCTTTTCCTTAGTCTCTGAGGCTATAATTTACCGGCCCAATGTCTCAAAGGCAGATACCACTTACTTTAAAAGTTACGTACAATTTTAATATCCATATGTTTATATAATATATGAAGTTTGTGGGGTGAGTGAGGAAGGTGGATGATTTATGCTTCATGAACACTTCCAGTCATTTAAAAGACAAATGAATTTCAGTTTTACAGAGGCATCTTAGCAGAAACCTGCACAGGTCCAGCATATTTAATGTATCTTACACTTGGCAAAAAAATGAACGAGCTATTCTCCCTTAGGACTTAGTACCAACCTCACAGAACTAGGCATGATCCAGCTAAATGTATTCCTTTTCCATGATGGGGCTTTTTAAAGAAAAACACTGAGACTGGGGGATATGGGAAAAAGGCATGTGAATTAAGAAGCACTGAATTTTATATGTCAGGATTTAGAAATAGAGAGCTTGATTCCAGTTTCCACTGAGGCACCTTTATGTAAACCTGGAAATCCAAAGGAGTATCAGTGAAACAAAGCTGTAGTACTTGTTAAGGCCCCTTTTCAGCATAGGTTAAATTTCGATAAAACTCAGGTCCAAAGCCTTGTTTCCCACATGATTGCAGGGCTGTAGGAATGGGAGCTATATGTGTTAGTAGAAGAGAATTATGGTGAGAATTAAATTCTGAAGACTGGCCACGTAAAGGCACAGGATGGCTCAGGAAAGCAAATCTGAGCAAGATGTCCCATGATTGCATCGCAGCTGGTGAAAGTGAGCTCCAGTCCAACATAAGCACTGATTCCGGAGCCCTGCGGGCACTCACCCGCTGACTGCTTCATCGCCTCTCATGGCTCCCCATGGCTGGCCAGGGCAGAGCATGGATATTGATTTCCTCCTGCATCTAAGCCCGGTATGATCTCTGTGCACACTTGCTGCTCTCTTGGCATTATAGAGATCAGACATGGTGGAAAAGGAGATTAGCCAATTCGCCGCAAGCAAGTTAATACATCTTCTGTCACACATCTACTAGTTTCAAATATATCACCTCCTTTTATTTTCACCTGCACAGATATGCTCAGGCAGAGCCAAATGCTTATGTGGTTTATGTTGGTGTAACTTTTTTAAAGCCTGGTGGAGGCAAAAAGAACTATAGAGATCTGTAACTTTATCAGACCTTATGAATTCTGATTTGAATAGAGAGGCAATGAGTATAACTTAGCATCCATTAGAAACAGAAACATAACCCCTCCTGAGAATCAGACGAGTATCTCTATTTCAGTCTATGCTTGAAGCAACTGGTCAGGCTTGTGAAACAGGTAATTTTTCTTACTGTCCAAATTTGACTTTTTTTTTAAGGGAAAGAGGGGACACAAAGATACTGCCTGCGTGATGCCTGCGCTGCCCAATAAGTCATGCTAAACAACGTGAAATGTTGTCTTGCATCTTTCTAACAAGCTGTTTTTTCCTTTTTCTTGCTCCTTTTTCTTTTTCCTCCATAGGTGATGAAATAGATTGGCTCCAGCTCTCCCCTCCTGGCATGCCATATGTGCTGCGTGTTGCCCTTCTTTGCTGGATTGTTCCAGCCTTTAGGGAGGTGGGAATTTATTCCTGGAATCACTCCAGTGTCCAGATCACTTTCATTATCTTTATTAGTATGGACTGCAGCCCATCATCATTGAGGAGAGCAGTTGGTAGGGAGCATATGAGATAATTGCCTAAAATGAACTCTGCCTCCATGGGGCACAAAATCACTCAGTGGTATTGCAGCTTTCTTATTCCAGCTTAAGTCACCTTCCTCCCTCTAGGCAGTAGCTGGTTCTTACATATGTTATGGGGACCATATACTCAGCCTAGACCCAGTCACAGGCTTAGACAGTCTTGCCTGTAAAGCAATATATGTTCTCTCCTGCAGACCTTTCTAGGTGGCATCTCCATCCTTCAGGTGCAGGATGGCTGGCAGCAAAAGAAATCAGTTTTTCTGCATGCTCACTGACTGAGCAAAGCTCCATGGGTCCAAAGGGTCATACTTTTCCTATCTGCTCACTCCCAAGCCTGGCACAGGTCTGTGCGGCAGGGCCAGCCTCTCCAATATTGCTGCATCTCATGCAAGGGCATATGACTTTCTTGTCAGCTTAAAACAGAGCACTTCACTATTTCATGTGGGCTTTAGGTTGGTGATGGGTCATGACTGTGTAAGTACGGTCCAAATCTCTGAAGGTTCCCCTTCCTATATTTGTAATAAGGTGAACCAAATCCCAGTGTTGTTCTCTCTTGCTGGGCTTATTGAATGGACAGCGTGGTGTATCAGAAATGGTTAAGGATGGGCCTTGCTACCTCCTGCAGCTGGAACCAGTTAGCTGATGAGACCTAGGGGCTACAAACTACAAAGGAGGAGGTGAATGCCAGGGGAAAGCTGGAGGTGCAGGTTTTGGAGCTACAGAGTGAGAGGAACTATGCAAGGAAAAATGTAAGAAGGGAGGAGTAGCTGTAAAAGCAGTTAGGAAGATTCATGAGGGATGGGTAGGAGCATTGGTGCTTAATGCATGTTGCTGGGCTGGAGATCAGAGGAGGGGCTGGGTTTCCCATTCCCTGCAGAAGGGGAAGAAGCAGCCCCAGAGGCAAATAAGCAGCAGAAAAGGGAAAAGTCCAGTGCTGGCTTATATGGTATGGCATTTTGTTGTTTGGAAAAGGAAGAGATCCTGCTGTAGCCAGGCAGGAAGGTCATGTCTGCCTAGTATTTCCTTAGATTTCTCCAAGACTGAGGCACAGGGAGTAGTAAGGTTGTGGTAGTAAAATACTTCCTCTGGGTAACTTTGCTTTCCTAAAAAACTGGCTATGTTAGCCTGATTGAAATGCTATAGCAGTGTGTAGCAGGCTTCCTGTGCCTGTATTTTCTCACTGAAAGCTTTGCTGAATTGTGCCATGTAACTGTGTACAGGGTGTTGAGGGGGATATATTGTATTAGTGGGGGCAGTGGGCACTTTCTATCATCTGTCTTGTAGTGACTTACACCACATCATTGTTTTTGAAATCTCTTGTTGAGTTTTCACTTGAGGTTCCTTCTTGGTACCAATATGGTTTAAGCAAGGATGAGAAGCAAAAACTCCTCTCAAAAGTAGCACAGCCCTCCAGCTTTTCTCTGTGTTGGGGCAGCTGTGTCCAATTACAGCTTGTTATAGCTGTTATAGCAGCTGGAGGTCCTCTCTCGACCTTCTAAGGGGAAGAGGCCTTGGCTCTTTGTTAGGCTCTTGTCTGCCCTCTCCCACTTGAATTTGTTGGGTTTGTGTGGAGGGGAGAAGGCAGTAAGCTCTCACCTTCAACCCAGTTCTGGACATAAAACTAAACTGTAACCGTGGCCTGAATTAGAAGTATCAGGACAAGAGCAAAACCTCACAAACTAGTGAACTGTTTTACAGCCTTCTGTAAGCATTTTTTTTACCTTTCTAAAGGAAAATAGCCACATCTCTTTGCCAGTTCAGTGAGCAGGAAGCTTTATTAGAAAATGTTTCCTTGTGTTTGTCCCCTGCTTGGTTTGTTTGGTTCTCATTATTTAGTAATTGTTTCATTACTGTTGAAATAGATGTCATGTTACTTTTTCGTGTTGGGTTTTTTTTCCACTCTGTTGTTGTGTGAACATTTCTTACAGTTATTTGCTGCAGAAAAAATGTGAAAAGGACTTTATAACAGTAGACAGAAACTGAGAAATTGCCTTAGCTTTGGAAGAACCTTGCTTCTTGCCCTCATCTGGCATCAACAAAACTATCAATATTAAACTCAGGTGTGAGCCAAAATGACCTAGCTTTACAATTACAAGGAAGGGGTAGGGGGAGGTTGAACCAGGGCAGATTAAGAGACTGGAGAAGAGTAGTTTGGAGGTTTGGGCAGGTGAAAGTGCACCAGTTTCTAGTCATTACTGGTTGAATCAGGGAGGAATGGAAGCAGCAGGAGTCGTATTTGACTGTTGGCCCTGCCTCTGCAACAGGGTGGCATGAGAAGGCAGTGTCAATGGGTGTATGTGAATCTAATGTTGTTTAGAGTGGTGTCTGTGCTACTAGGTTTTAGCGGCTGAAAAACACTGGTATTAGCAGCTGCTCTGTGTACCAGAGGCCATAGATCCCAGCCAACAATGGCATTCTGCCAGCAGCCCCAACTGCAGTGCTGGTAAGACACGTGTGGTATTATTTATGGTGAATAATAGAATACTAAATAGTTAAATATATTATGTGCTGATCCTAGAGTGATAGAAATTTGTAGTGTGGGTTAGAGAGGACTTAGCAAAGCTGTCCCTTCCTCATCACCCCACAACCTCAAATTTTCTGCAGCAACTGGGAGGAGAGAGACAGAAAATTTAGGGCTTTTGGAGGAAATGTATTTGAAGGAGAGATGTAGAAGAGGTGTTGGATGAAGAACGGGAGGAAGCTCCAGGCTTTTGCAGTTGAAGGGAATGGGAAGACTGCGTGCATGTGAGGGTAGATACAAAGATCATATGCTGTTTGGCTGGGATGGAACAGGCAAGTAGAAGGAAGCAGTTAGAAATTCTCAGTTGGCTGCATAGGTGGTTAGCAAGTGTCCAAAAGCAATCTGAGACTCTACCAAAGGCTAAAAATAGTTAAAAGTTCATGGGGGTCTTTATGTGCGCAGTACTGTCATGCAGTAACTCTGCGTGACAATATTGTTCCATTGGAGCCTTTGGAAAAACACAGAGCATTCTGCCGGGAGTGCATTGCTCTCTCCCTGGCCCAGTGTATCTTGACAGCAAAAGGTTTCAGGCTTAGAGCTTTCATGAAGGATTGGTTTTTAACAGAATTAAGCACCAGGCAGTACAGTGACAGCTGTATTTCCTGTGGCAGAGCTCGGTCTTATATCCCTGTGACCTTCTGTGGCATCCTGGACGTTGCGGTCATGGGGATGCTGCTGATGCTTTTGTTTTTATGGTAAATTAAAGAAGCCAACAGACACTTTAAAATTCAGATGTCCTCTTCATATTTCAAGCAGGGGCTGGATGGACACTTTTTCCCCACAGATAACTTTAATGCAGAGAAAAGAGCTGCAGAGGAGAGCTTTGCACATTAAGGAACCTGATGAATTATGCATGTAGCACAGCAGTCTGGTATCGGCAGTGCCTGCTTTATGAGAGGAGGGGAGTGATAGTAACAATTTACGCCATACACTAGCTGTAGTTTTTCATACTGAAGCAGTAATGCGGGCTGCTGGGCTGAGAACGAACAACGTGGCTCGTCCTTTGAGCCCCTGGGGGCTGAGAAAGGTTATTTGGTGGCAGGGAGTAGAAGACTTGTTTTGAGCAAAGCACGGAGAATGGGAAGAGAAGGCAGGGAGGACACATCAGCTCCAAAGGCTGCTTGGCAGAGCTATGCTGAAGAGCAGTGGAGTCGCTGCCGGGTTGACAGACCCAGTGTGTGCACATTAAACTCTGCCATGTAATGGGACAGTAAGACTGACACTGAAAGCATCATGTAAGACGATCTGTGCTGCCTGGGCTCACTGTCCTGCAAAGCAAAGGTAGAAAGAGGAAGCAGTGGTTAAAAATAAAAATCTTGTTAAGGGTAAAGGTTGACTGCAGAAAAATAAAGGGATAATACTCTGCAGTGCTTTAATGTGAGGTCTGTTGCTGTGCATGACAGCAGACTTGCAGAGTTACTGTGTGTCAGAAGCTGTGGAGGTAATGCTCCAGAGGTAACTGGTTCAAGCGATCTGCCAGGAAGTGAAGTGCCCTAGAAGTTCTCCAGGCCTTTGTGATTCAGCAGCAAAAAGAAATTTCTACACTTGCTGGCGAGTTGCCACCACATATTTAACAGGCAGCTACTTCTTTGGTAGGGGCAGTAGTAGGAACTTGGGTTTCCTTTTAATTGTGGTTCTCTCTCAGCCAGACCTGCGTCTTCTGTTGCTCTCTTTAGTTTCTTTTTTGGCCATTCATGATTTTGAATCCTTTATTAGGAAGAGGCAGTCCCTAGAGGTGTTGAAAGTGGGCTGTATTGCTATAAGGCATCTGGATAACAATAATGATGATTTTTCATTTTTATAGTGTTGGTTATTCTCCCCTTTCAGAAGAGCTTTGTAAACAGCAAGGAAGCCGTATGCTACTCCTTCATGGTGGGAGAATATATTCGTGCTCAGTTTGCAGATGGACAGACTGACATGCAGAGAAGTACAGTCCAGCATTTTCAAAGGTGTCTTGTATTAGGAGGCAGACATTTCTCAAGATTTTCAGAGATGATCATCATGTGGAGCCTCTCTGGGCATCAACTAAAGTGCTTGACATTTACAAAACTGGAAAGCATTCAATACCGGACAAAATCCAAGGCTACTCTGAAAAACATTGGCCTGTGAGACTTCCTTGGGCTAAAGGGCTCAATAGGAATCCTGGATATTGCTGTGATTCCTGCTTGTCTGCTCTGCTGCTCTACCATAGATTGTTCTTTATACTTGTTATTCTTTAGACAGTGACTGTGTTTGCCTTCCCAGTCACTCCCTCTTCCCAGTCTCTGTCAGAATCCTTTATGTGCTGAAGTTGTGTATTGGAGTCTCACATTTTGGAGTTGTTCTGACTAACCTCAACCATGAGCAGCACAAAGAGATTTTGTTTTATTTCAGCCTCTCATAGGACACTCAGATGCAGAAGTCAAGAGAAACCCCAGTACTCTGAGAGAGAGTTCTTTGCCCTTTTCTGGGTTTCTGCAGAATTTCAGTTCACAGCTATCCTCGATGTTAAAAATGTTGATTTAACTGTTTAACAAAATGGTTAAAGAACACTGATCATATTAGAGCTCTCTTGCCAATTCATTGGCAAAGCTTTCATTCTGACCATATAATGTCTCCGGTACCCATGTGACATTTGCAGTATCTCATTACCGTATTTCCAAGCAGGGTTCATTAAATTGTTCTATTTTGTGTTTACTGGTGTGGGTATGCACAAAAAATGAAACTGCCCTTCTTAACTGTAAGCAGTAAAATATGTATTGCTTTAATTGTTTTCATTTTTGGTAGAGCTACTTCATAATACAATTATGTTTGTGCCCAGGGGCATGTGGGATTGAATTACCGGGTATCTGCTTTCCAGCACTCACTTTCTTTCAGACACCCCATACTCAAATTATATGAATCCTTTGGGAACCAGGCAATTATGTAAGTGTTAGTTAGCAAAAATCATCTGAAGTTGCATACAAACATACTTTTCTCCAAATCCATTTTGTAGGTAACTTTTCTTTTTATTAATCTAAGTGCTTTGAATATGGGCTTTAGGTTTCTGCTGAAGCGACTTCTTATGAAGATGTTCTTCTGCATGCTAGGACAAGAGACAACTGGGGAAAATGTGAATCAGCTACTCTGGCCAAGCATGAAGAAAGGAAAAAAATAAGTCTTTTGGGAAAAATAAGTTTATTGGCTGAAGTGCAAGCTCTGGTAATCCTTATTCAGACAAGGCTTTTGTTAATATTCCACATGATCTTCTTTGCCTATGCTTTTTTGTGTTTTCTTTTAATTTTTTCAACACTTTATGGAGGATAAGATGCGTCTGACATTTTTGCAAAGATTCCTAGGCAGGAGCTACTTGTCGCTGGGGAAGAAATGAAGGCCAGTATCATATACAACTTGTGTCAGTATGGCTAAACTTATTTTTTTTTTTTTTTTTAGGGATTCATAATTAAGCAGAAGCAAATTTTGCATGGCTATTCTTATCCTGGCTTGTCCCAATTTCTCAGATGATCTAAAGTGCTATAAACTGTTTAAATTGAAGTAAGTGCATGCACAAAGGTGTTTACAATAAGTTAAACAGAATTACTTTGAGCCAGCTTTAGTATGAATTTACTTTGTATAAGTTTACAGTAGTAACTTGTAAATGAGGGCAATACAAAAAGGTTTGATGAAAGTTTTGGCATCTCTATAACCTCAGATAAGTTGATTGATGCAGGTGTTTTACCATGCAAAGACTTGATTTGAAATCTGATCCAAAACCATGGTGGTGTGTTCTACCTTCTTTACTGTTGTAAATGGTTGCAGAATGTGCAAGGGAACAGTGAATTCATACCCAAGTTTCTACAAAGGGGAGAAATAGATATATTTCTCTCTCCGTATATATCTGTGTCTACAGAAATCCCTTCTCCTCTAATCGAACAGTGTCATGGACACTGCTTCTGAGCTGGACCTTCAGCTTCATTTTGTGTGACTGTCTAGCAGGTTACTTCTTCATTGCTTCTTATCAGCTTTCAAAGATCTTTGTTTTAAATGTAAAACACCCTTACTCCATGTATGTTCAGAGTCTGCTCCTGGTTACTAAAAAGTATCTATTTCTTCATAAGCCAAGCTGATGATTCAGATGATGAGCAGAGTTTTTCCCTTCTGGTGCTGGTCCAAGCTGAGTTTCTATGGCTGGATCTTTGCTTATACACAGAGGTGTGCTTGTGATTGCTGAAATTACACATGGGTATTTACCTGAGGATAACAATACACACTGTGTGTAACCTCTTTCCCTGGCTCTTATTTGAATACTAAGAGGAGAGAAATGATCTGCCTAAAGAAGTTTCCTTTGTGTTCCCCCTCTCACCTGCCTCTCTCTTAAAGAGGGGAAAAAAAACCCCACCCAACTGCCATGTTCTCTAGCTAAAACCCATTCAAACAAAATAAGTCCTAAATCCATATTAATCACTGCCACCTTTAATTTTTCAATCACTGCTTGATTAAATTGCTGCCTAGATTCATTCTTTCAGTGATAGGGCCTGGTGAGCACTCTGCAGTAAACTCAAACAGAGAAGTAATAAAGTGCTTTCTGTCATAGGCACTCCCCAAAGTGCCAGACACAACATAAGTTATTAAAAAAATATCAAAGAATGAGCTGCTCTAAACTGTGTGGAGAGGAAAAAAATGATTGTCCAGGGAAGGAAAAGAAGATTTTAATTTTGCATCTGCAATTACAAAGGCAAATACATCTGTAATAGAGGGTATTTCAAAGTCAAAAAGAATGAGCAAACTCAAATGGTTGAGTCTGTGTCATGAGCTAGGTTTGTAATGGTTTTAACACTGTCAAAAGGCAAGGGCCCATTTTTTTTCTTTCAATATAATTGTCAGCATAGACCATGTCTATCGGTTAATAAACTCACATTGATCCACAACCACCTGCCTTTAAATCTTCCCACCAGGAATGCAGATGTTCCAGCTCCAGACATGCCCTGATTTCCAGTGAAGGTGGGGTTCTGTTTAAGTCAGCCTACACTGATGTGCAACCCTCTTCTGATGCTGCGCAACCATTACAAAAATGGTTTATGGTGCTATAGGACTCAATGATAGACCTGTGGCTCTTGAGCCACCTTCCACTAGTGAGCAGTCAAGGTGCCATTCCCATGCTGAACCATTGTTTGGAGTCTAGCGTTGGCTCCGAAGATGCTGTGTAGCCTGACATGAGCCAACAGGTCTTTCCTGGCCCCTGTCCTCACTCTGGAAGTGAGTTGTAAAGTTGGCTTGGTGTTATGTTATGATACAGCTGGACTTGCATGTGTTATGGGATGACTGCTGTTCAAAGCACGTTAAGTCAGTATAAGCGTCTCCTGGTGGCTTAGCAGTTTAGGATATGACCAAACACTTGGAAACAGTCAGAGCAGGGTATTTTAAGAAGCACCTGTCCTTCATCTGAGTACGAAAGCTACCAGCACAAACACTGATTATTTAGTAAATACAGAATAAAATGGACAAACCAAAGCATATAGCTGGGGCTGAGAGTGCACACGTTTGGCTTCCCTGCCTCAGCTGAGGAGAAGTAACTTCCAGATGAAATGGGTTATTTAAAATACAGTCTATGAATCTTTTGCAATTACATGAGCACCCCCTTGGCTTTACATCTTGTCTTTGACAAAACCTTGATGTTGATAAGAGCATGTATTGGACAACCTTGTTCTTCTTGTTAGGATGTTTCACAGGGCACGTTGGTGCATTCTGACACAAAGAACACTTTTTCTTCCCCCCCCCCCCATGAGTCAATAAAGAGTCAACATAAGCTAAATCATTATAAGTCAATTTTAAACCAATTCAGGAATGTCCACACTGGGGTTTGTGTGGACAACAATTCAGTGAAATCAATTGAAAAATCAATGTTAGGCATCATCACTGTCAGTTTAACTAGCTTCCTTCCCATTCAGCTCCCAGCCAGCTAATAGCTGGCAAAAAACTGCAACTTAATGTTATCTTAGGCTTACACAATCTTCATTGGCAAAAGGATTTTAGAGGTGGAACTTACCCCTTAAGTTTGTATTGTGCAGATCTTTACCCAGCTAAGGGAGTGATGGAGACAGCCTATTTCATGCTGAACAAGCCTATAGCTACAGCTTTTTGAGAGCAGGACAGCCATGTAGATGAGATACCAGAGTAGGAATCAAGAGAGCTGAATGCTCATTTCTACCACTTCTACTTTATCTTTCTATCTTTTCCCTTCCCCAAATGGCTGCAATAATACAAATATTGCATGTGGTGTATGGGGCTTACTTTCACTCATTTGTTCTTAGGAAGCTTTTTAAGAATTGGTGATTACAAAGGTAGTAAAAATACACTGATGATTGTAGTCACTGGACGTTTGGAGTAGTGCTGGCACATTAGTAATATTCTGCCATCATGCCTGCTTGTATCGGCCTGCTCTGATGAAAACCTGGGGTTGCTGTTGCAATGATGAGGCTGGTCTCCTGAAGAAATCTGTCATCACACAAAGCTGCATCTAATTATTTAGCAAGTACCTTTGAAACTTCAGAGCTAAGCTTGGATTCCTTCTGGTTAATAAGGATGTGATTTCTGTGGAAGATACATTTCTTCCCTTAGTTTTCTTGTACTGTTAAAGGTATCCTGCTATTGCAGTGGTTTTGGTGCAGTGCTGACTGTGATTGCAGAAAGAGCGCTGCCTCCATGAGAGCTGCAAACTTGAAATAGGGTCAAAACATTAAAATTCCTGCTTTCTGTTGCTTACCTGTTGAAAGATTCAGGAGTGAGGTATGTTTCTGCACTGTGGTACCCTTACACATTCATTGGTTGCCCTACATCAGGCTTCGCAGCCCTCCGCTAAAGTTACTGCCAGTGTCTGTAGTGTAGAGACAGGGAGCTAGGGTGGATAATTGCTATGATATCTTACTCCATAGCAATGTATGTACCTTGTGCCTCTCCTGAATAAACACATCTCATACTGCTCTGTAGGAAAATACAATAATCCTACAATGAGCAATAACAATTCAAAAACATTTCATAAACATTCTGTTTAAAAAAAACCACAAAAACCAACAACCCACAAGACAACAGTGGTATTTCATTTTCACAAAACGACTTGGAGAGCTCTTTGTGGACTGTAGTAGAAATATTATTGGAGCAGTGGGTCTGAGATTTTCCTTCCCTGCTATCTTTCCATTTAGCATCAAAATACATTTGGGCTTCCTTCTCTGCTATAATACTATTGTTTGCAAATCTGTGTTTCTTGTTTACGCTCTGAAACCTTTACTGAGACAGCTTGTGCTGTTAGCTGCTTGCTTGAAGAAAGGATCCAGGGTTGAACCCTTCCAAAAGGTAATAGGTTGGATGTTGAAAACGTCAGCCAGGATATCTGTATGCTTACCTCTGTTTTTCAGAAAGCACAATCACAGTTTTTAATTTCTGCAAGTCCCTGAGGGAATCCTACTAGAAAAAGCTGATAAGGGAAATTGCTTCTAATTCTGCAGCATTCTCTGTCCCTTTACTTGTCTGGTTATTATTGTATTGTGCCAATGGTCTTGATGACACATGTTCATTGCTCCCTTGTCCCATCATGCGCTGCAATTACTTTAGACATTTCGCTAGAATAACACAACCACAATCGTAATTTCCTGGAGATATAACATCTTGGGATACTGAGGTCTTTAGGCAGGCATGGGGTTAACCTTTGCATCCACTGTAATTATGTCAGCTAGTGGAAATTACTACAAGACCTGAGACACGAGCTTCAGAACAGACAAGCACCTGTCGCCAGCATTTTTTAACCTCTTGGGCTCATCCCAAGTGATCAAGTATCTTATAGCCAAGCGGCATATGTCCACTTTGTCAGTGAGTCATTAGTTTAGCAGGGAGACGGTGTTATAACACACATGATTTCTTTACTGTATGAGCAGAGTAATTTCTAATTTAGACAGGTGAATGATTAATAGAAAAGGAGCTTTAATAGAAGTAAGGTCATTTGTTTTCTATTATAAAAGCTGGAGTTATAGCATGGGTCAAGAAGGGTGCAGCATGCAGAAAGGTGTGGATGTGTTGATCTTTCAGGCTTAGGTTGATTTACCTCTTTGCTCTCCTGGCCTTCCTGTTGAACAGTTTTCCTCCAGATAAATTCAGACAGATGAAACTGTTAGAAGTAGAGAAACTTGCAGAGCAAGAGGGATCTGAGGATTTTCATCACGAGCACCCTCACCCATCAGATGCCAAACTAGCAAGTTATATAGCATTACCAGACTGTTGGTAGAACATCTCTGCTGTGATCTGTCAACTTATGTGGCTATCTGCAAATGGCCTTTTGGTCAGAGCAAGGGAGTCTGTAGAGAAGTGCTTTATTACAATATGGCATTGGTCAGCTACAGGGGGCTGATTGCCTTGAATTCCCAGAAATGACTGTTTCAGGGATAGCATTCCTTTACATCATATGTGATCACTATGAAGTGCAGCAGTTTCACCTTTTGCATTTGCTTGACAGTCTTTCAGTTTTCCAGTTTGCTTGATAACAAATGCCGAAGTTTTCCAGGAGAACATATGGTGTCAGCTTTGATTGGCTTCCTTTGTAATTTTGACAATGTTCCCTAAATGTATGACACACGGGATTACTCAGTGAAGACTCTGTCACATACCAGGACAAAGGGATTTTAAGGAGAATAACACCAAGTAAACATCCATCTTTGGTGGACCACTGTTAAAATCCTTTGAGAAGACAATTCATATGAAGGGTGTAATCAGAGTTTTAAGAATTGCTGATGTCCAGAATGAGGAAGGGTGAATATGATTTTTAGTAAGGCAATTAAATATGATGCAAGGGTTTGGATTTTTTTGCGCCACCTTTTTTTTTCTCTTTTCCTAACAGAGGAGGAGGAGCTAAGCAGTGCTGTAAGGAAGATGCGGGTAGGATGAAAGACTCAGGATGCAGAATAGCCAAGAGGTGACAGCTGTATTTGCAGAGGGTAGGGAAATAGCCAAGGAGATGACGGGGAAAGATCATCTGTACAGCTGGGAACTGCTAACTTAGATGGACAAGGGAAAAAGTAGGGGCCTGGAATAGAAGCCTTTAGTGAAGGGGAGCTGATAAACAGTACCAGACCTAAATTTGATGAAGTCCATGGAGCTGTGTGATTTATACCTGTGTAAGATCTTGCCTGTTATGTATATCTTTTTTCTTTTGCTCGTTTGCACACATAGAAAGTTCAGGTTTTGTTTTTGACGTCATACAGGTTTTCTCATACTTGTTGTTCCCCTTCAGTTGGATTTTTTTTCTATATTTGTATGCTGTTAAGTGTTGAAGGATATCACAGTTTTTCCAGGCTTGCTGGTTTCCATAATATACCATCAGAGGGTTTTTTGATAGTGTGGCATTTAGTGAATGGCAGAGAGCTTTTCCAAGGCTGTGAAAGGACCTTTGACTCCCTCAGCTGTTACCTTTCTTCATGTAAAGCTGCATACTTTGGAGTTCACAGCTCAGTGACACTGGTGAATGTCTTTAGAAACACTAGGTTGCAAAACTTGTGTATGCAGAGAAAAGCTGCACCTCAGGTCTAATTTTGGTGAATTCTGTTGCTGTGTTATTCTCATGTAATATTCAGTGAGCTGCCTGTTTTGTCTTTTTATTATTATTTTTTTTTTAAATGCCATTGTTGTGGCAACAAAATGAAGAGCCTTTCTGCCCTTCTTTGCCGAATTGTACTTTTTCCAGAAGGGAAATAAGTATTAGAAGCAGAATCAACAATAGCAAAAATAGGAGATAGGAATAAAACCACACGATTGTTTCTTTCTTTCTCTCTCCCTCAACAAAAAGAGAAGGTGAACCAAGGGTGAACAGACTCTGCCCTGCTGTGGGGAGGCATGGCAGCCTTCTGGGCCCATCCACTTTTATAGTGACCAGTAAATAGTCATAAAGCACTTGAACATGGCATATTTATGTGCAAGTAGGTTCTGTATTCAAAAATGACAAGAATTTATATGGTGGTGGGAGTACTCATTGTAAAAAACTTCAGAGGAGCCTGGCTGTTCAGTTATCTGGAGACATTTCTATATCTGAAAAACAGCCCTACCACCTGAAAATGTCTGCAATGGCAGGGGGAGAAAGAAAGGCCTTCAAGCAGTTTTCTTCAGAATTTGTCTTCAGTGTCACACTTTTATTTTTAAAAAGGTTGCTTTGAAAATACTACATAGTGGTATTAGGACCACAAAGCATTGCTAAGGTTAAATGGCTGGGAACCTGAACCAGAACTCTTTGAAATCAGAGGAAGTTTGTGAATGGCTCATGGCCATGAAGAGGGCAGGGAGGATGGCATTGGGTAAGAAGGACACACATGCACGAAAAAGTATGCTCTTAGCATCCCTCTTTAAAAAACATGTGTTTAATCTCAGTAATAAAATTTTACAGTCAGAATTTCTGTAAATGTGTCACTGTTGCCATGCCAGTCAAAACTAAGGCCTCTGCTACAAGGTTTTGCAGCATGATGCGAAAGAGACCTGAAAGTGGCAAGGTTGCCTTTTCCTCCCTTCCTCTCTTTGTAATTCAGATAGAGGCACAGTTGGTGAAAAGCACCGAAAAGGTTTGTTCGTACTTGCTCTCCCTGGCCGGCTCAGATACACTATTTGTATGTGTTTTAGTTTTTCACACCTGCTTTGAAATAGCAAGGGAAGATAATGTGGGAAAAGGGAGACAACTGCCTTATTGTTTCCTTTTATAGAAATGCTTGGGATAATCCAAGCAGGAGTCTTTCAAAAGGCAAAACTTTATCAAGAGCCAGCCTTGCTGTTGCTTTTACGCTTGGCATTATAAGTTGGGCCTCTGCTTTGGACTTATATTCTTCATGAAAAAACTTGGAAAGTGGAATTTAAAAACAAAAAAAGAGATTCAATTATTTTAGCTTCATTACGTTTCATGCTGCTGCTGCTTCTCCCTCTGGAGAGACTCTATTGCCATTTCAGACTCTTCTCATTTACAGAGTGTGATTGTATGAGTTGACCAAATTTTCCAAACCACTGATCTTGCTGCAAATGCTCTGCTGCCTTGTTGCTGGCTTATGTGCAGAAAGTTAGTGAATTGTATGGAATTGCCAATAGTTCTTTTAATTGAAGACAGTTAAGGGGTCTGTATTTTGCTTTTCGACGTTACTAGCTGCTGCGTTCCCTACGCATCGGGTGGAAGGGGAAGATATACCATAAGGGAAAAGGTTCTGCATGTTTGCATAGCTTCTTAGAAGTCTGTGGGTCTGTGCTGTTTTGTAGGAGCTGGATTTGACTGTGTCTCGTGACTCATGCTTTTAGGCAACTGAAATACTTTAAATTACATCAGAGATTTGGTTGGTGAATACCCCATTAGGAGTATGCTTTATATATCATGTGCATGTGAATAAGCATGTATGAGGGCATGCAGCTCATTCTTTTTTTTGTTGTTCTAGCAATTCTTTTTCCTTTCCCTTAACTCCTCTTGTATCACATGTAGCTCTGTCTGATGTGTTCTGCAGCACAGACAGTTTATTTCTTTCTCTCTCATCTGCTCTGCCTGACTGCAGGTTTACCCCATAATAACATGGACAGCAGAGACCATTGGTAGGAGATTAGGATTGGATAAACTTTCCTGGGCACGCTTAAATCCTATCACATACCTATTATAAAGCAGCTGCAGACCCAGGGAAGAGGCATTTCATTGATCAAAGTCTACCTAGCGAGCTCTAAACTTTGTGGTCTGTATATATATTAATGCCACCACATTGGCAGCTTTTCACTAAATCTAAGCAGAGAACAGAGTGTGTGAATGCAAAAAGTCTTTCACAAACTCCTCATCTGCAGTCAGTCCAGAGAAGAGACCATGGGGGTGGAAGGCATGAGCAACACCTGTGTGGAATTTAGCTGTGAATACCACGCTTGTGAAATAAGCTCTGACTTCAGAAGGGTAGATGGCACGTCTTGGTGCAGAGCATTATGTGTAAGTGGTTCTTCCCTCTCACTGTGCTCAGCTGGCATCACGTAGAAATCACGTCTTCAGAGCTGAACCTGTTGAAGTGTCTCAGATGGGCCAGATGAGGCTGGAATTGCTGCAGACTCCCTCTGTCTGCTGCCTGGCTGATATTTTTCTCCCAGTCTATGCCAGAAGGACTTTGGCTGCCCTTGCATCAGTCTGTTTGCTGTGGGACAGGTGGTGGTAAGCCATTCTGGCCCCCAGGCGTGAGCTTTTGCTATAGCCAGTGCTATCAGGAACAGACTGTAGTGAGCATTTGTGGAGGTACAATTTAATGGTTGGGGCTGGATATTGCACAGGATGCAGTGGAACAGTCTTGTAATGTCCCCAAAGCAGCTCAGGGATAATACCCTTAAGGCCTGGGGACAGGCAACAAGCACTTTTCGGTCAGCAACTCCAGCTGCACAACTGGGACAGCCTCCTGCTTCCCTGTGGCCACTGCTTCACAAAAGGTGATGCTTGGGGTTTGCAAAAGGGTTTGGCATCTGTTTAACCCCACATCCAAATGCTTCTGCCTTAGCTTCTGTGCAGAGCTGTTGTCTATGTTGATACTTTGAGGGGCACCTGGAGAAATGTTTGACTCTCTTTTCCTGATAGAGCCTTAGACGGTCCATTTTACAAAGGAGAGCAATAGGGAGGTGATGTAAAGAGGGATGAACTATTTCTCATTGGCAATGCTGAGCATTTCTCCTTTTCGTACAAATATTGCCACTATTTAATTCTGCATCTCGAGTTGGCAACAGTAATAAAATCAGCAAGCAGATGCTTTGCAGAGAGAAATTATTTCTCTGCCGTTGGTTTTCTTTCCCTATAGCAAAGTTTTATTGTGAGTCGATTGTGTCTGTAATAAGCCTGGCTTTCTGAGAGCCACTCTAGGGTAGGAGATAGGAAAGTTTCACTGTGAGCCTCTTGTCCCCTTTGTCAGAGTTAATTTCCCATTTCTAGCTGGGTTTAAGGTAATGGTGTACTTGTTTTGTCAATTTAATAGCGAGGGAAGCTGAAAGTTTTACTTGTCGAAAGCCCCTTTAGGGGAAAGCCCTGACACGTGTTCAGTATGCTAAGTGCAAAGTGCTGTTGTGCCACCAGCATCACTGGAGTTTGGGGATGTTCTAGCTACTGGTAGCCGTTGCAGGCTCACTGCGTGCTTTGCCCTGGATTGTATTGGTTTAAAGAGAAAGGACCTGACTTTGAATGTATTTAGAGCAGTAGGATTCCTGCCTGAGCCAGGGGTTTTCCTCTTCAGTCTGAAAAATGTTATATTGCCCGGAAGCCTCTGCTGGACTTCTGTACTGAGTGAAAGCAAGCGTGACAGAATCAGTCCTCTACAAAACAAGAACTTCTTTCAATGGGAGCAGTGGCTGGGGAAGTCACTTCTGAAGAAGAAGGTCTCACTGCATGGCAAGCTGTTTCCACTCTCTCTCTAAAATCTCTTCTACCCTGCCTCTTCCAACGTGTGAGTTTGTGTAAGCATGTTGAACATGCATAATTGTACTTATAAAGCTGTCAGGGTAAGCTTGACTATGTTTTCCTTGGGCTTGGGAGAGCAGAATGATATTTTACATAGAAAGCCTGAAGAGAGCTGACTTTGATGCAGCATTGAGCTTGCTGAAAAGTATCATACTTTGATCACAGCTCCTTGGAGGTCCTGACAGGAGTATTTATTTAAGTATTTCAGAAACTAGCTCTAGCTGCTTGCACCAGCCATAGCTATTTAAAGATTACAACTGAAGATAATTATTCTTTGTAAGAACTAGTTTTTATCAGAGAGGACTAATACACAGCCCTGGTAGCACCATGCATGTCTTCATGGTGCTTTAGCACTTCCTCATAATCATTCACACTAACACTGCCCAACTGAGCAAATCCCATGGCTATTTCATCCAGATAAAATGGAGAAGATGGATGAGCTTTTCACTGCCCCTGGAAGGCTGACAACAAATCTCAGATTCATCAGACCAAGGAGGAAGCAATTACCCAGACAGCAGCTTGCCAATAGCAACTTTCTCCCTTAAAATAAAGGGGCACAATGACAGCATATTTTCATCAGCTGTCCCTGTGCTGCTGCAGTGAAGGGAAGGCAGAGGCTAGGTTTGAGAAAGCTGCCTCTTCCTCCAGAGCTTTCCTCTGACTTTTCTCCTTCTAAACCTCTGCTTTCTTTGTTACTGTATGTCCTTGTGCCTTGAACGCACTTTATTCTCTGCCACCTTGTACTGGAACAACAGAAAGACAGACATTCTCTTAAATTTCATGCTGCTTTGGACAAATTCATCTGCACTGGCACTTCCACTTTGTTTCCTGCTCCATCACAGCTTGAAATCCAGCATGGAACAGCTCAGACACAGGATACCGATGACGCAAGTGGCATCTGAGGAAAGTGGGTTTTTGGGATGGGAAGAGAGGTACTTGATGAATAATGAGACCATGCATCCCACATATGGTCACTCAGACTTAACGTACCTAAACCCGAAGAGAGAGCAGCAGCATGTCAGCAACTGTGTAGAGAGTGTATTTTCCCCAACAGTTGTGATGTAGATGAGATAGGTAAGAAGACTGTTAGTAGGGCTGTTTGTCTTGGAGGCTGAGTAAAGTGGAAGGATGAATTACAGATCATAGCATGTGTAGTATCCAATAGCTTGTATGGCAAAAGCCCACAGAGTGTAAGTGGGAAATGCCTGCTAGTCTCATGTTCCTTTAACTAGTCTGGAAGGTTTGGAGCTGTCTGGTTTGGCAGGAGGGAGATACTTTTCTGTTGGTTTTCTTTACCAAGTGCATGCAAATGGTTTCTTTGAGTTTCATTCTCCCTCCATAAGCAAATCGGAGACCGCAGTCATTGAGCAGAAAGGAGTTTTGGTTTACTGAACACAGAAAGCCTTCAAATTAGGCATGAATGCAGAGCTTCTCTAGGATAGCAAAAATTGCTGAGATAGCATATCTCAGGATGAAGGTCAAGGATGGAGAGGGAACATTCATCCAGATCACAGTCTGGAGGGAACTAGTTAAAGAGGCTATTAGCAAGGCTATTTACTCAAAAGGATTTCCCTTCATGTTTCTCTGCTTTATCTTTCCACTTTCATTTGAGGACTCTCATTCATCCTGCTATGCTTTCCTCCCTTGCAATATTTCAGCCGTGTACTTTTGATACCTGTCTTTCTTGTGAGAGAGCATCTTCTTAATGGCAAGTCACACTCTTAGAGAGCCGTGGGAAAGATAGGAGGTGGACTGAAAATTGGATGCTTTTTTTTGTTGTTTTTGTCCTGGCAAAACCCCATTGCGTTAGAATAGTTCTTGAGATGTGCCACATGCCATGTCAGATATCATAATTCTAGACTAACCACCAAGCATTGCTGTTACTTGATAGGCAAAGCTCACTTGCCCTTGGGAGAGAGAGAGACCATGCTGGGATTGAAATGCCAGAAAAAATACTGAAGTGAATGCCTTTTGGGGATTCACTTCATTGTCTGAAGGTGAGCTGTTAAATGCAGGCTCCAACGACGAGAGCTTTCTGCCCCTTTGTGTTTTGGCTGTTAAATGGTTAATGGAATGGGAATGGAGACTGCTGAAATCATCTTGAGACGTTCTCTTGATACTGAGCTGCTCGTTTACAATTTGAAATCAGTCATTTAGCTTTAAGTGGCTATGGGTCATTAATTATGAGGAGGTTCTCTACAGTACAGCTGCAGACTGTAAGTGGCCTCATGATGAGTTATGAAAGAAGACTTTTCCCTTGATTCACAAATATGATTTTTAGCCTGAACTTAACTGAGAGATTGCATACTGAGAGTCCCATTGCCGCCTTCCGCCCTCCTATCCAGAGAAGCTAATTTTGTAGTTAATCCAAGAATATGGTTCACTATCCAGAATATCCTCTTGTTCTTGTTTGGATTAAGTTATGCTTCTCAATGTTTGACTTCCTTTTCTATCCCACTCCCATGTCTCTCTCTGGTTTTATTCTCTAGTCGGATCTGTCCCACCCAGCACAGACCCATTGCAACAGTCTCTGCCCTGAAGCTCATTTATTCTCTTGCCTATTAAATTTGCATTAAATTCCACTGTTTTGTTTTGGGGGACATCCTAGAATTAGTATGCAGCCTGGTGTAACAAGGCCATTCTCTATATTTCCTCTCTTTGCTGAAGGCTGTAACATTTATATTTGAAAGCTTTTTATTTTTCCACCTGTGGCATTTGAATTGCAATACACCCTGTGGACATTTCAGCTTTGTCAGCTTGACTGTTATTAAGCTGTAATCATTTATCATCATTGGCAATGATTTTATGTCTGGTTTTTTTTAGCAGGTATTGCAGAACATTTATTGGTAAACTGCTGTGAGCGTGCAAAGACTTAAGATATATAATTTATAAAGCCATATTTATGTAGCAGTGCTTTATGATGGAAGGTTGTGCTGAGAAAGCATTTGAGATGACGGTTTATTTTTAGATGAGCCAGAAGTCTTTGTTTCCATCTCATTTCAGGCCCCAGCACAGAGTGATTGAGGATTTCCAGAAACCCAAAAGCTTTTTCCCCTCTTAATGGCAAGAGAGAGTATGTAAATAAAACTGACAAACATAAAAATGCAATAAACTACAACTGTTTCGTGAATTTATAACTTGAGGGGGCAAAGTAATAAAGCTATAAATTTGTGTCAGTCATACTCCTTTATTAAGAGCTACTAAGCAATACATGTAATGGGCAGTGCAAGAATGTAAGTGTAGCTGAATGCTTTCCCTGAGCGTTGACTGGAAGGGACTTGCTAAAGTGAGATAATTTGATCTTGTGCTCTCTGTGTGTATTTGCACACACATGGGGTTTTAATATCTATGCGGTAGCATGTTTTTATCATAAGGAAGAAAAAGAGCAATATGTAATTTTAATTAATAAGGGTAGATGAGTTAATTTCCAAATTACCTCAGGGAGGATTGTGAAGTTTCATGACCTGACATTTGAAGCAACAATCATCTTTTCTCTCTTTCAGGTAGCAGGGCGAGGGAGGGATTTTATGTTTGTCTATGCTGTTTGCTCTGGCTACCCTACAATCACTGCATAGAGTAGATTTCCCAAAGGGTGACTTGTCCTGGATGCATATTCTAGGATAGTCTGGAATGACCTTTGGAGGTGCCTGTTTCTTTCCAATGGCAAAGGAAGAAGAGTCTGGGCAGATGGATTTGAGCTGCGATCCAGGTTGCCCTACCTCTAGGCATCTGGGCTACTGTTGCAGTCAGGGAGATTCTGGTCAATGCCATTAATGGTGTCTAGGGAACTATTCAACTGACCAAAGGCAGCCTTAGACTATGATGAGCTATATTGATTTCCGGACACCACTAATAGCATTGACATCTAAAGTTAGGTGACCTGAATCCCACCCTAGACGTCTAAAAGCTGGTTATATAGACCTGAAGTTAGAAGAAATAATTGCAATCTTTCTGTGTTGTGTCCCATAGCATTTGACAAAAGAAGATGGAGTTTAGTCCAGAAATCTTCTGCAGCTCAGAAGTTTCAATGGTACTTATATGACCAGAGGGGGACTTGCAGGTAGCCCTTAGTGTAAGCTTATTGTTTGGACAGTCCCAGTGGGAATGTTTATACTGATTTTTACTTCATAGGCTTTGCACTCATTTCCACAGATCCCTGAAACAGAAAAAGCAAAATAAAACGTAAAAGCAAGAGATTCTGTGGGCTTTCCTATCTGTACCTTGCAATGAAGCTGCTGATCACAGATCTGTTTAACTAAATGTGTTTATTCCAAAGCATCTGAAATGCTTTCATAGCAGATATTTGGTTGGTGCTAAGAAAGGACTGTAGTGTTTCCTTTGGGGATAACTAGCATAGAAAAAAAGATTATTTGAGGTGGCATTCATTACTCATGGCATACTGTCCATGCTTGGGGGTGGCTTGGGATACAGGCAATTGTATAAAAATAGAACTAGTAAGAATTCAGAAAAGCCTCAGATGTGCTATTGTATAGCAACGCCTAATGTAAATAAACAATCATTAAAAATTGCTAACATAAAACAAGGGAATAATTTTTGCTTTCTCTTGTACTCCCACCCAATTAGAACAGTTTTCTTGACAAGGCATTTGAACTATTGAAGTGAGAGATGCTATTCCAGTCATAATGCTGGTTTTGTTACGAGGGATTGCTTACATGGTATCATTAGGCAATTGCGGTGGTAGTAAATACTTTGTTTGCCTGTCCAAATATTATTAACAATCCATTAAAAAGAATCCATAAAAGATTCAGAATGCATTTTGCTTAGCTTTCTGATGGTGTTCAGTGAAAGAAGATGAGCTTTGTGATGTGAGGCTGCTTGTTATTAGGGTGTGATTATTGCTCACAAGTCTGTTATTGATCAGGGGATCAATGCTGAACATGGTAGAAACCCTTCCTCGACCATGTGAGCTGCTTCTTGATGTGACTGTTTAAAAAAGACTTCTCATTAAAAGCCAGTTGTGGTGTACAAGTTTGGTCATTCTCCCCATCTCCGTGGAAAGCTACACCTCAGAAAAGGAAGGTCTCACTGCATCTTAATGTATTTCACATTTTGTCATTAGTGTTGCTATTGCTGGTATGATTAGCTGTCCTCCATGGAGCTATGTTTGCATTTGCATCTTGGATACCCCAGTTGGTTTTGGTGTTTGTTGGTTTGTTTTAATACAGGAAAGAATATTAAGGTGATGAGTGTTCATTTTGCATGTGAGCTCTTATGGCAGGCAAGGGGTTAAGTTGTATCCTAGAGAGTAATAGGTTTCAACTGTGAAATGTGGCAGAGAGGCTGCCGGTGGGGAGGGAAAATAAAGATACAAGGAGAGGGTGGGAAATTGTGTTGGAGTGATTTGAACCAGTCTTTCATTGCACAGTTTTCTTTTATTCGTAAGGCCTCAGCACCCCCACCTTGTACTCCAGTTGTTTTCTAGTTCGTTTTATTCCCGACACTAACCTCACACTTTATGTTACTTCCATTGATTGATGCTGTAGTCTTGTTATGATATGGATTGGAATGTGTCTTTAGCTTTACTGGAAGCATGAATATGAAGAAGCCTCTTAATAAACAGCAATTAGAAGGTTTTCATACCTGTGACTCATTCAGATAGGAGGGTTGTGCTGCAGTCACATCTCACAGCTTTCTAGGAGCTGAGATATTGTGTAAAAGTCCTACTGCTTCCCAAAACCTTCCTGTCCCTGCTGGGGATGGGCTTGATTCCTGAGCAGGGCTTGAGCCCCTCAAGGAGAGAGTTGGGTGTGCCAGGAATCAGCCTGAGAGTCCTGTGGTTTTTGGGGAGGAACTTGGAGAATAGTGGGAAGGGACTTTCTGCAATATGGAAGATTTGTCTGTCCTTGAAAGGACTCAAGGTGTTGCCAGCACCTGGTCAGAGAGAGCAGGTCACAGGCGCAGTATCTATGATGGGACCAAGGGAAGGGAGTGCTGTATTGCTGGTGTTCCCGCTGACCATCACCTCCAGCCCTCTGCTGTCAGCTGGTAGGTTTAAGAGCAGTATTTGATGGTGACCCTATATATCCTTGTTGACACTGTTACTATTACTGGCTGCTGAGTGAACTTCAGAAAGTTGAATGGGGGGGGGAGAATGTGGCATAGCTGCGTTGCTACTGGAGGAATTGCAGAAGACCTGTTCTATTGTGTAGACCATATGTTTGCAGAGAAAACCAATTACTCTCTGAAAAGATCTCCATCAGGAAAATTAACCATAATCATAGTGGAATACATCAGCACGATTTGGGACCTGGGGGAAGGATGACCTTAAAATCAGCCTTGAGATGTAAAGAGCCAAACATGTTAGTAAAAGCCACCTGCCCCCCATTCCAGGACTGAAACCAGAGACTCTTTTTGTGATCTGACCCAACTTCCAGAACTAAGTTCAGCTTCTGCCAGGGTGCATTGTGGGAGATTCTTTGTTCAGACTATTTAATCAAATATTGGTTTATATAATCAAGACTCTTGTGTTTTGAAAGCTTTTGTGAGGGAGGATATCAGCTTTAGCTGTTGTAATTTTTTTTCACAGTATCAGCAATTTTCTTTTTTAGATACACAACTGATTTTGCATTTCAATATAGTATCTATATTCACTATGGACGTTTCTATAGCAACCATCCTTGTGCTATCTACATACCTCTATGGATGGATTAAACATGCAACATAAAAATGTTTTTCATTTTGTTTTTCTGCAGACTGTGCCTGTTAGCACGTTTTAAAAACTTTTTGAATAATATGAAATAGAAAGACCATCTCTGTTGTCTTTGTACTCCTTAAGAAACCTGTTTATTTATCTTTGCTTTTTATATGACCCCTATAATCTTATTATTTCAGTACCTCTTAATCTAAACCTATCCAATGCCTCTAAGGGAGACAAAAGCACTAAAGACACCAAAGAATCTGGATTTTATCCAATGCAATAAATCTGTGGTAAACCAGGGAACTGAGCTGTGGCCTCTGGAGTCATTATATGATACTCATTATCCTCAGTTTCTCTCAGCGTCTCACCAAATGGTTTAGGTAAAATTCTCTGTCAACAATCTCCTTTACAGAAATCACAGTTTTTGTGTTGTGTAAAAGACCAAACTTTACTATTTTATTTGCTTCTATTGTTTTCAGTATTTAGTGCTATGTATGTGACAACAGGTGACTAAAATTGCATCTAGAGCTCCAGATCTGGTCTTTTGCCAGTTTATACTACAAAGTCATTTAAAAAGTTGTGTATTATTTTACGGATGGGACAGAACAGGGACTCCAGAGCACACCCAGTTTTCTTCTATTTCTGCTTCTTTTTTAAAAGATTTAACTTAATTTGATGGATTCTGATTCCAGACCTCATGCATGTATTCCTCTTTACAACTGTATTGATTTCATTACAGTCATCCGAGGTAGATTTAGAAATTACATTTGGGGAGCAGATGAAAAAGCTTTTAACACTTTCAATTTGGCAGCAGTTAAAACTGGGACCTGAAAAAGACACATTATTTTCGTTGTCATGTATTCATCCATTTCCCTCTTCTAACTCATGCATTTGCTCTGTGGTTCAGTGAGTTGTCATTAACTCAGTACTTTACTCATAATCGTTAATTTGAATTAGAGTTTAGGCAAGTTTCCAAATTAGATGCTTGTGACACTGATAATCACCATTTTCTAATATTCTGTGATCATGTTTAATCTTTTATCAGCAATGCTGATAGGTCATCCTCACCTGTTCTATTTCTGCAAGTTTTTGCATCTTCAGTGATATGACTTTGCAGTATGGGGCAATTCAGTGCACTACAGAAGTAACTAATTAAAGTCAGTGGTAGTTAAGCACATGCTTTAAATGCTTTGCTGGATAAGTATGCAATTGAGCACATGTTTAAGTGTTTCAATGAATTTTGAGCCTGTGAAAGGAAAATGTCACTTTTAGATTGGGTGTATTAACTCATAAATGTCGTAGTTCTGTTCTTTTGTAACTGTAGTTGATAGATAACTATGATTTAGAGGAGCAAGTGCTAGCAATGCTACTCATAAAACAGCAGGGATTAACTGAATGACTTCTTATTCACTTTTCCATTAGCGCGGTGTCAGCATGATATTCTGTCTTTTGACATCTTCAATTGTCCCCAAATTTACTTTAGTTGTATGAGACTGCAATTTAGTGGTGGAACTCAACTGGGGAAGAATAATGAATTTCTTAAGGCTTAAGCTCTTGAGGCTCAATCCTCACCAGGGTAACTGAAAAAGCAGCATTTTATGTTTCCATTATTGACACTATGAAAATGAATGCCCTTCTTGTGATGTTTCTTTGCCCACGTAGAGCTCCAAAGTCCTGTTTGTAGACTTTCTAGGCTTGATAAAAATGCTTTTGGTATTTGTCAGGCTCACCCACTGGGTGGAATATCCTAAAACAAAGCCTATTTATAGGAGAGAAGTGTCTAAAAGGAAGGAAAGCAACATCATGAGCTATTGAAGTGTGTTTCTTTGAACCTGTGACAAGCGAGGGCAGCGAGGGTATGAATCCCAAGATGTCATGCTGGCAGGCAGAACATGGGTTAGGATTGTAGCCCTCAGCTACCTGTGTGTGTAACGGTTGCTTGCCTGTCATGCAGGATATCAGGTTCAGGCCCGTGGAAGATGGTGCATCACATCTACTTTGAAATCAAGTTGAGCGCTATACACTGCATTGCACCACTGACAAGACAGTGGCTTGTAAAGGAGAGGCAGACAGCATGTTAATCAATTCATAAGAAAAAGGCTAGTATAATATTCAGTCTGGATCCTTGGCTGTTGATCAGGGTGGTGACTGATCAGTCATGCTGGTTGACACTAGCAGGGAATGTAAGCCTGCAACTCTTGGGAGAAGTTTGGCTGCTGCTTGTGTACATAACAGCCCATATTGCAAGATGAGATTTTTGTATTTAAAACTGATTTTTAAGCAAAATGAAAAGAATATGGGATGGCAATGCCAAACAACTAGTGTCATAGAGCTTTTAATTTTTAACTGCTTATCTGCAGAGCTGAAGAGATTGGCATTTGAAATGCTTTGTGCTTTACTCAGTTGTGCTCTTTTAAAGCGTCTTCCTGTAAGTCATAGAGATATTAGTGAAAGAGTTCAAAAATGGAATTAAATGACACCAGAACAAAATAAAATTTTGGCTTGAGAGAATATACCACAGTGAGTAGATGTTGTTCTAAAAGAAAGTGTTGAGTCTGGGAGTAGAGCAGCATCTGTTTGTGATGTGTAATTTATGTGGGATAATGTCTGTCTACTGGGTGGAGCTGGCACTCATTAGGATTTGATACCAGATGTGTCTGAGAAGCAACACAACTGAGAGCCCATCTGAAATAGATGAGGTAAGGATTTCCTGAGTTGTTCCCTTTTACAGAGGGGCTTTGCAGACTGCAGGCTTGGGTTGGTTTTTTTTTTCCTTTCTTTTTTCCTTTCTGTACAAACCTCATGATGTGCATCCCATGTCTCAACAGACTTTTGAGGTCTATCCCAAGACTCAACAGATTGGAGACTTTTCTGCCCTTATTTATGCTTCTCTGAAAAGACTTCTTCAGGGAGGGGGGACTGTGCTGACTCAGCCAGCCTGACAATCAAGGTGCTAAACATGTGTGGGTGGAGTATGGGGTGGAAAGGACATGCTTGCATTCAGCCAAGCTGAAAAAGGCTGCTTAGTTCCTAGAGTGGGAAATCAGGGAGACTTTTTACAATGATCTAGAGGATTTGTAAGCCCAGTTCTCATTGATTTTTTGATGCAAATTATGAGACAGCTCAAGTGCTCTGGAGTGATGACAGCTGAGAATTTGCTGTCAGCTGCCCAAATTCCATAAGCAATACTGAAAACCTAGGCCGTGGCTGCAAGAGCAGAAGGCAGCACTACAGAGGAGGAAGTGCATGTGTGTGAAAAGCTGGAGATATCCTTATTCTACTTCAGAAATGCAGTTAGATAATTTCATCCTTTTTCTTTTTTCTTTTTTTTAAATGTACCATAGCATAAGCACTGTGTTGTTTCTAGTTTAGCTATTGATTGCACCAACACAAGAGTCTGTTACATGTGCACATAAGTTCTAGGATTTCCCTGCAACTATTCTATAGCAAACTGAAAAAAATCTAGTGGACTGGGTGTGTAGAGGTTAGCAGGTCTTACTCCAGATTTGCTAAGGCTGAGAGAGAAGAGTCTGGATAGGATCCGTATGCCTATTGGAAAAGAAATTCAGCTTTCGTAGGTCCAATGGATCTGAGGGAGAGAAAGAGATTTTGAATTTGTTTCTAAATTTGATGAATGAACAGATTTCTAAATTTTGGGTTGAAATAAGCTATGCTTTCATTGATACAAAACCAAGAGTATGAAATGTAGGTAAGGAGAAATAGGGACTTATCTCTTTGATTGTTGTCTGTATCTATAACCCTGTCTCTGAAAATAGGCTGATGCCAAGCAAAGCAAGCAAGCAAAAAAAAAAATTAAATTCAAACTGTAAGTGAACATTAAAACTAGGGAGGGGAAGAGGGTGAAATAAGGAGAACATACAAATGCCCATAATGTTGACAAAGTTTCATCTAGCCAAGTACCCTATTTTTGGTCATGGTCGCTCAGGGATGCTTAGAGAGAATATAAGAAAAAAGGAGAGAGAACACAGGACATTTTTACCAGCTGCTCCAATTAATGGCTTAAGGTCTTCCCCTGCAAGGCCTGCATGCAAAATATATTTTTTAATAAATGCTAGGATACCTTGCCCTCCTTTGATTTGTGTAATCCCATTTTGAACCTGCTTATATTTTGACATCCACAAAACTCTGTGGCAATGAATTCCAGAATTTAATTAAATGTTTTGTGAAAAAGTACTTGGTTTTATTGGTTTTCAACCTGCAGACCAAGTAACGTCTAGCTTTTTTTATCTCAAGAAAAATGAATAATGATCTTCTGTTCACCTTTCTCATCCCATGTTGGTGTTTATGGACTGCTACTGTTCCAGTCTCTTCACTCTCAGGAATGTGGTCCCTACTGACTGATCTTTGTTCAAGTATTTTTTCCTAGTTCTTTTTAAATTGTTGCTAAAAGGACACAGCTCAGATCATGGCCATTTTGGATGGGGTTTGCGCATATCCTTCAGTTCTGCACTGCAGACTTCTAGAGCCTCAGTACACTAAGGGTAGAAATGTGCTTCAGTTCCCCATTTACTACACCATTTAACTTTCTAAAATCAGAGGCGCAAAGGGTTTAAATTTTATACCATCCTTTATTTGTTAAATTTGCATATATCATCCCATATTTGTTACATTTCAGACAAATGCAGCTTGTACTACACTGAGGTGGTACTACTAGTATATATCACATGAGCTCTGCTAAAGTGTCCATCCATGTGGTGGAGCACCATCTACAAATTCAGTCATCCTGTGTACTGGCAGTTGATAGTGGTGGTGTGGTGCCGATGGATGTCTACGCGGTCTTCAGTAGTCTAATGGCCATGAACTGCTGGCTTGAAGGTGTTTTCCAGAAGTGGTCACTCCTTCCTCCAAGATAGGCAGCAGCTGCACTGACAGTTTGTTGGCATGTGCTTGTACAGAGTGCTGCAGTCTCTGCAGTAGCACGCACGCTTCTATTTTTTCCATGTAAGATTCTTGATTCATTTGATCTTGTCAATGTATATATGTATTCCTTTTCCACCTCCTCTATGTGTCTAGCTGAAAGGAACAGTAATTTATATATGCCTTACATTACAAGAACATTTGATGGATAATGTTCACATCACTACTATTAATACTTTGACGTTGATTTTTCGATTGTATACTCTTACTCCATAGTTAGAGGGGGAAGCATCTTCACACAAGAGTAACTGGATAGCAAGTGGGATTGAGAAAGCCCTTCTAGTTTAAAAATGTGGAGACTGCGGGAGAAGAACACTCCAAGTGAGTTAGTTTAGCTACAAAACAACTAGTCATACCTTCCACTTGGATTGTGTTATCAGTATATTTTTTAATACATGAAGAATTTTTTTATCTAAAAGAGGAAGTATAATGAGTAGATCCTAATCAGATACAATATGAGAAGCCTCAATTAGATGCATTTTCCGTGTAATAAAACCAATAAAAAACCCACTTAAAGACACCAACACCATTATCATTAACAATGAGACAATTTCTCCTGCAGTATTTTAAGTGTGTAGCTGTAACTTCAGAATAATTTTCTCCAACAACATGCATATATCCGGGGCTGTTTGGGATTACTTTGTTTACCATACTGTAAGATCAATTCTAAATGTATACACTGAAGTCTGAATAATTTATTTTCTAGCCCATTACAACAATTTGGAGGATCTAATTCCATAGGCAGTTTTTTTGCCAGGAAAGCGAGTGCACACATATCTGTGTATCTCATGGGGAAGGACAGACAGACTGAATCTATGCTTTTAGAGTAAGCCATCTGCTTTACTGCTTGACTCCGCTATATAAATGCCTATGAGCAATTTGTCTTGAGCAGAATAAACTGCTCCTTCCACAGCCAATTGCAAAGACCAGGGCTTGCAAAGAACCTGCTACTCATGTCTTTGTACTCCTGATTTTGCAACTCAGGCACAGACATACCAAACAGCCTGTTTGAGATTTACACTGAGGTCTGTCCTGGAACAGACACTTAACTCAAATCTCCTAAGTCTTAGGGCTATGACACTATACCTTCTGGTGTGCCACTGTTTTGGCTGTAAAATAAAAGATTTTACCAAAAAATGCAACATTTATTGGGAAAAAAAATGTTAGAGGAAGCTGCATTTTGTTTCAGATTTTTCCATGAGCTGCCTTGCTTGCAAGAGAGTGGATTATCATGAACAATTAGGCAAATAACGTGCTAAATACTTCACAAGGGAATTTAGAAAATGCTGTTGTCAGTAGTCTGACATCTTTGAGGGGGATTTGTTTTGGTTTTGGGCTTGGGTTTTTTGTTTTTGTTTTTTTTTTTTGAAAGTCAAACCTGTACTTACCACATGGAGTCAATACAGACTCATATTTGGCTGCCAATAGATCAGGTTCAAGCTGTAGACTTCTCGCTAATCTTTTTGTTTTTATGTTTTCTGTTTTAACCATGACAGCTTCACTGTTTGCATGGAAGCCCCCAAATTATCAAGAGTAGCCCTGTTAATGGTTTTGGTTTTGTTTAATTTCTCAGCAAGCCCTCAAAGCTGTCAAGAGTTATCATCTCATCACTCTGCTTTTGACTGTTTGGCACAAACAAGGACTGGGGGTTGGGGATGGAGTAGGGAGAGAAAAAGTGGAGGAAAGGAAAATCAAAAATAACTAAGTAAAATTATCCGTAACTTAACAGCTCCTTAGATACCAAGACGAAGAAATCAAAACAGACAGGCAGCATAGAACCAACTACAACAGTTTCCTCTTCGCTCTGATCCAGAATAAACAAACGTGATCCCTCTGATCCCTGGATCTTAGACTGGGAATTATGCTGATGTTCAGTTCAGAATGGGGGAGAGAGCAAGCTTTTTGAATGTTTGGGAACAGAAAATATTCTGCTATCGTTGGAAAGGCTCCTGTGGCTGTCTTGGTGGGTCTTGGTTCCCTTAAGCATTTCCTTAACCAGCTGCTTGAGTGTTATTATGGTCATTGGATGGAGACTTACAGGTGTACTTCACTCCTTGGTGGAAAGGGGACTTTAAAGAGCAGTTTAGACTAGAGTTAAGGGCAGCCTGTTTCCCAGGGCCCTGTGTGACAGCTTAGCAAGTTTATTCAAGGACCGTGAGGGGATGTTCCAGTGTGGGAAAAGGAACAGGGCTGAACTAAGGTGGAGCAGCCCTCAGTAGTGTGTGCTGACATTTCCTAAGCAGCACTTTGTGAAATCCAGTTTGAGCCAGATGGTTTAATGCTCAAAGGATCCCTTTGTGCATTTCAGGGTTTGGTTAATCAACCTAAGGAAGAGCTGTGCATTATCTCTTCAAAAATAGGAAGATAATGAGCTGCTAGAGAGCCTGATGTATATTAGAATACCTCTGAATCAAGGACAGTGTAGTGAGGTACTTCTGCTGACCAACTGACTTGAAATATTCAGCCCTGATCTAAATGGGTACAGCCACAGTTGTGGCATTTTGCACAAACCGTCTCCTAGTTTTGTCATGTTTTGTGCCACTGGTGAATTCCCAGTTTCCGCAGACAAGAATGGCTTTGGAGGGAGAAGATGCTGGAATCAAATGTCCTAAGAGCATTATGCATTGTGCATCATGAAGAATTTAATGGGCGACAGAGGAGCAGGCAAGAAGGTCTTGCCTTTACTGAACACAGCAGCGTCCTCAGCGAGACCCACCTCACATAATACAAATGATAGTTGTAGGTGTTGGTATCACTCAAAGCAGTGTAGCAACATGGGCAGTGCGAAAGGTGATAGAACAAGCTGCCTGTCATTGGTGCTGTTGAATTGCTTCAGAACAAAGAACTGAAGATAGTAGCTAAACGTATGGCAAGGTGATGCCTATGCTGCTGCTGGGCACCTGCCTTCATTAGGCTTAATTGGGTCATTTGTACGGCCTCACTGTGCCTGCAGCTCCGAGGCTGATTTTGAGGCAGAATGTCCACCACGCTGCGGAGGCAGAAGCGCAGTTGTGCTTTCCATCCCGTTCCTTGGCCAGTTTGGTGCTATTCCTGACTGTACTTCAGCGCTATTCCTGGCTGTATTTCAGCACTCTGACCAGTTCAGTTTTAACTTGGGTGTCTGCCACCTCTCCTTCAATGCTGTTCTGTAGTCCAGTAGACCTTCACAGTTTTATTCCTGTTTTAGGGAACTTATTCCTAATTTTTTTTCCATTTTTATCCTTGGGCCATGTTGTTAGCTTTTGTTTATATCCCCTCAGTTACCCTAAATGATTTTCTATGGGCTACCTTCTTTAAGTATTCTTCCCCCTCCTCTCCCCTGGTTATTCTTCAATCATTTTAGACCATGTTAAAGGTCGTGGTCTGTAAGTGGGCATAGAGGGCAGGTGTTTCCAGTGTATATGATCAGGGCATGGACTGGCCCTCTGTGGTGCTTGTAGAGGGTACTTTGCGAAAGGGTGAACATGGTGATATGGGATGCCTGTATATGAAAAGACTGCTGAATGAAATTATTTGAGTTCCTGTGTCCTGGAGTCTGCCTTCTCTCAGTGGAGACATGCAGGTTGATGCAGCTGAGGTACATTACAATGAGGTATAGTTTGGCTCCTTAGTTCTGAACAAAATAAACTGGTTTGCAACTGGATGAGGAGTCCTGCCTTGAGACACAGCCACCTTTATTGTTCTTTGTTGGGGGGGAATTCAGTGGCATGCAGAGGCAACCTTAGCAATTAATAGTAAGAAATTGCTTTGCCTATTGTGTTTCTGTTCTGTGTTTCATTTCTGAGGTTTAGCTCTGCCCCAGGATTAGCTCTGTCTTTCCTTCCCTGGTTCATGAGCTGCCTTATGTTCATCCACTTTATGCAGACATTTAATTGATATGCTCCTATGTCTGACTTACTACTCTATGAACACAATTTCTTTCCTAGCCTTTAATTGATTTGGATAATAAAGTGCAATTATAAAACTCAATAAAAATTGGTTATTTTAAAAGGAGAGCAGGAAGGAAAGAAACCTAAGTGATGCTCTGCTGTGTGACTGTATAATAATGCAAAATCCCCTTTGGTTTAATTCTATTTAATTGCTCAGCTTTACTCAGATTGTTACAATTCTGCAGGCTTTCTCACAATTATAAGCAGCACACTTATAAATATTTGCATTTTTTAAAAGTTCCTTGTGTATATAATAATTGTAAATTTTATGTTTTTGTGGTGGCTGCATCCTCCCTTCTCCTTGCTCTTGCCTGGGGAGCCTGTACTACTGCTCTCCTCCAAAACTTTTCCTGAACCAGCCAAGTCCTCTTATGAGGATTGAATTACCAAACCAGTGGCCACATTAGGAGTAAACATGTGTTTGGGGTTTTTTAATGTTACGTGAGGATTCTCCCTCCTTCTCTGGCCCCTTTACACTCTAAATGCTCTCTTGCTTCCAAGGGAGGCTAGACCTTGGACAGGAACTAAGAAGGGGTGCGACGTGTCCTACCAGAGGATGCTCTGCCAAGATTTGTTTATGGCATGTGCCAGGGATGGGAGACGGTGTATTGGGGTGGGAAGAACAGGGGATCGAAAGTGCTTCAGCCATTCTGGGCAGCTTCTGAGGTACTGAAATAGGATATGGATTTTTTCAATCCCTTTGAGATCTGAATCTTTGGGAATTTCTCCTTTACTCAGTGTCTGCTTTTTCACTAGGGAGGAAGAGACCTGATATTTGAAGTTGTGTCTTGAATTTAGGAAATCTGGGTCTTTTTCTTGAGTGTTACATCTTACTGATGAGTTCCCCCTCTATGATTTTTTTTTTATTTCTCCTTTGTCTGTTTTCCCTACTCAAAGTGCCATTCGGAGAGATAATTTCTTATTAGGTGTGACTGCTGGGTTTACCCCAGCAGAGCTGTTCTACTGCTGCCATATTGATATGGATTAGTATCTGGGGTTGCTTGGATATGATAACTGAGTTTCTTTGTTTCTCTCTATTTTCCCAGTTGGGAGGCTGTGGAATCCTTGGAGTAGGCATCTGGCTGGCTGTTACCCAAGGGAACTTTGCCACCCTCTCCTCTTCTTTCCCGTCCCTGTCAGCTGCCAACCTACTGATCGTCACAGGGACGTTTGTCATGATCATTGGCTTCGTGGGCTGCATAGGTGCCATCAAAGAAAACAAGTGCCTCCTGCTAAGTGTGAGTATTAAGCCGCTATGCCATTGCCGTGTTTGCTGTCTTAAGGTGCTCGTGCTATTCCAATGCATGTTACAGTGTCCTTCCTTACAGAAGTTGCCCACTTGACATGGATGAGATGTGAGTCATGTTTGTATCAGTCCTTGATAGCTCTAAGAAGCTGCTATTCCTGACCATGCTTTTAACCTATCCTTGGAGGATGAGACCTGCAAAAAGGGAAGGGTTAGTGGTGGTGTTGGTTTACTTGAACTCTTCAGAGAAGAGGGAGGGGTTTGTGAAAACATCTTTTGCAGTGTACCCTTGAATTATTTTTTACTCAGCTTTGGTAGCTGTCTAGTCCAGATGTCTACCCTGGTGGGGCTGATGATCTGGAGTCCTGGGCAGAAAGATCAATGTAGGCAGGAAACATTGTGAAGAAGTTGATTTTGGTTTAAACTGGAAATGAAGTATTTCAGATTTGGCAATGCTGGTTTTGCCAATCATTAACTCTCAAAAGGCTGATATGTCAGGAAGCAAAGGTGCCAGCACAAGGAGACTGCTGTGAAATCAAAGATTAATAAAGTGCCAGCTGTCCATGATAACAGTGGCTTGAGCCACATCCCTAGTGTATTTTATGAAAATGTAATTTGATGCCACTCAAAGCTGGACTTTAGAAGCAGTGAGTGCCTGCTGTAGTTGGTGTTAACGTATATTTTGGGTCCTGTTCAGCTGAAGACCAGGAAGTGAGGTGATCTTGCTGCTCAAGTCCAGGACTTCACTGTGAGGTTCAGCAAACCTCAGAGTGAAGTGAAGCTGGGGTTTAGTTTGGTGAGCTGGTGATTCCTTTGTAAAAGGCTGTTCCTCACTGTGCTTCACATATTCATTTTTCTCCCCTGGGAACTACAGAATGAGTTGAGGCACACAGCCCCCAAGAAAAATTCACCCTGTAAAAATCTTCAAGTGACTGTGAGATTCCAAGCCTCAGTAGAGAACTCTTTGCAGACCCCTGCCTTAATCAGTTGCTTCTGATGATTTTTTTAACTTGTAAAAGTCAGGACTAGTCAGTCAAGGCTAGTAAGGGCTATTTATGTGGCAGGTAGGTGGTTTGAAACTAAAATGGACAACATAAATTGAAATTAAGGCAATTTTGTGAGTGGAAATTTACATTGAAGTCAGAATTTGAGGCTGAAAGTCCTTGACAATTGTAACAGTCTTATAAATACCCACTTTGTGGAGGAAGTGTCTGGCCAGCCAGATGTAATTACTAGATTACAGCTTCAATGCCAATGCAGCAGGAGTCCATGGGGTGCCGAGTCTAATGCTATAGCTTATATGTGCAAAATTAATCACCTATTTTGTGCTTTTTTGATTAAAGTCCTTGCTCAGGTATGACCAGCAATGAGCGGTGTCATCTTATGTGTCAGAATCAGGTCAGGATCTGACAGTCAGTCTTTGGTACTGGAAGAGTTTCAGCCTTTTATCTCGTATAGTTTGTTGGCCCTCATCACTCCTTTTGGCAAAGTCTCCCTTGATCAGCCGTCATTGCTGCAGCTAGGGTAAATGTACTC
This sequence comes from Ciconia boyciana, assembly GCF_034638445.1. Taxonomy (NCBI): domain Eukaryota; kingdom Metazoa; phylum Chordata; class Aves; order Ciconiiformes; family Ciconiidae; genus Ciconia; species Ciconia boyciana. The sequence continues at coordinate 20,259,456 of NC_132939.1, read as the reverse complement.
AGCCAACCCTAGATGGGCATCATTTTAGGGAGATGCAAATGTTTGGGGATACTGCTCCTCCTGACACATACTGCACAATATTCAGAATCTAATGCCCTTCAATGCACAATCTAAGGACTAATCTAATGCCCTTCAGTGCATGATGTAAGGACTGTACTTGATGGATCAAGTTAGGTAGTGCAAAGGGATCCAAATTCATTTAGGAACTCTTTGCATGGAAGAATTGGGAAGCTTGATCTGATTTCGTACCAGCATTTCACTCTGCCTGCCTGTCCTTACCTTTGTGTACTGTAGCTATTCAGCGTGGCCTCTATTTTACTCAATTTGCTTCAAAATTGAGTTATGTTAGAGCTGATTACAGCTACTTGGATTCTGAATAAGCCCAGGTATAGAGGGTTGAAATACAGTTTCATTAGTCTACATTGAATTCACTTTTTGTTTAGTCTAGAGTAACTTTCCACCATGTGCACTGGTACTTACTTACTCTCATTAAATAGCAGTGAGATTTTTGAGCCCTTCTGAGTTCTTCTGTTGAGTCTGTTTGGAAAGGAAATGGATGGTGGTAGGAGCTTCTTCTGGGAGCAAAGCCTTATCATGTAGGTTTGTTCTTAGTCTTTTGCTGGTTCCAGTCAAATTGCTGGTTCCATTTGGCTAGTGTTTGAAATAGTACTTTTAAGTTCAGGGCCGGGGCATTTGGTTTTGGCCAGCTCCCATTTTTCTAGGTAGCAAAATGTAGGTAGCAAAATAAATGCTTGAATGAAAGAACTTGCTGAATATCAAACCAAGGCTGTTCTTAGAGTGTGTGGTTGCTACATCTCTTCATCCTTTTCTTGTTTCACAGGTGTCCCAACACTGAGTTCTGCCAAAATGAAAATAATCTCTTCCCACAATATCTCTGTTTTTTGTTAAGCATCCCTGAGAATGCTCCTTCTCTACTGCTTTTTAAGAGGACTGTTGCAGCTGGGATGTGATAGGATTTACCATCTAAGCTGTAAAGGGAAAGCTACTAAGCATTGGCAACCTTGTATGTATATGACACACTAACAGTCGCTGCAGGATCAAGTCCTTATACTCCTTTCTGTATCTCTCAGGCCACCACTTAACATCGGGCTTTGTTCCTGGTAGGAGCTAAGATTGCTTTTTGAACTGAATTCCTGTAATTTGTGTCTCTGGAAGGTATTACCACAAATGTGATAGCAACTCATGGAATAAGTTGTCTTGCTCATGTATGATGTCACTACCATATCTTCTTGTGCAGCATTTGGTTTAGCTAACTTTTCCTAACTTTTTCTTCCATTTGGAAATAGGAGCTTTGGTAGTAGACAGACAGACAGAGAAACTGAAGTCTGGCCACAGAGGTGTTTAAGATGGGCTGATGGAGGCTATTTGTTTGTATGGGTAGTATATTCTGTTGCACTATTCATGGGACAGTTTATTTGATTCTCTTAATTTGCCCTCACCTCCTGATATTTGGCCAGCCCCAGCACTAGACCAATAAAGAGGCAAGTGCTAAACAAGCTTAGGGAACTGGGATGGACAGGAGTTAGACAAGATCTGCAGGCAGTTGAAACAGGTTTGTGGTGGGCTTAAAAGCTATGAAAAGCTATTAATGGAGTACTAAAATGAAAGCAAGAAGTAAAAACTAGGATGTTGTGTCCCTTGCATGTTTCAGTAGTCTGTATGCAATAGTCCGATGAAGTGAGGCTTGGAATGGACAAAAAGCAAAGGAAGTGGAATAAACCAAGCTGGAGGAGTACCCAGGGATGCTATCGTGGTGGGATGGCAGATACTCAAGTTATAACCTACATATATGAGATAAAACATTGCTCCACTGAGTAGAACATCACTGTGTATCTCTGAGTGAGTAGCAGGTTTCATTGACCTCCCCCTTTCCTCTGCTCGATACAGTCTGAGAGAAAGTCTGGGATGTTAAGTATGACCATAGACAGTAATAAAGATGATGTGAATGTCATCTGGTTCTCCAGATGCTCTGCCTGTACTGTATTCCTGTCGCCTCCTGCTCTGAGATCATGCCCTTAGGATCTCCTTGAAGACACTTACAGCATTATAAGCATACGGACCACATGGACATGCCTGGTTTAGCCAAGAACAATTTGGACCTCTACTTGCTGTTATCTCCTGTAGTGCACCCCATCGTAATGATAGGTTGGCGGTAGTCTTTAGACCTGTAAGGAGTGGAGAGACAAACTTCCCATGCAACAGGAGCACCTCTTGTTCTGCTTCCTAAAAGCAGAAGAAAGAGGAAGGTATGTGGCAGGTACAAGTTGGGGAAGGATGTAGTTGGGAGGGTGTGCTGCTGTTATTGGGATAGGTGGTTTGGAGGAATACATTGGAAATATTGCAGGAGGCATGGAGCACCACTGGGATCCTAAAATGAACTGTGAGGGAGCAGGGCAGGAAGAACTACTAGCTCAACCCACCTGTGTTGGAGGAGCAGAATTTTATGTGGTGTTGGACACAGCAGGATGTTTGTGTATGGTCTTGCCTTATTAATAGTGCTGCTGTTCGATGATGTGATAAGGGATGAGATTTCCTAAGGATTCTGCTCAAGTGAATGAGAAATGAGCAATATCAAAGACACATTTTGATCTATTTATTTCATACACTAGATTGCAGTGCAGATGAGACTCTGATTCTGTATCTTTGTGTTCTCCACATATGACATTTGTATTGGGTTGTCAGAGCAAATGTGTAAGCTCTTTGGTATTAGGTTGCTGTGATGTTAAGCGTAAATGATAATAATCGCTTACCCCTGGCATTTGCCAATGACTTTTGAAAGGAAGGAGGGCAGATGAAGTGTTTTAAGTAGCAGAGGACAGATGGAGAAAGGACGTCGAAAGCAGAAGTAAAGTTTAATTTGTAAATGAGATTTTTGCATAGCTGCATGCAATAGTCAGGTGTGATCCATGTTAACTCTCTGAATAGAGTGTTTAGATAGCCTAAAGCTTCACAGTTTTACTGATTTGAAAGGACTTGCCTGGTGTCTACCACCTAAGGAGCTGGCAGGTATTCTTTACTCAGTGGCAATGTATAGCCAGGACAATGCTTCATTAATCTCTTAAGAAACAGGCCCATTCCTATTTCTCTGCATTCAGAGGAATAGAATAATATGAAAATCTAAAATGGAGCATGAAAAAAAACAAAACTTAAAAGGAGACCTCAACCGTCCTATGTGTTCTGCAAAAATATGCAGCTGAGTGAGTTGTGCAGCTGTCATTCTAAGAGCTCAGTGAACAGAGAATGGATATTTACAATTATTCTTATTTGCTCCAGCTGCAACGTGAAAGTAGATAAACTTTTCCATTATTAGATTTCCCTAGGGAAATCAGAGCAACTAGCATTTCTTGAAACAAGTATACAACCTGATGTATATAATCTTGCATCTGAATGTAGATGCAAATTAATGAGTGAAGCAGGCGGACAATGCTTTCTTGCTTCAGTAAGATTCCTTCGACATTTCTGCTATTCTTGTGCTCAAGATTGTATAACAGAGGTCCCTCTGCTACAAGCTGAGCTGTGATTAGAAAATGGCAGCTTTGTTCTGATGGGTTGGGTCACTGTCCTGAACAGGTGACAGAGGTAATAAGCTAAGAGTCTGACTTGAGAAAGTTAGTTTATAGACTTCCATTGATTTTTTTTCATAGGTATTTGATCCTGTGCTGCAGGATCATCTAGTTGTACTGCAAATCTCTATAGGCTATCTTGAAACAAAATTAGGGATCTGTTTTTGCTCCCTTCCCCTTTGCAAATGTGTTATAGTTCTAATGTCCATCAGAGCTATTAGTCATATCCATCATCTTTGTGAATTTTAGCAAAATGTTTAGCTTGGGCGCTCTTAACCCCATTGCAATGCATGTGCTTTTCAGCTGAGGACAGATCCTTGCAGAAGATGAGGCACCAGCTTGCTGTACCACTCTAGCACGATCAGTTATGATGGCTTGATCATAGTACTGACTTCAGGCAGGTGCTGTATGTACCTGTACACATGCCATTGCTCTATGCTAAAGAAATTTATGCCTGATTAAGTACTTCTTTCTCCTTCATGCTCAAATGTTGACCTAGCTGATCCTTAAGTGTCTGTGTAAACATTGTCTTGTAGGTTAATTGCTTAAGATCTATGTTTGAGGAGCTAAATTGCCTGAATTCTCTGCCTTCCATACATGTTTAGCAGAGATCTATATTTGTATGCTTGCACTGAAAAAGGTCATTATTCCATGGATAGTCCAGGTTAAAGATCTGGGCTCTAGACTTTAAATCATGATGGATTATGTTATTTATTATCTATATTACAGTATCCCCTGCAGGCAACCCATGAGATCAGGATGCTTATTCTGTATAAAACTCCTGGTAAGAGGAGGTCCCTGACCAGTAGAGCTTACCATCTAAATAGATAAGACAAATGGAAAGTATTATTATCCTCATTAGACAGATGGGGAGCTGCAGCACAGTGCAGCTAAGTGCCTTGCGTAGGTTGCACTGGGAGATTGAGGGAGAGCTATGAAGCAAACCCAGATTGTCTAAATCTCAATTCCGTGCCTTTGTCATCTTTCTCTGATTACAGCAGAATATGTCTAGCTGTCCTGTGTGCTACAATGACCTTTAAGAAGTATTTAGTCCATGCTTCCATAATAGTAATGACAATTTTGATTTCTTTCATCATATGTATCATGTCCAAATGATCAATAAATATCCCAAAGCAAAATTAGTTCTCAATTTTTATCTTATTGAAAGTGCCTAATTAGCACAATTAGCTGGTTTCCATGAGCTCCAATGCAGGCTGTCCCAGCTGACCCGATCAGCCTAATTGCAATGTTACCTTCAGTTAAATGGGAAACAGGACATTCAGAGAAGCTGCCAGAAAGGACATGTGAACATGGTCTAATGCAAATTTTTTACAAATAGGAACTTACTTTTGGTCCAGGAAATCATAGTCACTGATAGTATAGGGCCCTTTATGAAGGAAGGATTTTTATGTCTGTTTGATTGTTACAGCACACATGTATAGATACCATGTTTCCAGACACTTGCAACTTAAATAATAACCCATATCCTGGAAGGAAATAAGATCCATAGGCAGTTCCATATTTCACCCTCTGATTTCGTGACACTTTTTTTTTTTTTTCCCCTTGCAATGATTTGGTACAAAGAACACGTTCTTCTGCTCCTGGTTGGGATGTGCAATATGTCCAATAATCCAATCAAAAGAAGTAGAGGATGAGTCTTGCTTGTGTAGACCTTAAGGCCTGAAAAGGCCTTAAGTTGACATAGGTGATTCTTCACCATGTATTGCCCATACAGGAATGCATTAGAAAGGGGAAACGGCTTGAAGTAGACAAAATGCTGATTCCACTCTGATAACCCAAAGCCAGCTGCCTTTTTATAAAGCACCAAGGTTGGGTATGTTCCATCAGATCAAGGACTAGATAAGTAAGAAGATGGCTTAGATATGCCCTCTTTCCCCTTATTCCTGATTTGTGGATAAGCCTGATTTTTTTTTGTAGAAAAGCTGAAACAATGGTTAATGAGAAGGGGAAAGAAAATAATCATTAACAGATCTATGTGTTCAGCTTAATTTAAATGAGAACCTCATGTTAATAAGTGAAGAGTTCATCACAGTTGCTGGAATGAATAAGATCAGAATTAAACCTTGATATTAAGTCAGGACCAGCTGTGGAAAGAGCTGATACTGTATACGTATCTGAATGACTATCCAGACATCAAAAGGCTCTTATTTATGGAATAGTCCAAGGGGAAAATGAGTGCCCATGATGTTTTGTACTGTGCTGTTGAGAATTTTCTGAACTGCAGCCAGCTCATCTGTAAGTGAAATAGCAATAGAGAAAATGAGGAAAAAGTTAATGAGTGGGAAGAAAAGAGAATAAAAAACCCTACTGTTTTCAATAGTGTCACTGGATCAAATCAGAGAGCTTACACCTGAAACTCCATTGGTGACAGGGAATTTATTTCAAAGCAACTAAATGGGAAAGAAATAGCCTATGAATGACTTCATCTCAGTAATTTAATGCTACAGACCAAACAGTAGAGTCTCATTCCAGTTTATCACATGAGCTTGTGTTCTTTTAGCAATCTGAGTAGCAAAATCAGGGAAATTGTGGCAGCAGCCACAGCAGCAAGCAAGTGATACAGAGACTGGGAAGATACCATACACACAGCCTGAGAGCATTATACATCATGTGTTAACACTTCTCTGTGTAGTGCTGTGTTGCATGTTAAAGCCCTAACTTGCTACCTGTTTGGACTGTAAGTACTGAGCACCAAACTCCCCTAGTTTTGTTGCCTCTCCTTTATTATTAAGAATCTGCTCCTCATTGCATTTCAGTTTTTAGCTCCGTCCACTTGGCTGATACTGAAACTCAGGAGTCGATGGGACCTGTCAGTCCTCCTCTTTCTCCCTTCTTTTCTTCAGCTCTGGTAGCAATTAATCAAAGAACCTGGGAACAGAGGAGAGAAATAATAAAGCTCTTTTCCTTCCCTCCTGTTTTTAGACCTGAGCCTAGGCTTACTGTGTAGGAAGGGCTTACCTCATAGGGTAGTATTTATTTTTCTAGTATAGACTGATGCAATAGCACTAGTGCCTTATATCCTTTGAATCATAGAATCACAGAATATCTCAAGTTGGAAGGGACCCATAAGGATCATCAAGTCCAACTCCCTGCTCCTTGCAGGACTACCTAAAACTAAACCATATGACTAAGAGCGTCGTCTGGATGCTCCTTGAACTCTAACAGTCTTGGTGCTCTGACCACCTCCCTGGGGAGAGCCTGTTCCAGTGACAACCACCCTTTCAGTGAAGAACCTTTTCCTAATGTCCCCATTCCTTTTTGTTTGCCAGGATGCTGCTTTATGGCAGTCAAACAGTGTGACAGTGCCATGTGCAGGAGTCAGTGGAGCTATACTAATTTATATCAAGGCTTAATCTATTTGTCTAAATGACTATCAGTGTTTCCAAGTTCCTAAGTCCTGGTTGATTAATTTATTAACTAGCAGTTGTTAGCTGTGTATTAGCAACATCATCTTCTCTGACAGTCTACACAAGCTCAAGATCCCCTACCACTTAGAAAGCCTCCCCCACCCCATCTTTTGTCTCAGTATTCAACCAACTCTCACATGCCAGAGTTTCTTGAAAAGAAACCTGGCTCTGAGCTTTTTCAAAAGGGGACCCAGAAATCAAGCCTCATATTGCCCTACTACTGTCTGTAAAGATTTGAGATACCTCACTGCACATCAAATTACCAGGACAATTAAGTAATCCAATGAACCTCACGGTGCAAGAGCAGAGCATAAGACTACATGGTGGTCAGGAAAATACTTTCAAGGAAGCCTGTTTTCTGCCAGAGCTTGCAGTCTCCGGACAGACGTGTTCATTGTCAGATCTATGACTGACCTCTGCTGACTTTGATGGGCTTTTGCTCCAGACCTAGGGTCACCTGCAAAATCTGGTAGGCAACAGAATTACTCCCATTTCGAAAGGACGGGTAATCTGTGTGCTCCTTGCCAGCCCAGACATTCGTGTCACTTTTGAGCATAACATTTGATTTTTTTTTTCCTAAAAATAAAATTATCTCCTCAGATAGAAAGCCGTAGTCTTCCAAAGCAGCATGTGTGCTTATATTCCCAGTCATTCATTTGCTATTTTAGCCACCTTAACACTGCTTCTTAAATTAAAGAGCAACATTGGCTTTTTTCTTTAGGGATTAGAATTATCTGAACCTCAGAAAAATATAACTCTGGAGGTAAAGAAATAGAGGCTAGTTTGTGTAAATCAGTGATGCCTACACAAGGTGTAGCCAGAGCTGATTTGATGCTATAGACATTTCAGTTCCCCAGTAGGACAATATTGAAAGCTAAAAGGCAGAATTAGGTAAACCAAACTAACTTGCTCTTCATTTTTTAAGCTACTGCAAGACTGACCCATGTGCTTCTGATGCAGCAGTCTCTGTGTAGCCGATCTGGGAACAGCAAACTGGGGAGAAAACCAGCAGTAGAATTTAAATACAGACAAAATACTCTACCTTGTCCTTTTTTCTCTTCATGACCATCTGCTTCTCACCTTTTCCTTCACTTACACATGCAGTGCAGTTTCTAGGTGCTGTTTTGAGACTCCTAGAAATAAGAGAAATTTTTCTATTGTTATAATTAGCAAGTGAGATCCCATTGCAAGCTTAGCTCAGGGTTTGCAAATACGTGTAAAGGGAGAACTGCAGAATTTCAGAGTAATTTTTTTCCCCTTCAGCTCATTGTAAGTCAGCTCATTGTAAGTCAGCTGAGCAGCATGGTCATGTCATTTGCCCTTATCATCTTGGGGGAGCTTCTGTCAGTTTGCCCAGCATTTAGGGTCAGCCAGATGTTCAGTGCGAACATGAGTGTGAAGCCAGCCCTGCCGACTCACTTGCTCCCCAAGCATGGTGTGACCACTTGCTGCTGCTCTCCTCTTCAGGGCATTGAGCTGTCCAATTGCATTTCATGCTAGAGCTCCAGGTGACAAGAAATATCCTGGGGATGGTAGATTCAGGGAAGAAGCTCCATTTACTAAGTACACAGGTGATGTTAAAGTCTCAGTAAAAGGTGTAAGTTTAGACACTAATTAACTTTGCATGTCTTTGCCGTAGATGGAGAATACTGGATTAATCCCAAGCCAGAGCCTTTTAGTTGTATTTGCTGTTGCCATTAGCTATGTTAGATGGACTCAAGCAACTGCTTTGTTATTAATGGAGTGATGCAGGGACTTGTAAGAGCTAGTCTAATGTTTTAGTTCTTCTCCAGCCACGTTGCACTTCACAAGTAGGATGAGTTTCTGTCTTGACTAGGATAAAGATTGACACCAGATCATGTCGCACCTTTGCATTATGTTTGCAGAAGAGATGAAGCAACCCTTAAAGAGAGTCAAAGGTCAGCGAGACCTTTATTTGTGCTAAGGAATAATAATCTGCAATCTGTTAAATGGGCCTATACCCACCTACTGTTGTGATGTGAGAGTGATACCTGGCTAATATTTTATGACACTTCATTGATTTTGAGTTTTTGAAGAAGATGGAAAATGACTAGAAATGCCACAAAATGCCTGTTAAAATCCTATTACATATAGCATGGGAGTGGCAAGTCTCTGAACTCACATTTACTAATGCAGTAAGACTGAATGATTCCAACTGAAAGCAGTAATGAGACTAGAGTGAAACACTGTTAATGTGTTAAAACTGCATATGTTGTATATCTTCCCAGAAATAAATAGCGCAGATTTCTTTGAGCCTTATTGATCAGCAGGAGGTTTTGCACATTCACGAAATATATAGTCCAAACATAAACAGAGCTGTACTATATCTCCAGCAGGCATAAAGCATGCACGACTTTGTCACAATCACAATGAATTAACTATTAAGGCTGTTAGAGAATAATAGCTGATGCACCAAATTTAGATACATGCCATTTTCATAATGGAGTTTCTGTTCATAAGTTTGCTCATATACATTACTGCCTTTTTACAGTTTATGAGCAAACTTATCATTTTTATGCTGAAAAAAAAAAGACCAGGAAGCTAAAGAGATTTACTTCCAAGGAAGTATTAAAAGAGCTAAATATGCACAGCATGGCAGAGAGAGGACTCAGATGGGATATAAATCTACAAATATTCGAGGAGTCTAAATACTATGGGCAGAAAGGAAGCATGCATGTTGCTACAAAGGGTGGTAACTAAGAACAATTGTATGGACATAACAAAAGGGGAATTCAAACTGAGTGTCAGCAAAACTTTGGTACTGCGATGTAGAATCAGAATCCACTGTGATGGAAATTGATGGAAGCAAGCTGCCCTTCCCTTTTGTTGTGAAGTTCATGTGGTAGATCAATGCACTGGGATTTTATTGACTGTAATCCCAGTTATTCTTATTGTCCAGGCACTGTCCTGTCATTTCTCATTTGCTGCTCTGTCTCTTTCTGTACAAGTCTTCCAGGCTGCAGAAGTAATTTCTAAGATGCAAGTACAATTCCCATTGCACTTTTTCTTCTGTTCTCCTCTCCTTGCTCAGTTCCTTGGAAAAGAAAATAAAATAAAATTTTAAAAAACTAAGCGAGCCTTTCATAATGTTCCTACTCCCTATTAATATATCAGATCAAAATGTCTGTGGGTAATTATGTGAAATCAAAATTCTTGTGAGAACCAGTGATACATTAAACGCTTTTGCTTTCAAAAGTGGAAGAAAGTTTCAAATTTTTTTTCTTTTTGAGTGCTGATAAAATCTGTACCATATCAGTTTTTATTCTGTGGAAGTCATGTACCAGTATGTAATAAAAAAGCTATTCTGGGAAACCTTTATCATGCTTGGGGATGATCTTTGTATTGCTGTGCTTAGAAAGCCAGAGCCAACGTCGGCAAGCATTGGTACCTGAAAGCAGGTACAGGACCCCTATAAAGAGCGGGTTGTTCTCCAGTACCTGGAGTTCTGTTTTCCAGTACCTCAATGGGAATTGTTGCATTGATTTTGACTTTTCATAGGTGGCTTGATTTTTTCCAAAGTGTGGAATATGGAGTAAATTTGGCAATAGATTGTAGCGTTCAGGACCTCTGACAGTGTTACCCCTTTTGGTGCTCGACTTTATGCATCTAAGTTTGTTGATGCATCTGTTTTAATTTAGTTAGGCATGGGGATACTACACTTGTGCAGGGAAGACATAAGATTTTGACAATGCCAACCACAGTAATGAGGCAGCTCCACTCAGTCTGGTAGATATTATTTCAATATAAATAATATTTATGACAAGAGAACAGGAAAATTACAAAGCATATTAAATTCAAGGAAAGTTCTTCATTTTCAGGTGGCTTGGTAAAGTGTGGCTGCTATAAAATTCATTAAGTTCTTTTGACTTTAATGGAGCTCTGTGATTTTGTAGGCAAAGATTTGACTTCATTTATTCAAAAAAGAGCGATACTGTTTACACCTCCAGTATTAAAGATAAGATGCTATCCCCGCAGAGAAGGTTATGTGCAGAATATGATGTAATTTTTTATAGTATTTCTGTTCATATCAAATTATAATCTAATAATCAATACAAAAATTCTTTTTGGCAGATAGTTTAGACCTAAAGCACAGTAACACAATCTGATAATCCTCCTTTTAACTCAAATATAAAGGACCTTCTCCTTTTGATCAGAACAAGCAGAGATATTTCAAATGCATGGAGAGCCTGCACTTTAATATGTGCCTTTGTTTTAAATCAGAATAAAAAGATAGATGTAATAATTGGGTAGTTATGGGCCATACCAAGCCCCACATTCTCTTACATTTCTTGACACTGAGAAAGAATAACACCTTCCAGAATAAGATAAGGCTACATCTGGAGTGCTTAGCCCAGTTTGGGGCTCCCCAGCAGAAGAGACACATACATACCAGGGGAAGGAGTCCAATGGAGGGCCACCATGATGATTATGGGGCACATGATGTGCAAGGATAGACTGAGAGAGCTGCGTTTGTTCTGTCTTAAGAAATAAAAGCAAAGAGATTTTATTCCTGTCTTCAACTACCTTACAGTAGAGTGTAAAGAAAATACAGCTTTTGGAAGGATTCATAGGGGTCAGACAAGAGGTAACAGACACAAGTTACAACAAGGGAAATTCCAATTAGAGATACGGAATATTTTTGTTATTATGAAGATGGTCAAGTATTGGAAAAAGGTGTCCAATGAGGTTGTGGATGGCTGTCCATCTTCATCCTTAGAGATGCTCAGAAGGTGACTGGATACAGCTCTGCACAGCTTCATCTAGTTGACTGTGCTGTTAGGGGTTGGACCAGATGATCTCCAGAGATCATTGCCAACCTGTACGTTTCTGTGATTCTGAGAGACTCTGTCTTCTAGGAGCCAGAGCTGGACTATTCTTGAAGACCAAAGTTATATATGTACGTTAGGACCAGGCAGACAAATTAAAATCCCTCCCAGGCTATGAAGTTAGAGTTCTCTTGGCAGACCAACAATTTTAGCCCAATTAATTCTCTGTAATTTCTTCTACCTGAGGTGCTTATTAATTAGGAAGTGAAATGTAATCCTGAAATTAAAGCTGATTAGTGAGGATTTGGTAATCCAGCCTAACTAAAAGGCAAAATACTTGACTGTATCAAACTTGCAGTTGGTATTACAGAGGAAAGGTTGCCTGTAAATGTTCTATTTTTTTTCTCTTCATCCTGGGAGCTGCTTCAGGCCACGAGCAGTTAGCTTGCTGGAGAACTTTCAAGGAACAACCTACCTGCTCATGTGTTTTACTTCATATTGTCTCTGTCAGAAAAGACGCTAACTGTCCTCCTTGCAGACAGATTAACAGTATAGGCACTGTGTGAAGGCACACAGCACAGGCTGATTGTTGAAGTTATTTGTCCAGTTTCTTAGGTAGGGTATACTAATTTGTTGGCTGTTTGGTCTAAACAAATTATTTGCTAAGCCATGAACTTTAAAACTGTTTTGGAATGTGTCACTATTCCAAAGAGACTGCTGGCTTTTGGGTCTTCCTACTACTATCTTAGTGTTTATTGAAGAGGATTTGAATAATACTTTGCAAGAAACTTCTGTCTCCTGTCATTAGTTAAGTTGAGAAGAGGGTCTGGCACACTGAGATCTTACTGTCTCCTTCTGAGCCAGACTCCCATCAAACTAAAAGCATTACTTCAGGGATCAGTCTAAACACAGCATTCTTGATCTTGCCATCAGTTATATCATGTTTAGTCTCATAGCAAAATGTTAGGAGACTAACAAGACAATCACAGATTGGTTTTCATTGTACTTGGTCACTTTTGTCTTTGGGAGACTGTGAGAAGATCAGCTACTCCTGACATGGAGAGATGGGCAATTTGAGCAACATGATAGAACTATTGAGAAGATTTGGGAAGGAGAAGCAGTGAGGAAGCGGAAGACCCAATCCTGTGTATTAGTGTGTGATGCTCAGTCATCATGCAGAGAGGTAAGTGTCTGTAACACCTGAGAAACCAGAGAATCTTATTTGTTTGGGAAGAAAATATCATTAACTTGTTGCTCTGTGCCTTTGTGAGCTGTGATGGAGACGTGCTTTAAATGGTGTACATAGGTAACAGTTCTTGATTCTCCCACTGATACTAAGAGGCTGGATGAAGGGAACCAGAACTAGTGGGTCAAAAGCCTAGTACAGCTCCAATGGGGATGGAGTTGCAAGTTGGGACCTCTTCTTCTCTAATAGATTTTTCTCTCTCTGACATCAGGAGGGTGATGCATAGCTATGAGGTAGGTTTGATAGCAATTGCATACTTCTTTTACTCCTTTAACAGAACCTGTGGGAAAGTCATGGGCTTTGTAGAATATGAAGGTAAGTGCTGAGAAACTGACCTTAGTTTTCTTAAGGGTTGGAAATCAGCAGTGGTAGCAAAACAGAAAAGCATCACCTTACCTCCCTTCTCATCAAAACTTCTGTGGGGTTATTTCAGGTGTAATTTATGAAAAACTGTGCAGTAGGTACCTCTCCAGTGAACCTCTATGAGGTTGCATCCCACTATTTGACAAGTAGTGTGGTAAAGCATCTCTGTACAAGGTCAGATTAATCTTTTTTTTTAATGGAGTTTTACATTAATGATTTGCTTCGGAATTGTTGTTTCTCCATGCATAAATCTTTATTACACCAACAGCCTGCAGCCCCAGTGAAGCAAAGAAAAACTCATTTTTATTCTTCTCTGTATTTATCACCACAGTGAGAGAACTCATTTGAAAAGGAGCTGTGAGAGTTTCCAGCAGGTGTGGTGGGGGTTTGAGTGCTGTGAGCCTTCAGTGGGCTTGTTTCTCCCTTTTAAATTTGAATGCGATATGCCAGTTGGGCATCATTCCCTTTAGGATGATCATGAGGATGGAACTGAAAGTGAACTTTTGTTGGAAGGTGCTATGGGAGTAGAGGAGCAGATTGTGCATGTGTCCATGCATGCGCCATAGTCTGGTGGATCAGAAGATGTGGTGATGTGTGCAGGCTATGCTTTGCAGCCAGCTCAGTCTGAAGCCTTGATTTTTTCTTTCTGACACGGTTTGGGTTCAGGTGGGGTTCTTCTTTAGAGGGGGATGGTAAATGTGTTGACATGTAAGTGCTTGTAGCTTTTACCAGGTGGTGACTTTGAAGCTTCTACCTTGAGGTTGACCTCACCTAATGTACCTTTGCAATAAAAGATACAGTGCGTGTCTCTACTTTCTGCACAAAAGTGGGATTACTAATACGTGTTAGTTATCTGTGATATAACAGTGTACTTTTTGTCCATGAATGCAAATAGTAAGCAAGATAAAACTAGAGGTTTTATTTAAAAACAAAAATATTTTTCTATGGAGAAAAAGCATAATCCTACTTATCTAGGTTTTGACTTTCTGAACAGTGTACATTAATTTTGGTTCACTGTATGAGTTCCAAAATCTGCAGTGCATGAAACCCAATTCCCACCAGTAATAGCTTGGAGGATCCTCTGAGCCTGTGTAGGGAAAGGCTTAGACATGGTACATAACCATCACTGAGAGAACTTTTATTCTGAGATTTCCTAAATTTTGAGTGCTTGACGTCACAATTTTAGCATCTTTTACGATGGCAATGCCATACCTATTTCTCTAGTATGGACTGAAAAAGGCAGGAGCACCATCGTGGTCTCGCCAGGAGATCCAGCCCACGGGCTTCTGCTGCTGGACACAGTGGCATAGCTGGCAACAGCAGCTGACTGCTCTGGTCCAAATAGGGTGGGGGGTTTTTTAGCAGAGTTGTATGACTTGGTGTTGCAGGGGAAAATACTCTCGAGTCATGAAATTTCACTTAATTTATTGCCAATTAAGATAAACTTTTAATTACTGATTCTGGTATTGAGAAATAATGACAAACAATTACACACTTGAGAAAACACCTCAACTTCCCACCAGACACCTTTCCTCCCACCTTGCCAGTCTCCAGTCCCCTCCCTGCACATTATACTCAGTCATGGGGGTCAGTGTGGGGTGCTTTCCTATTTCTGCCACTCTTTGTTTTCCACAGCTCCAGCATGGGGTCCTCCACAGGCCACCATCCTCTCAAAGGCGTAGCTCCTCCTGGGTATCCACATGCGCAGGCATCCCCTGCCGCTGCGCAGGCCTTGGCTTTTTCTCTAGTGTCTGGCTTTTTCTCTGGCTACTGCCAGTAGGTCCAGTTTCTCTAAAACTGGTAGCCAGACTGTATCCTAAACCAAACCATTCCCCATCTGCTGTTAAAAATGTTCTTCCTCAGGCTCCCCCTTCTCCTGCAAAGTCATTCCCTGGCTTCATCTGTACTGTCTCTGTGCTGGTGAGTGCAGAGAAGGGAGGAAAGCTTTCTTCAGAGCACAGGAAAAAGAGGTCCCTGAATTTTACTCCGGTTCCTGGCCATACTCACCGTTCCAGGTGATGTCCTGGATGGGACTGGAGGCCATTGGCTCTGAGGGGACGGCAGAAAGGTATTGCGCACGTGTGTGGGTGCCACAGGAGCGGGGAAGATGCTCTGTGGAATGGTTTGCGAGTCATCTGGTCACACGTGAGCTGTGGGAAGGATGTGAGTACACTTTTTGTGGTTGTAGACTTTGAAGGTTTTAGCTGCTGAGCTCTCTCATCTCTACTGGATGTGTGAAATGCAGTTTTTTGAAGGCAAATAACTTTCCTACAAAAATCCACTTATAGTTGGGTAAGACAAAAGGCACGTGCCTGAAATGAAGCCGCACTTTATTTCAGGTCCCTGCTCTAAACACCGGAGCGTGAGAGGATTTCAAATTAAGCCACCAGAAATTTAACCTGGGCAGAATAACATACTTTGCCCTGCTTCATTCTTAGAAGTAGTTGAAGTGCTATTTTTTAAGTTCTTCCAAAAGCTTTTATTCTTTAGACAGAAACAAGCTCAGAATATATAAGCATAGACAGTTAAGGTTTGGCAAAATTATAAGCTGACAAAATTTGGGTCCTGTGGTAGGAAATGCTGATCACTGTTTGTAGTGGGTACGAGTCCTTCCTTTGTTCCACAGTAGTGGTCGCATGCACATTTTGGAAAAGCCATGCTTTATAGATGAGCAAAAAAGTACCCCACAGCCAAATAAAATATAACGAAGTGTCCGTGCATCTTTCCAAACGCCATGTGCTTTGTCCTGTTTCAGTTAATGCTATGCATCAGACTAAAATCGTAAATGTAAAAAATAAGCAAGCTGCACCAAGGCTGGTTTGCAAAGCCATACAGAAGGTCAGTGTTGGATGCTAATGATGTGGAAATCAGCTTGGATCACAAGCGTGAATGAGTTCTGTGATTCAAAACTGGGCAATAATAGGATCCAGTATTAGGGTCAGGCAGGTGTGAAGATACTAGTGATGAAGATTTGAAAATAAACTTTAAGACTCAGAGGGCAAAATGCAATGAGTTCTGTAGACAGTGTAATTGTACTAGTGGAGAAAGGTATTTTCCCCTTCTTGACCTTTTGCCCTCCATTCAGTCACAGAAATCCATAGGTTCAAAGGTTTGGTTTCAACTTACCAGGCAGTGAAGAAGCTCTGATAAGGCTTTGTAGCTATTAAACTTTCATAGGTTTGCAGCCTTGTGGTTGAAGCTAAAGAGACGGTAACTGTTTTTTTTCTCTTGGGGATAGGATTTCAAGTCAGTGCTGCTCAGTATTAGAATTCCAGCCTTGCAGGCTGCTAAGTGTATAGAGTTTATGTTATAGGGAGCAGGACCTTTGCCTGAGCCTAAAAAGTTTCCAAAATTGCGCTCTCTCCTTTACCCATCTTTACA
Organism: Ciconia boyciana; assembly: GCF_034638445.1. Lineage (NCBI taxonomy): Eukaryota > Metazoa > Chordata > Aves > Ciconiiformes > Ciconiidae > Ciconia > Ciconia boyciana. The sequence goes on along the minus strand of NC_132939.1, from coordinate 20,242,667 downwards.
GAACTCAGTTTAATTTAATGCTCTGATAGCGCCTGTTCTAAGTTCATGCAACCACTGTGTTGACACTGCTGCAGACCTGTGCTGCAAACCTGTCCAGCATCTTAACAAAAAGCAGAGGATATGGTTTTTCGGAATTGTTTGGCATTGCCAACATTTCCTCTTGCTGAGGTCGATAAGAGCTGAGGCCTTTAGAGAATCTACCTGAAATCCCTGTGTTAAAAGTTTTTTATCCACTCTTTGAGCTTTTGACTACTGGGTTTTAGACCATTCCATGGCTGGAAAAGAGGTGGACTGACTTTGCTTTGATGTCTTCAGGACAAATCAGCCCCTTTCAGTTGAAACCCGTGGGTGATTTGTGTAGCTACGTGAAACTGATTGTAAAGCTAACCTGGTATACAAGCTTTTTGGTGTGACTTTCACTTCTCCCACAATTCCCCTTGAAAGGAACTATGACTTTATGGTTTATGGACCAGGCTACCTTCTCTTGCAATGGGAAGTCTAAGCTGTGGATTTCACTGATACCTTGTTAATTGGAAAGATCTGATGGGGAAAAAAAATAAAGAAAACCTAGCCTGGGGAGAGTCCTCAAGGGTTACTGTCAAATAGAGCACTGGCCTGCTGGGGAGGCAGACTTTTGTGGGGTTTTATGCTGTTCTACTAAAATCAGTAATATAAATGAGCCATACGTATGCCTGGATATTGCTGTGTTTCCTGACTAGTCCTTTACTTGCTTTTTCACTTGCGTGTTGCGTGCCTTCTGTTCTGCTGTAACACAGCAGCTTTGCATCTCGCTACCGGTATGACTCCCACTCCCCATTCTGCATGATCTGCTGAATGTACTTATTGTGCATCTCAAAAAAGCTGAAATAGATGTTGATGGGTTTTGCTTTTTGTTTTTTTCCCCTGTCCCTTCTTCTCTTTACAGTTTTTTATCATGCTGTTAATTATATTTCTGTTGGAGCTCACTGTTGTGATTCTGTTCTTCGTCTACACTGACAAGGTAAGTCAGATTCCTCATTTTTCTTTCCCCTTCAGCAAATTTTTATGCCCCTTTTCCCTATAAATAAATCATGAAGCATTTGGCTTGGTATGCACATCATGCTTCTGTCTTCCTTGAGACACCCCTCTCAGAAGGAGCTCTCTCAGAATGCATAAACAGCCTTGCAGGACTGGGCTCTCTTGCTTGCTTATGTGTACGACTCAAGGTCACAGATATTGCCAAGTGCATCTGCCATTTAAAAAAAAAAACCAAACACCAAAAACCTCCACAAAAAAAAGCAAAGAACCCAACGAGCCTTACATGTAGGAAGAGACACCCATCAGAATGAACAGGATTTTAAAAAAATGTTTACAATTTAAGAGCCACATTGATGTTGTTACAAAGGAGGTGTCCTTAGCACAGGCAAAGGTACACAATTCATTATCTTTCCAAGTTGCTCCTTGCAGCGCATGTGTACTTAGATTCTAGTGGAAAGTCAAGGTAAATGTATAAAAGTTTAACAAACAAAGCTTTTGTTTGTGGTTTCAAATTTTACTTATGTTTGACCTTTGTTCCTATGCTTACTTGGTATTTCTGTTGTAAGGACAAGATTGCCTATCTGAATTATCCTTATATATTCCTTATATATCCTTATATATTATCCTTATATATACTTATCCTTAAAATAATTTTTCTAAAAAAAAAAAAAACTTACATGAATAAACCCAAAACAAGGGCATAATTGTGCATAACCCTGCTGTTCAATCAAAATTGTCAAACAAAGTCTCTTACAACTGAAGACTAAGGGAGCTTGAAAACACAGGGTAGGTGGTAAAATTTTGCCATGAATTAACAGTCATCAGGTACATAACCAGTAAACAGCTTCTTCTGGAATGGAAAGACAAAATAGCAAAAAAAAAAAAAAAATTAAAAATAACTACACAAAATATCAAAATGAAATTAAGATTAACAGTAGACCTAGTTATATTCAGTATGTTTAGCAATAACATGGACAAGGAGTGGATAAGACATCAACATTACTTTCTAGAAAGGCTCTGAATTAATTAATGAACACTGTGAGTGATTGTCAGGTGCACTTCTGAAGGACTGACAAGAGCTAGGTTGCTGGATGGTATGCTGTAGCTAGAACATGGAATTAACTTGCAAGGTAATTAAAGTAGAAGGGGCAATTTTAAATTACTTGTATGCATTATTGGATTCTGAATTACTTGTAACCTCTTGGGAGAAAGATCTACACGTCATACATGAAATCTTAATAAAGGCATCTACTTAATATGCAATGGGCCTCCAAAACCCAAATACAACACATAGCATGTATTTAGAAAAGGAATCAGTTAGAAAATATTATCATGTCATTGTGTAAATTGATGGACTTGCCTCACTGTGCATTAATGTTGAGTTTTGGTTACTTCATTTCAGTGAAGGGTAACAGAAACAATTAGAAGCACTAGAAAGGTGGGAGAGAGCAGTCATGAAAAGGGATTATGGAGACTACCCTCATTCAGTTTGGGAAAGGAAAGAGATCCTCTGCTTAAGAGATCTTAAGAAGAGAAATGATAGCAGTTTCTAAAATAATGACATAGTCAAGACCTGTCCTGAACACAGAAGAAATTCTTGAAAACGCTAAGAAGTAGGTTTAAAAGATAAATGTTTCTTATGCTCCATGTCACCATCTTGTAGAATTCCCTGTTGTTGGCTGTTGTTGAGGCTGATAGTTTGATAAATGTGTGGGTATGAAGGAAAGAAAAAAACCAATGAAACATTTTTATTCATAAAGCAATCAGCGCTGTTATGTTGACAAGTGTGTCACAGAGAATGTTGGTCCTCACTCTTCAGAGGTAAAAATAGTGAAAAAGTGTCAGGAAGGATCCCCTCCCTCCTTCACCCTCTTGGTTTGCAGTGGTTTTTATTTGTTCTTAATAAAGAGATCAGGAAATTTAACTTTCCTCTGAGTCACATACTGTAGTTTGATACAGAAGGTACACTACAGTTGTCTGTGAGATCAAAGCAGAGTCTAAAATATGGGCTCCAGTTCAAGTGCAGTGTTACTGAGTTAAGAAATTGCTGTAGTCTGTGTATTGTGGATGATCAAATTTGAGGATCTTAATGTTCCTGTATGACTTTGAATCCATGGACTTATACTGAGGAAATCAATAGTTTGTTTCTGTGTTACACTTACAATCCTGCCTACAGAATAAGTAAAACAGCAGCAGCCTAAAACTAGTATTTTCGTACAGCATGCGTAGAATTTGTGTGCTGGCTTTCCTGATGTGAAGAACAGTATTGCCACGTTTACTGCTATGGGGAAGTAGCTAACTCAGTCAAGTTCACCACAGTAATTCAGTTGATGCAGTTCCTTGGAAAAATCAGTGAAAGAACAATCTACACTAACACTTGCACAGCAGAAGAAAGTAACGTTAATTTTGTGTACAAAAGCAGAAAAGGACTCTGCAGATTAAGACTTCGAGGGCTCCTGTGTCATTCATTCATATATATATATATATAAATATATAAAAATATAAATATATATATATATAAAATCAGCAATTTTTTTAAGTACCTGGTAGCCTTCTGTTAATTAGGAGTGTACGTACATGTAAATTCTTCCCAGGATAAAATGGGGGCCAATTGTTATTTTCTGTTTCTGGCTTAAGAAGAGGTTGAATAATGGATTCCCTGGCAATTTTCACTTACTCCTACTTTGTCAAGTGGAAGGACTTTGGAGTGGATACTTTGTCCCTTGCTACAGAGTTTAATCAATACTTTCTTTCTGTGAAGCAGGGCAGCGTTATTACTCTATGTAGGTGGAGAGGCAGGAGCTGAGAGTTGTCGAAGACTCTGCAGGCAGCTGTGGCCGATTCTGAATTTAGAGCTCTTGATGTTTTGGCTGACGGCAAGGGATTGGAGAGACTGAGCTGTGCTGATGGCAGGGCTGGGTATTGCAGCTGACTTAATAGCACTTGTCCAGTGAATGATGTCCGTTTTGTTCCTTCTGCTGTAGAATAGGCACAGTAGCAAGCTGGTGCTTGCACCGCAGTATCAGCCACAGGGTGAGTGTGCATCCAGTCGCACGTGGACACAATGCGTGGGTTCTTGAGCTGCAAAGCAGTCTCTCTGTATCTATTGCTGGGGCTGTTGCTTTAGTAGTGTGTTCATTATTAAAAAGCATCAAGACAAAAGTTCTTTACAGCCATTAACAGATAGGTTTTTGGCATAGCGCTTTTATTCTTTTGCTGTGGAAGAGCATGTAGCTGTGGAGGTAGACAGGGCAGGCTGCTGGGACTCAAGGCAGCCTAGACTGACCTGTTCTCATTCATCAGCTTGGGAGAAGCCCCAAAATTGCCTCTGCCTCTCGTTCTAGTGACTTGGCAGCAGCCTCTCTGAGCTTTGAAGCAGCCAACTTGCTCTCATGCCCTAGAATGTCATCTTCCCTTTTCTTGATGGAGAAATGTTTGTCTTGATCTCATGAGATGAATGCTGCCCTGGACTTTACAACTCTTTCTCTCAACTGGCTATGCGGCCTGATGTAAAGAGAGAGGGGCTTGGAGAAAGATCAGGAATACATAGTATAGAAAGGAAAAGGGGTAATGCCTTGCTTCTTGGAGCTGCACTGTGGATCTCTTTGGCAGGGCCTGAGCTCACACCTTCTTCACTATTTGTCCAACTGGCCTGGCTGGTTACATTGCAAAATATGAATTCCGTGAGTTCTGCAGAAGTGAAATGTGGGCTGTGTGGGAATAGGATGAGGAAATGCATGGGATGGTTGTCAGGAAAAATATATAGCACTTTTATTTTGTCTTGGCTGTTCCCAAACCAGCAGAGTGATTGGTTCATAGGCTGTCTTCAGCTCAAAGTGGGCACCTGAGGGACTTGGGAGCTCCTGTTGGTGTTTGTGCATGTTCATATGCAAGTTCCCAAAGTGCAGCTTTTTATTTTTTTGAGGGCAGAAATATCAGCCCAAGAGATGTGGGTATTGAGTGGAGTTTGTGTGATTATGAGAACTAAGGCAGGTTGTTATCACTCTGAGCGCGCTATTTTTTCAGGCTAAATTTATGCTCCCATTTGAAGCAGTCCAAACTCCAATGACATTACTAGAGTCATGTGAATGGTTGTGTGAATGGCCACCCATCTATAGCTTGAATATTCTCTTTAATATGTTTTATTTTGATTCCATTAATGCAGAGCAGCATTTGACATTTTTATAAGTTGATCATTTCTATGTAAGGCTCTATATGTATTTATGAGAGATCCACGGAGTACTGATAGGGTTAACCTTAATTTTATTGTGATAAAGAGAAAGCAGCAGGGCCCTATCCTGTCAGAGGCTGGATACTCCTTATATTTCTCAACACTAGATTAGACCCTATTAGAATATAAATTATGCTAATAAAATGCATAGTCTTGTACCAGTTCTAACTTGTATAATCCTTCTGGTTTTAGCATCTGTGTTTATTTTTACTGTGATGATTCTCCTGGAGGCACAGAGAAATAAGGCCATATTTGCTTTTTTGCAGCTGTAATACACGATTTTTTTCAGTAGGTTGGTTTGTTCAGATGTCTGCATTTTTTCTCATTTATGGGCAGAGCTATGGTGCTGCTATTTAATGCCCGCAAATGGAAGAACATAACTAAACCACTATAACGTACTTTTTTTTTCACTTTTCTTTTTGAAATGTCAAACTGAGTAACATAAGCCAGTTTAAGGAACAAAAGCACTGAAGGATCACTGACTACAATATTTGATTATGGGAGCAGTTACTGCTATTGGCAACTCAAAGTTAAGACCAGAATTTTCAATAAAGATTAGGCCATTAACTCACTTGGGGTCCCTGTGAAAATTACAGCCTAAATTCCATGCCTGCTTAGCTGTGTTGAAAATGGCCCACATAATGGTAGAGGATTGAAAAATAATGGCTACTTCTGTTTTTCATGAGATGTGTGAAAATGCTCTTGTTTTCCGTGTTGCAGTAAATTGTAATTAGTTCCTCTATAGCTTTTACTGCTAGCTTATAAAAAATATGGTCTGTAGATTGATGCATTTCTTGCTTTGTTTCTCAAAACATTTTACAAATTATTGTAATTTCTGATTGATATTTTGCCTGGTCACATACAGATTATAGACAGCAGACTGGAATGTAGTGGGTATGATTTCAAGTATAACTCAGTCCTCACAACCTCTTTCACATTTGGCTTTAAAGACAAAGTGGAAAAATGGAATCTTTTCCACCTTCTGCACTCACAAGCAGTTGCTCACAGAAATGATCTGATGGTGCTGAGCCACTCTCCAATATGAGGAAGGGGTTCACAATCAAACTGAAGAAGTTATTCATACAGAAACCTACTGCAGAAACTGTTCCAACCTACTGCAGAAACTGTTGTTCTCATTGAGCTTCTGTCCAGAAAGCTTAAAAGTTTTCCATGTTTGTCTTTTACAGAGCTTCAGCAGAGCAGGATGTCTGCTCAGGTAACAAAATGCCTCGTGTTCCTAGTCAGCCTAGCATGAAGGGCTGTCCAAGGCGCACTCAGAGAAGATGTTAATCTTTTTGAAAATGGAGAAATGGAGGCTAAAGTGAAGGGACAAAATCATCCAAATTGTATTCAGTTTACAGATGGTCTTAAGTGATTGGAAAACAACAGGCTTTGGAAAGTCCTGCAAAACTGGCAGGGTGGTCACTCTGTACCACCCTTCAGTCAGATAGCCTGCCTTTTCTACCAGTGTTTCTTCATCAGCATTTGACTTTGCCTACACCGTCCCATTGTCGCATGTTTTAAAACTTCTTACAGTTGAAACTTTTGAGTGGTGGTAGAAATATTGGGTCCCTGTATCCTCCTTTGTCACAGTGAACATAGCTGTTCCTGCTGCTGTGCAAGGCTGGGAGAATTTCAGAAGAATATCTGTGTGGGTAGTATCTGCATTTGTTGGTGTGCAGAAGGCTCTCAAGAGGACAAGGCCATTTTTAACTCTCTGTGGTATTTCTGTGGGGTTGTGCTGCATTAACATAACGTGCTTCAGAGTGTGCAATTCCTGGTATGTGTATGCAATGGTTTCTGAGCGGCCTGTGTGTTAATGCTTTATTTTTCAGTTAGAGCTCCATTTGTTGTTGTTTTTTTTTTAATAGAGTTCTCCACACACTGAGCAGTTCCTGGCACGTAGCATCTCTCTGGCAGTGTTCTGGAGTTAGGGTTTTGCATAAGTGCTGACATAGCTAAAAGCTATCCTCAGATAAACAGGAGTAGCATTGCAGGTGGATGTGGAGGAATCTATAGGTTGTCTCCTGGATTGCAGTGCACTGCAATTATTACTCTGTGAGGGTGATGCGTTAGCCCTGGTCAAATCTTTTATTTCTCTAATGCAAAATAATTGGATATAAATGGTCATATAAAATAAGAAAAGACAGAAGTGTCTCTGTGGTTTATTTTACTTGGTAATAAGCTTAATTTTAACTAGTTTATTAGCATTTCAGGACTGGTGTCACACAGTAGGGAGTTGCAGAAATTTCATCAAAAGAATTTAATTAAAACCAATTCGTTTTGGCTTCTTTTCAGCAAAGCATTCAGGCATAGGTTTAAATCTGTCCCTATTCAGCAGATAACTTAAGTGCATGCTTAAATCCATGTGACTGACTTAATCATATACTGAAGTCTTGTCAAAGTTGAAATGCACCTTTTGCGTCTTTCCTTTAAAAGAGATATTGCTAGGGAAATGCTAATGACAGTGAAGAATTCTGGAGATTGTAAAGATGCATCACATCTGTCACTCCATAGGGAATTTAGTGAAAAATAATGAATGTTTGCTTTAAAGCATTATTGGTTATCTTCTTCTATTTGTTTGAACAGCTTTCCATTTAGTATCTTGAACTCTAACACATCACTTTAACCTTTTTTAGGCAGGAGGAGGTGAGGGGGATGGAATTTATTTGCCTGTCTTGCTGAAAAAAGCAAACACACCAAAGGAAATCCCGATAGTTTCACTAATTCATTTGTCAAAGGAGGATTCCATTGAAAGTGCACCTCCAAAATGCTATTAACAGGTTTGTTGAAGGATAGCAAAGTATTGGTGAAAAGAATTAAGTGCATGCTCAGAAATATGTGTTATTTAGGAACAGTAACTGCAGATAAAATGCATTACGCCTCCCCACTGGGAACTCTTGATCAATGGTTGATCAAGGCCTAATTGATTCCTTGAATAAAGTGTTACCAGGGGAATGGGTACAGGGAAGGGAAAATCAAACTTTCCTAAATTAAGCTCCGTGCCTAACACAAATACTCTTTGTAAAGATTAGATAATGCAGTAGTCTGTCAGCTCTTCATGCCATGTATCTCCCTATTTTGGCTGAGTTCAGAAATGAAGATGAATGTAGGTGTCTCATCCTAGTGAGTATGGATTTTTGTTCATATTGCAATGAGTACAATATTTTTCATATTGTCCTGCTGCACAGTCTGGAATAGTGCTTTTTCTCAGGAGAAATCCAGTTCCGACCTCCAACCTGGCTGACTGGGAGGTTAATTCCCAGAGCTGTATAGATGAATCAAACACAGCTGCTGCTGCCATTATGCCTGGCTTAAAGCCAGCCAGATTGTCCTGGTTTCGGCTGGGATAGAGTTAATTTTCTTCCTAGTAGCTGGTATAGTGCTGTGTTTTGCATTTTAGTATGAGAATAATATTGATAACACACTGATGTTTTGGCTGTTGCTAAGTGGTGTTTACACTGGTCAAGGACTTTTTCACCTTCCCATGCTCTGCCAGGTGCACAAGAAACTGGAGGGGGCACAGCCAGGATAGTTGATCCAAACTGACCAAAGGGCTATTCCATACCATATGACATCATGCCCAGTATATAAACTGGGGGGAGGTGGCCGGGGGGTAGCAGTCGCTGCTCGGGGACCGGCTGGGCATCGGTCAGTGGGTGGTGAGCAGTTGTATCACTTTTTTTTTCCTCCCTTGGGTTTTGTTCCTCTCTCTCTCGTTGTTTTCCTTCTCATTACAATTCATTATTATTATTACTATTATTTTGTTCCAATTATTAAACTGTTCTTATCTCAACCCATGAGTTTTCTTACTTTTGGTCTTTCGATTCTCTCCCTCATCCCACCGGGGGGGAGTGAGCGAGTGGCTGCGTGGTGCTTAGTTGCCGGCTGGGCCTAAACCACGACAGTCCTTTTTGGCGCCCAACGTGGGGCACGAAGGGTTTGAGATAACAACAGATTAACAAGAGCGTATTAAGGAATTTAGATCTGTTAGTAGTTGTGGGACGCGATATTGATCTGTCTGTTCTTAGCATTGGTTTACCTGATCTGCACCATGCTCATTTTTTTGTTGTACATATTGAAGATCGGTGTTGGTTTTTGCAGTTTGCTGTGCTCTGCTTTAATTGATGATGTTTTGCCTATGAGATTTGTTATTAAAACAGTGACCTTGGGTTTATTTTGCTATCTAAGTGCTGTACTGAAACCGTTATTGTATGTCGGGTATCACCTTATGGAGACAATTCGCAATTATACCTCTTCCTCGGAGAGGTTTTTTATGGAGGAAATGCAGAATTGTACCTTCACTACTTTCTTCTGCAATGTTTCCTCCTTCATTACAATAACTTTTCAGTATCTTGAATATCCTTGGGTAGTTAAGATACTTCTATTGGTATTGCTTGGGAATACTGTTTCGATCTTGTCCAAGATTAGTAAGCAATTTAAGAATATCATCCAGAGATCTGCCCCAAGGCCAGATAGTTATGAGTGGCAGGGTGTGTGGGATAGCATGGGAAAATGCCTAAGTTTTATTGGGCACCTCCAGTGTTTTGAAACTTCACCCCTGAACAAGTGCAGAATCCTGAAAAATTAGTAGAATATTTGGAAAAAGTATGTCGTCACCCTGCCAATTCTAGGGAGACACAAATCACTGCAACGTGCTGGGGTCTGGCCCATGCCTATCGACCCCTGTTCAACACTATTCAGAACCCTCAAGGATCTGGTGACAAAATGACAGGCACTGCGGCTACTGTAGCCTCCCCTGTGACAGGCACTTTGGCTGTTCTGATTCCCCCTGCAACAGGCACTGTGGCTGCTCTGGACAACTCTTGTTACAAGCACTGTGGTCACATCAGCCCCCCCTGCGACAGATGGTGCGGTTCAACCGGGGAACCAACCCATGTCAGTATCAGTCGCCCCTATACATAAGAAGAAATCCTGGAAGCGAAAGTCAGCTCGTTTAGAAAGGGAAGATGAAAGAGCGGGGCCATCACAGAGAGAGGAAAAGGAAGAACTCGTAAACGAGACGGAAGCCACCCGATCCCTATCCCTGAGTGAGCTGCGAGATATGCGCAAAGATTTCAGCCGTCGTCCAGGCGAGCATATTGTCACCTGGCTGCTCCGATGCTGGGGTAGTGGGGCCAGTAGCCTGGAATTAGAGGATAAGGAAGCTAAACAGTTGGGATCCCTTTCTAGGGAAGGGGGCATTGACAAAGTGATTGGAAAAGGGAAACCAGCCCGCAGCCTCTGGTGGCGACTCCTGTCAGCTATAAAGGAAAGATATCCCTTCAAGGAAGATGTTGTATGTTGCCCCGGGAAATGGACCACCATGGAGAGAGTTATCCGGTACCTGAGGGAATTAGCTGTGTTGGAGGTGATTTATGGTGACCTGGACGATGAGTGGTCACCCAAAGATCCAGATGAGGTCCAGTGCACACAACCTATGTGGCGGAAGTTGGTACGAAAAGCACCATCGTCGTGTGCCAACTCATTGGCAATACTGACCTGGAAAGACGGAGACGGTCCAACAGTGAATGAAGCTGCTAGTAACCTCCAGGAATACAAAGAAAGTATCTCTTCCTCCCTTGTCTCAGCTGTGGAGAAACTATCCTGGGAGTTCCAATGGTTCAAAGAAGATATGTCCTACTCCCCACCTGTACGGATCAGTGTCTCAGCTATTAGGAGTCAGCATTCTTCTGCTCAAGAGAGAGGATATAGAGGGTACACACCATGGGGTACCCTATGGTTTTACTTGCGTGACCACGGAGAGGACATGAGGAAGTGGGATGGAAAACCCACCTCGACCCTAGAGGCGTGGGTACGTGAGTTGCAAGGAAAAACAATCACCAAAGGGAGTTCTTCCAGGAAAATTGCTGCTCCAGTTTCCAGTGGGCAGTTCCCCAAACAGAGTAGAAGGGCTGATCTTACTCCTGATTTTAATGAAGGAGCTCCTGACTCATATATACAAGAAATGGGTAATGAATATTATGACCAGCATTAGGGGGGCCCTGCCTCCAGCTAGGAGGAGGAAAGGGACAACCGGGTTTACTGGACTGTGTGGGTTCGATGGCCTGGCACATCAGACCCACAGGAGTATAAAGCTCTTGTAGACACCGGTGCACAGTGTACCCTAATGCCATCAAGCTATATAGGGGCAGAACCCATCTGTATTTCTGGAGCAACAGGGGGATCCCAACAGCTAACTGTATTGGAGGCTGAAGTGAGCCTAACTGGGAATGAGTGGCAAAAGCACCCCATTGTGACTGGCCCAGAGGCTCTGTGCATCCTTGGCATAGACTACCTCAGGAGAGGGTATTTCAAGGACCCAAAAGGGTACCAGTGGGCTTTTGCTATAGCTGCCTTGGAGACAGAGGAAATTAAACAGCTGTCTACCTTGCCTGGTCTCTCAGAGGACCCTTCTGTTGTGGGGTTGCTGAGGGTTGAAGAACAATAGGTGCCAGTTGCTACCACAGCAGTGCACCGGAGGCAATATCACACCAACCGAGGCTCCCTGATTCCATCCATAAGCTGATTCATCGACTGGAGAGCCAAGGAGTGAAGAGCAAGACTCACTCACCTTTTAACAGTCCTATATGGCCAGTGCAAAACTCTAATGGAGAGTGGAGACTAACAGTAGACTATCGTGGCCTGAATGAAGTCACGCCGCCGCTGAGTGCTGCCGTGCCAGGCATGCTAGAACTTCATTACAAACTGGAGTCAAAAGCAGCCAAATGGTATGCTACAATTGATATCACTAATGCGTTTTTCTCAATCTCTTTGGCAGCAGAGTGCAGGCCACAGTTTGCTTTCACTTGGAGGGGCGTCCAGTACACCTGGAATCGACTGCCTCAGGCGTGGAAACACAGCCCTACCATTTGCCATGGGACTGATCCAGGCAGCACTGGAACAGGGTGAAGCTCCAGAACATCTGCAAGACATTGATGACATCATCGTGTGGGGCAATACAGCAGAAGTTTTTGAGAAAGGGAAGAAAACAGTCCAAATCCTCCTGAAGGCTGGTTTTGCCATAAAACAAAGTAAGGTCAAGGGACCTGCACAGGAGATCCAGTTTTTAGGAATAAAATGGCAAGATGGACGTCGTCAGATCCCAGTGGATGTGATTAACAAAATAACAGCCATGTCCCCACCAACTAGCAAAAAGGAAACACAAGCTTTCTTATGTGTTGTGGGTTTTTGGAGAATGGATATTCCAAATTACAGTCTGATCATAAGCCCTCTCCATCAAGTGACCTGGAAGAAGAACAATTTCAAATGGGGCCCTGGGCAAGGACAAGCCTTTGAACAAATTAAATGGGAGATAGTTCATGCAGTAGCCCTTGGGCCAGTCCAGGCAGGACAAGATGTAAAAAATGGCCTCTACACTGCAGCCGGGGAGAATGGCCCTACCCGGAGCCTCTGGCAGAAAGCACCAGGGGACCCTTAGGGTTTTGGAGGCAGGGATACAGAGGATCCGAGGCCCACTATACTCCAACTGAAAAAGAGATATTGGCAGCATATGAAGGGATTCGAGCTGCTTTGGCAGTGATTGGTACTGAACACAGCTCCTCCTGGCACCCCGACTGCCGGTGCTGGGCTGGATGTTCAAAGGGAGGATCCCCTCTACACACATCATGCAACTGGTGCTACGTGGAGTAAGTGGGTCGCACTGATCACACAACGGGCTCAAACAGGAAACCCCAGTTGCCCAGGAATCTTGGAAGTGGTCATGGACTGGCCAGAAGGCAAAGACTGCAGAATATCACCAGAGGAGGTGGTGGTGCGTGGTGAAGAGGCCCTACTGCATAATAAACTACCAGAAAATGAGAAGCAATATGCCCTGTTCACTGATGGGTCCTGTCGTATTGTGGGAAAGCATCGGAGATGAAAGGCTGCTGTATGGAGTCCTATAGGACAAGTTGCAGAAACTGCTGAGGGAGAAGGTAAATTGAGTCAGTTTGCAGAGGTGAAAGCTATTCAACTGGCTTTGGATATTGCTGAACGAGAAAAGTGGCCAGTGCTCTGTGTCTGTGCTGACTCATGGATGGTGGCAAATGCCCTGTGGGGTGCTTGCAGCAATGGAAGCAGAACAACTGGCAGCACAGAGGTAAACCCATCTGGGCTGCTGCATTGTGGCAAGATATTGCTGCCCGGGTAGAGAACCTGGTTGTAAAAGTACATCACGTAGATGTTCATGTAGCCAAGAGTCAGGCCACTGAAGGACATTAAAACAACCAGCAGGTGGATCAGGCTGCTAAGATGGAAGTGGCTTAGGTGGATCTGGACTGGCAACATAAAGGTGGTTGGCCCATGACACCTCAGGCCATCAAGGAAGAGATGCAACATATAGATGGGCTCATGATCAAGGGGTGGACTAGACCATGGACACTATTGCACAGGTTATCCATAAATGTGAGATGTGCTGCAATCAAACAAGCCAAGCGGTTAAAGCCTCTCTGATATGGAGGGAGTGAGCGAGTGGCTGCGTGGTGCTTAGTTGCCGGCTGGGGCTAAACCACGACACAGATCTATCTTTTATTTCCTGACATGACTAAATTCATCTGAGGGTCTCCTGATAAATATTTGGCAATGGATCGGTTAGCCTACAACAGAAAGAGATGTATCTGGGCTTCCTTCTTGCTGGTTTGTAATCCCTAATTAGAGGTTAACTCCTAATCTCAGGAGCATGTCAGAGTATATCTTTGTTGTGCGAGCACTTTTACTAGCCTCTCTGAAGGAGAACTCTAGAATACAGTAATGGTGGTTATTAAATACATTGCACAACTGCATGGTTTTTGTTCAGGCATCTTAAAGCACGTTACAAGTGGTGAGTAAGTAGTTCAGCTCTGCTTTTGCTGACTGGGAGAAGTGATGTTGAAGGCTAAATCCTGAAGGTGCAGTGTCTCTTGGGAAATACTTAGTGCTCTCATGTCTGAATGAATGTAATGGGACCTTACTATTCTAGAGGATGAGTTTTTACGTGATTCATCTGTGGTGAAATAACAAGCCATTTCAACATGCTGGTATTCAGTGCTGATAGAACTCAGGTGAAAGGCACTGGTTTACATACACCTGATCAACACTAGTTTTAGCTGGTGACTGACCCCCAGTTTTGCATCTGTTCTGACTGCTGGTACACGTTTTATACAATTTTATTTGAAAAGAGAAGAATAGCAGAAAGATAAAAGTTTTAGAAAGGCAATAGAATAAATAATTAAGGCAGCTTTAGACATTTAAATACAGGCAACTTCAAATGCAGAGGAATGACTGAGGTAGTATATTGAAACAGCACATTTTTTTATTCATTCTACAAACATTTTTGATGTGTCACAATGTATTTCAGACAACATTAGAAAATGGTAGTAAACTAAATGTTTAACATTTTTTACATATACAAAAAGAGAAGGGAAGATGACTTTTTGTGTTATCAGACTGTAAGGAGGCCAATAGCATACAGTCCTTGTCTTGGATTTGTCAGCTGCAATTGAAGAATAATGTGGTGGGTAGACCACTTTATTAGGTATAATTTGCAGCTGAAGTTCTTTCAAGTCCTTCCTTTTATTTAACTCAGCAATGGTATACACAGAATGACTCCTAGTTGAAATGAGGAAAGACAGATCTGTTGATCAGCAGCTCTAAACCATTACTAGTTCTGGGTTCTCTTAGGGTAGAGTATGTTGACTGTAAGGCCACAAATCATATTCCAGTGCTTTATATTACTCAAACTCCATGATATGTACAAGGCATCCACTGTATTGCGTAGCTTCTTATTGGTAATATTGCTGCGCTGCAAGAGGGTGTTGTCTTGCCGGCTGATAATTGTGAGTTGAATCCTTGCTGTGAAGTTCAGGTGTAGGAAGGAGGTTCAGCAAGTGTTCTAGACACCAGCTGTTGTACCTTTTGAAATATATTACCAAACTTACAAAACCAACATAATCAATGGTGATTACCAATCAATGGTAATCAATACCTGCTTGCTATTTTACTGTCTGTGCCAGTAAAACAGCAATCAGGTATATCTGTAATCATCTTTAATAAGGACTAATTATCTTTAATCATTTGGAATGTTGGACTCCCTGAATCTTTTTACAAATGAGCACCAAAATCAGTGATTGACTTGACAATAGGAAATGACTGAGCTGGAAGAGAGAGAAGTAGATTTTGTGTAAAGGGATATATCTTAACAAGAAGCAAAGATAGAACTTTATTTTACAATTTCTGAGTGCAGATATTTCCTACTTGAAGCTTTCAGTGCCTCTGATAATTTGGATGATGGTACTATAACACAATTTTGCTACAGTGTCCTGGCATTAGCAGTGAATGAGGCAGGTACAAAGATTGTTTTAACCATGACACAATCTTAATTTACTTTGCTGTACTGCAGTTATTTTGTGTACCCTCTTCTATGCCTTTAAATTGCAGGGGAGGCATCCTTGAGAACAGAGAATTCTCGTATAGGTTCAGTTCGTTCTTGTTGAAACCCATTCATCTACTTACACTTCCCCTCCTGCTACTAATTGTCTTTGATATAATTTCTTAATTAGTTTTTTCTGTGATAGATTATTGAATTTTTATACAATATATGTTTTTATTTTCTTCCTTGCTCCATTTTGCACTTTACTGCTGTAAGCAAAGGATGTTGCTGCTCTGCCAGACGTTTTTGCCATCTGCATCTTGCCACTCTGAACCACAGGAAAGCAGAACAATACATGTCATCATCTTCAGCTGTGCTGATGTTGCCTATGTTGACAAAGTCCTAACCTCAGCATTTAGGAAACCTTTTCAGAGGTTACCTTGAAGGGCATATTGAAATACAAACTGAATTGCATGTTAAAAATTGGTAAATTATGTAAACGAAGCAAAATGGAAAAGATTCAAAAGGTCATTTAAAGATATTTAAGAAAACAACTAAAAAGTCTTTCTCTAGAGAATAACAAAAATGGAAAGTCATGAAGCACATAAGAGAAAAATATTTTGATTCTAAACCAGATGTTTGTTAGATTTATTGCGCAAGACATTTAGTTTTTCTTTTGAAAATTCAGGACCAAAGGAGTTGCAGTAAGATTTGAATTAATCAAAATTGTTGAAAAGATATTTAAAAGCTGTGAAGAGAATCAACGTTACTCTCTCTACAACACGCACGCAGAAGAAAACATCCTGCAGATTTCTTTCAGGTCCACCTTTTTCTCGATGAATGTGGAATGCATTGTAGTTGGCAGAAAAGCAGTTGAATACATTCAAACAAAGAGAAGCAATGGTTTTTTCAAGGTCAGGTAGCTTGGGGAAAAAAATAAATTGATTTTCTTTTGGGGACTGTGAAGAAAGCAGGAGGAGAATGTGTTGTATACCTTGAAGTGTGTTGAGATTGGACTGGTATTTAAGTAAATGTCAGTGGAGTGCCCTTGTGGCTACCACCACTGCTGGTGGCCATTCAGTGGCCAGATGTGGCTTCCCATAGCTGGATTTTCTTAATGGAAACGTGGTTCATGCTGGTTTTGACACTGATTTATGTACAAATGGCAGAGGCAGCTCTTTAATAATGACTGATGTTATTGCAGAAGAGCACTGAGCAATGAGGATTGCTTTTCTGATTGCCTATCTTAAGTTTTCTCTCTTTCAACTCTATTCATGTAAGTGTCAGTTTTCATGCAAGAGCGTCAGTGAGAGATGATTAGATGAGTAAGACTAGGACACTGGAATGGCTCTCTGTGCTGGATATCACAGTTTTGCCATATCCATTTAAGCCACTTAGGGGTTTAGTTACATGATACAGTATCAGGTGTCAGCACAGAATGAATGCACGAGTTTCCACTCTCTGCATGGTAAAATCCTGGCCCCAGTGAAGTCAGTGGGAGCTGCATGTTGTCTTCCATGGAGCCAAGCTATTATCCTTAATTTTAAGATTTTTGTAATCTCCTTCCCACTTCCCCACATGGTGATCCAAATAATGCTCACTTGAGTGTGTGAGATGGTGCATTACAGTGCTACAGGAGATTCCACTGCATGGCAACTGCAATAATCAGGGAGTTTTGTCTTAATCTTGCAGTGTAGAATGTGTGGGGTGCTGCTGCCTGCTAAGAAATAGGTTGAACTTTGGCTGCAGAAAAATTACGTGTTTCCAAGAGAAATGAAATTACTGAAATCTAGGTTCCTGTGGATATTTCTTTCCTAATCTCTGCTGTGGTAACTTGGCTTTGCCATCCATGTTCTCAACGATTGTTCAGTACCCTTGCTATGGTACAGAATTGCAGAATTGTTTAGGTTAGAAGGGACCTCCTGAGATCAGGTAGTCCAACCCCCTCCTCAAGCAGGAGCAGCTAGAGCACACTTCCCAGGACTGTGTCCAGTTGGGTTTTGAATACCTCCACAGATGGAGACTCCACAGTCTCTCTGGGCAACCTCTTGCAGTGTTGACCACCCTCACAGTAAGAAAGTGTTTTCTTGTGTTCACATTGAATGTCCTGCTTTTTAATTTGTGCCCATTGCTTCTTGTGATCTCAGTAGGCACTGCTGAGAAGAGTCTGACTCCCTTTTCTTCACTCCTTCCCATCAGTTTATTTATACACAATGATAAAAACCCTTCTGAATCTTCTTTTCTCCAAGGCTGAGCAGTCCCACCTGTCTCAGTCTCTCCTCATATGAAAGATGCTCCAGTCAAATCATCTTTATAGCCCTGTGCAGGACTCACCGCAGTAAGTCCATTTCTTTCTTGTACTGGGGACCCCAGAACTGGACACAGAAATGGCCTCACTAGTGCTGAGCAGAGAGGAAGGATCACATCCTGTGACATGCTAGCAGAGCTTCTCCTAATGCAGTCCAGGATACTGTCAGCCTTCTTCGCTACAAGAGTGCATTTCTGGCTCATGGTCAATTTAATGTCCACCAAGACCCCAGGGTCTTTCCCAGCAGAGCTACAGGTGTCAAAAGCTGTACCGAAGGCAAGGTAAACAACATCCGCTGCTCTCCCCTCATCCACAGAGCTAGTTACCATATTGCGGAAAGCTGTCATGTTAGTTAAGCATGATTTCCCCTTCATAAATCCATTCTGACTACTCCCAGTCATCTTCTTGTCCTTCATGTGTTTGGAAATAGTTTCCAGGATTAGTTGTTCCATCACCTTCCCAGGGATTGAGGTGAGAATGACAGGCTCGTAGTTCCTGGATCTTCCTTATTGCCCATGTTGAAGATAAAAGTGATATTTGCTCTCTCCCAATGTTCAAGAACTTCTCACTGTCCTCTAGTGGGACAGAGAGTCCTTTCTTTTCTTGTATGGTATTGCCATTTCTTGTCCAGTACTTCCAACCACTGCGCTGGCAAAAAAACAGCCGAAGTGCTGACTGGCAGGGCACTATATATTCTAGAGTAGACGAAATGTGTACCCATTACACTCCCATTCCAGCCCCTTTTTCTCATTCTGGGTGCTAATTTTGGGTATCTGCTGCAGCTAGTCACCAGTTTTCACAAAAATTAAGGAAATTGAGTGTATCTGAAATCTGTGTGTCTGCCAACCATTTGACTTCATTTTTTTTGCTTTATAATTATTTGTTGAAGGCATATAATGGCAAGAACTTTCCAATGACAAAACGCTCCCAGTAGTGCATGCTATAGGTTTGCAGTGAGAATATTTGAGTTAAAGGCGAATATGCGAGTTAAAGCTTTTTCATGCGCTTGATATCAAAGGGCTAAGGGGGCAGCAGGGAGAGACCTCATTCCACATTGAGCTGGACTTTTTGAGGATTTAATATGTCCCTTTTCCACGTGCTTGTTTATTAGAGTTTGTGATTGGGTATGGTTATATTTTTGCATTCATCCCATAAGGATCAGCTAGTGCTATGTATGGTAAAATGGAGAATGTGGCTTTCTGCTTCCACATCTTTGGTGGGGCCGTGCAGATTCCACAGGAGTCGGATTCTGGATTCCTCGGGCTCCTTGCTCCTGATCCAGGGGCAGCGCCTAGCACACTCCTTAGATATCACAGAACTGTCAGCATTACTGTGTAGCTCTTTGAGGAGATTAGAACAGGCTCTGAGATGCAAAACTACTCTCCTGCTTGATCTAGGAAATACAAAGGCACTTTTCTGATCAAAAGGCCTTCCTCCACCCATTCCAGACATGTTTTGAGCAATGTTCTGCTGAAGTAGCTCGCCATTTGGAATAGATCTGTTTGCTGTGTGCCTGGAAGAGCTATAGTCTTCCCTGTGAGGCTGGAGTGACACTGTAGAGGGGCTCGTGGCATGTCCTGGTGTGAATTTGTCTGTATGTGGTCCCTGCTATGTCCTGTTTAGCACATAGGTGCTAACAGCCAGGTTTAGCGATGGACAAATGAACCCTTTCCACATGCCCTTATGAAACAATTTCAATGCAAATGAGCAACGTGATATTTTAAATCGCTGTTTCACAGACTGTGTTTGTTTATTTTTGATCTCAGTAGGATGCCGTGCAGAGTTACAGCCTGTAAGGGTCACTCAGTAAGTCCTTATTTATTCCACAGCTTTTAGGTTTAAAGTTGATACATCTCATTAATCTCCTTTTTTTTTTAATAGCATATTAAATTCAAGGATTCCAATATAATTCTTTCTCAAGATTTTTCCATGTGAACCTTTCTAGAGGAGATTAATTTACCAGAGAAGGGTTAAGGAGTCCTGTTCTATATAGATTTTTGTGAAAAGTGGCACATTTGGGGACTGAGAAACAAAGCTGATGAGGGCGTAAACTGCACTACTTGAAGCGTGTTTCTTCAGTCACACAATTATTCTCTTCCTCCTCAAAGACTGTTTGCCTTGTTCAGCTTAACATCATGAATGCACAATTTAAATAGTGTGAATTAAGAGGATCAAGTTTCTGATCTCTGAAAGCTTGCAATACCCTGGTTACTCTAACTTTCCAAGAGAAGAGGACATTGAGATGACCCCATGTCAATTCTGACTTGCCGACCACTTCACCTTCTGTCCTTGAAATAATTATCCAGTGGGAATTTTAGGTTGCACGCAGACAACTTGTGTTCTGATTGAACAGAGTTAAGTGGAGTTAAATAGAGATTAATTTGACACTTGTTACAGAGGTTGTTCTTATGCAGCTTCTAGGTGCTCTCTTAAGTGGTGGTGGTAGTGGAATCTGATAAAGAGAAAAATTAATGCTAAAGGAAAATGATATTTAACAGACCGTTAACTACATCCTGCATAATAAAAATGTGTTTTTAAGCAGAGAGTAATTTGGGTGTCTCTCCCTTGTTGACCCACTTTGCGATAATTTAGAGAGGCTTGAATTTTGGCACTTCATGAAAATCAGACCTGCTGGGATGTAAAGTGGGGTGCCCCAAATCTCCTCTCATGTCTGCAAGTCGTCTCTGAGGTAGAGTGACACTGAACAGCAGCACAGTGGTGGGATGTGGTTCGGTGCACATACTGCATACCACAGCAACACACTTTACACGGGAAGAATTCCTTGGGTAAGAATGAATCTTAACATTCCCCTTTTTGTGTCCTGTGACCACAGTGCTGAGCCTCTCATATTGCCTTTGGAATATGGTTGTGCATGGAGGGTAAAGATGCATTCATATTAATAAGCATATAGGTTTTTGGTTTATTAGGAACTAGCAGCTCACCTGGTCCTCCATTTCAAGCTGAAATGGAAGAATAAATTAAACAAGTCTTTTATCTCAGCAGATTTTTATAAAAGTGAGTGGGGAATGAAAGGTGAATTGCATTTTATAAAGTAGGAAATTAACTTGTCCTTCCACCCTCTAACTCAAAAATCCCAAATCTCAAAACCCCAGTCTCAAAATCCCCAATCTCAAATCCCCAATCTCAAAAACTTTTCCTAAAGTCAGGAAATGTTCCTTGCTTTCTTGATGTACCAATATCCCTCCCCAGGTCTGGGCTGTCTCAGAACATACAGGAAGGGCTTTAGAATTTGGGAAGGGTGGCTGGGTGGGTCTTTTCCTGCATATAAAGCTATTTCTTGTAAGAAGCATGTACAGCACCTGAAAGTGAATTTGCTGATTTGCAACAAGAGAAGAAACACCTAGATTGATCCTGTGGCTTCACCTCACCCACGGGGTCTTCCTTTATGGTTCTTATCAGGGACGAGTTCCCTTTTCTGACCTCTACAGTCAAGGGACTCTGGGCAGCAGGATTAGGTGGGGGGAAAGCGAAGGTTTTACGCTACTGCTTTTTTCTCAGGGAGCACAAGCTGCTTCACCTTCCCACATCATGCCTGGATCAAAAATTGGCGTTGCTGATGAAGGAATTGAGTGAGGGGCTATACTCTTTGCCAGAGATGAATATGAATATGATTGGTCCCCAAGCTGGGAATAATGTTTATTACTAAACATTACGCAAATTGTGGCAGAAATGGCTGTTCAGGATTCTCCTGGCTGTCCCTCTATCCTAAGGAATGCAGTCCAATGGCATGAATAATTTAGTGCGATTAAAAGCTAGCCCCCAGTGAAAGGAGTGATGAGGGAGATTCTTTACTTATTACCCATTAGTCCTGAGCAGGCTTGCTCATGAATCCTGTAACCTTGGCAGCAAGAGAACCTCCTTTTGCTTTGCTATCTGCAAGGAAATGAATTACGCAAGCATAGAAATTCATGAATGCTGAATACTGCAATTAATTTTGTTAAGGTCTCTTTATATATTTCGTTTGGGAAGAGGAAGGAAAGAGAAGCTTATCACCAACTATGAATCTGAAGCCACAAATCTTGCACAGCTTTCACTTTGAGATAAAAATGAATCTATAAAGAATTAAAAACCCCTTTGTTTATTTTATATATTGTAAGAATGAGAAATGATGAAGGCAATAATGTAAAGTAGTGTTAACATCACAATCCCCGTATTGAATTGATTAACATGGAGAAAACACATTAATAGCTTTTTTATTACTAGTCTGAAAACTTTATAATGGCATTTATTGGAACAGAACTGAAATGTGAATGGCAGAACTTTATAAATCTTAGCTTGTATGTGGTGGCCTAAACACTGTCTGAAAATGTTTTTTTTTAAAAAAGAGTCCAGACTTTGAATCTTGCCAGTTTTTCACATTTTATCTTTCATTTGTACATATTAAGCAGGCAATCATATTGCAGAAGAGAAGTTGGATGTAAAGCTGGATGTATTGGATGTGCAAATTTTCTCTCTTTATGGCCAAAACAGGTGCATGTAAATGTTTCATCAGCACACCCATTAAGTTCCCAGTGGTAAATTTAGTCACAAGCATTAGAGAGGTACTTACTTTGCATTTAATTTAGATCTAAAAAAAGAAGTAGCAGGTTTATTTAAAATGCATTACATTCAGCTTATTTAATATTCTTATTCTCATATATTCTTATTCATTATGTATATATAAAAAATAAATGAGGAAGTCACAGAAATACCCACACAGCTCAAAGTAATGAGGGTAGTGTTCTAAAAGAGGTAAAATGTGGCTTAGCAACCAGCCAGTCATTTCATGAACTCTGTTTGAGTGAATTTAGGAATAACCTCACTGAAGTCAGAGAGCTTCTCCCAGACAGAGCAACCAGTTTATCCTCTCTTTTTAAGTTGCACCAAATATTCCTAATTTTTCATGCTGCTGTGTAGTGCTAGCACTGTAGGGAGTTCTGGTTCTTTTTCATCTTTCTTTTTCTTATCCTTTCTTGTGGGCAGTGTCAATCAACTTGCAAATTGCAGCGTGCTCACATCTGATTGCAGTGGAGGTTTCTTTGCCACGTATTTACAGACTTTACAGTGTTAACTCCTGCTGTGGTACAGCCTCACTCTGTCATAGGTAAGAAGATGCACGGACTTCTGCTTGTGCATCACCCACCTTTCCCTGACGACAGTGCTTTGCACCTCATTAGGAGTTGTATTTTCTTTGGGAGTTGCATTGAAGTCACTTAATATGTGAAATGTATTTTTTATCATATCTGTTCAAAATGGGTGACCAGAAATCATAATTGCTGGACTAGGGGAATGATGGTATGATAAATAAAGACCAGTAAATAAAACTGCTATCTGGAATTAAAAAGAAATATATTCATGACTGTCTGGCAAGTTGCACTGAAGGGAGATGGCTACAAAGCACGAAGGAGATTTCTCTTGGTAGGATCAGATATATACAGATCTCTGTATACATAACAGGCCTCCGAGAAGTGTACTTGAATGCTGTTAGTTTGAAAACTATCTACTTGGTAAAGTTTGGACTAACTATATACTAAATCCTTAAATATCAATCAAAACATAATCATCATCTTTCTACTGTTTCAACATGTCCTCAGCCAGAATCACAGGATTCAGCATGGTGAGGGATTAAATTGATAACAAATATCTGGTCTTCTCTGTTGTATTTTACTTGCTTTGGCATGCTTTTGTTTATTCCCTTCTCTTTCAGAGGATGGAGTTTTACTGCACTCCATCCTTACAATATCTCTGTAAATAATAAGAAAACAGAAAACTTATTACTTACACTTGTTCTTGAGTTTAGCTTGTATCTTCTTACCCAAGTTTTAGAAGATAATTTTAACAACTTCAAAAACTTTTCTTAAATTGCCTGATAAGGGGCAGGGGGAAAGAAAAACTAATTTTTTCCCTGTCTGATTTTTTTTTTTCCTGACAAAATGGTCTTTTGTGGCAGAAGGAGCACATTTTTCCACCCCCATCCCTTCCTATCTTGTTTCATCAGAACTCACACTCCATTAGAGTCCTAATGTTTCTATCAATAAATGATGGATTTGCCAATGGTGATTTAAGTTTAAAATTACTTGCAAAAACTTAATGAAGCCTGCAAATCATGAATTAGATTTCAAACAAATTGTCTCTGACAGTTAAAAACTACAGGGCCAAAGTAATTTCAAGGGTGGCATTTTTTCTCCTCTATAAATTATGTATCAGGTCAAAACAGAGGTGGTTCTGTAGGAATTATTACTATTTTTTAAAGCAAATTACAGTTTGTCTCTTTCTGCTGTAGCTTTCTCTTATTCCTGTGTAGCGGGGTGGATGACATGCTCCTGCAGAAAAAAATTAGTCTCTGCTGCAACTAGCTGTTGTGAGCGCCAGTCTGCTTTTGATCTATATTTTCCATTGGTTTGAACGACGGTTTCTAATCCCACTTCCCAGTCTTGTGCCCTCATTACTAGGCTGCTCAGACTGCTTGTCTGCTATGGACAAAAATGATACCCTGAGGCTCTCAGCCATTGTGTTTCTAAATGGGGTTATATTTTTATAACCCCAAGTGTTCTTTGCAGGATTAAACTGTCCCTTTTGGCAACCACTTTGCCTGTGTAGGAGAGGACACCTGATGCTGGTTTGAAGTTTCACAAGGAAGAGAATCCCTTTACTCAAAAGTGCACATGGGGAATTTGCTGTTGCTTGGAGCATATTCATTTAGTTAATTAGATTTGTGAAAGATAATGAGAAGTTTCCTGTCCTAAATTCAGAATATTTAATGCAATTTGGAAGCAGTTGTAAGGCTATCTAAAATAACCAGAAGAACCGTAGCTATCCTGTTGATTCTCTCCTGTCTTTCTCTTCCCCCAAATCCAAGGAGATAAGAGTAGTCAAAACTATTTCACACACCCCTCCAAAAGGCAAAAAGGGGGACACACACACACACATGGACGGGCACACACAGAGAGTACTTCTAATGCTTTAATAATTGTGCCTATAGACTTTATTTAGATTTGGTGATTTTCTCTGTGCTGCATGGTGACGGAGTGGTAGTCAGCATATTTCTGAATGCTGTTGGTCTCCCATTTGGTGATGGGAGCTACAATTTTACAGACTTAAACTAAAAAGCTAATACAGCTAAGAAACAAACAGGAGTGATATGCATTGTTTAAATATAGCATAAATAGATAATACAAATTCTTCTCTTCTTTGTTGATTTTGTTTGAATTGACCCTGCAAATGAACCCTTGTTCATCAAACTTTTGGTGCATCTTTTCCATTATTAACATTTACATTGGTTGTTTCAGAAATCGTGGGGTTTTTAAGCCCTCACATAGTTTCGGTGAAACAGTCATCCACTGAATACCCAGCTTTCACAGTTTTCCACTATTTTTTTCTAATTTGTTAAATGATTCCCCCCCCATGTGTCTGCATAAGCTGTCTTGGTGGGAGGAAATTCAGCCCTGGCTGATTAGTCTTAGCATTTCTGTTGTCCTGTTTATGTTGTAGAAAGAGGCAAGTGCAATGGGTTTAGTAATTGAAACTTGTTTCAGTCCTCTCAGTTAAGGATGCCAGGACTCATTTACTCTATGTATGCTGGGTGTCATTTTTCATCTGCAAAGCTGCTTTATGCAAAACCTGAATATCCATTGCTTTTGATTTGCATGGTTTCAACGCTGTTTCCAAGATTAGATTGTCTGTGGCACATTTATCTATCAACAAATTGTTTGTCTACGTGATGAGACATTCCCTTTTACAAGATGGATACTGTTCTTCATAGCTCAGCCTCCAGCTTACAGCACTTGTGATTCTTGACTGAATGCTTCTCTTACAGACTTCTGTGTGGATTTGGCTGTAAGGTCAGTTGTTACCACTAATGTGAGGTTAGCAAAGAAATCATTACTGCTCAGTGAAATCTGTTCACGGGGATGTGGCCTTTGCAGTTTCAAAACAATTGGACTCCAGTCCCTGTCTCAAGACTTTCTGTACTGCTATTGTGGTCCTCATCATTTTAGCTGTGCAAATTTTTTAGTGGTGCTAATGAGCTCTGAAGGACCCTTGTCTGTGTTGACAGCAGAGAGCACTGTCACATTTCTCCTTCAGTGGAGCATTTTGTGCTTGCATGTTTGCATGTGGTGGTCACATAGTCAGTTTCTCAAAGCCTTTTGTCCTTCCAGTGCACTCTGGCTCCTATGGTATTTACACCCCAGATTCTGTCTCAGTGATTTCTGAGTTTTTCCTCCTGTCAGAGTTGTTGCCACCTTGCTCTTTTGACACAACACAGTTTGAGAGTTGTGGCTTTCTTTTTTCCCTGTTAATAAGCTGACACTGACTGTGTTGCACCATTGTTAGTTCTCTTGATGACTTCCAAATCTTCCAAAATCTGGAGATACGGACTCTGACCACTGATCTGTGTAGCATTCAGAAGAGTATTTCATGTATTTATGTCCCAAAGTAATACTAGATTGGATGGGGTCTTCTGAAATTACATAGTCAACATGTTTTCTGTGTTAATTAGAAAGGTAAGTGGAGGCACTGGCTTTTCTTTTCGCTCTATTTGTCTTCACAGGTGTGATGGCAAAATTTCAGCAACACTATGTCAAGAAGTTTAGTAGTAGGGAATAAAACCTGATACTTCAACTTTCTTTTCCGTTTTGGAAAAGATATCACAGATAAAGAAACTTTTATCACAGATAAAGAGACTCTAACCATTTTTTGATTATTGCATTTTCCAGTAGTCAAACCCAAGAAAGGTGAAAGTTGGCATAGCAAGGACTTCCCCAACTGTTGTCAGACCGTGTTGCATAGTCAAGCAGTTCTTGTGTGATCACTGGAGAGCTGGCTTCTACTGGTCACAGAGGTACACAGCTGAGAGGATGTGGTCGCTGCCTCTTGTAAAAGTGGTCATGCTTTGTAGAAAAATGAGATTTAAATAGGATCTGAATGGGGAAAAAGTATCACAGGTGTATCATAAGAAGGATTTAATTTAGTAATTATTATAAATGCCTTTTGATGCTCAGGTAAAGGCACTGTATATCCAGTACTGGTTATTTTGTTAGATTTTGAACTAGTATAAATAGTCTAAATAGCTACGGCATTTGTTAAATGGTCTTATCATCAGCCCATGGAGCTATGCCAGAGCTTTACCAGAGCTGAGAAGCTGCCAGCATTCAGTGTGTGAAATCAGGCAAGATAACATTGGTGGTGAGGCAGAATGACAAATGCAACTCTTTATTCTTACTAAGTTGGGGAGCCAAAATTCTCAACTATAGCTGCTGGATTCAGTAGCTGGAGTATTATACAAACTCCCATGCAAGTGCTCTGTGACTTCTCAAAGTATCCCAAAAGCTGGCAATATTGCTCCTTTGGATTAGTGACTTATGTGCAGACTAATCCCAGCCTGCAATTTCTTTAATGCTGCTGGTTTAGTTTGGGGTTTGGGGGTTTTTTTTGTTACCTACAGGTTTTTCAAAAAGCATTCTCTTTGAGCCTTTGCTATTTAATATTTAGGTTGTGCAGTCTGTCGTCCTGGCCAAACAGGGTGTTTTGAATTCCCCTGACTGAGTAAAATGTATTAAAGGAAAATGACCAATGGTGAATAATGAATAAACAGCAGAACAAGTCTCAGACAGATTTTCATTCTTGCTAAAACTGTCTTTTCCAGCATTTATAAACATTGTTATGAACTCCTCACAGCCTTTCAGTACCTCAAAAAAACTTCACAAGGCACAAAAAACTGCACTTTGCACTTCTGTGTGTATACGTTTTCACTACAGCAACACCTGGGGGCCTCTGCTGTTGTTTTTAGGTCTATAGGATCATGTAAGGAAAATCATGATCCCAGCTCCAAACATCTTTGAATCCCATAGGAGACTGATTGCTATTGATCCAGGTCTATCTATGTTAAGTTTTGAAATAAGTATGAAAGTGTGTCACAGTCACGTCTGAATGAATGTGAGTTGTTACTGTGTTTTGCGTCGTGAATGGCAGGTAGCGTCACTGCAGCTAATCACCATGCAATGTTTTCTGAAATGGTTACAGTTTAGATGATGGAAGTTTTTCAAATAAAAAGTTAATGGGATTCTGAATAGCAGGGCTGCACACAGGGTCCTTCTCTAGAAGAAAGATACTGCAAAACTAAAGCACCGATAGTGAATGACTGCAGCAAACAGCACAGTGTCTGTGGCTGTAAGCGGCCTTTGCTGCTGCGCTCTGTGTTCAACACAGTCCTGTCTGTGTAGACTGGGATTCAAGCCAGATGCCCTGACTTTATGAGTATTAATTAGGTATAGACTGGAGACGGACCTGGTGATGCTGCACCCTGCCAAGCCAGTGCTGCGATATCTCAGGGAAGTATCTGGGAGGACAGGTAAGGGACAAAGGACAGGTAAAGGACAAAGGCGGTGTTACTACTAATGAAATTAAAGGAACCGAAAGGACTCAACTGTTTGGACTGACAAAATAATCATGTGGCATTGATTAATGACAGTTATACTGAAGGCACTTTTTGCTGTTTATCTAGGAGTCCTGACTTTATGTCAGAGAGAAGAAAATGTGTTTGCCTGTACCAAGGGAGTTAAAGCAGCACAGCTTAGAGCTGCTCACCTGTGACTCCTTAGGCTTGGCCTCTCCCGTGCAGCCACAATACTGAGTGATGACTGCATGTAGGCTCTCACACTGCACCATGTGAAGCCAGGTAAAAGCAGCCTCTAAGATGAATGCCATGAATGTGCTGCAGGGCAAATGAGCCTGCGTGTGGATGGTGACTGTGTGGAGCAGGTGGCCTCGGTAACTTGGGTGACACATTTTCCATAGGACCCATGCTCTTTCACACAGTCAGCAGCAGCCTGTGCAATACTGAGACCAGCACTTCTGAGTGTTGATATGGGCGAGGAGATGTAGATTTGACAGATAGGGAGCTCATTCAAAGAACTCGGGCTGTGATCTAGGAGAATTCATGCCCCAAAATCATCAGTGCCAGTTTAAAAGGAGCAATGCCTGAGTCTCCAAGATGGGATGTGCTAAATAGACTGATATGTTTTACATCAACTTTTCTTTCAGAATGGGTTTGAAGCAAAGTTCAAGGTGCAGGGCATAGGTGACATAATCTGGCATGAATAACAAAATCTCTATCATTGGAAAACCTTGTAGCCTTCTGGAAAGATTTCTAAATTTTAAGACCAGATGAAATTATTAAGGTCATCTATGGTCCATAACATTTCAGTCAGTATTCTTGTCATCAAACTAATTACATCTGAGTTATAACTTTGCAAAATTCTTGAGCCTTGATTTAAAGACATCATTGACTGCACCTCATTCCTCAATAACTTGTTCCAAGGATTTTTTTTTTCTTCACAGTTAAAATTATGCCTTATTTCTATCTTGTATTTGTCTAGCTTAAACTTCTAACCATTAACTCTCATTATGTCTTTTTCTGGTAGATTAAAGTGCTGTCTACTGTTGAGAATTGCTTCTCCATGTAGGTACCTGAAGACTGCAATTAGGCCGCTTTTTAACCTTGTCACTATTTAGTTTATCCAAGAGTGTTAGTCATGTGAAGTAAAGCACGCTTCTCAGTGATTGGCTTTTTCTTGTAGGTCTTCTCTAAAATCTTTTCAAATTTTCAGTAGATTTCTGAAAACACGGATATAAATTCTGCAGTGTAGAGATAATGACACAACTCAACCTTTATACAGCTTGTGTGTAATATACCCATGACTCTGTTTCCTCTGTAAGTTGGAAGTGTTGTCCTCAGAGCATGTCCATCTCCATTTCCTCAGTCCTTCCACAGATTTCCTGCTTTCCAGAATACAGTTTCCAGTCTTGTAGTGTGACCTCTCGTCTTTGTTCCTAAACATCTGTTCTGGTATTTGGCTGGATAAGCTGCGAGGCTCTGTAACCAAGCAGGCCAAGTGATATCAGCAGATTATTTAATGCACAGCAAGTTTTGTATGTTACGTACAAAATTTAATTAGCAGCGATTTTTGTACTTCCTTCCCTAGCAATGAGAAAAATACCAAATAACTTTGGGTCAAGAACCCACTAAAAACCCCACTGAATGAATGCCCTATTTTTAATAGTGTTTGTTATTTGTAAATTTTACTTTTTAAAATACATTGTGTGGCTGCACTGACTTTTCTTTCTCTTATGCCCCCATAAACCTTGAACTTGAACCTTGAACTTGATAACAAATTTCAATCTAATTTGAGCTCTTTAGAGGTGTCAAAAGCAGTAAGTTTAGACAGGTGGAGAGACGCAGATGAATGTCCCATGGAGAAAAAGGCCTCAGGCCTAGCTCAACCGGTATTACTAGACACCAGAGAATCCAAGGGAGATCAGAGGGAGAAGACAGTTTCCAGCTTTAAGAAGAGACCTGGGATCAATGCTTCTCTTTGGCATAAAGTCGATCTGTTAATTAGGAAAGAGGGGCTCATTTTGAAAGGTAGAAGCATGAGCAATAAATACAAAACAAGCCAGAGGCAGCTGAGGAGCATCCTCAGAGGTGTTCTTGAGACCGTTGTCATATGTGGCAGATTTAACCTTTCACTTTGGTTTCTGCTCCTCTACGAGGGATAACTCACCCTTCTGACAGAGACTATTTCTGAATAAACTAGATCATCATTGACAGTTGCTCAGTCTGGCTAGATTACTTCCAGGACCTTGATGCCATTTCTAGAAGGGGAGCTTGCATATGGCAGAAACTTGTTTCAGGTCCTTAGCTCAAACACTACCTTTTTGAAACAACAGCGCCTGTTCTAGAAGGCTTGTATATTAGGTGAAGTCAATTGCATGAACAGAGTAGGTGTCAACTACAACCAAAATTAAAAAAAAAAAAAAAAAAAAGCAGTGGGTTTTTTTTTTTCCTGACAGAAAGCTTTTAAGACTTGAGGTTTTGTGGAAGAGAGAGAAAGGAGATGTATTAGCATAGTAGGTTGGTAACAGGATATAGCCCATACTGTAGGCTTGTACTGACTACAGGGGGTGGGTTGAGTTGAGTT
The DNA here is from genome assembly GCF_034638445.1 of Ciconia boyciana. Lineage (NCBI taxonomy): Eukaryota > Metazoa > Chordata > Aves > Ciconiiformes > Ciconiidae > Ciconia > Ciconia boyciana. The sequence goes on along the minus strand of NC_132939.1, from coordinate 20,211,783 downwards.
GATTGACAATAAGATTCAGACAATTTGCACATTTTTAAAGGCAATTCCAGCTGGACACTAGCTACATGTTTGAGCTAAGGTAATATTACTGTAGTTTGATCTCAGAGGTAAACCAGAGGTGTTTGGAGATTGTCCAAACTAACCTTTACAAATGTGTCAGTGATGTCTAGGTGACTGGCAGTCAATTAAGTCAAGGTGAAATTATCCAGTGGAGATAAGCCCTTTAAAGGATCCTGATTAAGATGCAGCTTGTGCTTAGAACTGATTAAAAGTGATTGCCATCCGAAGGAGATGGTGGTGTGGCCAGCAGTTATTTGAGTCTGGATTATTGTAGACAGTTCTCTATGTACTTTTACATGTGACCTTGTTCAGTTCTTGTGAGGGAGGCAGGCTGACAGGAACCAATTCTGCAAATTTTCTTCCTTTTTCCTAAATGGCGGCTTCTGTGGTTTTGGAACAGGACTCATCTCTGTCAACGCTATGGGCATCCCCTTTCATTGGGGAGTCTGCTTACGTCTAGCCCAGCTACCTGTGGTATGTGATCTTCAAATGCTTAATAGTATGTTGGTTTTTATAGGGTTAGGTGAGGGTGGCTCAAACCATAATCTCTGTTGCGTACCTTGCTACTCACATGAACAGTATGTGCATTTTTTATGCTGGCTTCTGTTGACTTTTCCTGACTTTTCCTGTGTGTCCTTTCCCTTCATTTGGGACCACCAGGTAGTTGAGGAACTTGGATTCCTTGGTCTCTCCTGACTCCACGGTCAATGAGGAGTGGATGGCCACTGATATCTAGATATACAGGCTGTGTGTCACCGTTTACATGACGGTGCAATTACAAAAGAAGTTGGCATGTGCCCTGGGTGGTTTGAAACACTGCATGTGCCACAGAGTGGCGGTGCTGATGCTGTCCTCCACTGCTCACCCCAGTGGAGTCTGGGAGGGGAGCCAAACCTCTTGCCAATTTGCAACTGGGTTTGGCAGCCGGGATGTGCGCGTATCATGTTCTGGGATACAGGGGGGCTCCCCAAGTAGCAGCAGTTTGAGGTGAACCTTTCTTCAAGATTTCTGGTTTCTCCTTTCATCCAACTTCGCTGCCATTCACCAGGGTGTCTGCTGTTCATTTGGTAAATGCCACTTTTTATGTGAAAAAACAGCATATATAATTCTGTTCTGTATGGAAATATTGCAGTCCTGCAGCACCTCGCTCAGTGAAGGTACTGTCACTTATCTCTGTTTAACATATGGGGAAACAACCATGTTTCCTTCTCAGTTCAACCTGTGTGACTTCCAATGAGAAGTGTGGCTTTTTTCTGACATTACTAGAAGTAGAGAGGGTGTTGGAAACTTGCATTTTGTGCCATATAAGTGTGACTGGCAGTTTGTTTATTTGCTTGTTTTCTGTCATTATGGAAAGCAGTCTCCATGTAGTTTATTCTTGTGCAGTGACTGAGTCCCAAATCATTCCATTCACGATAAAATGTGGTTTTGATGAAGTGCGGTGAAGAGCTGCAATTGTTTGTTTCATTAAAACGAGGGAGGCATTTAATAGGAATTATTCACTTCTGTTGCTTTTGTAATCTACTAGCTTTCCAAGACATTTTATTTACCAGTTTATAATATCTCCACTGGAAAGCTTACCTGAGGATTAAAAACAGTTAATTCCAGTTGCTGAAGGCCAGAACTCCCATGGTTTCAGAGCTGTGTTTTGGAGAGGGAGTGGTTTACAACCTTGCATGTATCCTAAGAGAAACATGGTTTTGAGCCACTGGAGACACCATGTGACCATGACAAGTTGCTAGAAATGTGAGCAACTTCATTGATTTTAGTGGAGCCAGGCAGATTTCTACTAGCTGAGCAGCTGGCATCTAGCATAACCTGTGATTCTTGCAAGTACACAAATGTGATTGGAAAAAAAGAACAGAATTTCAAGGAAGAAAATACAGGTAAGGAGGTAATTACCTTCTCTGGTGTTTAGCCAGGAGGATATTGACATCCCGTTCCATTTTCTTCAAAATAAAGCCAGGCAACTCTTCCAGTGGTCTTGCTGAGTTTCTGCGAAGTAGCCAGGTGTTCCTCCAAAGCCCTCTGTCTCTTCCCTGGATCTACGATTTGTGCTGCTCTCTCTCTCTGGGGGTGCATTCTGCACATCTCCCACTTTCAGGCTGAGCAGAGATGACCCTGTGATAGGCATAAAGCTTGCTGTAGTGAGCGTGACTTTGCCTGCTGGTCTGTTCCCTCCAAAGACAATGGTAGTTCTCTCACAGCATTATTTATTTAAAATTAGTTAATTTCAGAGAAAGGATATCTTAAGAATAGTAAAGCAGGCTGTGTGCAAATCTCACTTTCCCCTAAGGATTAACGTTCCCTGGATCTATGAAGACACAGCTTCTTCAATCTGTTTCCACAGAATCGCTCTTTCCAGACAAGTTTCTCCAGGCAGAGTAACAGATTTTAACCCTTCAGTGGGCTGGTTTGGTTTGGTTTGGTTTTTAATGGGTCTTTTATTTCCAGCACAGAGAAAGGTGGCTTATCAGCAGACATTTGTTCATCCCCCTTGTTCTAAGGAATCAGGAAAATTTCTTCCCCTGAGGACATGATTTAACCAGCCCTCTCCCCCACTTGCTTTACAGCTTACCCTCGTTGTTACTAGTTGCCCAGTGGAGCTGACAACACTGTGTTCAGCAGAGCAGCTCTGCCACCAAGGGGTGGCAAATGCCAATGCCTGTGATTAACCATGGAGAGCTTGTGTGCCTTTCCCATGGCAAGGTTCAGGTGCCACCAGAGAGGCCTCATCTAGTTAGGGTGTAATTGTTTTGACCTTTGCAGAGATGTATTTACCTTACGGCAGTGGAAAAGTTCTGTATTTTGGCTTATATTTTCTTACCAACGTCATGAATTTAAGAGGACATGAACTTAAGTTACTTGGACAAACGGATTTGCAGATAGCTCACACTTACATGGTTTGTGGGTCTTGTTCATCTTCTCTTACCCAGTGGGAGCATAGGGTATGGTTTGATTTGCTATCCCTCTTTCCCTGATATTTTAGTAAGTGCTCTCTCTTATTTGAAAGCTCTCTCATTCACCTTTAAACTAAGTAAATGAGTATTGTAAATAATTGAAGCAAAGGTTGATCCCATGGGATGGCTGTAGCAAATGGCTTAGTGGGCAAATGGCCAAGTCCTTCATCTCTGTGAGTAAACTACTGGCTTCCCCTTTCCCAGCTCACAGCATCTGCAGAGGAGTCTGTGTCCAGTGTCACTGTTTTGCGTAATATATAATCACACAATGGTCATTAGTTCCTACACGGAAAGAGGCTTGTCTCCCTGCTTTGATTTGCCTCTGCACATCCTGAAGCCTTTGTGGCAGCTAATTGGATCTCAAGCTCAATTGACATGTGCATCCCTAGGTGGTTGGGGGTTTTTTTGCTTTTTTTTTTGGTCTGTATAGATGGAGATAACAGGTTGTTAGCACTTGAAACACAAATGCAACCCACCTTTCATGTCTCTTGGCAAACAAAGGCTCAGCAGCATGTATCATGTTAATTAGCATCCTTCCCAATTTACTTATCTGAGGTTATACTGATGGTTGTTGAGGACAAATGAAAGTGATTATCTTTTTTTTAAAAAAAAAAAAAAAAAGAAAAAGGCAAAGAGGCTGAATACAGATATCCTGGGAATATTCTCAACGTAAGCATAGGTTTTGAAAGAATGGGCATTTCCCTCTTCTGGTGGCCTGGATTCAGTGTACATGGGATTTAAATACGGCTCAACTCAGAGGAGTCTTTACACCCTGGCACAGGTGTGGTCCTGTAGCCAGTAGAGATCAAGGCAAAATTACCGTTTACTGGGACATGCAGGAAAGGAATAACTTACAGGACTATGTCTGGGGAAGGACAATTCGAGTGAGTAGGAGGGGTGGCACAGGAAGGAGATGAGGGCTTTGAGGATAGGTTGTGAGATCTGTGGAACACAAGGCTGATGTGTGAAGACAAAGGAGCATTGCTGAGAGCAGCAGTTGGTGAGATGCATAACTGGAGAAAGGGGATAGAAGCTCTTTTGTGTCAGTCATCATATGGAGAAAACCTACTACAAAGGGAGTTTCATTCGGGAAAAAAAATGGCAATGTTAGGTCATGATGGCACCCAACTTTGCTGGGGTCACTGCTATTGAGGATGTTAGTATCATTTTTTTCCCAACCAGCTTAATAGTCTGAAGAAGAGCTTATTTATATGTAAACGAAATGTTCATTCTATGGCATCAGCATAAGATGTATCCTAAATGCTGTATAAATAATCAGATATGTCACAAAAAACATGTACTTCAGTGTTCACTCACCTGAAATTCCTCTAACATGCTGGTGAGGCTTTTGTCACTCAAAATGCATAATGACTTAATATCCTGGTAATTAATTTGCAGTGACAGCCTTTTGTGTATGTAATTGATTTGATTTACTTGCCTAGTTTTACCCAGCCCTTTTCCCATGTTTGCTGCAGCATTCAAACTCCTTTGAAACTCCTTTGAAGCAGCCAGCCAAGAATTCATGTTTAAAGTTTTTATTCTAGGTTCACTAAAAAGAAACAAGATGTAGGGTTTTTTTAAGGAGGTCTAGGACTATCTCATTGGGAAGTTCCCATGCACTGGGTGCCATACAAGACAGAGAGCTGGATGTATGCATCCTCTTAAATAAGCAGTCAGCTGTGCTATTGGCTTCATTCTGTATGCAAGCAAAGAATATGCATAGCTGCACCTTAACATTTTAAGCCTGTATCTCTGAGCTAGTTATGATGTACTTTATTTAAACAAGCCTGGGGACTTGATGCACAAGTTATTCAGCTGTTGCTGTGCATAAGAACAGATTAGATGGCAGTGGCCTCTCTGGCTACAGAAAAGCATATTCTCCCCTTATACCATCTATGATAGGAAGCTAAACATTCACTTTATATGGAACAGTGATAAAGTGCCTGTCTCTCCCTTGGACTTTAAAGGAATCATTTGGACAAAATCAGGTGCAGTTTGCTGAAAACATTTGAATTTGCTCTTACATGAAAAATTTTGAGTTGCAGAGCCTAGTGACTTGTCATACTTGTGATCTCATGTTTAAAACAAAGTGGCACTAAAACTACTGTTGGGATTCATTGGCATTTAATAGTATGAATAGTACAGGAATGTTTCAGTGAGACAGCCTCAGCTGTCTGCTGTGTCAGGTGCCTTGAAGCCTGCTTTTGAGCACAAGCAGGTGCTTGTGGGCGGAAGACAGTGACTGAAACTGCAATTAATTGTATGCACAAACCATGGACCCAGGAAAAACTGATTGAAAAACCCAAGTTCTTTGACTTTCTTATTAGCTTTTTGTTATAAAAACTATTACAACTTCTTGGTTCTTGTCAGAGTGGATGGTGGGAGACTCTTTCTCTTACAGTTTCACCAGGTGCCTGCTCCAGGCCAATGCAAGATGTATTTGTCCTTTCTTTTTCTTCTGGATGAACCTCAGTTTTACCCTCTCAGTGCCAGGAGGGTTACTGACCCTCTCAGGTTCCTTGTCTCAGATTCTGTACAGGGCTTCATGTCCCAGGCTGGTTTTGGTATTCAAATACCTACTCCAAATTATATTACTGATTTTATGGCATGAGTGGAGTCAGGTTATTTCTGTCTTACAAATAGAGAACTGAAACACAAGAGAAACTGACTTTTCAAGACTACGTAGGAAGCCTATGGCACAGCTGAAAGGTCTCACCTTAGTTGACCCAAGCCAGCATGTTTCAGAAATGTTCATTCTTCTTCCCACTCCTAGACCATTTCCTATGATCTTCTGTTCCTGTATTCTCTGCTTTTCCTCTGAAGTTACACAGCCAGTGCCAGAGCATCTCTCTTGGTATCAAACACTGCTAGAGCCAATCAACATTTAAACTAACTTATTGAAGTTTGGAAGATCTGTAAAATGTTTGACTCCTGACGCAGGCTTTTGCAGTCAAACTAGGAAAAGAGAATTCACTAAGCAAGTGGTTTGCTGTGTTTAAGGAAGCAATTAAAAAAAAATGTTAAGTCCTGGAGTTGTTTCCCATTTGGGGAAGAACTGAGGAAGAGGGAATCCCACAGAGCTGAGCAAAGCATCCTAGAGATGCTGTGTAACACTGATGATAGGACAAGAAATTAGTATATTGCCCCTTAACTGCCGAACATCAGCAAAACTCATGTAATGTCTCTTACTCACTAAAATGTTACAAGATTTCTATTTATAGGCAGATGGTATAAGGAAGATTTCAGTGGTGAGGAGAGCGTGTACCGTTCTCAGCTTCTTATAGACAGGCTTGGGGATATCTCATTTAAAACAAACCTTACCTGTTGGTACAATCAATCTCTTCTGTTCTTAGCAGGCAAGAGGGCTCCCACAAATGACCTTATAGATTAGGCGCTTTCTGTTTACATTCAATTTCCCACTCCCTGCTATTCGTAGAGAATGATTATCAAGGCATTAAATTAAAAGTTTTGCCTGGTGGGAAATGATTGGATATTTTGTCATTTCATTACAGCCTCTCCTGTTCTGGTGGAGAGGCAGAGAGGTAGGGGAAGCAATCACCAGAAAGGTCAGGAATATTTACTTACCTATATTGAAACGCTGCTGAGAGGCTTTGTCCAGTTTAGGGGGCTGGGTTGGGTGGAATTTTTGTTCATGATGTAGGGAAGCACTGAGGCTTGAAATTAAAAGTCTCCATTTACCTGCAGGTTAGAAAGCTGGGGATGCTGCTGGCATCCTCTGGTCTTTGCCTACAGGCTATGCCAGAATCTAAGTGACGTGTCGTGCTGTCAGCAAGTTGAAAAGGAGTTAATAAGGGTCTCCCCAAGAGCCTTCTTTTGGCCTTTCTTCCAGAGAGGATTACAGCAAAGCCACCTTCCCTCTCAGTGTGCTGGGACAGTGGAAGGACTTTGTCTCTTCACTGTTGGTATAGCTTCAGTTTAATCAAAGTCTTGCATGATATGAGATGTAAATACTGATATACCCGTGTTCTGCACAGATACAACTTTTTTGTTTGCCCAAGAAGTTTTGTTCCAAAGGACTTCCTCCTCCTTATCAGCAGCAAAATTACAGGACTAGGCTTCTCAGGGAGCAGTACTTGTCTTCCGTTTCATGCCTTAACAGTAAGTAGATAAACTCCAAAGCCTTTCATTTAGACAGAGAGCGAGAGATCTGTCAAACCATCCCCAGGAACTGAGCAGGCTACTGCAATCCCCCATCTGTAATACAGAGATGGAACTAATTATGAGCCTTGCTGGGTTTTTGCAGCGCAGAATGTTTATGTAGTGCTTTCAGTGTGTCTGTGCCTGTGCTAAGCAGGGTTTTTGTTGTCACTGCTGTTACACAGTTTTTATCTCAGCCTCAATTATTCCTAGGTTGTCTTATTCAAGGAGGCAAGGTGGAGTCTGACAGCTCTTGGTCCCCTTGAAGTATGCTGGCTTCTGCAGCTGGGCTTGTCATCCAGCCAGCAACAATTCTGCTTGGAGGTTCCGGATTTCTGAAGCAATGAGGGGACAAAGCTGACAGTAAAACAAGCCTTACATGTACATTGCTACAGCATTAGGTAGCTGTCTCGAGGGAATACAGATTAAGAAGGAACCACTTTTTAGTTTGGCCTGAATTTATGCACAGGCTTAAGGAAGATTTTTTAAGGGATGTTTTGTCACAGCTGTAGTTTAGACGAGGCTCAGATAGATCCCTGTTCATTCTCTCTCACTGCATCAGCTGCTTCCAGCCACTTCTCCTGACCTCTGTGGCAGTTTCTCTCCAGTCCTGCTGCATCTCTTGTAGGTTTCTCTTCTCTAGTTGAAATACTGAGTTTCCTTCATTGCCTGAAACTCTCTGTACATAACTTGACTACCTTAAAGCAGTATACTGTTTTTAGAAATTCTTTTTAATAGGACAATGAGATATTTAAGAGCCAAATTAGGGCCTAATGGAAGTCAGTGAGAAAGTATTTGTGCTCATTGCAGTGGGAACAGGATCTTACCTTAGATAAAGTGCTAGTAATATGCATGCCCCACTCTAAGAAGTGGTTCTCTTGCAGTTGTGGTTTGTAGTGGATTACCACACTAAGCAACAGGACACATTTAACTTATGTTAGTAGAAACACCACTGAAATCTGATGGCGCTGATAAGCACGAGCAAGCCTCCAATGTGTCTGAAGCCAGAAGTCATAGGAATTGACATGGATAAGGGGCCAGCTTGAAGCTTACACCTCTCATCTGTTGACCAATGAATCCCAAGGAGGAAAATAATTTTCCTCCGCTTCACTTCTAGATTGATAAAAGGTTCTTACTGCCTAACCTTTCATCAACTCTTTCTTCTAAGGAAATCTCCGGTATTCCACATGACTAAAAATAGGCATCTCATTTAGAATAATGGTTTGCCTGCTGAGAGTTTTTATTATGCTTCATTGTGCTCCTTCACTAGATAGAGTTGTGCTTTTTGAAGTGCCTGGCTTGCATACGGGAGAACGCAGCAGATTCAAATTGCAGAATATTTAATGTAGTACTTACAGTCCCTGTTTTGCAATAGACATTTTGCCTGGCTGAGGACTGGTAGCACAGAGACAAACAAGAGAAGCTGACAGATTGGTGAATGCTGGGTGGGATAATTTGTCAGGAGACATGATGAATCACTGTGGCGCAGCATTTCATTTTCAGAAAGATCATTTTCTGAAAAACTCAAATTGAAGGCAGAAGAGACAGCTGGGGGTGTTTTGTGAGATTTCATTTAAATCAAATATACAATTAGAATAAAGGAATATTGAAAAGTTCCTGCTATTCTAAAAATATTTTGAGGAAGAAACAAAATTGAGGTTAGCAGGAAACAGAATGACCTGGAGGAGCGTTTGCCAGCTATGCTCCACAAATAGGTGTTGAGTTTTACTTACCCCTCTCTGGTCAAAGCCATTAGGAATCATATGTCTAGAGCTTCAAGCAGTGCTTCAATTAGGGGAAAAAATATCCATTTTATAACCTTGTACACAGGTTATTCAAGCAGAGGTCAATGTGCTTTTAATAGGACTGCACGTAGACACTGAACTCCTTGCAGCCTGAATGAGAGAAGTAGCCTTGTTTAATATCGTCTGTGCTCTTAGAAGTCCAAGGCTACTTCTGCATCAAAACTAGTTAATTCATGCAAGATAACACATTAATAAAAAAGACTCTATGTAACTGGCTAGAAATAGGGGAGACACAGACGGTGGGGGACTTCATGCTGGTACTTCAGCTGCCGACACAAGTGACAGGAGACCAAAGGCTGATGCCTGCTTCCCCTTTTTCCTGGTGCCAAAGGGCCACAGACTCAGTTGTGCAGTACAAGATTATTTCTAGGTTGCGATGCAGACCTTTTTGACCCTAGTGTAAGCAAACAGGAGAGTGTGAATGCTTTAAGGAGTAGCTCTGTGGAAAAGAGTTTTTAAATCAGCTGCTCTTCAGAGAATAGTACTCTTCGGTGCATTTACAGCACACTTGGTTAGAAGATCAGTTAGAAACTTTAGCAAAGGAGAACTATGTAAAATCCTACACTTACAATCATTCAAATAAATATAAAGCTCTGTGTGTGTGTGTGTGTATGTATAAAACTGTGAGATTTCCAGATACCTTCCCATGTCAGCAGACATGAAATAAAAAAGTAAAGAAATCTGGAGATACTGTTTCACAGCATGTGTATGCCTCTTTCAAAGTTGCAAGCGGCATAGAGATGCGAGAGAGAAGGAAATAAGACACACACGTGGTGTGGGTTTATAAAAAGCTTATATCGTCTTCCAGGCAAGATTCAAACAGGCCCTGCACATACAATGTGCAGGACTTGATGTTGAGGGACTTGATGGTGAGGCTTTTTGAAATAGTGAGAGAACTGGTCACATAGTGCCTGTTTTCTTGAGTAATGCTCTGCTGTTTACTCAGTTTCTGAAGTGTGGAAATCTGTTGCCAGTTGTGTTCCCAGTATAAAGGTCTTGCACTCTTTGTGCAGGGAAAAGTGGTTAATTTTATGAGGAAGAGAGGACTTGCTTTCATTTTGCCTCAGCAAGTTGTTTGCTAGTGTGTCTTCTCCAGGTAAAAGGAAGAGCATGAATGCTTGGTGAGGCAATCTCTTGAGACCATGTTAAAGCACATGTGGAATAATGAAATGTTGTTCCTGATCCTGAAGTACTTTGTAATGTTGATCACAATTTATTAAATTATTATTAAGTTGTTGTTGTTATTGATATCAAACAGGACATGAAGATTGCATTAACAAGGGCAGCCTGTGAGCCCTGGTAAAAGGGATTATCGTGCTGAGCCACTGCATTGGTTTGCAAAGCAAAATTTGAGTGAGGAAATGCAAACTTTGCATTTTGCTTCCTGCTGGTAGCATGGTATTTGCCCTTCAGATAAGCATCACTGTTTCATTTGACCTTATCTCCTTTGTTCCAGATTAGCGGTGATATGAACTGTAGGCTGATGCATAGCTCTCTCACTTTACAGGGCAGATGTTCTCAGGTGTGATAAATTAATATTCCAAATAGACCTTTCTCTTTTGTCTTCAAGGCAACAGATCTACTAGCTAGATTTCTGTCGCCACCTGCCCTCAGCTATGCTGCTCCTCTTCACCTCTGTCCCTTTCTGAATAAGAATTGGTTTTTCAACAATTAATTTACCTCACGAGCTCTGTAGGACACTAACTAAATTTCAAGCCTCTCTCAGTGCCCTTCCATCCTAATTGATGGCTCTGCTTGGGACCACAGCAGGTCCAGTTGAGACACAGGGAACTGAGGGTAAGTGAAGAGCTGAAACCCAGTTCAATCTAATTCTTAAATGAATGCTAGGAATCCCACACACATATAAGTTTATCATTTATTGCCTGTAATTTTCTCAACTAATTCCAAATGTAATGATAGCTTTCAGCTTTGGTTTTCTCTTCTAATTAACGTACCAGTGACTATGTACAATCTCTGCGTAAAGTCAAAAGCAGCTTACATGATAATTACAATGGGAGCACAGCACCTACTGTGCAAGATAGTCATCCACAAGAAAGTGCTTGCATGATAGTCAAGGTGCTGAGACTAAGTTGTACATTGTTCTTGTACTGTCACAAAGCTATTTCATTAGTGGCTCAGCTTGATGGTGGTAAACTTTTGGGAAGGAAACAAAAGAACTGGAGAGACCAAGCAGAACCGTTTAAACATACAGCAGAGATTTCTTGGACTTGATGAACTTTTGAGGTCATAGTTTTTCATGGAGTCATATTGTTGATTAACTTTACATTTACCCCATAGTAATTATGATGTAGTGGGTTGAAAATTCCTCTTTTACAATGTGGAAGATGCTTTACATCCACTTTTTTTTCCAGGAGCAAATGAAAACAATTCTGACTGAACAAAGCAGAAGGAATATCCAAGGTTATGGTAGAAGCAGAATACCTTTATTCCCTCTGTTAACTCAAAATTAGCATTGGTTACTTCATTTTAGTCCCCCCTCAGCTGGAATGACTGGTATCAGAGGGGCAATCACTAGAGAATACACCATGTCTATCTGTTGTCCAATATGGAAGAGAGTATGTGTTAACTTAGACTGTCCCCATGAAGCAAGTTGTGAATTTAATTTTGGTTTTCTTTTTGACTGTTGCAGCAGAAAGATGTCAGAGTGGCACTGTGTTTTGCAGTCAGATTTATAGCAGATTGATGGAGAAGAAAATGGGACAGGTCTGCTCACCCTTCTTGCTATACCTCTGATGTCAAACAGACTACTAACATTGACAAGCACCCACGGGAGGGGGGAATGTATGGGTGTATTTGAGCAGCACTATTCAGTGCTTTTCATTTACAACAGAAAAATCAGGTTAAACCGTGAATATCCATTTATTATTTACTTCCTTTTTTGTGTTTGCTTGATTCTGTGGAAATGTGTATGTATGGTTAGACTGGGAGAGAGGCACTTGCAATAATTTTGGATACTACCTGGTGGTGACCAGTGGATCCACTAATAGCATGCTTTACCGGCAGAGGCTCTCAACAGGAAAGCACCGTCTTCAATTGCAGAAGCCTCTAAAGTAGAACTTTGTACTTTCATTAAATCAACAAAAATGCATTTATTTAAGAGCAACTCCATTTAGTAACTAAATTCTTAAATCCTGTCTGACCTGAATTTTGGCTAGCTCATTCCCTGCTGCTTCAATATAACTTTGTCCATCCTGCTGTAAGAAGTGGGGTACCCTGACTGATATAATGAACACAACTGAGAGCATCAGTACAATGTTAATACTGCTGTTGATCTCCTGGGAAGCATATGGAAGATGCTGAGGGGTACTTGGTCACAATTAAAGATATTAAGCTAAAAGGAAATGTGGGTAGATGAATGTTTTCATATATAGGCCTCATTTGCAAAAAAAAAATAGTGATTAAACTGAATCCAGTCTCTCTATAGTACTTTGGTGGTTAAGTGAGGAGGGAAAAGATGTTCTGGAGGTCTGTGATGGAAAACATGAACATTAACTCAGAACAGGAACTCCTCATGTTCTTTACAAAATGCAGATACCTGTAATAGATACCTGCTCTACTGGAGAAAGGCTTTAGGAAATGTCGGTTAACTTTTTATTCATTTCAGTATAGGACTGTTGTCCAATATCTCCCTGCTCCATGCACTTTGATTCTGAAATGTGGTACTCAGCAAATTTTGAGTTTTGTGTCTTTTGTTATTGGTTTTAGATTGACAAGTATGCTCAGCGGGATCTGAAGAAAGGGCTTCATTTGTATGGGACAGATGGAAATATTGGCCTAACTAATGCATGGAGCATCATTCAAACAGATGTAAGTCTGAGCTTTTTTTTTTTTTTCTTCATCTTTATCCTCTGGGTTCTGTAACAGCATGTTCTGGGTGTGAATGTAATTAAATCTCCAGATCCCAAGCCAATCTCTTCCTCCCATCCGGTCAGCATATTAGCAACTAAACTCTCTGGTTTTTGTAACAAATGGTGATTTTTATTTATTTCTCCTTTGACCAGGATAGCTTATTTCTTTTAAAAATTTATATTGTGTTGATGCCTAAATGTCATATAGTTCTGTGCTGTGTGGAGAGTGAAGGCGATGATCAGGCAGGAAACAAGCAGTACCTTCTCCTTAGTCAAAGGGACAGCTTATGTTGGAATGAAGACCAATAGCGTAATAACAAAGAACCACTTCAACCCCTTTTCATTTCTGTCCTGTCTCCTTTCGTTGCTATTGTTGGTTTCCACTAGTGTAGTCAAAATGGAAACCAGCCATGGTGTTTACAACCTCCTCCTACAGTCAATACGTTTTTCCCAGCAGAATTCAATCATCCTCCATCACAGATGGGCTGGGAATGCTTTTTGCTATGTTCCCACCGCTGTTGCATCCTTCTGATTCTCTGACAGCACTCTGCCAGTGTTTGTCTCATAAGGACTGGTGAACACTATAGCTGGCTTCCTCCTTTTGTCCTTGTCTGGCTTGCTGAGGAAACACCATCACTGACAGTTCAGGTTTATTAGCTCTGTCCTTCTCTTTTCATATTCAGTTCAATCAGTTCTCTTGGGGGTGATTTTTCTGATTTGGTTTTCTCTGCTTCCTGAATGAGGAAAAGTGCTCCAACTTTTCTTCTGCTTCAGGAAGAAGCACTTGGACTGCCTTGGCTTCACTCAAAAAATCTTGCACAGCTTTCTTGAATTCTCCTCCAGAGGTGCTAGTGTGGTACAGACAGGCAGGGCTTTAGTCTTGCCTCTGATGTCTCAAATCGGCCAAAGATGATAAGCTCTCTGAATGCTTCCAAGTTTATATGAACTATTGGAGATGATGGATAAGCTACCTACCACATCCTGATAAGATAAACCTGCTCATTTACCCTTTACTTTCTCTATTGCCGTTTGAACTGAAATCGTGAACATCTTTCAGTTTGGTAGTGTCAAGATTCACATGTATTGTTCTGTACGATACAAGATAACAGGAGCGGCAGCCTGCTAAGAAAAGGTCTGAGAAATTAAAAATTTGGGGTCACTAACAGAACAAAAGAACTGGTTGGCCAAACTCCATGTGCATCTTTGGGGCTGCAGGAACTGTCTGTATTGAGTGCAGTAGGTTGACAGCAATAGTACTGTGTGTGAAAGACAAACAGCTCAGGTCCAGCAAATGAGCTAATAAGCTTTGGAGCCCTGCATCCTAACAACTGCATGTAGAAGGTTCTTTCGGTTACCTTTAAAAGGCCTCAGCATCTTGCAATATTGTTAATATTCTTCTCTTCCAATACTATGATCAAATATGAGAAGGCATCAATTACTGACAAGAGAAATGCATTTTGTGGTGCTAGCCCAAAAGTAAGCCATGTGAAATATAGATAAAATTTTTACTATCATTGCTTATATCAAAATCAGTATTAGAAGTTTTACTTTTTTACACTAACTTAACTCTGCTTAGTAAAAATGTGGTAAAAATTACTAGTATTAAGATTTTTGCAGTAAATATTAATCTAGTTGCAGTGACACCCCAAGAACTGTTAAAAGCATATAGCAAAGGTGGGGGGAAAAGCATTATTTGGAGGACTTATGGGATATAAATCCCATGCTTCTGCTCCCCTTTCTGTAAAATAGGTGTAACAATATATACTATGTCTAGTTCAGCTAGTCACATTTTTTGAAGATGTTCACAAGTTAGATTGGATTCAGAAAAGATGTAAAAGAATAATGAGAATTTTGGGAATTTACATTATGGTGAGAAATTTTAAAAGCTTTGTATAACCAGGAAAACATGAAGTAGTGATGTGATTGCAGTCCTTAAAAAGAGAGCAGGAAGGGAAAAGGGTTTTGAAAGAAAAGGGCTCCATAATTGATCCAAGAGCTAAAAGCTCAAGATACAGATATCTGATGGTAGGGATGCTATTGTACAGCAGGATGGTGGAGTCTTTTTCTCTGAAGTCAAGACAGAATTTTTTGTCTAAAAGAAATGCTCTTGTTCAGTGACAAGCTTGGGTTTGAGGCAGGACTCAATAGTCTGTGGTCTGTGTAGTGCTACTACATGCTTGATTGTCTTAATGATTCCTTTGGCCTTGAAACCTATTACAGTTTAAAGAATGTCTTACAAGTTTCAGATGAAACTAATGTTAGCTAGGTCTTTGGAGCCCAAAAGATAATAGGAAAGTGCCATCTTGCAAGCCATGTACAGTCAGGTTACATCACTCTCTCTTCTAACATGGCAACTATGAAATTACCATGCGTTGTCTTGACAGTACCATAGTGTTAAAGTCTCCATGCTTCCTGTGCTGGACACTGAGGAGAAAAGCAAAGAGCTCCCACAGATCCAATTTTACTGCTCTGCATAATTGGTTTTCACATGTATCTTTCAAAGCTATTTAGGAGTAGAGTATTGTAGTGGTGCGGTGAATGCAATCCCAGCATGGTTAATTATGTAAAACACTTTGCAGTTGAATAGCGCTATGTAAATGCCAAGTATTATTTTTGTGTTCAGTAATAATCGTTATCCCTTACATCCCTAATCAGTAGAGTGTAATCACTGATAGGAGGATTAGGGCAATACAGGGCACTTTCTGAAAGGAAAGTCCCAGCCCAGGCTTGCTGTTTGCATTCTGGCTCCTAAGAGACAGGTCTCAAAAAAACCCCACGTTAGAGCTAATCACATTGCCACACAGGACAATGTCTCAGGACTGACTTTTCTAATGGGGCCAGTAGACATCAGTCATTGGTTGAGCTATGGGCCATGTTTGTACGTGGATGGAAAACAGCAGCTTCAGAAAAAAGCATGATATGTAAAAAACATGACAGTAACAGAGATCATAATGAGTCCTTGTCCTCTCTGCATTCACACTCTTTTCTTTGCCAAAGTATTTTTCAGAGCTTGAGCAGAAGGATGGCACCATGGTTAAAGTAGTAAGCTCAGAGGGATCTCTGAGGGATCTAAGCTCTGGCATAGTTCTTCATTTCTCCTACTATTAGCTTAACAGAGACCATCCCCACCCTGAGTTCACTAAGTACAACTGTGTATGGCAACTTTTGCTTAAAGAAGGGGGAAAAAAATTTTCCAGAAGCAGAACCACATTTAGATGGCATTTGATTTCTGTGGGACTGGCCGATCACAAATCAGAGGGGAGTTTTGACTGGGAGTATGGATACCCAGTGTGCACACAGTGACTTGTGAGTGGTGATTACTGTATTTCTTCTTCAAGTGTGAAGGCCTGAGCACCTTCTTGGGGGGGCTTTCTTCTCTGAAGCCTTTGTGCCTTGAGAAATGGTTTTCCTCTTTTTAACAGAAGCATAGAATTCCTAAGTAACAGGGAACAAGGATAAAACAGGGTCTGTCAGGCCCATCTTTAAGGAGGAAGTTGCAGTTTTGGTTCATGGCTGATCTGTTCAGATTACCGATAAAGGAGTTGTGTTGAGCTGCATACATGCAACGCATGTTAGAGGAAAAGCACTAGACTCATTCTGCAGTTGTATTAAGCCTCCAGGTCAGGCAGCTGTTTCAAATTAGAATATTTTATTGATTTCTTTTTAATACCTTCAGCTAACCAAACTCACAGCCTTTCTCAATAGCGTTTCAAACCTTAAAAGGATCAAAAACACAAGCAGGTGACTTTTGTGTGTCATGACTGAAGACTACGAAAGCTTACAAAGTGATTTTAAACATGACTAAAATTCTAATAGTTTAGGATGTAAGTTACCCTGAACTGCATTACAGTCCTTTCCAACCAGGACTGGTTAAAGTTACAGGTGGAGATCATTAGGAAATGAGAAATAGCCATTAATTTTTAAAATGTTGCTTCATCCCCAACATCTTTGTGATCAATATTTGAACACTTCTCCTTTTAACTAACCAGGCAGTAATTTGAGAGGCATGCAGAAAATGCATTAGCTTCACTAAAGTGAGCAAATTCAGCTCACTTTTACTGCTGTGTAATGCCTTTCATGTCTATTTAGACCACTGTAACTGAGAACAAAATTTGACCCATCTCCCTCTACCCCAGTCACTGATTCTGTTAGATCAAGTCATACTTTAGGATTACCGCTGAAGTAATCCAAACCACCCATTAAACATGATTTTAGAATAAAACTATCTTATTCACCACTTTTTACAGTGATGGAGGAAAAAGGCATATAAAAGGCACCCTACCCTGTCCCTGGTTCTCTGTCACATTCACAAAACCAGAAAACCAGGAATTGCTAAAACCTGTCTGCAACAAGGATTGGGTGTCTGTTTATTTTCATGAACCCTATCCCAGCCTGGCTGATTTTTCAGGAATTTGGCAAAGAAAATAAGGCCTACTTAGCCTTCAATACTGTGATTGCCTGTAAAATACATACAAGAATCCAACTCCTTAACATTTCTATTGCACTAAGATAGAAACTTTGTGTTTAACATTAATTAGCAGCCCTAGATACCCCATGCTAGAGCAGCAATTACTTGTTAACAAAAATTAAGCTATTTGCAAGCAGCGTTGTATTCCATAAATACAGTGCAGAGACCTCAGTGCTGTTCGGTGCTGCTTGGCTGGGAAAAGCACTCCTCAGCAGCACAACCTTTGACTGCATCGGTGTGTTGAGCAGCCCCTGCTTGTCCTGAGCTCTTGGGAGACGATAAGCTGCTTCAGAACCCCACAGGTAATCAATAGGGGAGTGATTTATGTCTCTTTAACAAAGGAGGGAAGAAATGTGGTTTGACATCTTAGGAGACAGAGCCTCCCACATGAAACATGTGAAACAAACAGCAGCGTATTGTCAGTATTCCTGGAAATGTTCAGCAGTGGGAGCTTAGATACTCAGAGGCATTTGACAAGCTTTTGCTTGTTTGAGCAACTCTGCCACACACTGTACAAGTGTCCCCAGAACTACTACCTAATTGTTACCTTATGCCATAAGTACCCACATTTGTTCATGTGGGCAGGCACAATTGCACTTAATCATGCATGCTTCTTCACAGCTGCAAGCACTAGAAAGAAGTGATCTGAGGTGTCCAAGTCATGGTGTCTTAAAGTTACTGCTATTCAAGACAGTAGCTGACATTTTTATCAGATTACCCCCTTTTAAAGTGTGTTAGTCTGGGTACCCCAAAAAAAGCACTATTAGTTCGTAATTGTTTCTAAAAAACCTAAGTGTATTGTTCCCTGTTGAAACTAGGAACAGAACTAATCAATTAGGCAACGCTGTCTAATTTTATCACTTAACTAGTGAAGGGAACTGTAAATGTGACCAAAAAATGAATGTGGTTGTAGCAAGAATCAAGTCTGCAATTGCTTCATGACAGTCAGGCAGTTTAACTTTCTGGCATTGGCATAACATCAGCCTTTGTGGAAGAAAATGAAGTCTAGTATAACTGGCTACAGCAAACTGCCCGTGACAGAAATCCTTCATGTGACCTGAGCTTTCTCCATCCTCCAAGTGTAGGACTGTCTCCAGCTATCCTTGCTTAGAAACCTTGTAAACTTTAAAAAGAAAACATTGCTCTGAAATCTAAGAGGACTCTAAAAAATCCTCTTATTTTGCTCTTTGTCTTCAATATTCCCCTTTCATCTAATAGTCCCTCATCTCCCTCAACAATTTGGCTACTTATCGTTCAGCTTCATGCACACAGGGTAAATCGGTCACTTGTCACATGACCCAAAATCACTTCCACACTCTCTCTTCTCTACTTGGGCCTCCATAATGAAGTCTCTGAATTTACTGAGCTCTCAGCTCATCCATCTTTTTGGCTTCTACCTGGACCCCTTTGCTGAATCTATACTGGTGATCCATTCAGTCCCACTGCCGCTTGTTTCCTTGTTCTTGCCTCTTTGACCTACTGCCATGGGTCAGTGCCTCTGCTCCTTAGAGATGCCATTCACCAGACTTGGTCTTCATTGAACGCTACTTGCTCACTTGCTCGTGCGCTCTCTGGTCTCTGTGGTGTTAGTACTCTTCTGTGTTCGTCACCTCCTCTCCTTTAGGATTGTGCATCGTCCGCTGCTTAATTCCATCGCTCATTCTTCGTCTGACAAAGATGTGACATCTCTCTCAGTTATAGTTCCAGACATAATTTCTTCCAGTCCCAAGACTATTGATTGTCATGCTAGTTCATTCTTTTTTACCCTTGATTTTTTCTTAGTCCTTTCTCCCATTGCTGGGACTGCCTTGTCTGCCAGCAGTGTCAGGCAAGTATCAATATTTAATCCTCTGCTCTTGTGCAATACACAGAGGATCTGCGTGGGCAGGCAGTGTGTGTCCAACTGCAGCTTGTCTTTGCAACTGCATCCCCTCCTATTTCCACCTTCTGGCTTACCAGGAAGTTTTACTCTTTGGAGTCCCAACCCTAGATCATGGCCTAGCCACCTTCTGCTTCACAGGTTCCATAGGAACAGCTGTCCTCAACCTGTTAGTGAGCCCTTAACTACAAAACCTGTGCTTCATCTCCTTAGTCTGCCAGACTTTGACACCCTCAGCCATGTAATATTATGGGGAGAAAGGGTCTAGTCCCGATTTATGCAAGCTTGTGTCACTTGTATTTGGCCAGAACATCACTCAAATGTCTCAGCCCTTGCTGTTGCGCACTCTACATCACAGATGAGCCGCATTTTCAAGGCTTGCTATTTACAAGCTGTCACTTCTTGCTGTCTATCAAAGAGCTGCCTCTTGACTCTAATGATGACAGCCTGCAAGACCTTCTTGTTAGATTTCCAGATAAACCAGCTTTGTCAAATGCATGCCATGTGTTCCATGCTGCTCTTATCCGCTTTTGGGATCTTTTACGCATGGAGCTCCTGTCTCGTGTGCAGGAACATAGAGGAAAAAAAGTCACAAACTTTTTATACTTTCAAGTCAGTTTGTAGAAAATGAAGCCTGTAAACTCACAAATCAAATAGTTGCAAGCCAAGGATTGATTCCTGCCATGGACCAAATCAGAATTCTGAGCAGAGCCTTGGGGGGGATAGATGTTAGTCCAGGAAAGATTTCTGACTTTTGCTTGGCAGAAGAAAAACAGTGCTGCGTGCACTGAAACCTATCGTGGACTACTTTCTGCGAGTGCTTGAAGCATCGAGGCAACGTGTGACACCTCTGCCCTCTATTGGTCTTGAATGGCAGCTCTTGTGTGTGCAACAAGACCTGAACACTCAGCCCTCTGTGCCCATAGACTCTACAACTATTATATGTATATAGGGAAAACTCTCCCTCAGGCCAGTGTAAACATCAGGATCTGAATTAGGTCCTTGGTCCTGGTGATGCAGGTGTCTGCATGATTGTGAGTCTATCAGAAACAAGAGGAATGGTCTCTATAGAGATAAGAAAAATACTGTACAGGCTTATATAAAATTACATTTAAAAAATAAGATCTTGACAAGTCATTTTGGGGCTAAGTAGGTGGCTGGCATAGCCTTGAAAAAGTGTGAAGTACTGCCAATAGCAGAGAGCAGTTCTGCAGCCCAGTGTCATTTTGTTTTACTCATTAGCAGTAAAGTGTCTAAATACTGACAAATTCATACTTTTGAGTTAGCACAGGAGTGACAGATGGTGTATACATCTATATGGTAATGAGTCTTAGCTTATTTTGTATCACAGGAATATACCAGTTCCCAGAGGGGGAAGATGGTCACAGAGCCATTCTCTGTACTGTTATGTACATTTTCTATACCTTTCATCCCACTACCAAACTCGAACAAACCTTCCAAGTTAGCACTAACATAGTCATTGTACACTGTGTCATCATATGCAGACGCTTAAAGCAGACACTTAAAGCACCACTATTTAATGGCATCAGATGATGACATTAAGGAACTGGACCAAAGAGAGAAGAGGAGGAAATGCATCTTTTACTGACTGACAAAGACTTTCAAAGATGATCAGTAATTAACAGCTTAGAGAGAAATTTGCCTCGCTAACTTCAATTGTGATTTCAGAAGTAGTGTGCCATAGAGATCCCAGTATCTTCATCTCCTGGGGGCTGTATCTGTATCTTAAATATTTTTTTTTCCTGACAACAAGCTCCAAATGATTGTTATAATCCTGCTCAGTCACATCAACTCTTAACCTCGGCACTTGGCTGGGCTTGTCCTGTTTCAGCTCCTGCAGTGTCCTGCCACCGCAAATAAGGTGCCTTTGCTTCTTGTATCATCAACATTAGCTACATACAAGACCATATTTAAATATAATAAAAGAGTGGGGGAAAGGGTCTATTTGGGTAAAGCTGAGGGAATACTGTATTTCTTTAAAATTTCAAGCCTCTGCTGGCGTAATCAAAATGCACTGAATGCCCAACTCCAGGAGGCAGAAGTCTGAACAAGCAGAAGTCAGTGACAGATCATACTTATGGTATCGTCTTGGTTCTTCTTTTTCCAGTTCAGATGCTGTGGAGTCTCCAACTACACTGACTGGTTTGAAGTGTATAATACAACCCGGGTGCCAGACTCCTGCTGCTTAGAATTCAGTGAGAACTGTGGACTCCATTCCCCAGGGACCTGGTGGAAAGCGGTGAGTAGCTCTCCAGGAGCAGCTCAGCAGCTACCTTGCAACCCAGGTAAAGGGCAGGCAGCTAGTCATTTGCAGGGCTGTACAGATGATAAGGTATGTTGTACCCTTACTCATGTTTAATCAGATGGTTTCAGAAGGCTCATGTTGAGCTGTGGCTTTTGACCTCCAATGAAACTGCCAATTTAATTATTTTTACGAGCTGAAGGCTTTCCTTTCAGTAGGCTCTAAGCTGTTGTTTCAAATTGAACACAAGTACCTTCCAACACTGAGCTGGAGCACAGTCTAGCTGGGAAATGACAGGATTGTCCTTTTTAATGTCCCTACTGGAGTAAGGTAGAGATAAAGGCAAACGGCTTCTCCACACACATAGCACAAGCCCTGGAGCAGCAGCCATAGCTCATCGTGGCCAGGCAGTTGTGAGGCAAGACGACTGTGTGAGCCTGGAGTGCTCTGCTCCTGCCAGGAACCCTAGTTCAGGAGCTTCCACTGCACAGTAGGAGAGTGGGAACTGTTCCACTGAATTGCCAGCAGCATTTTTTTTGCAATGAGTTTCTGCACTTGCCTGTAATCAAATTCAAAACTCCATGGGATAATTTCCCTACAATGTCCTCAGCAAGATCTTTCCAGAGCAGATAGTCAGACCCTAAATTCTTCTCTGAAATTAGCTCAGCAATTCTTTGTGCTAATTACAGGTAGTGCAATTACCCAGGAGGGGTGTGGAGTAAGGCCATCTGATTAAGTGGAATTATAGAGAAGTTTTGCTGGTTCTAAAGGTTTGTGAAGACAATGAGTAAAGCTCTCGGCCACTTTCTAGTGAGATTTCATACGCATGGATTGGCACTGGCAGAGGCTGAGTTCCAACCAAACGTGGCTCCCTTCTACCTCTCAAATAGCTCCAAGTCAAATCTTGAATTTAAGGACTTAAATTCAAGATTTCTTCTTCTATTTTATTCAGGGTACCAAGAAGATCAGTGTAGGCTAACACCATGTCTTCTGGTGGGCATTAATAGGTTTTTTTTTATACATATGTGAAAGCCAGTAACTGAAGACTGAAGGATTCTTGGCCATGTACATTTACAAGACAGGGCACAATTTTTGCACAAGGTTGTCTTACAGACATTATTTATTATTTACACATTATTTAAAGAAAGGTTTCACTTGGGCCAATTCCACCCTCCCCAAAACTGGGCCAGCAACATGAGGCTACAGCTACTGCAGAATTTAAAGCAGGAAGAAAATAATGGAGGAGTACCAATACTGCAATTTGAAATGATGGAAAATGGTATGAAATAGGCTTATGTGCAGCAGGAGTGCAACTGTGTAGGGTCTTACCTACACAGTTGGTAAGATCTTATGTAGGTAGGTAAGATTAGCATAGGCTTGCCCATGTGCAACTGAGCAGCTCTCATTGGAACTTTTGGGTTTGATATACATATGTATATTATAATAAATATTTGTTTTCCTGAAACATGGAGAAAATGAAAGGCTCATTCTGAAGTTCTAACTGCTTCTAGTTGGTTTTTAGAGGGCAAAGAGGACCCAAATCCACTGCTTGTTTATTTTTAGTTACTGGCCCAATTTATATGGAGCAGTGCTCATGCAGCATTTTGGAGGTGCACTTTTTTGTGTCATTACAATTAGTACTCCATGTTCAAGCTTCAACCCAGAAATATATGGTTGTCGTGGTTTATCCTCACCCAGCAACTAAGCACCACACAGCCGCTCGCTCACTGCCCCTCAGTGGGATGGGGGAGAGAATCAGAAGAGTAAAAGGGAGAAAACTCATGGGTTGAGATAAAGACAATTTAATAGGGAAAGCAAAAGCCGCATACACAAGCAAAGCAAAACAAGGAATTCAGTCACTCCTTCCCATGGGCAGGCAGGTGTTCAGCCATCTCCAGGAAAGCAGGGCTCCATCATGCGTAATGGTTACTTGGGAAGACAAACACCACCACTCCGAACATCCCCTTCTTCCTCCTTCTTCCCCAGCTTTATATGCTGAGCATGATGTCATATGGTATGGAATATCCCTTTGGCCAGTTTGGGTCAGCTGTCCTGGCTATGCTCCCTCCCAGCTTCTGGTGCACCTGGCAGGGCATGGGAAGCTGAAAAAGTCCTTGACTTAGTGTAAACACTGCTTAGCAGCAACTAAAACATGAGTGTGTTGTCAACACTGTTTTCAGTACAAATGCAAAACACAGCCCCATACAAGCTACTATGGAGAAAATTAACTCTATCCCATCCAAAACCAGCACAACAGCAGTTGCTCCAATGCTGAAATGATAATCCAGGCTACCTAGCAGCTTAGTCTGATCTGGCTCTTTTCTGTCTGTATATTCCCAGGGGAGCAGATCTGTGTGTTTATGGCTAATACAACATTCTGGGTTTTTTTTCCAGCCTTGCTACGAAACAGTGAAAATATGGCTCCAGGAAAACTTACTAGCTGTGGGAATCTTTGGATTGTGCACAGCTATGGTGCAGGTATAGTTTAATATCATTTTTCAAATCCTAATTAATCATAACTAAATAAGTAACCACAGATCCAGATATACTCTGCCCAAGCCTGTTTTAATAATTACAAATTTTGCATGATGTTAGAGTAAAACTCTGCAAGATTTAAGTCTTTTATGTTTTAATTTAGTTAAAATACTATGTACAAGGTACAGAACTAGGAATACTGCACACATTTTCTGTTTTATGATGCACTGCAAAGAGCAGGCACTTTACCAAGTGGTTTATCTAAGGCTTAGACTAGACTCAGTGGTAGTCCCTGCCATCCAAAGACAGAAGCCTAGTCAGGGTAGGCTGAATTGCCTTTTAGGGTACCTGTATTTGTCCAGAGAGGACCATGCACTTAGGCTAAATAGCTAACTTCAAGATAGCCTAAAGGTAGCTTGTCTTCAACCCCATCCTCAGTCCTAGGGTAAGTGAGTGACAAGTTGGGATGTTGTTATCATTACTCAACCTTGCCAATAAAACCATGCTCATTTTCTATTAATTGCAGGGAAACTAGGTAGGTAAGATGGGCATAGACTTGCCTATCAGATTTTTGACCTGCAGTTATTTCCAGCATAACTTTGGTCAGAGAAGACTCTGTCGTCAGTGTAGTACCTTGCCTCTTACTCTTACATACCTGTGTCTTTAATTCAGCTTGCCATGGCTGTGGCCATAGTGTAGCCCCAATGGCACAAACCTTAGCCTGAAGATACACAGGTGAAAGCTGTGCTGGAGCTCAGGCTGTTTCAGCTATATGTCAGTCCTCCATTTATGGCCCAAATTTCCATTCCTGAATGCTGTGAAGATGGAGCTTTAGTTTCCAGCTCCACCTCTCCCTCACACTCAACTTACTTATAAGCAGAAAGGATGGCATCACTAAGCTAATTAAATACCATGTAACTCCAGATTATTTGTAATTTTGCATGGTATACCACTAGCAGCAGCAAGAGAGTGCCTGGGATCAGAATTCCACTCATATTCCCACTAATGTCAGATTAGGCAGAATGGCATGTATCTTACACTCTCATATGTAACATATTGGCTGCAACTTATTAATGGCTGCAACATATTAATGCAAATGCCTGACTCCTTGTAGGCCAAAATTCAGTAGAGTTTTGGCTTTTGTTTTCCAGTATAGTAAGCAGATATGCTTAGGAAAAAAGATAAGCACAAGAAGATCATATGGCAGATAGTCAATGTAAGACTGTTGTTAATATATTACTGTATTTTAAAAAACAGCTTTTGAGCATCTATTCAGCTTTTAGGGAGTCTTTAAAAGATACATTAAAAACCCAGCAGCCCACATCAGAGTCCTTCTCACATAGACCTTGATTATATTTAGGGTATTTAAGAGAATACCATCTTTCTGACAGAAAGAAATTACTAGTTTGCATGGGAGAAAACACTTCAGACAATTTAAAAATGCTAATTAATATTCCTAGTAAATGCTGTGAAATACAGAGAAAACATCTCAGAACACAGAATAGTTTTAGTCTGTCTTCCAGCTGCACTATGTGAGTGAATCTGATGATGAAAGCTTCAGTGCACTGTAACCTAAAATGAATTGGGCTCCCTCTATTGTTGCTGTTACAATGTTGTTCCGGCCCTAAGCATATGACAGCTTTTGTTTTTCATGTTAACAATCTTATAGTTAGAATCACACAGTGACACAACTTGAAGGACATACAGCACGTGGCAGAAGAATCTTCTTCAGTCATATACGCTTGAAATTATAAAACAAATTGAGCCACTGAGGTTTTATTATGCAGCTGCCCCTAAAGATGTTCCTTTGCTAGAAGTAGAAGGCAGTGTTCAGGGGATACTTCCAAAAGGCTTGTGCTTACTATAAGACAGCACACTAAAGCCTAACAATCTTACTTCCCTGTGGAAGAATGGGAAATTAAGAGAGAAAAAAAAAAAAAGGTTATAAAGCTGTTATTTATAAAGTAGTATGTGTATTATTCATGTACTCTTTCAAAATACTCATTAACAGGAACCACTATTTATGTAAAGACTAAACTTGAAGTGGTCAAATTAAGTGCCTAAAATAGAATTTGTACAAAAAATTTGTACCTGGCAAACCTTTATTTCAATGACAATTTTTACAGTGGTGTTGCAAAGGAGTAGTAACAACCACTTAGTACATTAATGTGATTACTTCAACTGGAAGGAAAATAAGACTTTCTTCCCCATCCCCTTTTCTGATTAAGTAAGCCACGAGAGGCAGCACAGCAGGTCAGTAGTTGGGCTGGGAGAAGAGCCACCTGCTGCTTCTCTCGAATAAGCTGAGTAGAAAGACACATACATTGTTGATGAGGTATTGATGGTTATGATTAATGCATGGACAGTCTCCAGTGATTCCCCCATAGGGACCTGTGCACACATATGCTTGGAAAAGTAAAGTACAGTAAAGTAAACCACAGCATCCTTTGGGTCAGGGATGAACCTTATGGTCTTTCAAAGCAATAGCTACAGAGATAACCACATAGCCACACAGCTGTGGGTTGCTACTATAAACTATTTTTGAGCAAAAGACATCAAAAAAATTTTTTTCAATATACCTCTCTTCCCCGTATCTGGTGGCTGCTTTTCGTGGAGAAATCAACTCTCCCGTGCTCAATTGTTCATTCTGTAAAACAGCAATACAGATAAGGACAAAAGGCAGACAGAAACTAGGAAGAGAACAAGGACATGAACCAGCAGGAAAAGCAGTATGTGATGTGTCTTCCTGTGTGTGAACAAAACCAGTGTAAGCATGCTTTTCTCCCTTTTTTTTGTTTTGTTTCAATAAATAGGGTTTTTTTAACTTACTGAAAAACAAATGTTTGTTTGTTTTTCTCTTAGATTCTCGGACTCACCTTTGCAATGACCATGTATTGTCAGGTAGTCAAGGCAGACACCTACTGTGCATAGATACCATTCCCAATCTTTCTGCTCCTTCTCCAAAGGACACAGGAGAAATCTCTATGCTCATTCATCTGACCTTTTTTTTTTTTTTCCCCTTTGTACTATAAACTGTGTATAATGCTATCTTTCTGAAGATTTTGTGAATCACCCCACTTTACTGAAGGAGGAAGAAAAGAAAAAGTCAGTACTTGAACTGGCACAGGTAAGAAGCAGCCTTGTCTTTAAACAGAAGAAAACCTCCAAAGAGCAATGGTTCCTTTTCCATGGCCTAGGGCAAGGCAAAGGAGGCTGCTTAGGAGGGCCTGATCTGCAAACCAGTGTTAGCAGAAGATTGCACTGAGGCAACCTCTGTGAAACCTGCCAGGTTGCCTTCCTGCATTTCACAGTCTGGAAGAGAGGGCGTAGAAAATGAGTATTCTTCAGCATGGAAAGAAGAGTAGCTAACACTGAATGCAATTGTAATTCTACTACAGTTTGCACACAGCTAAAATGTCAAGATCAAACAGCCCTGCCTCGAAGTGTCTCAAGATGATTTTGTAGCCAGGAGAGGATCTCATCTTCAGAAATATGTTATTTTAAAGGAGTATTTTTAATCTTATGCGCTGCAAAGTCAGGCTTTTCATCAGAATCTGTACAGTGAGATCTGGCTGTTAAGAGAAAACAATATTGGACATTGTGTCACCTATTAATTGCCAGTGGCATATAGATGGTTGACTGTATATGTAATATATATTACATTCATATACACATACTGCTCTGAAAGGAGGTGAAAATACCCAGCATCTAACCTCAGAAAGAGGGAACCTTTCTATCCCATTTTACATTCCAACTGAAATAACCAAGTATTATTTCTTGTAGGAGGCACTATCACTTACACCTCTGGGAAACAAGTAATTACATTCAGCTGTATCTTCATTTCAGTAAACAACTTGTCAGTGGGCTCTCTCTGTCATTCTACTATGATTTTATTTTTTATCACCACCCCTGTTTCAAGTTATTCTGCCAAAAAATATCACTCATTTCCACACTTGAAGATCTGTACAAAGCTGTCAGCTGTTCCTTCCCTGAATGTCACTGTTTCATTAATTTACTTTGGGATATCATCATCTGCAGGTATGATAGAGTTTGCTTTGCTGAGGAAAAATCTTTTGCACATTGCTCATTTTTCTGAGAGTTATTAAGACTTCAGCTGTTTTTATGCTTGGCTCCCCCCCCCCGCTGCATGCTTACAACAGCCAAGTCACATCAGTCTTTGTTAGAACTGGAGTCACCTCTCAGTTCTGTTTTTCAGACCCATCTCCCTCTGCCTGGCTGTTGGCTAGACTATGCTCCACACTCTCTGGAATTTGCAGAAATCAAAATCATAACTTTCCTTAGCCAGAAAACAACCATCAGTTGTCCAGTTTCCCCATCCTGCATTGGTAACTGAAGTAATTTATGTAGTACCCTTCTGTGCACACCTTCTAGTGATGAGGTTAAGAATCAGATGTTTCCTATTGTTCAAACAAACAATTCCCCATCAGCAAGCAGCCCCGATAATGCACATGTAACAGTGAGAAGCTGAAGCACTCCAGGGAAAGGACACAGCAGGGAACAGGCAAACAGAGCAGTGCAGCTGGCCTGCTCCCTGCAGCCAGCCTTGAGGACCACTGACAATAGACCAGACACAACCATGGTGCTCTGTTTTCCCAGAAAGCTCAGTGCAGCTACTGTGACAGACTAGAAGCATGCATCAAGTTCAGGCAAAAAAAATTACCCTGTACCTTTAGTGCTTACAACAGCAGGTCTCAGCTATGAGTGACATTTTGTTTACTTTGATTTAAAGGCAATTTCCAGCAGTAAAGCTGGACTCGCCAACCCACAGCCTATTGAACAATCTCCTTAACACCCATAACTAACCCTTTTCTGGACCTGCTGCACCATTGACAAATACTACTCTCACTGCTTAGGTTTTGGGGTTTTTCTCCCTCTCTGCTGATTTCCTGCGGTCTTCTCACCCTGAGGCCTGAACTACTCCATGTTTTGTGGGGAAGTGCTTAGGACAGTCTGGTGTGTGAAAGAGCAAGTATCTTCCAGAATCTTACCTCCTACCTTTATGCAGCAACCTCTGTAGCGTGGAGCATTTAGCTGTGCAGGCTAAGTTGAAAGTAATGTATTACTTGTGTGCATTTTATGTGGATTCCCAATCACTCACTATCACAGCAGCCTCACCACCACTAAAGGATTTTACTGCCATGCTAACAAGCCTTGACAAATATTAACAGACCTTGACCCAAGACAGAGGTTAAACTGAGTGAGTAGCCCACACACAGGTGCTCTGTACCCCAACAAGAGACTTACTCTTGGTGTTACAATCACCAGTCTCACTGTGATTGTAACAGTCTCACTGCTCTCTGCTTCAGAGCCCAGGTTGACCTGTCAACAGTCCTGCTCTAAGTTCGTTCCTTCCCTCTCTCCACTCTGTTCCTTTCTTACCTGCATAGACATGATTCCAGGTTAGATGTACCTTTAGTTCTTGCCATGGTTTATAGTTTGTACACACAGGTGCTCCTGCTGACAGCTCAGAGTTTCCACCACTGAAAAGCAGCATAACAGAGTGATGAATACATTAATAAAACATTGATTTTTAAGAAAGATAAAAGGTAGACAAGTCTATTTGTAGTGATCCCTGCTATTAAAAACACAGAGACAGCAGGCTGATGATGGCTCAGTTAAGAGCAAACCATTGTGCAACAGAGCTCCCACACAGGGCAACTCTCATCAATTTGCCTGATGGTGGTGTAGAGAGAAGAGAGATCACAAATGCTCATTATGCAAGTCTCCCAATAACATGTGCTGAGCTCTTAGAGAAGACTGCTAGACTTCAGCTAAACCTACAGAAGAAACAAAATGAGAAACAGAGACTGAAGACAAGTCACACTTTGTGGTTCCCTCTAATCATTTTCCACAGTTTAGGTGTCTTTACAACAAGATAAACTGCCTCAGTTTTCAAAACCACGTATCTATAGGGAGTATAAGCAATACTCACTTTGTAAATCCCAGTCACTGCAACAGAAACATACGGCACTAACTGCTGAAAAGAAAGAAAAAAAGAAAAAAAACCCACACCCCCACAGACCACACATTGCTGCTAATAATTCTTTTTTTAAACACTACCCTTACACTGCCAACTGAGATTCTACTGCAACTTGTTTATAATTTGAACTGAGTTTTTTTCTATATTTTATGTTATTAACGCTCTTCACACAGGCCAAACAGATGTTATGGTGCTTAAAGCATTAGCAGCACAATCCAATTTCAAACCTCAGAACATACTGCATATAACAAGCCTCAGACTTATAGTTTATTTTTAAAAGCATTGCATCCTTTCTCTGCTGATGAGGTCAGAGTATTGTGTGACATGTAACAGCAACAATATTTTTTTTAAAAACCAATAAAAGATAGTTCCATATTATGCATAAAACTTCATGTTGAACTGGTTGATTATAAATACATACCCTGTAGTACATAATACCCATTTAAAAGGCTGCTTATATCCTACGTATGCAGAGCAACACAGAAGTCATTCCAATTGCTGCCATTAGTGTTTAGTAAAGTCTTTTATATTATTTTCACTTCTTATCTTTAAACATGAAGGAGGACTCAATACATATAAAGACAGAACCAAAGGCAACAAAGACATTGAAGGAGAGCACTCCTAATTTATACTCACTCATTGCGCTTTCTGCTTAATAACAAGATGTGAAGGCACAGGGTACACAGCTGGACTTGCTGAATACAGCAACATCAGGATTTAGCTTTTATATTCAGTCCAATATACTTCTGGCTTTTCATCTTCACAATTATAATAATATATATATAGAATATATATATTTAATAGAATATGGTTTATTTTCCTGTCAGTAGCAGCCAAATCTTCTTGCTTGTACAACAGAATTATTTAGCTCCACATCTTACAGTGCACAATCACTGAAATTCGCTCCAGTTTCTGTTCTATGACTACTTCTTTGTTCCTCCCCCTTAATATAAAGCTTTCAAAGGTTTATTCTTCCATTTAATAATTACCATTTGAATGCAGCACTGTATGATTTATAATATGAAGAGGAAGGAACTGCACAGAAGCTGTAAAAATATTTTATCTTGCAGTATGGCTGCTACACGAATCCACCCAAACCCCTCACTTCTCACAAACCAGTTAAGAACTGGTTACATCTTTCTCTGCATGTGGCTCCCAGCTGCCTCTTCCCCCATTCATAGATAGGACAGGAGGTTGTTAGCATGGAGAAAGTTGAAGCTATTCACTTACCCCTTAGCTTCATTGTTGTGCTATAAATGTGGCACCAAAGGTAAGCGCAACAGAAACCAGCAGTTCATTGTGGCATTTATTTTTAAACCAGACTCTTTATTAACTTTGTCTGCAAGGATTCTTGCTAAGTGTGAATGATCTTCATAGATACAGAGTTAGACAATTCACAGTAAGAAAACAAGTCAGGACTCGCCCTGTGAAATTTTGTTTGGATTCCATTGTGAATTCTCCTAGATGGTCACCAGTATCTTACCACAGTGGGCAGGTCTCCTCAGTTCTTTGGATTTTGTCACTGCAACTACAATGATACGTTGTTGTGCATTCATATAAAGAAAAAAAAAAATCTACATTTTATTTTTTAAAAGTTATTAAATATTCTTTAAAGTTTACAACATAACGTCTTCTGTATTCTTTATAATCAGCTACACTACAAGCTATACAGTGAGTACACGCCTACCCAAAGATGTGTGTGTGCAAGTGCACACACACACACACACAGAGCATACACAATTAAAAATAAAAGGGTTACACAGCATACTACTTTTTTGTGTTTTCTCATTACCCATCTTTGATTTGACCAATCCTTCCTTATAGATTTTTTTTTATTATTAAGTGGCTTACCCATTCCCAGGTAAATTTACACCCCTTTCTGTTTCCTCTTAAGGGCAACCTGAAATTATGTGATAGTTGATAACAATTCAGAAAATACTGGGAGATCAGGTTTACAGTGTAACAAAATAGACCTGAAACCAATTATTTTCTGTTTAGCACTTGTCTGTTACCGATAATTTTGAAACAAAAGGACTTTCTGAGGGAGATGCTTAGATTCAGAAATTACATAGAAAAACTTAGAAAATTAGCACCAGACTGTGTTAAAATGGAATAACTAGGAACTCCTACTATGTCAGACCAGAAAAAGGTCTGGTTATCCAGGTATCTTGTCTGAAGTCATGTCTAACACTGCCTTTTTCAATACAATTTATTGTACCCTCCAGGTCAAACAAGCTTCGCAAGTGAAATTGCCTCTAAACTGGGTGCATTCTGAACAACACCACAGGCATACTATTGAAAGTGTAAGGGTAGATGTGGCCTGAAAGTGGAGACCCAGAGGTTTTAGAAGTTTTTGCAGGAAACTTTATAAAGGATAACCTAAACCTTTGGCGGAAGTTTCTTACAACTCCCTCAATTCAGCAGGCACATTTATATTACTTTAATTTTCTTCATCCCGTTAAGCGTACCACTAGATGGTCTCATTAACCACATCTATCTTAAATCCCTTTCTGACTTTGCGAAACTTTCCACTTCAGTCTTACATTGTAGCAGTGAATTTCACAATTTCATCATGCTGTATAAATTTAAAAGAACCCTTCTTATATGGATTTTAACATGTTGCCTTTCAGTTTCATTTATTGACCATTGGTTCAATACTTCAGGAATGCTAACTTAACGATTCTTACATAAATATGGGCACAGAACAGCTGTATTACCTTTACAGCCTAATTTGTCTTTCCACTGAAGCTTAAACCTGAGTAGTAGAGTACGCTATTGATTTTCAAGATCCCATTGTTTCAAAAAACTAAGCCCAGTGTACCTTCCCCCAGCAGCTATCCTAGTTCAGTTGCCTTTGTTTTTTGAACTACACATTGGCTTAGACAGAGGTGTTTCTATTTCAATCAACAACTAGCCTAGTATTTCAGCTGACATCCTGCTATTTTTCTCAAATGTACTTAACACAACCGGGGAATATCAGGCTTAGCTGATTATACTAGCTGTGTAATACAAAATACTTTCTGTCCACATGGCGATAATTTTCAAAGAGCTTTAAGGGTAGCCTATGAAACTTCATCCAAAGTTTTGTCTTGACATATCAAAAATGCAAAATACAGAGCCCTGTGTTTCTTACCTTCCCGTATGTTAAAAAAACCCAAACAAATAAAGAATCTATCATTAACTCACCTAGCGAGTGCAATTTGAAAGGCTGTTTTTCCGAAATCGCATCAGTTGCCCATGTAGGTTGTTTTACCCTAGGCCTTGCTTCCCCCCTGCCCCAATAAAACTGTTTCCCCATAGAAATACTGTATGTTATTCTGTTCACTAGAAATTGTGGGTTTTGTTGACCTCTAAGAACAGCTTAGTCTACATTCCTCCCTCCAACAGCCAGAAAGCATTCACTACCAAATCTACACCAGTGCATGTTAGACAGCTACGTAGAGGTCAAGTCATCTTGCAATGCATGGTTTTTTTAATGAAGAAATGGCTGATCAGTTTAACTCAAACAACTCCCTGGTATCTTTTATGCAGAAATTGTTTAGGCAGAAAATTTTGTTACTACAGAATTGCTTCCCTGCACTTGTGGTTACAAGAATAACTTGAAAGGATGGGATCCTTATCCACTATAAACCTCCCCTTACATTCCCATGGCATTGCTATTATGGAATATGGTTCAAATCATAGCCAACAAAAAAAAATAGATAATTGTATATAATTAAATCTATATAAAACAAAGTACAGCATAAAAAACAACTGTTAATGTGTATTGCTTATATGTTTATTTTTCCATATGGACAGCGACAACAGTTTCAGGTGTAAAGCATTCATCCTGAAGATACTAAAAATTACTATAGAAATAAAGGGATTTTAGGAACTGGTTTGTGAAAGTCTATTCAGATGAACCTCATCATCTCCCTCCTCCACAAATACCTTTCCTTGGCTGTAAAGCTTAAGCCCATCACTGCTCCAGCCCTTCCACCTCTACTGTACCATTTAAATCTGCTGTTCTACACACAGGGATACCTCGATAATCAAGGTCCCAGTCTGCCAAATGCAGAGGGGATTCAGTTACTTGTATTTTATAACTTTAAGTGCCCAAGGACAGGCATCTTACATGGCTTTACAAAGTTCAGGTTTGACATTGAGTTAGGAGACCATAGTCCCAACACAGCAGAGAAAAGCGAGTACTGTAACCAAGTAATTCATGTCAGCCTAGTTATGGACCTAACTAGTGACTAAATCTGAATTGCTCTCAATGTCCTCAGTTCCCCGATGCAAGCCTGCAAATGGCTAGATGAGCACTGTGATCAAGCAGAACTATCACTAGTTGTTTAGCATTCTTCAGAGAGACTAATGCTGTGGGGATTATTTTTTTCCTTGTTTTCTTGTAACCCAATTTACCTTGGAAACTTGCTTTGTGTTATTGTATCATCCACAGATGCAATTAACTGATTCTGATATTATTTCTCAGCTTGGATAATAAGCACCTAGAATATTGAGCTAAAAAATGCCTCAGCCTAGAAATGTTGCCATTGCTGTTCTTTTGAAATGCTCATGTGCATCCACACACTACTGAGGTGACTGGAGCAGCATATGCATCCCCACATTTTCTACTGTGGCAGCCTAACTATGCTAGATAACTTCGGGGGGGGGGGGGGGGGGGGGGAAGGCAATTCTCAGTTCTCTCATTTCCAGGCTCTCATTTCTCAAGGAATTGAACCCTGCCCCCAAGGGAGTTAAAGCTGTTTACAAACTCAATTAAGATGAAGCATTTACAAGTACTCCAGGAAAAGAGCACTTCACCATGCTGCTGCTTCTAGTGCTTTCTTGGAACCCCTCCTCTCACTCTATGAGCCTATATCAGATAGTTTACAACAGTCAAAGTCACTAAAAGCTTCTTTATAATCCTCAGAGCACCAAGCAGCCCTCCTCCCTCCCCACCAATGGCCACTGTCTTTGCACCTGTATTAATTTCATTTGAAAGTCATGTTGGCATTAGTTGAATAGGGAGGCTGCATGGAGCTACAACTGAAGCTATTTGGGAAAATTCTTCACACTGTGAGCTCAGCTGCAGGAACTGGACACACCAAGTACATTAGAAAGAGAAACAGGAATATTTCCCCCTAGAAGCCAGAGGTGCTTTGACTACTCTGGTAAGCAGCTAAGTTATGCTACTTGGTCTCTCAAGAACAGACATGCCTCGAAACCTCATGGTTCAAAATACTCCTGCTTTTGGGGGATGAACAGAAATTGTGAACTCAGACCTGTGCACAACTGAAGGAGTTACAGATTTGCAAATGCAAACACGAGAGTACACAGGCTGAATTGATGTGTCATATAATTACCAACTCACTTTCCCTAAACAAAATAACTCACCAGCTTGGAAGTACAGCTTGTTGTCCTGGCACTTGCTTGATATTTGGTGCTAATAAAAATTGAAGTTTTAAATCTCCTTCCTGTGAAGTCAGTGCATTAAAGTTCTTCCCTATTAAACACCTTCTTATTCCTAACTCTGCACCACAGCTGGTTACCCTGACACAATATAGTCTTCATTATCAAAAGGTCCTTTGAAAGAAGTGCTTGCAGGTTTAAAAGAAGAATTATCACCTGAAAAACTGGCACAATTAAAAGCTTGCTGCAAATCACACTCTCTTGTTCCTGATAGAATCAAGAGTTAAATGTACATTCAAAAATCTATGTACATATGTTCTTCTCAGAACAAGAATCAAGCAATCAAGCAATGCAAGCAATCTTTGCTATGGGTGACACAGGACTCCAGTTTATCCAGACTTCTGCACCAGGAAAGGTGAGGAAGAAAAGGGAAACTAAAAGTGACAAGTATGAAAAAACAGATGAAAAATATAGGAGAAGGTTGGAATTGGACAAGAGACCTGAGCAATTGGCACCTGAGCAGACTGTTTTTCTCCACTGTAAGGTACAAAAATAGAGCAGTATCCCATGAAATACATGGTCAGCTCATTCACAATGGACACAGTGTTCTTTTAGAAAGACGTTCCCAGAACTGAATCAGGGCTGCCGCATGTATAAAGTCTCTCTATAAACTGTTCCTCTTAGTCCCCGTGATTTAGCAGATTTGGGGGTTTTGAGTCTTGTATAGATGGTGGTTCTCTCAGTTCTATGACTAAAGCAGTCCCCCTCTGTAGCACACTGTGATTCAGATCTGTATGACAAAAGCTGTGATGCCCTCCTGGTACTGCAGCCGGGGGCAAACAGTCCATCCCTTTGATCGAGTCTTCATCTTACCACCCCCAGCTGTCATACAGGTAACTTTCTACCAGAGGCACTGCAGCTGATACTGTCACCAGGAGAAGGGGGGAAGTCACCAACCCCATCTAGCGTATACAAGGTCGAAGGTATGCATATAAATGTTCAGTGCAATTTTGTTTACCTTTTTTTCCTTGATGCTGCTTTAATCCTGTTCTGACTACTTTCCTGTCCTCTTCAGACTGCAATCCCATCTACTCCCGTCCTAGGTGCTGCAGATTCACAGAGCTACTGAAGGACACTGGAATACTCTGATGATGAAAACAGTTACAAGGGGTGCAGACACTGATTTCTCTTATATCCTCCAACCTTCAGTACTTCCAGCCTCACAGGAGACCAATCCAGGGAGCAGTGGGGGTGAATTTATGTGTAATTTAAACATTACTGAAAACTGCTGAGATCCATGACATTTAAAAGAACTCAGCGTGTCACAGCTGTTGTGTCACTGGTCACATGGAGCACAGTGTCCTGCAAGTTAAAAAGCTTTCTTAGCATCAGTGCAATTACACAGAACATAAGGGTGTTCAGCTACGCAATCAGATCTAATATCAAACAACTGAGTACCCTGCTGCCTTATTTGCACGAGCAGCTCTGGTGAAGTACAAACAGAAATTCGGAACAACACAGCCATTCTCAGTGCTGATGATGCAAACTTATTTCATTTTAATCTTGTGAGCTCTCACTGAAAATTAAAGATTTCCCTGAGAGCTTTATAGCATGAAGCAGCAAACTAAATTGAAATTGAGATAATCCCCAGAAATGTGTACACAAGTAAAGCAACTCTAAGTCCAGACACCTTTCAGACTGGCAAGTTCTTATATAAATAAGAAAAAGCAATCTCCTACAATGAAAATATTCTCAAGCCTTTCAATTTGTCTGAAGACATCCCAGAATGCATCACATTGTGTCTACACTATCATTGCAGTGGGACTACTCAGATCTCTATCAGAGAATGAAGTACTATTGAAATGGGTTACATGAACCAGAATCACCACAGAATTTCACAGACAGGAGGTTAAAAAAAAAAAAAAAAAAAAGGTCAGGCAGCCAGCCGAGCCCGTCTGTCATTTTTCCTCTGGCTACCTTATTGAGAGCACTATCACAAGCCTCAACATAATTTCCACTCCAGTATTTTCAAATAGCAACATTTGCTTATTTGAAAGCTGAATCAAGATCTCTGATCAGGTAGGAAAGTTGCTCAGCTCTGCAACTCTTGTTTTTCAGGTCTGCGTAAAATTGTTCCTGTGGCAACAATATAATAAGAAGTGAAAATCCACAAGGAATGACACTCTGGGTGTACAGATGTACACAGAAGGAATTTAAGCCCCAGGAATGAAAGTAGATTTGCCAGTAGGCAAGGTTGTGCTGTAGTTTCAGTTATGTCTTCAGTGCAATTTTTGAAGCAGAGAGTATGATGATTGCCCAGGGAAATTGCACAAGCACAATGCCTAAGCATATTTAAAGATTATCATTCAAGGGCTTTTAAATCCAGCTCTATGTTTCCATTAATCTACTGAGATGCCAGCCCAATCTCACACTGGCAGGCTCACTCGCTCTCTTAACAATAGAGAGCTTATTAAATATTAAGGTCTTAATCTTAAGTACTCCTGTATGACTGAGAAATCCTAAACAGTGCACAGAAGATAAACATTTTCCCACTAAATATATACACACACACACGGTGGTATTAGATAAAGGCAAATGTCCCCACGCTAGCCCAAGAATTGTGTAATAAATCCATTCATTTTAAAGCAGCCCATGTGTCCCCACAGTCACGTTCTCCCCCACTTGTCTAGACCCAGGGTTCACAGGCTTACCTCTGAAGGACAAAAGCTCACTTTTCTCCTGCCTTGAAATGCCAGCTTAGCAATTAGAAAGAGGTTCACGGCAGGATTCACACTACTGCGATAATGCTGATGGGAAACACTACAGGTAGAGACAGACAGATAAACAGTTGGATAAAGGTAGCAGGACCAGCAGCACGACTGATATTTGATCTCTGCTACTTTCTATTATGTTATTTTAAAAAGCATTCAGCCAAGATATCTTTTGCTTAAAAATTAGGCTAACTAAAATGCATAAGCTGGATATGTATCCAATACAAGATTTTCTGAAAAATCATTTTCTACCTAACAGGGAAGGAAGGGCATCTAGTCAGATG
Source organism: Ciconia boyciana (assembly GCF_034638445.1). Taxonomy (NCBI): domain Eukaryota; kingdom Metazoa; phylum Chordata; class Aves; order Ciconiiformes; family Ciconiidae; genus Ciconia; species Ciconia boyciana. The sequence goes on along the minus strand of NC_132939.1, from coordinate 20,173,399 downwards.
GACTACTTTCCTCTTGTATTTCAGCTGGTTCACTTCAGATCTAGCACAACTTGGGCTGGGGTCGGGGAAACCAGGAAAGCTTTTAGCTGAGATTTTTAGCTTTTAGCTGTTAAGGTGTTCCACTTGGACCCAGCAGTAAGATAGATGGTCACCAGGAAAACAGTCAGCAGCAAATGAGGGTCCTGTTTGGGACCTCTCCTGTGGAAAGGGGCCGGGGAGTACCCACAAGGGTGCCGAAACCCCACTTGCCTCTTCGATGGAAGATCTGTAGTTGCACCTGAAGCAGCCCTGTGAGCTCATGGGGAGTATGGCTTGTTACACTGTCTGAGGAACTAAGACCTTCCCAGATTAGATCATTCTTTTGTCTTCTTTCTCTGTGCCCTTCTCTCCAACCCAAGTTTTCTACTGCAGCCAGATCCACTCCTCTCTGCACAGCATCACCATTCCCCTGTGGGCTGGCATGCTGAAACCCCTCTGCCAGGAATCAGAGGCACAGCAGCTTCTCTACAAACACAAATATAAACTTGAATTTCCCTTTCTAGACTCTAGACAGGCTCAGATATCAAATGATGGTCAGATAGGCATTACACCTACATGGGCAAAACCTGGATGTTGCCAAAAATGAAAGAAATAAGGAGCTTAGAGTCTGTATGTACACATGCAAACCTAGAGATCAATCAAAACTAGAATACTGGATTTAGTGCTGAGGTAAAACATGATGAAGCAAAACACCAAGCAGCTGCCTGAGGTTCTTCCAGCATGCCTATGCCAGGGACCTCAGCACAGGCTGGTGGAGACACTGCCCTGCTCTGTGCTAGGGGACACCACTTTGACATGGGTAGCACGTGGGCACTGCCACTCCCGTTACACTATTTATACGTGGACCCAAGAGAGTAGCTGCAAAACCAATATACTGACAAAAATTTTCCATGATTTTGTCAGATCTCAAAATGCAAAGTTACCATTTGGATGTATTTGGCTAGAGGTTTAGCTGAGGCTCAGCCTCGTGTTTCCCTCACCCATGTCATCTACAGGCCTATCAGTATGGAACGAAGTACTTCATTATTCATGTTTGAGGACCATGATTAACATTTCATAAAAACAAGTTCTGCAGGTACTGCAATAAAATAAGGAGGTACTAAGGACTAGAAAACACATAAGGCTTCAAAACCCTTGGAAGGGATAATACAGCATGCAGAATTAAGTTGTTTTGTACTGCAAGTCAATCCCTTTATTAACAGGGATTACAACAATCACAGCATTTAGTATCATCCACACACACGTAACCCATGTGTTAACTCCTACATACACAAAACTCAATTCAGTGATATACTCCGGTAGTGTATTCCTGCCTCCCCCTCTTCCCCCAAGCTTTTTAGCTATAAGAGTGTCAGTACCTCAGATTTAAATTTCTAAAGCTGTCCTGGATTACTGCAGAGCATGGCCCTTCAGAAGAGCCCAGAGGAATGCAGTTTCTGCATTTACCCAGAATTCTATGAATCTTTGTCCTTCTTCCACTAGTGGCCCACATGACCCTACCAGGGAAATGGTAAGGTCTGCAAAGTGACTAGTTTAAAACAAATAAACACTATTCAAATTCTATTGTAAGACCTACAGGCCAGTCCTTGAAACAATTGCAGATGTGGTAATAAAATGATCTTCCACTTATCTGTTCTTTTTGTGTGCGCACTAGCTTAGTTTGTTCATGCTTTATTCCATACTTGAACACCTATTTTATAAGAACAGCCTTTAGAAATACTCACTATACATGCTTACAAATGCTTCTTTATGCAGAAGTAACAAAAACACAGAATCATTTTAATGGATGAAACAGTTGAGGTGCAAAATAGTTGAAAGAAAAATAATGTGTTACTTACGTAAGCACAGGAAGTAATTATTCTGATAATGTGCAGAACAATCCATGAGACATTAAATCAAAATAAGCATTTCAGCTTCTTTCTAAATAAATTCTTTTATAATCTCCTCTCTTGAAAGGTAAGCCAAGTTTGCCTTGCCATAAATTCTATGGGCCCTAGTATAAAGCTTGGCAGACCTATCGCATCATAATTTAATTTCTTTCCTTATCCTTCTTAATTCTTAACATTTAATTTAACATTGACAGAAATGAGCTGGAATAGTTCAAATTAAGTGGAGAACAGACATTATTATGAATGCACGTTTTACCAGCCAGTTCCAAATACTAGAAATAAAAGGGATGTATTCTCCAAAGCGTTACCAGTCCTCAGACCAAGATCCTGCCGACATATCTATTAGCACCTAATTTACATTTTGAGATAGACCATATATGGGGGACAGCCCATGATGGAGACTCAAAACCAGGGGTGGTCGCCTTTCAAAGGCAATTCAACACAGCACTGTAGGGATCTTTAATTTTGTGCAAATAATTAACCTCAGCTTCACTTTCCTAAATAACTTGTGATGCACATTGTCATGGTTTAACCCCAGTCGGCAACCAAGCACCGCACAGCCACTCACTCACCCTCCCTCCCTCAGTGGGACAGGGGAGAGAATCAGGGGGGGATGGGGGACAGGACACACACACAAAAAACCCCTGTGAGTTGAGATAAAGAGGAGTTTAACAGGAAAGGAAAATAAAATAATAATAATAATAATAAATATACAAAACAAGTGATGCACAATGCAATTGCTCACCACCCGCTGACCGATGCCCAGCCCATCCCTGAGCAGCGATCACAGCCCCCAGCCATCTCCCCCCAGCTTACATACTGAGCATGATGTCATATGGTATGGAATATCCCTTTGGCCAGTTTGGGTCAGCTGTGTCCCCTCCCAGTTTCTCGCCGGCAAGGCATGAGAAGCTGAAAAAGTCCTTGACTTAGTGTAAACACTGCTTAGCAGCAACTAAAACATGAGTGTGTTATCAACATTATTCTCATCCTAAATCCAAAACACAGCACTATACCAGCTACTAGGAAGAAAATTATCCCAGCTGAAACAAGGACACTATCCACCCCTTATTCTATACCATCTACATCATGCCCAGGTCCTACACTTTCCAATACATTGCAATTAATCACCACCACTTTTCCTGCTTTTTGATATAAACACGCAGATATAATTCCCTTTGTCTACAGGCCATCCCTCTAAAATGTCCGTTGAGTTAATTTAGTCCGTGACTTTGGGCTCCATCTGTCACAACAGTCCTTCAGGGCAGGAGAGATGGTGTGTGGTGTTGGATTGTTGCATGCTGAAGCCAGTTCTGGTTCAATTATCGCTGCATTTGTCCAGTTCTATCATTGCTGTACTTTGCTTGGTTTCATCAAAGTTCATTCTTCATTAATCTGGGTGATTCTTACTGTAATACTGTTGATATGGCATATTGCCACCACAGAAGTGATGACATACAGTATTATATAGCAATTAACATCATACAATTTAATTCATTGGCTATTTTCACCCAAAATCAAATCCCTTCAGGTATGCATCGGACTTCCCCATCCTCCCACATCACCCACCAAGTGCACCCAGGTCCTTCAGCAAAAGCAGTCCCACATATGGGATTGCCTTTGCCTGAGGAAGGAATAACCCACACTGTCTTCCCCAGTATGTTTTTTGTGCAAATTACAGGGACTTTATCCTCTTCTGCGGTACGTAAAAGTTTTGACTGGGCAGGGCCAGCTCGATTGGCAGATCCCCTAGTGTTGACTAACCAGGTGGCTTTTGCTAAAGGTGCGTCTCAATGCTTGAATGTCCCAGCACCCATTGCTCTCAGTGTAGTCTTTAACAGTCCATTGTATCGCTCGATTTTCCCAGAGGCTGGTGCATGATAGGGGATGTGATATACAGACTCAATGCCATGCTCGTTGGCCCAGGTGTCTATGAGGTGTTTTCGAAAATGAGTCCCCTTGTCTGACTCAGTTCTTTCAGGGGTTCCATGTTGCCATAAGACTTGCTTTTCAAGGCCCAGGATAGCGTTCCAGGCGGTGGCATGGGGCACAGGATATGTTTCCAGCCATCCGGTGGTTGCTTCCAACATTGTAAGCACATGGCGCTTGCCTTGGTGGGTTTGTGGGAGTGTGATATAATCAATCTGCAAGGCCTCACCGTATTTATATTCCAGCCATTGTCCTCCATACCAGAGAGGCTTTAACCGCTTGGCTTGTTTGATTGCAGCACGTCTCACATTTATGGATAACCTGTGCAATAGTGTCCATGGTCTAGTCCACCCCTTGATCATGAGCCCATCTATATGTTGCATCTCTTCCTTGATGGCCTGAGGTGTCATGGGCCAACCACCTTTATGTTGCCAGTCCAGATCCACCTAAGCCACTTCCATCTTAGCAGCCTGATTCACCTGCTGGTTGTTTTAATGTCCTTCAGTGGCCCGACTCTTGGGTACATGAACATCTACGTGATGTACTTTTACAACCAGGTTCTCTACCCGGGCAGCAATATCTTGCCACAATGCAGCAGCCCAGATGGGTTTACCTCTGTGCTGCCAGTTGTTCTGCTTCCATTGCTGCAAGCACCCCACAGGGCATTTGCCACCATCCATGAGTCAGCACAGACACAGAGCACTGGCCACTTTTCTCGTTCAGCAATATCCAAAGCCAGCTGGATAGCTTTCACCTCTGCAAACTGACTCAATTTACCTTCTCCCTCAGCAGTTTCTGCAACTTGTCCTATAGGACTCCATACAGCAGCCTTTCATCTCCGATGCTTTCCCACAATACGACAGGACCCATCAGTGAACAGGGCATATTGCTTCTCATTTTCTGGTAGTTTATTATGCAGTAGGGCCTCTTCAGCACGCACCACCACCTCCTCTGGTGATATTCTGCAGTCTTTGCCTTCTGGCCAGTCCATGACCACTTCCAAGATTCCTGGGCAACTGGGGTTTCCTGTTTGAGCCCGTTGTGTGATCAGTGCGACCCACTTACTCCACGTAGCACCAGTTGCATGATGTGTAGAGGGGATCCTCCCTTTGAACATCCAGCCCAGCACCGGCAGTCGGGGTGCCAGGAGGAGCTGTGTTCAGTACCAATCACTTCCAAAGCAGCTCGAATCCCTTCATATGCTGCCAATATCTCTTTTTCAGTTGGAGTATAGTGGGCCTCGGATCCTCTGTATCCCTGCCTCCAAAACCCTAAGGGTCAACCTTGAGTCTCCCCTGGTGCTTTCTGCCAGAGGCTCCGGGTAGGGCCATTCTCCCCGGCTGCAGTGTAGAGGCCATTTTTTACATCTTGTCCTGCCTGGACTGGCCCAAGGGCTACTGCATGAACTATCTCCCATTTAATTTGTTCAAAGGCTTGTCCTTGCCCAGGGCCCCATTTGAAATTGTTCTTCTTCCAGGTCACTTGATGGAGAGGGCTTATGATCAGACTGTAATTTGGAATATGCATTCTCCAAAACCCGACCACACCTAAGAAAGCTTGTGTTTCCTTTTTGCTAGTTGGTGGGGACATGGCTGTTATTTTGTTGATCACATCCACTGGGCTCTGACGACGTCCATCTTGCCATTTTATTCCTAAAAACTGGATCTCCTGTGCAGGTCCCTTGACCTTACTTTGTTTTATGGCAAAACCAGCCTTCAGGAGGATTTGGACTGTTCTCCTCCCTTTTGAGAAAGCTTTTTCTGCTGTATTGCCCCACACGATGATGTCATCAATGTCTTGCAGATGTTCTGGAGCCTCACCCTGTCCCAGTGCTGCCTGGATCAGTCCATGGCAAATGGTAGGGCTGTGCTCCCACTCTAGGGCAGTCGATTCCAGGTGTACTGGACGCCCCTCCAAGTGAAAGCAAATTGTGGCCTGCACTCTGCTGCCAAAGAGATTGAGAAAAACGCATTAGTGATATCAATTGTAGCATACCATTTGGCTGCTTTTGACTCCAGTTTGTAATGAAGTTCTAGCATGCCTGGCACGGCAGCACTCAGCGGCGGCGTGACTTCATTCAGGCCACGATAGTCTACTGTTAGTCTCCACTCTCCATTAGAGTTTTGCACTGGCCATATAGGACTGTTAAAGGGTGAGTGAGTCTTGCTCTTCACTCCTTGGCTCTCCAGTCGATGAATCAGTTTATGGATGGAATCAGGGAGTCTCGGTTGGTGCGATATTGCTGCCGGTGCACTGTTGTGGTGGCTATCGGCACCTGTTGTTCTTCAACCCTCAGCAACCCCACAACAGAAGGGTCCTCTGAGAGACCAGGCAAGGTAGACAGCTGTTTAATTTCCTCTGTCTCCAAGGCAGCTATACCAAAAGCCCACTGGTACCCTTTTGGGTCCTTGAAATACCCTCTCCTGAGGTAGTCTATGCCAAGGATGCACAGAGCCTCTGGGCCAGTCACAATGGGGTGCTTTTGCCACTCATTCCCAGTTAGGCTCACTTCAGCCTCCAATACAGTTAGCTGTTGGGATCCCCCTGTTGCTCCAGAAATAGATGGGTTCTGCCCCTGTATAGCTTGATGGCATTAGGGTACACTGTGCACCAGTGTCCACTAGAGCCTTATACTCCTGTGGGTCTGATGTGCCAGGCCATCGAACCCACACAGTCTAGTAAACCCGGTTGTCCCTTTCCTCCTCCTGGCTGGAGGCAGGGCCCCCCTAATCCTGGTCCTAATATTCATTATCAATTTCTTGTATATACAAGTCAGGAGTCCCTTCATTAAGATCAGAAGTAAGATCAGCCCTTCTACTCTGTTTGGGGAACTGCCCACTGGAAACCAGAACAGCAATTTTCCTGGAAGAACCCCCTTTTGTGATTGTTTTCCCTTGTAAGTCACATACTTGTGCCTCTAGGGTCGAGGTAGATTTTCCATCCCACTTCCTCATGTCCTCTCCATGGTCACATAGGTAAAACCACCGGGTGGCCCGTGGTGTATACCCACTGTATTCTCTCTCTTGAGCAGAGGAATGCTGACTCCTAATAGCTGAGATACTGGTTCATACAGGTGGGGAGCAGGACATATTCTCTTTGAATTGTTGGAACTCCTGGGACAGTTTCTCGGCTAGCATGTCTGGCAGCTTCTTTACAGCCGAGATGCAGGCCCATAGGGAGGAAGAGAGACTTTCTTCGTATTGCCGGAGTTGGCCAGCCAATTCATCCACCATTTGTTCCTCTCCATCTTTCTAGGTCATTACTGCCAATGAGTTTGCAATGCGACAATGGTGCGCTCCGTATAAACTTCTGCCGCATGAGTCATGTGCGCTTGACTTCATCTGGATCTTTGGGCACTCGTCATTGTCCAGGTCATCATAAGTCACCTCCAGCATGGCTAATTCCCTCAGGTAGTGGATGCCTCTCTCCATGGTGGTCCACTTGCCTGGGTGACATATAACATCTTCCTCAAAGGGATACCTTTCCTTCATGCTTGACAGGAGTCGCCTCCAGAGGCTGAGGGCTTGTGCCCCTTTTCCAATTGCTTTGTCAGTGCCCCCTTCCCTAGAAAGGGATCCTAGCTGCTTGGCTTCCCTACCCTCTAATGGTACTGGCTCCATTATCCCAACATTGGAGCAGCCAGGTGACAATGTGCTCGCCTGGACGACAGCTGAAATCCTTTTGCATATCTTGCAGCTCACTCAGGGATAGGGATTGGGTGGTTACCTTCTCCTTTATGAGTTGTTGTTCTCCCTCCGAGGAAGAGGAGGAACCCTCCTGCTGAGTTCTTCCTCGGGAAGAAGCTGGGAATTCTTCCTCTTCCTCCTCCTGTTCTCATGATGGCCCTGCTTTAGAGTAGTCCGCCTCCTCGCTGGCGGGGCAGTATGCTTCTTCCTCCTGCTCCCTCTTAGGAGAAGCTTCTTCATCCCTTACTAAACGAGCTGACTTTCGCTTCTAAGATTTCTTCTTGTGTATGGGGGCGACTGATAACTGGCACAGGCTGGTTCTCTGGTTCAGCTGCAGTACCTGTTGGGGGAGTTGGAGTCTCCACAGTGCCTGCCACCGGGGCTGGAGTAGCCGCAATGCCTGTCGCCGGGGCTGGAGTAGCCTCAGTATTCTTAAATAGTTGTTTAACCCTAAGCAAGACCTGACACGCATTCAGGAGACATAGCAATAGGAACATGCTGGTTTGAACATCCCAAGGATATTCAAAATTCTCAAGAGCTATTGTAAGTAGCCTGGAAGAGAAGAGGAAGATGGAGGAAGGTGTCTCCCCCATAGGTTGGCTCTCTGAGGACAAAAAGTAAAAAGTGTAATTATTAATAATTTCTGATAGATGGCTCCTGAAGTACAGAGATGATAGCAATGCTGAGTACAAATACCAGATTGATCTCATGACCAATAATTTTATCATACCATAAGCCAGCGTTACACCGTACAGCAAAGCGATAACCTTAATCCTCTTTCCAGAGGTGATAAACAGCACATAAATGCTAATAAACAGTATGTATGGCCAGTAAGGTGTTAGATAACACAATTCTGAGAACAAGCACAACAACTTTGAGAGCAAATAAATCAACATTGTGACCAGCGACTACTACACTAATATAATGAATGCTTATAACAAATTTGTTTTAACACACTCCAGTCAGATCTGTTATCTCAACCCTTTGTGCCCCGCGTTGGGTGCCAAAAAGGACTGTCATGGTTTAACCCCAGTTGGCAACTAAGCACCACACAGCCACCCCCCTCGCAGTGGGACAGGGGAGAAAAATCGGAAAACAAAACCAAAAACAAACCCGTGGGTCGAGACAAAGACAGTTTAATAGGACAGCAAAGGAAAAGAAAATAATAATGATAATGATAAAAGAATATACAAAACAAGTGATGAACAATGCAATTGTTCACCATCCATTGACCAATGCCCAGCCCGTCCCTGAGCAGTGATCGCTGCCCCCTGGCCAACTCCCCCCAGTTTATATGCTGAGCATGATGTCATATGGTATGGAATACCCCTTTGGCCAGTTTGGATCAGCTGTCCTGGCTGTGCCCTCTCCCAGTTTCTCACTGGCAGGGCATGAGAAGCTGAAAAGTCCTTGACTAGTCTAAGCACTACTTAGCAGCAACTAAAACATCAGTGTGTTATCAACGTTATTCTCATACTAAATTAAAAACACAGCACTATACCAGCTACTAGGAAGAAAATTAACTCTATCCCAGCCAAAACCAGGACACACATTTTCAATAGTGGTCAGGCAGTTGGACTAGATGACCATTATATGTCCCTTCCAACTGGAACTATTCTATTCCAATAGTAATGGCAAAAGGATGAGACATTTATCAAGACACAGATAATTTTGAAACTAAACCAAACATCCTTCCTCAGGGTGATGCACATTCGAGGGGCTACTTACGAAACCCTGCCTTTCAGCTGAGCATCACAAGTTTTACTGTTGGACAGAAAGCAAAGCTTTACAGTGAAAGAAAAGCGCTGGACAGAGAGATGCCATTAGAGAGCTCAGAGGGCTTACCAGGTGCTGCTCGCTTTCAGTACTGCATTTCCAGACCACTCCAATACAATCAGAAATTCAAAAACATTTTCATGTGCAGTGAGACATGCCGTTATCCTCCTAATTTGTTAGCGGCTGCAGTTGGGGTGACATCTCCACATCATCATGAAGAAACTGTCCCAATTTAAGCGCCTGACACCTGCACTGTAGAATGTTTCTCACTAAGCAAAGCTTTCATTATTTTGGGTTTGCTCTGAAATTAGAAGTAAATTCTTTCAGATGCAACCATTTACTTCCAGAAAAGCCCCAAGTAAGTTATTTGATGCTGCCAGTGGAAATACCTTAAAAAGCGAAAGGGTATTATTACAAAAGTAGCATTATCAATACAAACTGGCTGAGCTATACAACTTCACAGCATAGCCCTGTTCTCAGAAGTGTTCTCCTTTGCTTTCTCCATCATTCTGCCCTACCATCTCCTCTGCCCTTCCAAATAATGGTTTTAAATTTTCTGCAGGACAGGGGGAAGGCATTATTACTTCTTTTGATTCCTCACATTCTCACTGAGTCAACACAACTGCAGGAGATGAAGCAAGATTATGTTTTCATTTGAGGTTCACTAAAAAAGCTGCAATCAAGCTCCAGCTGCACTGCTAAGATATGTTTTAATTACAAACAACAACAAAAATCCTAGAAAACAAATGGGCGCCCAGACATGTAAGTCAGTAGCAAAATGGGGCCTGTGGAATCTTTAACCAGTGATGGTGCCTGAACACCAACAGTGCTTGAAGGCCAGCAAAAAAAAAAATGCTTTCACTTACAAAGTAAACAGCTTGGAAATGAAAGTTGAGCAGCAGTTTGACTCAGACATCACACAAACACAGAGACCACACAGTCACTGTCAAAGGAGAGAAGTATAATCCCTGAAGTGCATATACAAGCAACATTAAAAAGCACAAGGTTAGCCATGCAAACGTGATCCACTACAGATACTCCTCTCCCTTTTTTTTTTCCTAGCTTATCCAGGTAACATGCAGCAAATGCCAGAAGTACCAAGGTGCTGGAAAAAATGTTCAAATATTGGGGGGGCTGGGGTGGAAAGAAGATGCCTCACAGGAGTAACAATTTAGCTAATGGCAGGAGGACTAGCACCATTATTCTCCCTTTAAAGTGTATAATCAGTGATTCCATGACTAGGAAAATATTCAAGCCTTTTAAAGATACAGCTACTGTCTGTGGCTTTCTGATTTATTGCAGTAGTTAATTCCTCCACCTGATTGCATGCTGTGCAAATTACTATTTCCATTTATCCTTTGCAGAGTTACTTGTCTCCTTATCTACAAACACAGCCGTTTTCCCTTAACCTGTGGTGAAGATGGGAGGGACTCATCACTTCTCACGGTATCACTCAGAATGACAGCATGCTCTGTTCATTTTGGCATGCACACAACCCCAACTTGTTGTCAACAGATAGTTCTGCAGCAAATGATTTTGAGAAGACCCTCACAGTGTCAGTGAGGAAGGGACCCTACTTTGCCCTGGCCTGTTCTGGTTTCTGATGACTCAGCAGCAGGGTCTAGCCAGCAGGTGACAGGAGGGAGAGTCAGAAACGTTGACTCTTGTTTGACTTTGTGACAGACTCACTACCCGACACTGGAAAAGTAATTTTCTCTTTTGTTTCCCCTTCATCCTTTGTCTGCCAGGTCCGTTAAAGGCTGTGTGCTCTTTGGAACACTGTCCTCTTCTAACTCTTTACTCTGGGAAGCCTACCTGTTTTTTCAATGCAGTTATCCCTAACAATCAAGGGCGCCTGAGAGGGAGAGGGAAAGGCTTCTTGTATACCTGATAAATTAGTTTAATACTGCACACACTTGAAATGCAAATTATATGCCAATATGTGTACCTGGGAAGGCAATGAGTATTTACAGTATTCATGTTATCATCTGCAAAATTCACTCAGTAACTTAATTCTCTGCCAAAAAGCACTGGGAGAAGCCATCAGAACAGTAACCTTAGTTTTTACAAATATATATGCCAAGGATACAGCATTGACTCTGCCAGAATATTTCATATTCCTCAGCTCCAAGACAGACAAGGCTCAAAAATGCACACGGATGATCTTGGGAACACAGGGGTTTGGGTTTCATTTTGCTAAGCCTAGCTCTCTGCTGCTCCCACAAGAGGGAGAAAAGGGAGAAGTGTGTTTTTTCTGAAAGCAGTTGTTTTGCCCCATTCCCTTCCTCTCATCTCTCTCAAGCAGCCATGAGTACTCTGTTTTCCTTTCCCGCCCTGCCCACCACCTTAAGAGACACAGGCAGATAAGCTCAATAGCTACTGCCAAGGGGAGAAGATGAAATCTGAACACAAAACTGGGACTTTGCTCATGCCAAACGTTTAAGCACTCTGTATTAGAGAGAACAGGAAAGTCTTCATTCTGGTGAGGATGAGTATTCTCCCTGCCACTTTATTTATATATTAATACTCTTATTAAAAAACCTGAAAAATCTGGTTCAGTAAAAACCAAAACTCTTAAAACTTACTGCCCGTTCCCTCTCATATCAAAGGCAGTAATCCCAAATGCTAAAGCAAATACTAAAGGTATAATTTAAGCTTCAGTGCTTTAAAATAGTCAATAAACTTCTAAACTGGGCTTTCAAGACATGAGCTCAGCCAATCTCCTGTGTGCAATTGCATCCTCACGTCAACCACTATTTCAGGGTTGATCTGAATGAAGAAAGAAGGAATTAGATGGAATTTAAAATACTGCCCCACTGTTTGACACAGAAAGTCCATTTAAAACAATTCCAAGCTAACAGCAAAAGCAATTTAATTTTAATAGAAAAGTTCTGAGTTAGAAAGCAGAAGCAGCATGCAAAGGCCTGATACAGCAGACAACCATTTAGTGCTGTGATTCTAAAGGCATCATTGAATAAAACACTTGCTAATGTTAATTCCAGCTAATGATACTAGCAAGCTACCCAGACTGAAAAAAATTTGACTGATTTTAGGTGGTATCTACAGTTGCAACACATGAGACAATATATTTGTGAAGAGGGGTGCTTGCCATTTATGAAGAAACTATTTGTCTACTTGCATTGGCAGAACTGGTCTGCATTAATTATTCCAAACACCTCCACCTGGTTCATCACTAGCTCTAGTGCAAAACAAGGGCACTTTAGCTTTCACTTAGCCAGATTTATCAGTTGCTTTAATGACAGCAAAATGAAAAAGATTATTAGCACAGAGGTTTTTCACATAAGGACATGAAATAGCAGAGCAAAAACAACAAGACCGCTTGTTTTACACAAAAGCTCCCATCACAGCAACTGAAACAGCACTTATATACAAGGGGGAAATCAGTCCAGAGGTAGCTGCTATGAGCAGAGGTGAGTTTTGCCACCCTACCACAGTATCACTGTAGTAACTATAGGGACTAGGGAGCCAGCTTTGCAAATGACATAAATTACTCTCTCCTCCTCTCTCTCAGTGTGGTCACACAACCCTCCCAGGCATCTCTGCCCTAACTTCCACAGCACAAGAATGCTGATACTGCTACTGCTGGGCCTTCATCTACTCATGATATACAAGTGTGTCTGCTCACAGCATTTGTTTTGTTCAGCCCCCAAAAGGAGCAAAGCAAAACACATAAAGGTTGCAAAAACTGTAGTAATAGTCAAATAATCTATAGCAACTTACCTTTTCTGCCCCACATGAGTTTACCTGAAAAATCAGAGAAAAAACATTAAAGATTGGGTGAAAATGGATATACAGAGTCCTAAATAACTTCCTACATTGGGCAGTAACTGCCTGATGGCTATTTTTAGTCACAGTCCCATTCTCCACAACTGCAAGCAATGAGAGCATATAGCGGAGTATACAGACTCCACTGCTACACCGGAAGAAAACTCACTGAAATATATCAGAAGACTTACCTAGACCGTTCCTAAATGCAGATCATAAGGAAGAATAGAAAAGTAATGTTTAGTGAAAATTGGTGATGTCTGTAAGGTTTTTTTGAGCTGCTTTAACACTTGCAAATGTATGCAATAAACAAAGGAAAACAAAATTCAATCTTTTTGAGTAGGATGAGCAGCAGAGGTAACCATAATGTACAGACTTTGCTCCATATTGGAGGAAACTGGTGAAACACCATAATCTTCTGACTTCTATTCCATGCACACTGACCTTTGAGGAAAGTGAGGTATATCACTTAGGCAATCACTGCTTACAGCCATATACATAGCAGGAACTTCACAGAGAAAGATGACAGAGCTAGAGCATTAGAGAGCCCTGCTGCAAGAAACTGTGCCTAGCTTTGCAGAAAAATGCAACAATCCTGCAAGCCTTACAGCAGGTCACTTATGCAAAAAAACACATGGCATGCAATCTAGAAATTGGAGGGTCTGTGCCCTTCTACCACCTTGTGTATGGCTGTTGTGATTAGTGGCTTCCGGTAAATGAAATTAAGAGAGTTAGGAAGTCTCTAGAAAGTCAATATGCTGCTTAACTACACTGAACATTTTCACATGAGCTTCATTACCCTTCTTCAAAAAACCAGGTGGGCAATGTAATGTCCTGTGATTAAGTTCTACTCCCACCTGGGCAGCCAGCTGAGAATTCATACACAGAAGGGCAGCTTTTTAGTTTCTTTTATGTTTTGCCTTCCCACACTAGACAATTGCTAAATTTTATCTTATTGAAACTCCACACAATGGATGGATCAAAGTATGATAATCTATGTGCCACGTGAAGGCAACTCAAAAGTGCCCCTCTGCTTTGCTCTCAGCTGTTGACTGGAGAATTAGTTTTAACATGTTGGAAGTCAGAGTAAGAGCTTATTTCATTAAGAGCTTGTAAGAAACTTTTGTTTGTTTGTTTGTTTCTATGAAAATACTGTACAGGTTTTTCTACAGTATTTTTCTGAAATATTTTTTTAAGTTACATTGTAACCAAAGAAACACTAAAATATATCCAGAAAAGGTAACTGATATAAGTAGGAATGTAAAATGACTAATTGTTTTCAATTTTGAGTCTTAAATTCCATTCATCCACATTTTTTTGCAAAATAACCTTTTGTTATAATGTTCTCATTCCAGCAGAATACACTTAAAGGCATATTTCAGCTTTTAATCTCAAATGCTAACAAGATAAGTGATGTTATTTATTTTTGCAACTTTTTGAATAAGCACTGTTAATCAAATTCTATTCCAGTTATTTTTCATATTAAATTTTTTTTTCTGAAGAGAAGAGATATTTTTCCCCAACACAGAGTAACAAAGTGATTGCCTGGTAGACTACAAAACACCGATTCAGGCTTAGTTAATTTGCACTTACTACATAAAAAAGAGATCACTGAGGGAATGGGATTTTCAGGAAATAGCTATATACAACCTCTTCAAGCTGCAGAGGTAGAATCCATCTGCTTTGTGCTGCCATTTGTTTAACTGAAGTCAAACAGCTGCACTGTGTATTAATCAAAACAGTAAACTTCAAAAGACATGTCCCAAATTCAGGAGAGACTGTAATTACAGTTCCTATGAACATCCATTAACTTTGCAGTCTCCACAGAGAAGTATGCAGAAAACACCACCCCCACTCTTAAAAATAATTACCACTAGTAGCTCATAGTAGAAACTGAAAAGTTATTTTATATTTTCACCCAAGCCCATAAACAACACTAAATTGTTACAATTTGCTCAACAGTTCTTTATAACTAAGAAGTGGTTAAAGAAGCTGTTTTCCTGTTGTCATCTTTCGGTCTACCTTACCTCTTCTCTTTCACTTCCAACTTTCTTACCTGGAAGCTACAGTTAATTCTGGAGTTTGACACCTACATATGATAACAAAAAGGAACTGTAAAACAAGGTGCCAAAGCAATTTTCCTTAAAGAAGTAGCACCTCACAATGAGACAAGCTAAACAATTTATTTTCCCCAATTCTCTGTTAAAACTGTTTCTGATTACAAAGACTCTATAGCAGCTCTGGTTTTCAAGACAGATACACTTACCACAAGAGACATGTTTCCTGAGATAAGATGCGATACTGTTATCCCAGGAGTATGCTCCATGTGATCCTGCAAGTAGACAGCTAAGTTCTCTTTTCTGTCTTGGTAAGATACTTAGTTGTATACAGAGATAAAAAACCCCTTTGCTAACTATTAAAATTATGTGTGTGATGATAATTGATGATAAAAATGCTAGCTTCATATCGAAGGCCAGCTGCAACAGAATCAGCTGCTATTTCTTTTTCTCAGTGAATGCAATAAAAATTGTGCAGAAAAATGTATTTATCTTAACTCTGCGTGAGTCTAACCCAAAAACGTAAAATACGGGGAAACATAAGAGCAAAGGTCATTTGGAAGAAAGCTCTGCTTGGCATCAGGTAGCTAAAAGATACCTTTACATTCATAGCACCTAAGATCTTACCCTAATATACAGAAATTTTTCTTGCAACAGAACTAGATTATAGAGCACACTTTTTTTTTTTCCCTGAAATGTATCGTAGAAAACTGAATGATGAAATATTCTGTTGAAATAAACCACACTTCCATTTCACCACTTGCTATACTAGATGTAAGCTGTTTTAATAGGAACACTAGATATTTCTCCCCAGTCATACCCTCAATTCTTTAAGTCTTTGGCCTTGCCCTGCAAGTACCTCCTTTTAAGGAGTACTTGCTTCTATGGAAGAACAAACACACATACTTTTTTTTTTTTTTTTTTTGCTTTACAGAAAAATGTTTTTTTGCATTATAAAACAGTGCTCTCTGTTCTTTTTGAAATGAGGGAATGAAAGTCACCTGCCATGGTCCTTACAGCAGTGCCACTCCAGCACTCCCACCCACCTTCTGCCTTTTGCTCAGTTTTCCTCATTTGTCTGAGGGAAAGTCATAAAAACAGACGCTCTCCAGAACCCATTTTCATATCAGCATCCCTCTTCTGTGTCATCTTTTCATACATGCGGTGAGGTGCAAATTTCAAAATAAACCTGTTTTCATGGTGGCTCGCTGATGGCACACTGCTTTGTGGATTCTCTGATATCTAATAAAAGACAACCTGACATTCCCACACACTGAAAAATTAAGTGAACACAAGACCAATCCATTAGAAGCCAATCTTCATTCATTCTGGAGCTCACATGCCTTCTGGTGCTCACGTCCTTTTTTTTTTTTTAACAGAGACCTTCACAATAAAGAATTATGCCAATTTTGTTTCTTTTGGAATATAATTTCTAAAGCAAGCAACAAACATGTTTTGCCTTTAGAGACAAAAGGCAACACCCTTGGCCTCAAGCACCTATATACCATGGATGGCTCAAAATCACAATGTACTTCTCTCATCTGGTATTTATTTTTCATGATACAGCAAGGGTAAGTTTGATTATTTGACACACAGAGGTATTCATTCTATCTCTAAGGATGGAAAAGACACTTCTTTCTAACATAGCTGTACTCACAGACAAACAGGAATCTTGAACTTCATAGAGAATCATCATGGAATCTTAAAAAACTATGAAAAATGTGATAAATTATATGTATCTTTTCTAGAGAGGAAAACAAGCTAAAATGAAATATTATTTTCTTCCCCACACGCAATTTGGAAAGCTAACTACTAGCTAATATAAAAATGGATGCCATTTCAGATCACAAACCCTTCCATTTCTTACAGACTGTTTTTTTCCGAGACATTCTGGTTCACTAGTGCCACTGAAAGTAGAAAAAACAGTGTAATAGAATTTAATTCTTGTGCTATTCTAGATACCATTGCTAGAGTGACTTTAAATTGCTTCTGAACGAACTAGAAAGTTCAAGTTAATTGAACACAAGGATTCACATAGCAAATTATCTTACTACTAATGGTATGAAAGAAGCCTGATTAGTAAAACCTGCTGGATACTTGCAATGTGAGAAGTCAAGGGATGCCAGAACTAAATCAGAGAGGTGAAGATCAATAGTTCTTTAATCAATGGTGGATTACAGTGGGATTTATTCTGTTGAAAACAGCAGGGGCAGATAAATTCCCCACTGAGATTAATTACTGGGAAGGGTGGATGCAAACAGAGGAGTGCAGTTATCTTTGTGACAACTGTAAGTGGCAAGAACACCACCAGTGGGAGTACAGAGCTATCGCCCGAGTCTCTGCTGGTGACCAATGACACCCTCATCAAATTCCCAGCACCTCTTAGCTCCTTAGAAGAAACTGCCTTGAAGCCTGTGTATTTCTACAAATACAAATATTGTAAACCAAAAAGCAGGGACACAATTTTTTGGCTTTGTTTTTAAACTGATGGGTTGTTACAGCTTTTGAGTTCATAAAAGTTCTGTATTATGGAGACGAAAGCACCAATATATACAGCTAAAGAATGACAGCTTCATGCACAAAGATGCTGATCACATTCACAGCACCTACTTAAGTCAAGGGGTTGTCAGAGCTGCTCTGGGGCTCTGTCTATTGGGGCTATCTATGTAATCCATCATTACCATTATAGCCTTTGGTGCTAAACATTACAGTTCCTACAAACTAATCACTAATGCATCATGCGCTAGTGCTAAATACTGTAAACTGAGACACTAAGCAGGCTAAGCAGAAGAAAAAAATCACAGAGCATCTCTTGTAACAAAATCTATTTAGAAACAAGTCATAAATTGAAATTAGTTACTTTGAACTACTTAAGGAGTTTACAAACACGAAAAAACAAACAGAGCTAACAGCTTAGCTTGTCGGTGCTTGATTTTCTACCAGCTTGAGGGAAAGATAACTAATTGGTCTTCCCCCCAACATTTTACATTGACTTACCTTATCAGAAGACAGCAAGATGCAGAGGATCCAGCAGATATTAAATTTGCTGGACATAATCTGATGGATTTATTTGTTCACTTACTTTCATTATTACCAGCAATTGTTTGAGAGGTGTGCTGGTTTTGGCTGGGATAGAGTTAATTTTCTTCACAGTAGCTAGTATGGGGCTATGTTTTGGATTTATGATGAAAACAGCACTGATAATACACGGATGTTTTCGTTACTGCTGAGCAGTGCTTACACTGAGTCAAGGCCTTTTCTGCTTCTCACACTGCCCCAACAGTGAGTAGGATGGGGGTGCACAAGAAGTTGCGAGGGAACACAGCTGGGACAGCTGACCCCAACTGACCAAAGGGATATTCCACACCATATGACGCCATGCTCAGCATATAAAGCTGGGGGAAGAAGAAGGAACGGGGGGACATTTGGACTGATGGTGTTTGTCTTCCCAAGTAACTGTTATGCATGATGGAGCCCTGCTTTCCTAGAGATGGCTGAACACCTGCCTGCCGATGGGAGGTTGTGAATGAATTCCTTGTTTTGCTTTGCTTGTGTGTGCAGCTTTTGCTTTCCCTATTAAATTGTCTTTATCTCAACCCATGAGTTTTCTCCCTTTTACTCTTCTGATTCTCTCCCCCATACCACTGGGGGGGAGCAAGCAAGCAGCTGTGTGGTGCTTACTTGCTGGCTGGGGTTAAACCATGACAGTCCTTTTTAGCACCCAGTGTGGGGCTTGAAGGGTTCGAGATAATGGCAGGTTTGATTGGAATGTGCTAGCTAGAATTTATAGCTGTTATTGCTGTTTAGCTAATTGACAGGCTCCTGTGCTTGCCATGGGGCTTGCTTGCCTTACTGTATATTAGAGTGTAGTGCTCATTAGTGGCTGCTTTTTGCTTTTGCTGCTTGCTGTAGTGCTGTACTGCTTATCACCTTACTCTGCTGTGCCTGGGAACATTTTGGTAACAGCAATGGCCATGTGCCTGGGCTGGCAGATGGCCAGGGCATCGCTGCTGTTTCTGTGCTGCTGTACTGGACAGACTGGAACTCCAGTGTGAACTCGAGTCAAAGGGACTGTGACCTGTGGATAAGTCCATGCTGGAGCAGGACATCCCAAAGCATCTGTGGCTGTGAATAAGTTCACACAAGAGCAGGTACATTTGTGGCTGTGGTTACATCTGTGCTGCAGCAGGTATACCTCTGAAGGGACTGTGGCCCAAGGATAAGTCCATGCTGGAGAAGGTACACCTCAAAGCACCTGTGGCTGTGGATAAGCCCATGCTGCAGCAGGTACACCTTGAAGCATCTGCGGCTGTGGATAAGTCCATGCTGGAGCACCTCAAAGTGTGTGACCATGGATAAGCCCATGACAGAGCAGGTACACCCCTGGAGGGACTGCAACCATGGGTAAGGCCATGTTGGAGCAGGTTGACTTCTGAAGGAACTGTGGCTGTGGGTAAGGCCACGCTGGAGCAGGTATAACTATGAAGGCATTGTGGCCCATGGAGAAGGCCATGCTGGAACAGGTGTACCTCAAAGCGACTGTAGCTGTGGGTAAGTCCATGCTGCAGCAGGTATACCCCTGAAGAGACTGTGGTGCATAGATAAGGCTCTCCTTGGAGCAGGTACACCCCTAAGGGACTGCAGTCTGTGGATAAGTCCAAGCTGGAGGAGGGGCAAGGGGAGGAGTTCATTGCAATGTTAAACCCTGTGGTCTGGTCCAAAGGGACCAGGGGTAGAGATTGTAATAAAAATACTTTTAAGTTGTTGTAACCCGGTATTTGAGTTGCATGTTATGGGAATTACTATAGCAGGAACCCCTTGTTGCTAGCCAGGCTAGGAGCAAGGGGAGGAGTTCATTGCAATGTTAAACCCTGTGGTCTGGCCCAAAGGGACCAGGGGTGGAGATTATAATGGAAATACCTTTAAATTGTTGTAACCCATGATTTGAGTTGCATGTTACAGGAATTACTATAGCAAGAACCACCCAAACCAATGGAGAACAAGCCTTACAAGAAGCAGTGCAAGTGCAACAGTGACCCAACCTGAGCTGGCTTTGGTGCCTAGTAACTCCACACAACACACCACCTCTCCTGTCCTGAGTGACTACCATAACAGATGGAGCCCAAAGTCATGGACTAAATGAACTCAGTGGACATTCTGTGGATATTTCTGGACATTTTATGGACATTTCACAGGGGTGGTCCATAGCCTAAGAGAATAGTATCTGTGTATTATATCAAAGGATGGGAAGGGGGGTGATGGTTAATGAGGGTGTATTGGATACTGTTGGACCTGAGCATGATGTAAATCGTATGGAATAAGGGGTGGAGAATATGCTGGTTTTGGCTGGGATAGAGTTAATTTTCTTCACAGTAGCTAGTATGGGGCTATGTTTTGGATTTGTGCTGGAAACAGTGTTAATAATACAGGGATGTTTTAATTACTGCTGAACAGTGCTTACACTGAGTCAAGGCCTTTTCTGCTTCTCACACCACCCCACCGGTGAGTAGGCTGGGGGTGCACAAGAAGTTGGGAGGGGACACAGCTGGGACAGCTGACCCCAACTGACCAAAGGGATATTCCATACTGTATGACCTCATGCTCAGCAATAAAAAGCTGGGGGAAGAAGAAGGAAGGGGGGGACTGATGGCATTTGTCTTCCCAAGTAACTGTTATGCGTGATGGAGCCCTGCTTTCCTGGAGATGGCTGAACACCTGCCTGCCACGGGGAAGTCGTGAATGAATTCCTTGTTTTGCTTTGCTTGTGTGTGCAGCTTTTGCTTTACCTATTAAACTGGCTTTATCTCAACCCATGACTTTTCTCATTTTTATCTTTCTGATTCTCCTCCCCCATACCACTGGGGGGGAGCGAGTGAGCGGCTGTGTGGTGCTTACTTGCTGGCTGGGGTTAAACCACGACAAGAGGTCTCCATCTTAAACTTTGATCAGATGGCATCCACTTGTTAATTTTATTTCTTGTAGAAAACATTTCAGAAAATATTTTCAGCTCTGACACCATCCCAGCTATGTTGGTCTATTTTCAATGACTCTGAATTCAGGAGCTTTAAAAGAAACTTCTGAGGTTTTTTTCCTCTGAATTTTATCAGATACCAACAATCATGTCTGTGTGGCAAATCAGAAAAGGTTCTTTATTGGGAAAAATGCAATTTTAATACAGATATGATATAAATTATAAAAAATGTTTTAAAAATCAGCTCTCCAGGATACCCAAATTAATTGAACACGGAGTTTCAGTGAAGCAAATAAAGTCTTTCCCAGATCATCTCTTATTTTAAAGCAGGTCATAAAAATAGTCCAGGCCTTGTCCCAGTTCCCAGATGGATATTCCAGTGCCCAATTCTTTTGCAAGCTCTAAGCGCAACTGGATGGACTAAGACAAAGACACATAAAGCAATTACCTTTTAGTCAGAGACATTAGACACTCCATGCTTCCATATCTTCATGACATTAACAGACTTTTTAAAAACATCTATCCTTGAACCAGATACTGAAAAACCTAGTCTGTATTTCAAATACTCTCTGGTTAGCAAGCAATCATTCAGTAAGAGACAGTTAATTGCACCAGTTAATTCAATGACCTAATAAAAGATAACCAGCTAAATAGACAAAATGCCACAGAAATAAATCAGATTTATGAACTATGCAAAGGACTATTCTAATTTAGGCTATCATTTCACAATGTACAGAAATTCTAACTCTTTCCAGAAATGTCTCAGGGGTAAAATAAAACTTTATCACTGAAGACAATTAGAACAACTTGTCAAATACCATCAAGATATCTTACCTACCCTTGCCTTCTCCCAGGACTGAGTCACAATTTTCATTATCATAATTCTGGGAGATTAATATTTAAAATTATCCCTATTTGAGCTCCAGCCATTGATTTAGAGTTAGTTTAGCCACTGGTTTACAAGGGAAGCAATGCCACAATTCATGTTCTGCACTTCTTTCAGTTCAGACAATAAAAATAATTATTTTTCAATCTTTTACTTTCAGGTTTTCTTACTTGAAGTGCAGCACTGCTCTCACCAGGGACATGTTTAAAACTCATTTCCACAGAAAACAGAACAAAGTATCACGGCATCATTAACAGATCCACTGGGCCTGGCATTCATGACTGCTTTTAACTAATCATGAACAAACCAATTTTGAGCAACCTGCCAGTGATTATAACATTAAAAAGGGGAAGAAACACACTTGTCATGGGGTAATAAAATTAAGTTTTCCCCAACCATCTTGATCACCATTATGTAAACAACTCTTTGATGCCCCAGCATCCAAATCTCAAAATATTTCATTACAAGCTTGATGAAATTGGAAAGAAAACCTGTTTCCATAAATTCACCAACCACCACAGTTGAGTATCTGCTAGAGAAGAAGTAATGAAAGAAATATACAGGAATGAGTGTTCTTAACCTGGTTAGTACTGACAACAGCAGGGTGAAATCCATCTACAAGGCCAAAGAGAACGTAGCATAACAACATGCAGCACGATCTGTCTTTTCTCTGATCAGTTCACAATGAAACTTTTAACACTCTAAGACAGGTACTACTAGCAAGAACATAGTTAGACGTGGTAATTAATATCCCATATGTGCTAGTACTTCCACCAACATTAGATTAATGAAGGGAAATACCCTTGTACTAATGGAGCTTAAGATAACAATCCTGTTCAGAAAAACAGAGCCTTGGATCATTTCACACTAGTTTAACCATACAAAATGTCTGTTCTCTGTATATACGATATACTTCACTACAGAAGCAATTCCCTTCACATGTTAAAAGCCAGCAGAGGCTTAACATACTGCCTTCAGCTTAATTTGAGAAAATCTGAAGATAGCTTCCTAGGAACTAAGGCTGAAAGTAACCATTTTATCCTGTATTCTGGTATATTGCAGACTATTGTGTAGACAGAAATTGTATGTCCTGCCAAAGGACTTCAGTAAGGCCAAATGCTTATATTTTCAAAACACTAAAAATGTTCCACAGAAACAGAACTGAAGAAAACAGGGTGATACAGGCTGACAGGGAGAATCAAGACCCCATTACAGAGGAAGGCAAAAGTTCCCCAAGCTTCCAGCCAACATGACCAGAAGGAAAATTTCTTCGGTCTCTTGTCTGACAATCAGCATGTCTGTTAGCACATGAACTGTGCACTCGAACAGATCCTCTCAGAGCACTGGTTTGGCCTGGTGTGTCGTACCTCTAGACATGGCTAATCTTCAAAGATCCCAAAACCCCATTATGCATAAGATAGAAAAAACAATCATCTTGTACAGGCAGCTGAAGCTTTGAATCATAACAACTACATGAGGGTAAACTTCTTTCACAAAAGCCTAAACCCAGTTCAACATTTTCTGAAGTGTCTCAATAATGCAACAAGTCAAGTAAACATCTCTTTCCTCTTCCAGCCCTCTGACGTGAAAAAGTGGCACCTACCTTCAGTGTTGGATAGAAGACGGCATGTTTTCCTCCTTTATTTCTGCAAAACAGGAAAACCAAATAGTCACAATAGCTTTGATAGATTCCCATAGGATTTTTAGATGAGGTTAGAATTCAAAACTAGTTTTTTCCTTCCCACTAAAAGGAAACAAATACAGTGTTGAAGAGAACTGTCGATTTTATTCTGAAGAAGTTATTGCTATTAAAAATAAGATATGCTAGTATGTTCAGCACATGAGCACTAATACACCCATATCAAAGACAGAGGCTACTTGCCATTTAGTAGCTCATATCTTTGAGATCTCTTATCCAGTGTTCATTCCACTCTGGAAGCTGAGGCACTCTGTCTCTGGAATCAGACACTTTTGCCATCAACTTCCATTCATTCCGTACTTGCACTCTGGTTACTCTATCTACTGAGGGCAGGGTAGGGCCAAAATCTTCTCTACTTCTCTTCCTTTTCTACTGCAGATAAGAACTTCTACTCCTGCCCCATTTCTACTGTAGATACAAACATATCACAGAATATAAATCCAAAGTGGCAGGGAAAGAAAAGCTGTTAAGAGAAGTTACACAACATATCTAAAAGCCAAGTATGCAACTGTGTCACTTTCCTGCAGGTACCAGTTACAGGAATATTTGTCAGAAAGGTCCTCCTGACAAAATCATCCTACTTAAATGGGCTTTAACAATGCTAGCAGCTGGAAAGTTAGAAAGTTCAAAACATGACTGTATAGAGTCAAAGACCTGCTAGAAGAGTCTTTGCATAGCAATTGTATCATGCCACAACTACAACAACAAAAATCCCTGGTTATCTAAAGGATTCCTTAAGAGGCTTCAGGATAAGGCCTTTCAAAACATCTAAAGAACAGAGCACAGTTTCCTAATAACTAACACAAAGTTTGGGAAGAAATCAGGTAACTTTCATGATTAAGATGAAAGTCCCAAACTTCTTTGAGCACAACACTTTGTCCAAGACCTGGTTACAACAAAATACAATCCAGGCAGAGTCAGACAAGATACTGATTTATCCCATACTAGTGGCCTTTAATGAGGACAACTCTTAAAAGAGGTTAAAAGGCTGACAGGGAAAATAGAGGATCCAAGAAGAGATGTCACAACAGAGACGGTTTGATACTAGATCTAAGTAAATACACCGAGATATCTCGTTGCAACTGGATTATAAAACTGTCAGATAGTAAAAGACAGTTGCGCCTACTAAATGCACATCTGAAAAAGATTAAGACATTGGGTTGTCAGATGCAAACTGTGAAAGATTTTCCCCAATTCCCGAAATTACTATCTTTCAGGTTAAATTAAATGCTAGCAGTATAAAATATACAGACAGGGAAAGCTACACTGGGCACAGATACCAAGGCTGCATTTTAAACCCCTAATAATGAGAAGGATGAGTTACAAGTGGTCTCACAGCACCACTTTACCAGTTAGGCTAGGAGGAAATGCAGAATGCAGGGACAGACCAAGTAAGAAGTGCTCCTAAAATCTCCCAGCTTACATAAATGCATACTTACCTGTAAAGTGCACTGGGACAAGCACTCAGAAACAACAGATTTCTGTAACTATTTATAATAGTTAGTCTCTGCCTGCTACATGAAAATCATTAGCTGGGCTTTGCTTAAAAATTCATGATTTGATTTCTTAGCAACTGCAGACTTGCAAGATTTCCAGGTGAGATGCTTCACCAGTGAAGCATATTTCAGGCCTGGTTTCCATCCCCATCCAATTCGGTTTGCAAACCGAAGTGGTAACTGAAAAAGAGTTCCCTTAAATAACCCTCCCCTGCAGCTGGCTGAACCACTGCAGACACGCTGAGCCACATGGCTGCCTGCCAAGCACAGCACAGCAAGTGAAGTTTAGAGTGATTTTCAGATCCAGTGTGCTTTATGCATCAAAAATTCCTCCAGGAAGCCCACAAACAAGAATCTTCAAAGATCAGCTTTGAAAGGCAAATGATCTAGTACTACTGACAAGCTATCCCCTTCCCACACATTCAGTTTGCAAGGAGACATTTAGGAAACGTGTTTCAGAAATGAATCCTAGAAGCATGCCATTCAAACAGAGCCCTCAGATTTACTCTTTTGAGAGCAAGTTTTCATCCAGCGGTCATTGTGTCTCAATTGGATTGTGCACTAAAGATCAGTAAAACAAAGCTCCTGATTTATTCCTCTTTATTTAACATGAAAAACCCTGTAATTGTTTGGCACAAAGTAATTTTGCAACAGGATACAACGAATTAAATATGAAGGAACACAGATCCCAGTCCTTTCATAAAACCACAGAAAATAAATTAAAACACTGCTGACCAACAGGTAAATATTTCTTTTTTCTGATAAGAAATACATGGTGCTGAGAAGTCAGGAGCAAATCACAGGCTGAGAGAAACCTTGAAAATGAAACAAAATATACACAAGTAGGACATTTTTAGTTTGGGGTTTTTTTTTTACATTTAAAAATATTTAAACCAATAAGGTATTTTGGAAATAACAAAGTAGTTGTGATTTTTTTTTTCTTAAAGCACCCTAAAATGTGTTTTACTCTTGTTTTCAGTGGTGTGTCTTTACATTACCAAGTCACTGAGTAACATACAAGAGAGTTTTGTAGAACTAGTAGGATTTTGTGTGTATAATTTTACCATATTTTTGTATATCTGCATACAAAAATAGTGAATTATCACTGAGACTTAATAAGATGTTGCTGGGGGTTTGTTTAAATCTATTCTAAATGGATTTTTCCTAGCATCAGAAATCCTCTTGTCATTTCATGATGAAAGAGGGACAACAAAGAAAGTTATCATCCTTTCTCTTCATGCTCTCCGTCCTTTTAAAAACTTTATCTGGAAGTCACTTGATACCATTCTCATTACATTTCTCTACAGTCCATTCCATTTAGTGGAAATCTGTTGCTTGACCAATCTTATTACTAGGACTTGTAAAACCAGGCTTTTGTACCACAGATTTTTCTCAGAACTATTTTTGGCTGAGTTATTGGTAATCACCCAACAGCTCACAGTATTAATTTCAGAGCCTCTGATTAACTGACCCTCAGCAGATAATTTTGATGAATAACTTATAAAGATATGACTCAGACTTCTCTTCTAAAGATTGTTTTAGCTTATGTTATTTCATTAATCCTTCTCTGATTTACTTCTCTTGCCTGAAGCACTCTTTTTTATGCTGCAGTTCAGTGTTGACATACAGATCACAAACAGCAAAATTTCCATTTGCTGAATTCAGTTGCATACTATAGTTAACTGGTAATTCATTGTGTACTGGGCCATGCCCAAAAATATTTGCAGAACAGTACGTTAATAAATGTAACTCACTTTTTGTATTCAAAGTAGTGTTCAGCAATTTGTTCATCCCAGACAATTTTTGGTTTGTGCTCCTTCAAGGTTTCAACATACCTACAAATTAAAAACATCAATACGGAATTAACATTTCTAAAAAGCAGTTATGAAATTACCTTGCAGAAATATCTGAAAAAGCAGTTTTAGCATGCTTAGATGTTGAACACTGCATCAAAAATATCTTCTTGCTGACAATTAATTTCCTCAGCCACTACACAATTTGCCATGTTCGCATTTTTAGGCTTTTTTTTTTAAAGCAATGAAATAATTAACATTCATCAATTGACAAATCTATAAAGGCACGTGAAGGGAATCCTTCAATATTTCTACAGTCTGATTCCTATATGCCAAAGCACAGGAACTGAAGTCATCCCTAGGCTGTACCTAATTGTGTCCTCCAAGGCTAATCAATGCAATTCTTAATTATAAGCCACTATTATGTGATCAGAAAAGTTCTTCTATAAAAGGGGCTTAGTTAATCTTCTAAAAATGAAATTACAAAAGAGCTTGTTTTCAAGGAAAAGTTAGTGCTAAGTAACTCTGCACATGAATTTTCTCCACCACTAGCTCCTTGGCATTATTCTCTTGCATGAACATTTTGAACATGGAATGACCTACCTCATACCTACTTGACACAAGGTGACGACAGAATACTACTTGTACCCAAAAAACTGCATAGGGAACTGGTGTGGAATAGTTAGTATGCTGTAAATTCGTGTTCTTGGTTAGCTCACAGTATCATCTCAGTGTAAAGACAGTATCTGCTTCTATCTGCATTTCTGACTGCGCAATGGAAACAAAGCTGCTTCCTGCCTCATGTAAGAAGACCAGAAGATGGCAAGCTACTGCCAGTGACAGAGGCCACATGGGTGTCACAGAAGTAAGAGAAGTCTCTATCACATGCTCCTCTGTCTCTTCTGCATCTTTTTAACCTGCATCTTTGGCCAGCAAGAAGGCTGAACTTAACTCTGCTGACAATTTACCTGACTAAACATTACAGGGTTTATCTGGCCACAGGCCAAGCACCATCAGTTTCTTTTTCTCTTGGGGATTGTATCGGGAATTTGAATTCGAAGTCCCATTATCAGTACTCTACCTTTATCATGATTATATAAAGCTATCACAGGCAAACACAGTGATCATAAGGTAGCATTAAAATTATTTTTCTATTTTTGAAAAATCTATCAAACCCATCTCTTCCACAATATGTCTAATTCTTGCAATAATTTCTCTGCTCATGACAGGATTTGCATGGAGAAATTTGCATTCAAATCATCTTATTTTCAAATAAGAAATTTCCATCTCCTATGTAAAAGATTTCTATCAGCCACTATCCTGACTCCATCAGTGCTGAAATTCCACCTCACTATATACTTCAAAAAAAGAGAAAAAAGTTTGTATTTCTCAGTTTGAAAAAGGTTTATTCTCTCCTTTGGTATTATTCTAAACGCAATTACAACATTCAGCATTGCAGGGAATATCTTCTGTCTTTTGCTGTGGCTTGCTCCTTCATATATTGGTAAATTGGTGCCTACTCCTAGCAATTTTAGAAAAGATTTTCATTTTGTATTTAAGTCAAATGAACCTGAGCCAGGCATGCTATTTAAGTTTCTACATAAGCAAACACACTGTAGCAGCTATTGCCCTCTTCCCCAATACACACATGCCCTGGAACAATGCACCTTTTTAAATAATGCAAGTTAAACCTTGGAATCTGCCCATCCCTTTTTAAGATATACAAAATTTGAAGTTGGCCCACTAGAGAAATACGCAAAGAGATCTAGTTTTGTTTATTTAAAATTTAAGGATAGCTTTTAACACCTTGCCCCATTCCAAAATGGTGACTTCAGTAATGACAGGAGACAACACTCATGTAGAACATGGGACCAAGATGTTACAGTCCAGAAGACAAGAATTACCAACCAAGACACCCTGGCATGCAGTTTTATTCCTGAACATATGACTTTACGGGAAATCCTAATTTCGCTTGCTAAAAATCCCAACACAATTAAGGAGTGTTCAACATACATATGAACAAGCTTTAAAATTAGAAATGCAACTTGAAGCAATTATTATAGCCTATTATATATATGAGGTATATTATTATTTTAAAGCTGTTCAGGCATGCACCGCATTTAATGAGAACCCATCCTGACCAGGCACAGAGAATTTATTTTCCTTTCTCCTGCCTCTAGACATTTATCACCACAGTATGTAAGAGCAAAAATGAACAGGTTCATCTTCAAATCACATCTATGGTGATGAGACTAGCTCCAAGCTTCAGGTGGGGAAAAAAGAAGTATTAGGCCCAAAATTGTCACTACTATCCACTAATTTTGGGGGACCTACTTGAAATGTATTAACTTGGTTTTTACACTGCCTCTATTAAGGACAACAAAAATTCAAAGTACAATGTTCAAAAGAATAACCTCCTCTTTACTTCAATTGCAACTGTGTACTCAATGCTTCTGAAAGTCAAGTTTTATATTTTTCAACCAGACAACAAGGTTGCTGTGAAGAGTCTGGAAGAGGTGCAGCAACAAACCAGAACTGTTTCACGTAGGCTTTCTATTGCCCTAACCTCAGAACAATCCATTCCCTTCCTGTAGTCATCTGCCCCAGTCACTATTCATTTTCTTGCAGTAAAACATACAGGAGCTTTACAGGCAACATCTCCCAGATATGCCATATCTCCTATTATCTCTGTGCTATCCTACTATGCGCACTGTAAGCAGAAGAGTTCCTGTGCAAAACTGCAGCACCTGTATCACGACACACTTGCTTGACTCAAAGTAATGCTTACCCAGGCACTCTTAACATATTATCTCCTAGCTGAGGCAGTACTTGACTCAATAAATATTTGATAAGCAGTTATTTGGAAAAAAAAAAAAAGTTAAAAAAATAATTGAAAAGAGAAATTTTCCATCACACTGAACCAGAGAAGCATGGGATATCAGTATGCCTGGAGTACAAGAGATCTAGATTCATTTCCAGGTCCTCAAAGAGGAAAAGGGATGCGCAGGGAGCTCATCACAGCCAGCGTTCCTTCTTCTTTCCACCTCTCACCTCACTCTTCTCCTTTTGACTCATATTTATTGCTATTTTCTCTCATCTCTTTCTAATTTATCCTTCTTTCTATTGCCACTGTCCCAGTTCACATTTACTTTTATACTCCTATCCAGACTATTTATTTGCTTCCTCATCCATCACCTCCTAACTTATGCTTTTTTCTTTTACCAAGCTGCCTCAGCAGTTAAGAGTACGATAAACACTGAACACTCAGCTTCACTGCCTTGCACTACATATTTCCTGGGAAGTTTGTGACCATTTGCGGTGAAAGTCATGCTGTTTCTCTAGTCCTAGCCTGAAACGAGGTCAGCACAGATGAAGTATCTGGAGTGTTGATACTAGTCTCTAATGAAGCACCAATGCAGCATGTATAAATGATACATTTGCATGGATTATCAGGAATAGTAACAAAAGTCAGATGTCACCTGCATGTCCACCTCACAAATACTTGTTCTTAAACAGAGAACTGCCATTCTGGCTCATTTAAATAGGCCTTGGTTTAACTTACCCAAAGCAACATTTTTGTTCCCCAGAACATTCCTTCTTGATAATAGCTAAGCAGCTAAAGTATCAATTCAGTTGTCACAACTGGGCTTTGAAAGTTTAAAAGTTACAACCTAGTAAAAACATGGCCACATAATGCAAAAGTGTTTGGAAACAATTTTAAGTCTGCCTGCCACCTTTCATACGAGACTTCAAATTTGCAGTGTTTTACTGCAATTTACTGCCATGCCTCTGTCAAAAAGGACACTTCTTGGTCTACAGACACCAACTGTTACTCTTATGACTCTGATACTCCTGGTTACAAACCCAGTGGGCAGGGTTGGACTAAAACAAGCATTCCCTTCCACAGAGTAAATGAGAAGCCAAAACATACATATTATGGAGTACCTGTAAAGTCAGTCCTGCCAAAGATCTGTATCTATGAACAACATTAATATGGCTACACCTACACACTATTGCACTTTGCTGCACATTCAACTAATGAACAAAGGATCCAGAAGAAAGGTTCTCAGGACTTGACTGGTGTTCCTTTTGTAAGACACTTTTCTTCTGAAACATGAAAATGGTATGTCACTGGAATATGTCAAGGTAAAAACCACGATCTATAGTCCCCCTGAAGAAGGTATTTATCTTCATGGATAATGCTTTTTCACCAAGAATATAAAGAAACAAGTCTCTAGTATATCTTTTGCAACAAGAATATACGTTCTAGGAAAATATATAGCTTCATATATAATTTTTAGACTAGGATTTATTTACAAAGGTTAATTTTTTTAATCCTCAAGTGCTTTGCTTTACTAGTCCTGAGTTGCTCTTCAACAAAAAAGCTTTAGTGAAAAGGAAATCACTACTGAGCATGCATCCCATTTTAATGCTCTTTTCTAACACTTTACATCTTCTCCTCAGTTCTCACATGAGCAAAACTCTGACTAGAAGCAACAGGTCTCTAAGCAGAAGGCAGGATCATTTGCTCCTTCTGCAGCAAACTGAGCTTATCTTCCACTACAGCAAACTTAAGTCATTCAGTCAAAGGATAAAAAAATACTATTCAGCTTGAAAATCTATACCACACATTTTATTTTCAGTCTGCTTCATTTACCATAGACTTAACTTAGTTATTAAACCCTGAACCTATCAGGAATTGCATCTCCATAACCAACCATCAACAGTGCCTATGCATGGCAACAGATGTTTTAGACTCAACTAGATAGGGTCCATCTTCCCCCTTTTCAGGGAGCCGTATCTCTTAATAAAAGTAAGAGAAATCACAAAAGGCCATATTATGAAGCTCAAGAGTTTAGACTTCTGATGCAAAACAAATATACAGAAATACCTCCAAAACAGTTTTCACAGTAGTGCTCCTAAGGACATTCCCTGTATCTGTATATATCTTCCAAACAGTACTGGTCAGTCTCCCCACTGCTCTGTGTACATCAGGACACTGTGTGAAAGAGCAAATACCCATCTCTGAAATAAGATTTTTCAGAGGGTTATATATATAACCTCTAAGTCAAAACCCCTTTTATTTAATGTTTAATTTCAACTACCACAACACTTTCACATGTTAGATGTTTAAGCTTTTCTTAAACTATTTCCTTTTTGGTGGGAGCAAATGTCAAGAAACAACATAATCTGGAGACATTTTTAAACTTTAAATTGAAAAGGTTTTAAAACTGAGAATTTTTTGGCCTTCTCTGCTTTTTAGAAGATCATTTCTAAAGAACAGCTGCAAAATTGCTGAATATACTACAAGCTACTAAATAATTCAACCATGAAACTAACAGTTTTGACAAAGGATGACTTCAATGGTAATAAATGAAAACAGAAAAGGAAGAAAAATTGAAAATGAAAAAAGATTATATAGAGATTTTGAGTTCTCACTCACTCGATCCCTAAAATTGCAGCTTGCAAAAGGTAGAGATGCCTTGTAATTTAACCATCTTTAGATATTAGCCTTTAAACTAGTTTTGTGAGCATGCATAAATTTATGAAAAGCCTAGCTGCAGAGTCACTAATAGCATAATATAATATGTGTGTGTGTATATATATATGTATATATATATGGTATTATATAGTGTGCAGTAATAAAGGTCGGTAACCCACTAAACAATGAAGTAAGCTTTCACCACACTGGTCCCATCAGGATCACTTAAGCACCTTTTTACTCATCTCCTCTCACCATTCAATACTCAATAACACCATGTTTACAATATCTAAGTATAAACTTCCACCTTTAAAAGGTGGTAAAGTTGTACACCACTATATCCCTTTCTTGCACATTAAAGAATCCAGATTTTATTAACACAAATCCCACAAGTTCTTTCAAAAGCAAAAAGGTTATCCAAGAAAAAGACAGCTAGTAACGTATCATCTAGAGAATCAAAAGAACACACTAACTAACATTAAAACAGTTTTTACTCTAAGGATTTATGCGTTTGAGTGGAGTGGAGAGCACACTCTAGAAGCCTTATTTATTCTGTCTGCAGGGTATGTTATTCAAAAATAGTTCCGTTAAGACCTTTAGATTATTTCATGTAAAACAAAACCAAATACAGCTTGCAGAGAGACACCAATCTGTTCACTTTCATTACTGTGGGGTGTCTTGGGTAAAGCTGTTAAAGTATCCAAGTAGCAGCCTAGAAATGAAAAAAACTATAAGCAATCGTCATCTTTCTCTATTAATCTTCTCTCTGTTGTTGCTTGCACCTTTGCTCTGTCAGTTTTAAGGCAATAATAATATTTTTACTATTTTAATAGTAACAGATTTCCAGCAGAGTAGTTTCTTTGTGGGTGTGTTGCTTTCAGTAAGTTTTATAAAGTCATTCTCACCGATTTCTCCACAATACTTCATCACTGACTTGACAGATTACACTTTTTGGTGCTTCCCCACCAACCTCACACAAACCTATTGACCTTCTACCTTCTGTCATGATGCACAAGCCAAGCCATGATGCAGCAGCCCAATGAAAATAAGCAGAACCTCAGCAACATTTCTACCATTACTCTGGGTTCTTCAAAAGTGCACCTTGTTTAGCATTCTCAAAGTAATTCAGAAACAATAATACTTTGGTGGACACAACTGCAGAGAGGCAGCCAAGTATTCCTATTTTATAGAACTGTGGAGACACAGAAGACAATGTCAAGCTTTTCAGAAGCATCCTCTTCTTGCTACGGTCTCGGGGAAACAACGAGCATTAAAACCTTTTGGTGCCTTACTACAGTTACAGAAGAAAGCACAAATATAACAGCATTTCTCTGTATACAGGTTTACATGTTAGTAGCGCCCCTTATTCTCATTTAACTTCACAGAGGTTTTATAAAGAAAAAGCCCTGTCTGAGAGTATACGCAATGCTACGCCAGCAAATTACCCTAGGGAACTGCAAGTACAGCTGAAAGATTTCTAGTGCATGCTAACTTTTCTCAATATATCCAAAATGGTGGTTCTCTACAAAAAAGAAAACAAAGTTACAGTTAGATATTGATCAAAGAATAGAAGTAATCACATGCAAGGCAGAAAAAGGTGTGAACATTTATATATTTAAGGTTTTGACTCAAACTGACAGATATGAGAGAAACATATGAAAATCTCCTTAAAGAAAATAAGACCTTTATTTCTAAGCCAATAAAAATTTCTCAGACAATGGAGATATAACTAGATTGAGGTAGGAGGTTTGCATATCTTTTGTATACCTTTAATAACACACTGCTGTCCAGCAGCTCCATTTTATTTTGTAACGATACAGATTTTTTGTTGTTGTTGTTCTGGTCTTCTATTTTTCAAGACACCTGGGGCTACAAAATGTGAATTTTTTTTCCAGTGCAAATTATTTATGATAACAACTGTTTACTACGTTGCTTTTTGTTCATATGCATCAACTTTGCATATTTTCTATCAGAAATCTTTGTTGCTATTGACCATTGCCAAGTCTCAACTTTCTAGCTAAAGTATCAGACAATTTTTTGCTTGTATTTGTTCAGTTAGACATAGATTTATCTTCCCGATTTATCCAATCCAACATGACAGGTCACTATTTCTAGTGCGTTTTGGTTTTGGCAGCTTTTGCTGTCTTCCTGAAAGAATGAGTTTGTTGCCTTTAAAAGCCTGCTGTATTGCCTGGACTTCTCATTCTGCTCTGGCCAAAGGGCACCCTCCTGTCAGGCAGAAGACAAGTTAACAGTAGAGTAGTTTACTGTGCTAGAACAAAAACCAGAATTCAGGCAAGCTCACAGAAACAAAAAAAGCACAAGAGAACTGAATGAAATAAAGCATACCATTATGGACTAGCTCAAGTAACTAGTCTATTTAGTCATACTAAAAAAAGTTTAGTTTGGCTATGAGCTAGAGGCTAGAGGTTCCACAGGTAAAGGATTTTTTTGTCTTAAAATATGCATTTTAATGAACTCCATATACTGGTCAATCTGAAGTCTTCGATAAAAACATATCTTCATTTGGTCTTGAATTGCCTTTGCACAAATTTTAAAAAACGTGACTATTCAACAAAAATGTGATGTTGTCTTTGGTATTCATCATAGAACTAATACCAAGTAGGCATGCTACTGGGCAAACAAAGAGCAACAATATTCTCTCTCAAATTAGGAAACATGTCACCTCAAGGTTAACATTTTTTCTGACTCACTTCAGTTATGAACTATACCAGACAGAACTCTACGTGCCCACTTCTAAGCAAGAATCTTCCTCCTCCTCCCAGTTTGAAGTTGAAATTAAGTAGAAAAGAGAAAAAATAGCAGATGTGTAAACCAGTCTAATATAAATCATTTAATAATTTAAAAGTTGATATGAAGTAGATCCTCCCCTCTCTCACACTTCCTATTTCATAATTAAAAATGTTTTCATTAGCCATCACAACTGTCTCTGCTATACATCAGGGACGACTTGAAAAGCCCCATTTAAAGCAGACTGTCAGACTACATTTTGCCACTCTAAAACGCAACACACTGTGAAAACAAGCTGATTTTCCTCCAAATTCATACCATCCACCATCACCAACACAAACCACAGATATATTAAATCTAATATAAAACCTACAGGACGCACTAATGACCATCACCCCTAAAAAGAATAAGAAAACCCTTTTCCTCAATAATTAAAAAGCATTGCACTACGGAGGTTCACTGGTCCACATGGCTTGATAAAACCACCATTATTTATACAAACAGAGTACTGCATGCTGCACCTCTGTTGATAACCAAGTTGATTCACCTGTTCTATATTGTCTAAATCCTACAACATACCTTGTTTATACTATGTGGAAAGTGGCAGTTCAAGTGTTGGATTGTACCAGCACAATGTAGTTATTCCCAGCAGGGCCGATCAAAAGCCAAGTGGTATTTTGTGAGATATTTAACATCTGCATGCATGCAAATTGTCCTAGAGTTAAAAACATATTGTTACATTACTAAAAGACAATTTCAACAAAATATGTAGATGTGTCAACAGCAGTACATATTATATGACTATGTCAAATCATATAATCTGCACTTAGTTATTAAAATACTGTATTAATTTTATACTTTATTTTAAAATCAGTGATACTAGGAAAAAGTAGGAGAACATCATCTCATTTTTACTAACTCTAGTCACAAAAGTATTAGGGTAAAGAAAAGTATGAAGGAGAATACTCAGCAAAAAAGACTTTGTAAATAAAGTACCTAACTTTCTTGCAGGATGTAAAATTTAAGCATAACTTACCCATTCTGAAAAAAGATAAAATCACAGCTTGCCTTTTTAAAAAAAAAAAAAAATCACTTGCCTCATTAGGTCTCTGTATAGATATATACCTGGGGTTTCTTTACTTTTCTCTCTCTGGAGAGGATTTGTAATCTGGATCTTTTGTGTCATATGGAGGAAAAAAAAAGGACAGAATGTGGAGGTCTGTATCAAACTGAAATTTTTCTAGTTGCCTCCATGTAGTCATGGATAATTGCAATGGGAAAATAACCTTTCCAGGACAAGCCTCAGACTACCAATGCTGTTTCAGAATGATTATACCAGAAGATACTATAGTGGAATGCCAGAATTTGCTTTGAGCAGTGAAAGCATTGCTTACTCCTACCATACTAAGGTAGTTTCCACTGTAATCCAGGATAAGAATCAGCTCAACACCAAAGATTTTAGCACATGAATTTCCACTAGAGGCTAGGAGTAGTAAATGACAAGTTAAATACATTATATTGGATAATAAATAAATAATCATGCTGTCAACATTAAATATACATAATGTGTAAGTTACATGACAAGCATCTACTATGTGGAAGAGAAGAAGCTTAGTCACAGAAATGTTATCCTTACAGAATTCTGAAATACTTAAGAGTGCTGCCAGGCTTCTAAGAGAATGACTATGTCTAAAGAAGAATTGAAAATATTGAACCCCAGCCAGCAACAGCCTTAGGAGAGAAATGCTGGCTCTGTTTTCTCTCCAGAGATAGGAGAAATAGTTTAGGCCAGACAGAAGCAGTGTTGTCTGCAAGGAACCAGAACTTCAGGTGATGAACAAAATTAACTACAGTAGGAGATTGTAGCCTGAGAAAGCTGATTGCTATTTGGATTCCATCTGCTTCACAAGATGCTGAGAATGAGACAGAAAAATAGATCTCCACTTCCAAGTAGCCTCAGAAGAGTGTTCAGATTCCTTAGCTGACAATCATGTCAGGCCTACAATTTCCACTACCAGTATCTCTGCCTGTTCCTCCTTGGCTAGTGGGTTTTCAGTAAAACATGACCTGTGAAAGCAAAGTTCATACAAAATGCTAAACCATAAAAGTGATCCAGTTGTTGAACAGCCCTCTCCCTTCAAAGCTGTGGGAATATCTGTATCCTTCAAATCTCTTCGAGGCAGCCTCTGCTACCGTGGCCCTGCACTTCAGCATGTAAGACATGCTTCATTCTTAAACTATAGGAAGAACAGTCCAAGAAGCAAGAAGGCAGCATTCACCACTGCCTTTTGCAGCTCTTCTGCAGATCCTTGAGATCCCAAGCATCCTGCTGAATGCAACAAATCAAATGCCTTTGAGAATGGTCTTAATGTCAGCCCAAACAAACAAACTCATGGTATTATTTCCTCCATCCGGGACACTGCCATACTCCCAGCTATCAGAGCCCTAGGACTGTAATTTTCAATGCTGATATGATAAATAAGGACAAAATATCCACCATTTACTTGTACCTATTTCTGTTAATTTGAAAAGTATGTAGTAAATGCTTTCAAAATGCAAGAATACTTACTAAAATAATGGTATTTAAGTAATTCCTTACAAAAAAAAATTCAGTTCTGTAAGAGCAATTGTGATAAACTCTCTAACAGAAGCTATGAAATTAGAGTTGCTCAAGCTTTATGTATCTTGCTGTGCTGCTCTAGTTTGCTGATAGATGTTATCCATGGTCTCTTAAAACTAATGCATTCAAAACCTATTTCAGGTTATGTTCCTAAATGGAAGTATATCATAGTATTCTCTCACTTCTAGAGATAGCAAAGACCAAAACCCAGCAAGTTTTGCTCTTACATCTGAGGTTCATCTGCCAAATTCTCATTGCTGATGAATCTGACTAAAATAGGACTTCCAGGTTATTATCACACACATAGTTTTTGAAAATTTTCAGGATTCTTTTGTTCCAATTTTTACCTTAATTAGCCGGCATGTCGATTAAATTTTGGTATTTCAACCTAGCTCTCACAAAGCAGAAAAATTTTTCAAAGCTACTCCATGTCTTTTAATTATCACCTGTCATGTCTCAAGTTCAACCTCGGAAGAGCTGAACATCAAACACTTTATATAAGACAAAAGAAACACAGTTCAGGGATAGTTTTTTGGCATGAAGTAGTTGTAGATGCGTAATAATACATTTAAATGATCAAGCGCAATACAGCAGATAGTTTAACCTTCACATGAAAGAAATCATAAATCCAATCCCTGACTGGGAGGATTGTAACTAAAGAAGGCAACTACACTAAAGGAAAATCTATGGCAGATCAGTAAACTCTACAAACCTCCAGTGTCCTATGTAGCTATGAACGATATACTCTTTTCCATCTTTTGGGACCAAGTTAAGTGGAGAATGAAGAACATTTCTGCTGACTTTAGAGTTCATTTTTCATACTTGGCAGAGGGATTTTTCTCCTCTCAATTGACCATGTTTTAGTCACAGTTATATAGATTTATTCTGGATTTACACCAACAGAACTAGTATAAGACTTTCAGCCTTTGTTTTTTTAAAAGACAGAATGATGACAAATTCATGCAAATGACTATTAATCTCTCATAAATAATGCAAATCTCAGAGGGTTAGTACATTTTTAACATGCCTTAGAATAATCTGCTTGGCATAGAATTCCACCGGTTTTGGCATGTCTTGAATTGAAGGTGGGCTATGAAGTAATAAACTATATTTTATCCAATGAGAGTGGAGATTTATGCCCTTTTAAGAAACGATCTTCCTCAGGGCAGTTAGGTAAATACGTGAGAACACAGATTTTAAATCTCTCAATATTTAAACTAATACATATTCATGTGTCAGTGTTCAGTTTTAAAGAAAAGCCTGGCACTTTTCATCATGAAAAACCAGCAGAATGTCTTCTGTATCTTTGCTGTAACTCCGACAAATATTTGTATATTTTTATCTGTTTAGTTTCTGCTGAACAAACATATCTGTGCTGGCTGCTAAAATTTGTTAAGGTTAATACTAAATTTTAAAGCAAAAAAGAATATGCATATATTTATTCAAAATTACTTCCAAAAGAACTGTTACTTAAATCTAATGGCAACACTTGGAGTGCAAATCAAGGGAGAAAATGATGGCCACCACATTTTTTCCCCTTTAAATTAACTGGAATTTCAAAATGTAATACTATTTTACCTCTAACAGGTATGTATATATATTTTTTTAACTTTTAAATTAAACAGCACTTTTCGCATTAACCGTAACTACGGCCCTCTACCAGGAATACAGCACTCTGTACACAAAGGATCTTTGGTTTGCTGAAGAAATTGTTGATTTAGAGGAACAGTGCAAAGGGGAATTATACTCACAGAATATGTAGGCTCTGTGCACATTCTAAAATTTTGTTAACATCTGAGGAAGTTAGAAGATAAATCCTTTTGCTGTGTTTGAATGATAGAAGTTTGCTTTTTGCAATTATTTGAGCAAATTCAGACAGTAAGTGTTCACAATTTATCCTGGTATACTGCTAAAGGTAAAACAGTAGGGAATTTATGTATCTGAAGTGGTTCCATATGCAAATATATTAAACTGCAATAACACTTTCAAAATACTATCACTTTGCATTCCTTACACGAGTCATCCAACACACAGAGTAATCACCAGTACAGCTGTATAATTAATAGAAGAATGTCCTTTAAACACTTACTAATTGTAAATCTAAACAAGTTAACTATTAACAAACATTATGATATGCATGTCACAGAAGGTGAATCCAGAAAGCCCAAAGCAAAATTAAAGAGCAAAAAATCCTGCAAGGCATCCATTACTAAAAGCATAGTGGAAGAGAGACTGATAAAACATAGAATGAAGAAACAATATCTTTTTTTTTTTTTTTTTTAAAGCACAATTTAGAGACAACTGTTGGGGAAAAAACGTTATTTTCCTTTTTTATTCTGATTTCATCAGTGAACATTGCTTTTTTCAAAGGCTCAAGAAAAGCATTTGATTGTTTTAATCAAAAAAACAGATTCCATTGAATTAAGTCTGGCAAGATACTGAATAGGTTCATTGCCACAAGTAAGTCAACTTTTCTACCTTAAGGCAGGCCTGAGGGGGGAAGTAAAGCTTTACTCTTCATTGCAAAAAGCCATTTCAAAACCATATGGCAGAGGTGCCACCTGGGAATAACTCCCTGTGCCCCACCTACCTAATTATCACAAGCTCCTGCTACAGTCATATGCACAGAGATGAGGTATGAATGACCTTGTTAAGAAAATATAAAAAGAGGATGATAGCAAAGCTAGAATATGAAAAGAAACAGATGGGACTGTCAACTGTAAAACTGCAAAGCCCTACAATGAAAGAACATGAATAACATGCAGAATAGTGCTTGGATTACATGAAAAAGTTCCACCTGAAGTCACTGAAAGACTTACTGACCTATGTTTGGGAACGGTAAGGCTTTTGCTGCTTATTATTTTAATTGTGCTTACTTTTACATAAGGTGGAGGGCTGTAATCTGTTCCTCTTTCATTTTCCATTGCAGCTATTGCAATAAACCTCAGTACTGCTTTACACACATTGTAGTCTACAGGATAGCTATTGCACAGTTTTCTGGCACAGTTTTCTCTTCAAGCACAGAACTATTACTGCCGGATGACAGATTCTGTACTCAGCATCAAAAAATGGTTGGTGAATCAAATCCAGAAGTCCTCCTGAAGAGAAATAAAAATTACCTCCTCAGACCATGAAAAAAATGCAGGTTCTTGGCTTTTCAATAAGCTCTGATTCCATAACTGGGATCAGTTGAACTAGTTTTTCTGATTGATTTTGGCACTTGCTAACTTGAAACCCCAAATATTAGGTTGTGAGTAATCTTTTCTCCCCAAAAGCTCTACATTTGTCGATTATGATGACTGCTGTATTTGATCAAATGCTCAGAGAGTGTCCATGCAGAGGACCAAACTAGGAGGAAAAACAAAGAACCTGCAGCAACACACAACTGACAACCAAAATAGAGAAACACACTGAAAATGCCAAAATGGATTTTATTGGGCCATTTGTCTATGTGGATATCACATCAGGGAAGGTCTAAATACATCATACATGTTATAGGTTTCTTAAGATGATGAGACAAAAGAAAAAAAAAAGAGTGGGGCCAAGAGCTAATTTGTATCTGTTAATATTTCTGAGCAAGCAACAGCAATTCAAACATACTGGATACTTTTTTGGATCCTGGGGAACGAAGAGAGATATTATTAGACCTATTAATCTATATTCACGAAATATATTCCAATTACAAGTGGTTTCTGACCCTTTCTGGCCCCATAGCCATTGCAAGAACCTCTTTAATTACTTGCCTCTTTTGCAGTAAAATACAGTTAAGCAGTACTAATTATTTGACACAAGATATTTTAAGTATGGAAGAGGCTAACCAGTTGCTATAACAACATAATTTAATGAACTTGACTGGCAGGTATTACAGATTCTCCTCCCATGGCAGAACAGTTCTAAACTGCACCCCACTTTCAAACCTATCATCCTTTGTTGCAATTTGTACCTACAATAAAATAAGAACATATTGAATAGAAGAGTGCTGAAAGAATTCATAAAACCATCAAATTATCACAGCATTTCACACTTCAGGATGACACATAAACATTGATCAATTAAGACAGAGGTGGGAAGGCCACTGATTAAAATAAAGAATCTATTTGGAAACAAGTTCTTCCTCTGAAAGACAAGAGTCTGGGATAATGTTATAATTAAACTAGACGAAAGCAATACCAATCCAGTCAGTCATTGTGGGGATTTTGTATAATAAAACAGCTACTTCCCCCTACAAGGGCAGCAACTAAATATGCCATGATGTATAAATATTTCTTCAGAAATATTGCAACAGCATTAGCAGATGTCTAAAAAAAAAATAATTTAAGACAGATATCAGAAAGTTATAAAGACTCATGAAATTTCTTTACATGATTCCAGATAATCTTCATTGTGTCCCCCAAATTATGCCTGGTCACAGAGGGAAAGTGGAAGCTAAGAAGTTACCAAGTTAACAGAAGAGCAGTTTTAGGGAAGTATGTTATATGACAAGATTGTGCAACTTCAGGAGCACTTTGCTCTAGCTTATAGCTAACGTAAATTATACTGCTTGCCATTTGAATTTGGTCAATCACTCAGATTCAAATTTTATTTTTAATACAATGAAAGGATGAGTAATTCAAAAGGAATTCAGAAAGGTGCTCAATTTTTAGATACAGAAACATCATTCTGTAAAGAATTGGTTCTATGATTTTGAGTGCAGAAAGACAATACACAAGCTTCACAGAACCAAAGATACTGTTTCATTCCAGCAAACAGATCTATGTTGTTTATAATAAAATACAAGTAACACATCCAAATTTTCTTACCTTTTCATTTGAGTTACCAGATACTCAAATTTAAAGCTAACACAGGGTATTCATGTTTGTTTTT
Organism: Ciconia boyciana; assembly: GCF_034638445.1. Taxonomy (NCBI): domain Eukaryota; kingdom Metazoa; phylum Chordata; class Aves; order Ciconiiformes; family Ciconiidae; genus Ciconia; species Ciconia boyciana. The sequence goes on along the minus strand of NC_132939.1, from coordinate 20,130,676 downwards.
ACCCAGAGGCTAAATAATTTCTTGAAAAGGTTCAGCTCTAATAATTAAAATTGATGGAAATCACTAACATTTTATAACTGTATTATATGTCACTAACTACAGCCTCAAACATAACAGAAGAAAAAAAATTCTTGACTGACGTCTGATATTCACCTTCATCACCAAACCTTCCTTCTTGACCTTATGACTCCTTTAACAAGGCAAACCAAATACTGAGTCAAACCAAGACTCATAAGAGCTTTAGAAAGCCACACATACCTACCATTTTGCCAGTACCAAACCAATCATATCTCTCCTTCCTTGAACAAACAGGCAAAACCTACCTCTGCTCCTCTGCTAGTCAGTGTTAGCAGAACACAAATACCTGCATTTGGTTCCACAAGTATTTCCAAAAGAGAATTTAGCTAAATTATGAATTAAGAAACTACTCAAAACATTAAGATATTTTAGTAACATTTAAGGAAACACAAAAATATAGAAATAAACCCAAAATGTTTATTTAGTAGTCAAAATTAGTTATCTTTCATTGTGTAAACAGCAATGGCTTTTTTTTGCTGTTTAATTTGATTTTCAGATGCATCTCAGGGAATTGCGTGTCTACTATTAAGCATAACATTCTGATTCTGTAACAAAAAACATGTTAAAGGTTTTGCTTTGTTTTCAAAAGATTTTAAATCTTAAATAAATTTAAGCTTATTTTATTCTTAAAACATATATGGAATTTTAAAGATTCATATCTTAAAGTCTATGAAATATTTCAGTGTAACATACTTGAATATCTTCATATGAAAGCTCTTAGAATAACATATTGTATGAACTTCAGGGGGTAAAAATGAGGGCAATATCACCATCTTTACCACCCCAGCATTAATATGGAAGAACAGCTGACAGAACAAGTGCATCAGAATTAATCAAAGGATTCATATACATGTATCACATTTAAAGAAAGGAAAATACATGAAAAGGATCAAATAAGTGTTTTAAAAGGACAGAAATATATTAGGGTTAAAAACAACTTATACACACAAAACTGATTTTGCTAGAAACAGATGCATATGGGACATTACATTTTACCTCCAATGTTACTGCCATTCTGCAGAAGGGTAAGACAGCTATGTGTAATACAAACATCTTAATTTTTTTCACGCAGTACTGAAATCTACTGGCTTAGGATTTCTACAACTATTTAAACAAGCATTGACTACTATTTTACTTGCCTCTTGAAGTATTTTCAAAGGGGGATAGAAGACCATGTGATCTGCTGTTTAGTTTGATTTTCACAGCTACTAAGAAAATAATACATTCATTAGTCAAGAATGGAAAGTCAGATCTCAGAGGTGAGATCTGTTAGACTGTGGGATGGTAGACTGAAGTCTCCACTGGAGTGTAGGCTAACAGACTATTGATGGTACTCCACTCCACCCCCACATACACTGAAGAATACAGTCCTTATGTATGGAAAGAATCTTTCTGCATGGGCCATTACTGAAAAATTGAAACTGGAGCTTTACATCTTTTTCTGAAAATAGCTAAGATTATGATTTTCATTAACGCAAGCAAACACAGAATAATTTAACTTCAGCACCTCTTAAACTTGACTATTCGACTGCTTAACTTTGACTGCACTGAAAGTGTATTTTAATATATCTATGCAATCACTGTTTGCAAAACATACTAATAACTTTTGTAATTTATGTATTCCAAAGCATTACAAAGACTAATGAACCTTGCTGTTTTGATTTATCATGCAAGATAACCTGGTTAGACAGTTAGTCATTAAGAAGCTGCTTTCTCATAACATGAAGTAGAAGTTTTCGCTAATGGAGAAAATACTATAAAATACATCTTACAGGTACATGAAGACTACTTTACCCATTCCAGAATTTTCTATAAAATTATGAAAAATTCAGCAGTGTGAACAATTATTTGTCAAAGGTCTCCTCAGATTTTTTTCAAGGACAGCTGGAGTAACTCTTATTTTCATAATGCTCTGGCATCTTCTAAATGCCCCACTGTCATTGTCCAATCAACCTTCTGAGCATCTCATCTTCCACATGGAGGAAAAGGCAGAGATGTTAACTTAAGTCACCAGCAAGAGCAATGTATTCAAAATCATCACAGGAACAGAAGTCTGCCATTGTAAAAAATGGTGCATCTGTATTGGTAAATGACTGATTATTATCAAAATAGTTTCTGGAAGCAGATTTAATCCACAATTTTAATACAACTAGTAAAAAATAAAGTAACTGCCCACTTGATTAACATTTTTATTCCTCAATATTTACAAGAAGCACAACTCTTGATTAATCCCCAGTTTGCTCACCAGTTTGAGTATCACATCAGAAGCCAAGGTTGTAACTAGATTCCAACTTAAAGAACAAGTTTATTTCCTTCTGTTGAAACTAAATGAGGATGAAGTTGAATAGGTGCCATGGAAATTTCAAGAGTCTGTAGTTAGGTTCACATGTTCTATAGGTAAAGTTATAGGTAGATTTCAATTTAAACAACAAAGTTGCTTAATCTTTGGGTAATTTTGAGAGCTTTGATGATAACTTGTAAATACATTTAGTAAAAATAAATAGATGTAGCAAACCAAATTCGCTGCAGAAGCCAAAACTAAAAAGTATTTGAAGTTTTTGTTGTACAGGTACAAAGGGCTGTAAACTTGAAGTCAGTTATTCGAGCCATGCTTTTCTTTGGAATCCTGTATTAAGCAGGGGGAGGGGGGAAGAAAATATAGAAATCTTCAAATTACTTGGAATCTGTGAACCTCAAAGGGCTAACTTGCTTTGATACATGTAGAAGATTACTGTGAAGTAATTTAATATTCTATTTACCATGCTCCACAGTACAGCTGTGAAAGATGGTAAGTGCCTTGTCACCTTGTTCTTGTCATGAGTTCAGAGGCAAATAGCCTCAGACCAAAGGTCTTGCCTTTCCTGGGTCTCCACACACACTCCTAGAAAAAGATTTCTTTACTAGGATTATCACTAACACATCAACATCCTGCACACAGTTGCTTCAATGAAAAAATAGGCTCTTCCTTCCTCTGTGTGAATTTGCACAGTGAAACAATTGGTGTTGAGGATGTTCACACAGTGTGTGTTTCAGGAGGAGTTACTTTGGACTAGCCCTAATCTGGTTTCACAGACTCAAGGTTCATGAGGAGAGTGAACTAAATGCACTCGTGCAGCTCAACTTCCATTTCAGTCTTGTCCAAAAGGAACTCGTATTCCAAGACTGCTCTGCAACGTGAATTAAAGTAACAGAAATGGGAGATGACATGGAAGACTGACTTAAAAAGTGTATTCCAGAACCAAACTAAAATACACCACACTATTTTTAAATGTTTCTTACTAAAAAGAATGATCAGTGAGGTTTTTTTGGTTAGTTGTTTTTTTTTTTTTTTACAGTCTATATGCAGTGTATCTTTATCTTTCTTCCCCTTACTGCATTTTTAAAAGTCCATTATGAACAGCCACACTATATGCCAAGTGTCAAGTCTAATTGAATTATAATTATGAGGAATTATTACCTGAATAATAACTTGTATCCCAGGAGATGAGTATCCTAAATATGCACATGTAAGATCTTGATTCTATTGCTAAATGGTGTTAGAATTCAGGGTACCTCCAAAACAAAGATGAAAAGTCAGATTTATCTGCATTACAGGAAAGTGAGAAAAATGTTCACCTTTGGAAACATGATACACACAACAATGGTGATACAGTAGTACATCTGAAATACTTGCTTTTGGCACTTCAGTAAGTTTTATATTAATTCATAAATAAGAGGGACATTTTCAGTAGCTCATAACACTTGCAGATTCTACAAAGTTCAGAAATTATATAGAAAATGCATGTGCTGATGTACAATACAAAAATACATATTGCACTTTTTTCACAGGAAAAAAAAATATTAAGTAGGTCCTGAGCACATTTGCTTGTTTTGTTTATTTCAGAAAGACACAAACTTTCTAATTCAGAAAAAAAGCTTCACAGAAAGGGTCAAAGAGTAATTTCAAAGAGTAGTTTTATACTTACAAAGCAGCAATCTGATTTCTAGGAGACTTAAAGCATCCAGGGCAAGGGTGGTAGTATATATTTTAGATATGCTCTATTGTAAAATAAATGAGCGCATATGCCACTGATTTCAAAATTAAGTTTACCCACAGGTGGATAGAAATAAATTGGCCTAAATGTATTAGTTACTAACTTTATTCTGCAAATTAACTTCATTTGATAAGGGCCTTAATACATGCTTGCTTTCATGCATCTTTCCTTTATCTATCCTGAGTTCTTAAGGTTCCTGCAGTTTTCAGTCACCCAGTTTTACCTTTGCAATGCTTAAGTATTTTTGCTGAATTTAGAACTCCTGTTTATTTCTGCAAATCAAATGGGTATTTATATGAGTTACTATTTGCTGGTGCTTAGTCTGAGTCTTCTGCAAAAAACCGAAGTGAAATATGGCAGGATACAGATGTCATTGGAATGGTACACTCCTCTCTCTCTCTCCTGTTCCTTCTACCTGTTTTTAAAGAAAATCAAGTTTGATTCTCACAACTCCAGCTACATTCTGAAGTATTCTGTAAAATTTTAGCTGCTTCTCATAAGAATTTTGCTTAAGGATTTTTCTCAATGGGTTTTTTTAGTTTTAAATAAAATACATTTTCTAGTTCCAAGAATGTGTGAGACACTTCAACCTTATGCTTAAAATTACTGTATTTTTTATGCTAAAATTCACAAGCATGTCTTGGGAAACCTCTGGAAGAATTTAAGAATTGAGATCATTAGTAAACCAAGCATGTATTAGAAAAAAGTGTGACTGAATTATTTTGAGTTAAATTTTGCACATAGTTAATTTTGAAAAAAATGTGTACTCTTAAAAACAAACACAGAGAAAAGCACAGTACAAAACCGAGGTCATTACATTTGTAGTAATCTAGGAGGGATTACTAGCCTGTAATCAAGGACAGAAGAAACTCATGGAGGGAGATTATGTACAGCAGGAGAAGGAGGAAAAAGAGATCAGGAAAGGATAGAACAGAGATTGAAAATTATAAGAATCTTCAGAACTCAAAATAGATTAAGGAAAGATAAACTGTATATAAGGCTTAAGGGCCAACATAGAAACATTAGGACTGGAAAATAATTAAAACACCAATAAGCACGATCATTAAAATATCAGTACTAAAGAAGGCAATATACATACCCGCATGTATTAAAAATGGAACACAAAACAAAATCATCACTTTTCAAATTCTGTTTCATACCAGATGTGAACAAAAATTACTCAATGTACATGGTGGATTATATTTGTAGAGACAGAGGAATAAAATATCTTTTTCACTATACTACTCATAAGAAACATTAATACCTAGTTTGCGTGCTAAAGTTCATGATGATTTTACAAGGCTGAACTAGATGTTGAGAGCAAGTTGTGCTTGAATCAGTTTAGTAAATCTTGAGGGAGCAGGATCTAGGAGTTAGCACATAGGACAGCTATGAGAGTTAAATACTCTGTTGCTGGTTTGCTACTCCTACCTCTCTTTTATGGTTACAGGCAAGTCATTTATGAACATGGAATATCCCCATCATAAAACAAGGTTATACCTGCGTTTACTAGACACGTTGAAACTTCAGACTGAATATCATATCCACATGAAGTACTTCCAAGGTTCTTGTAGAGGCTTACATAAAGAGACTCAGATCTAACTTGTATGTATTGTTCATAAAGAAATTCTGGAATTTTTTTAACGTAGGAAAGGACCACGAAGGATTCAGCAGCAATCCTTGATTGGTGGAAGTCTGATTTCACCCTGTTCTTCTAGCTGTATAAGGCAACGAATTTAAAACTCTTTGCAGTGTGCAAACGGCAAGCTAGCAACCATTAGAAAATATTCTCAACTAAGCAACGAAGCTGGTGAAGGGTCTAGAGCAGAAGTCTTATGAGGAGCGGCTGAAGGAACTGGGATTGTTTAGTCTGGAGAAAAGGAGGCTGAGGGGAGATCTTATCAGTCTCTACAACTACCTGAGAGGAGGTTGTAGAGAGGTGGGTGTCAGTCTCTTCCCCCAAGTAACAAGCGATAGGACGAGAGGAATTGGCCTCAAGTTGTGCCAGGGGAGGTTTTGACTGGATATTAGGAAAAATTTCTTCACCGAAAGGGTTATCAAGCATTGGAACAGGCTGCCCAGGGAAGTGGCTGAGTCACCATCCCTGTAGTTATTTAAAATACATGTAGATGTGGCACTTAGGGACATGGTTTAGTGGTGGACTTGGCAGTGTTAGGTTTATGGTTGGACTTGATGATCTTAAAGGTCTTTTCCAATCTAAATGATTCTATGATTCTGTTCTATTCTATGAAAACAATGTGACTGATAGTGATCTTTATACAAAGGGTTTTTTTAATTACCTTGTTGCAGGCATTCATTGATATTTATAGTTCAATAAATCCATGACTTAGTATCTTGAAATACTAGCTACCTCCTTGAAACTTGGGAAAAACTCCAAAGGTAAAATAAGACATTGGAAAAATAACAGTCAGAAAAGTCATGCTGCCTAATGAACACCAGCACTACTATCTCCCATTAGAAAGAATTGAGCAAACAAACATTCGGAAGACAAAGAACAACACTGGACGCAGCAGTACTCAGATCAGTCTTCCCAGTTATGAGTACATTATAATATAACTCTGAAGTGCAGTTGAGCCAGTAACTGAGACATGGGAATTAAATTCATGGGAATTCAGAATTTTTGGTTAAAATTCTGAAACAGAATCCCAGCAGAGAAGGTTTAACAGAAAATAAAATTAAATCTAACGATTTATCTGCTTGCACTGTGCTACCTTCTATCTTTTCAAAGGCATTAGGAGTAGGTTAAATACCCTACAAAAAAGGCAAAAATTGACAGGCACCAAAGGTAATGCTTGACAGTAAGATACTTGAAGGTTGTAAAGCTTTTCAGTTTTTCTTTGGCCACAAATATTCAACTAGAGAATCTCTAAAATTAGCATTCAAGAAAAAGCTACCAGTTGTTGATCAAGCCTTTCACAGCTGGAGCTGAACAGTAAAGGGGTCTGGTTTAGTGCACTTTCACAGCAGAGGGAAGGAAGTCTGATCCTCAGCAAGCCTCCCAGATGATGCAAAACAGAAGTGGACAGCAAGAGCCTTGTTACAGAACTCAAAGTGGCGCCCAAGACATTCATTATGCACTGAATGTCAAACTCAGCTTTAATTCACTAACAGAACATTAAATACATCAAAGAAAATGCTGATGAGTGACATTCTGGCATTGGCCATCCCGGAGGCATGTGAGCAAAGAGAATTAAGTAATTTGTGGAACACTTCCTAGCTGAACCAGGTCAAATGCAGAAGAGGACCTTGTACAAGTAAATATATGGTCTGTTAAGACTGATGTGTCAGACAGGACAATGGTTGAATTTAAATGTGATTTCATGGGAAATAAGAAACTAGTTGGGAGGGCACACTGTAGTCTAGTGGTTACACTGTGTTAAACACTCATTCTGTGACAGCATTAGTTGCTGCATTTGAGCTATCTGTGAACCTGGGCACTGGGCATAATACTGCATTGGGCAAAATACTGGGCAGCTCCCTTCCTACAGTGACAGTACATTGAGTGAAAGGAACATTATTAAAATGTTTAACAAAAAAAAATATTTTTTTAAATATTTCTTTGTGTCATAAAATCAGATATACAGGAATAAGTGAACAAAGAAATCTACAACTGTATAGGTTCTCAAAGCCCAGAGAGCAGTCCAACGCAGGAGAGGGGAACACAAGCGTGCTGGAAGAATCATGCTAACTGAAGGAGTGTGCAGTTCACAACTTTGAATCAGAAAACAATATAACCTTGTTAAAAACATTAAGTAACAAAGTTAAAGTACAGTCTTACCCCCCTAAATCCAGCAAAATGTCTTGCTAAGTTATTTCAGGCAAATCAACTGTAATCATCATGGATAAGTCTCAAATGAGTGGTTTTTGAAGTGTATGCATGGTCAAGCTGGTTCATTTCAGGAAAAAGCGAACAGTGGCAGGCTGCTGCAATCAAAGGTCAGCAAGCTGAAAGAATTGTATCTTGCAGTTTGCAATTGACTGTTTCAAAAATCAGTGTGCACAGCCTCCAAAGAACTGACTGTTAAAAATATCAAGTATTTTAAACTGAAATATTTAGAAAATAGTGTCTGAAAGACATACTTGAGGATTTATCCCAGGGAAAACCTGAAGCCCTATTAAAACCAAATATATATCCCTTCATCTCCCTTTTTGATTACTCTAAATGGTAGTCAGTACAAATTTTCTCCAAGTGTCCTGTTTAGAATGCCATCAACAAATATAATTTGTAAAGCATATAAATTGCACAAAACAAAAGTTATAGGACCTAGAGCAGCATTCATAGGAAGCCTGAAAGTCAGAAGCACTACATGGCTATTCTTGTTTATTATTTGGATATAACAATCCAGATCTGATAAATCATGACTTACTACTGTTTTTTCTTAAATCTAAATTTCTATTCCTCCATATCAATTACCAAGATAAATGTTCTTTTTAAAAAATCCTCATCATCAAAATGCATAAATAAAATACTGACTATAAAGCCTTGTATATATACAAGGCTGAGAAACACAAATTGAATGCTTCTATCTCTGATTTGCACATGGCACAGTAACACAAAACTTGCATGCTAGGTCTGATCCTCTAATACACTGAGCACTGCCTTGCAGGTGGTGAAGCATAGATCCTCAAACATTTTCACAGGTTTCACTTCAATTAAGATCCTTCATTACAGAAGACTTCAGTAAGAACTAAGTGCCCAAATGCTTTGGGCAGCCTGGCTTGCAGACTCTAGAACTAATATCTAAAGTGACTGGGAAAAGAGAAGGTTCAGGCCTTAAGAGTTCCAAATCTATCATATTTTATTTCAAGGGTTGGTAAAGGACAGGGTGGTCATCTATCATGTCATTTAAATATACCTACAAACTTAAACATTGAAATGAATAATTAAGAAGATCACAAATTTTGCACTACCCATAAAATGAATGTGCTTTAGGTTTTTCAAATAGAAAAGAAATGCATATTTCATTACAAAACATGGATTGCTGGTAGCAGTAAGAGCTGGGTTTATGCATTATTCACTCATGAAAAAAAATCATTAATTCAAAGATTGCCTAATGATGTTCATGCCCTTCTGCAACGCTAAGCTTGAGGAGGAGTGAAGGTGTTTCAAACTCAAAATTTGAATGTCACTTGCTTTTGCTGGCAGTGGAATGCTGGGAAATACCTGCACACCATCCAGTCACTTCCAGTTACACGTTGATCTACAGTCTACAGAGGGATCAACAGAAAGAATATGGCAAAGCTATGACTGGTGGGCAGTGTTTCTCCAAGGTCCTCAGCCCGGCCCATACACAGGAAAGAGCTGCATAAGCATTGTACGAGATCTGAGCATTCTCAGGTTCAGCACCCAAGCGGGCACGTGATGTCACTTACAAAGAACTGTTATGCATGGGCCCGTCAGCCTACAATATTCTTCTATTCATTTTCTGTCAGCAGGTAAATGAGAGCAGAGCATGTTGTGTAGATTTAATTGTGAGCAAGTGAAATTACAGCATTGGAAAACAACTGCTTTAGCGTAAGGAGACTAATCTGTGTGACCAAAGGATGTAGGCATATATCTCCTGCTAAGGGCAGTGCAAAAGCAGACTGCAAATAATATGGGGCATACTGACACATCACTGAAAGAGAGAACAGCTGTTCTAAGAACTGTTGCCATAACTTTATATTTATGACATCCAGAAGCCTGGCTTTTTCAGACTTCAAACCCTCTCAAGATGGGAAGAAGATACCAGTAGGAATCCATAGTTCTGCACTGAATAAGGCTTTTTCATCAAATTAGTAGACATATGGACTTTCTATCTGGCAATAGCAAGTGGTTGTTTTTACAACAGAAAGAAGCTACAGCATTTCACAAATGGCTGTGTTGTGACCTTTGCTGTTCAATCTATATACATAAAAATCTGAAAAAGGAGCAATTAGCAAGGGTGCAAACTTTGCTGATGATATGAAAATATTCAGAGCCAATTAAAACCCAACTTGACTGAAACAAGTTGCAGAAGTTCACAGCAATGAATTATGTGGCAGTAAAATCGCAACCAAAATCTCATCCCAATAAACACAAAATAATAACTATGAGAAAAGTACAGTATTGGTTCTGAATAAGCTGTTATCACCCAGAAAAATGACCTTGGTGTTTCTATAGGTGGTTCTCTGTTAGTATCAGTCTAGCACTCAAGAGTTGTCAAGAAGTCAAACAGAATATTAGAAATTAGTAAGAAAGGACTGCAGAAACATGAACTACAAGTGATAAACTGTTTCACTCACTTTATAAAGTATTCTAAATGCAGTTTCCAGTTCTGGTGCTTGTAAGTCTATGATATGCATCAAGTACATTTTAACAAATCATACAGCAACATTCAGCTGTATGGGTCACATTTAACCAGACTCTGACCAATCTCCAGCCAATGCCATTGTCTGCTACACAGCCCGTTGAACCAAGAAGTAAATAACAAACCAGAAATCATTTGTGTTACTTTGCCCATCAATACTGCAATCAGTTAGGTGAATGTAAAGCTTACCTTGGTTTGAGTACTTATTTCAATTTTGTTTTCCCACAGGGCAAGTAGGTGCCATTGCAGTAGATGAGGGAGACATCTAGGAAATGAAAAAGTCTGCAGCACAGTTCCATTAGTCATGGTTTAATCTCCATAGGGGAACAAGCACTAATAGAACCTGTCAATCACCAGAAAAGTTTGTGGGCTGGGGAGGAATTAGAAAAGAGCAGATGAGATACCAAATTGTATACCAACAAGTGCTGATTTGGTGCATAAACCTTGCCAGGAGACATACCAAACTCCAAGGTAAATCTAAGTAAGCATGTTAATTTTACAGTATTTAGAAAAAGCATTAGAAGTAGAACCAGATTCTTTTAATTGCAGCAGACCTGGCATCTTAATGATATAATCTGCTAACCTGATTGTACAATATACTTAAAGGATCAAGGGTTTTGAAATTTGGTACAACATTTGCTTTTTAGAAACATACACCATACAAATATTCTGAGAAGCACCTTAAGAGAGTAAGCCCTGATTTATCATTTATATATGGGTTCTGTAACACTAACTAGTCATTAAACATGATCATATTTTTTTCCAAATTAAAGTCTGTTAATCCTTGGAATTTAAGATCACTGATAAAATGGCTGTGATTTTTAATCAGTGTTATGGTATTCCAGCAAGTCAACTGCAGATAGAGATCAGATTTTGTGCAAGTGAAAAGAATAACACATTGTTAGCTATATAAACATAGAAAATGAAGACTTTCAAAGTAGAGAAATAGGATTTACAAATGTAATCCAAATGAAAACCAGAAATTGAACAATCCGTGCACCTCATGTTGCTTTTCTGCCTTTGTAAACACATTTTTGCTGTTTAATAGCAATTTAAAAACTATGATGCATGCAGTCTGTCTCCTCATAATGAAGTGCAATATTTATAGACTTAAACAGAAACGGATTCCAGAATTCTTACATTGACAAACTTCATTTTGTGAAAGTAATAGACATGTCTTCATTTGCTTCTTTCACATCCATGCCTTTGCAAATACCACATCACTTTCACTTGCGTTAACAAGCCTTTGCATTGCCATTCTATCCATGTTCTATCCAAAAGCAACATCACACTAAGTTTTTCAGAACTTTTTCTCATTCCTTATGCAGTATAGATCATAGAATGTACCGCCCAATAAATCTCTTAAATTTCATTTCTTCAAGATACATTTCCATGAACTACCTCTGACAATTCAGAAAATGTCACTAAGTTATGAATTTTGCTTAAGGTTATGAAAATGTCACGCTACTTAAGGCCTCAGGGCGCACACACTCTGCAGTTCTCTATCAGAGCAGCATCTGGTCTCCCAGGTCAGATGCAATAAAGAATCATTTGCTGACCAGCTATTCAGAGGGAGCAACCTTGGAGGAGGACTTGCTACACAAGACAAAAGACTTGCTACACAAGACAAAACTCACTTTATGTTTAAATTCTAACAGGCTCTAAATATATGAATGAACTTTGATCCTCAGACAAGGCTGCCTGGGGAAGAGAGACAAAATGATTATAAAAGGAGGGGTTACATAATGGCTCTTTGAGAAGAAAATAGCAAAGGGACAATTTTTTTTTTCTAAGCAGAAGAGTAAAAACTATGTGCAGGCAGGGAATAATGAACTTTTGGATGCTCTGATGTTAACTTCAAATAATACTTACTGAGAAAAGTAAAACCATAAGAAATACACAGACATTTATTATTTTGCCCTCTGTTTCTTTTTCTAGCTAAAGTGAAGAGTGTTTGCTTTCTTGGTCCAATTAGCAAGTCCCAGTGGGTATTTACTTGTTTGTTTTTCCTGTAAGTATCACAAATATCTGGTAAGACAAACTGCAAAATGAAACTGTACAACAGGAGCTCAGAGACAGTGTGTGCTAACAGTGAATTCACAGGATCCATGCTCATCTGGGAACTTAAAGAAGCCAGTTGCAAGGTACAGTCCATTACTGGGGAACAAACAAGGATCTGCCTCCAAGAAAACTATCAGGGAGGCAAGGAGAATGACAGCACTGTAACCAACCGAGACCCAGCAAAGGTATGAGCACAAGGATGATGGTGAACTTCAAACCCAGCAATCTGCACACGCAGCAACAGAACCAAGTGGTGCTTGTGCCATCACTTCCATTGCTTGCCCAAGCTTTTTGTTTCCAGCTCCTGCAAAGAGTTTCCTAGGTAAGTCCCAGAAGCAGAAACATAATTTTTCTGTGAAATCCCTGAGGAACTCTCACAGCATTAATTACATTAATTAGAACTGCAAGTGGAAAATAAACATCTCAACTTAACTCAAAGAGTTGGGTGAGCTGTTCTGGAGAACTTATCTGTGTACTCATTCTATTTCATAGGAACAGGCTATTACAGATGTATTTTTCTTTTACTCCACCTAGCCACTCATTCCAGTATTTCTTGGAACACATGCACCAGATAAAAGATTTGGTTATGGCTCACATTAAAAAGTTTAAGTACTCGACTGCACAGCAGATCAAACGATAATTACCACCAAGTGTAATTTTACACGTTTTACTGTTTTGTCCTTAGACTGTGTTTATAGTGACTTCAGAACAAGACAGACCTGCTGAAGTCAACTGAAGCCAATACTGTTTTGGTTTACCTACAGTCTCTATATTGGTTCTGTTCATCCTGCAGATAAGTCTTAAGTTTTCATAGTACAGATTTCACTCCAAACTTTTCTTAGTAGAGTGGCTTTTATTTATCACTTATTTATACCTTCAGTTAACTCACTGCCAAGAAACCAGAGGTAATTTTCTAGCAACAATTGTAGCCTAAGTGAAGTTTTTGCTGGGACAGCCGTGATCGTTATAGGTGCGATTCTTTTCTTGTTGCAGTATTTCTCATCTGATAAGTGAGGGGTTTTTTTTGTGTAAACACTGTCTTTCACATACTTTACACTGGGAGTGTTTTCTCTGGTAGCTATACCTACAGATATTTTTAGTGCCAACTCCAAACATTTGCAGACTGTAACAAATGTTTATAAAGCGTTCAAGCAAATATTTACAAAAATATTGAGATCATCAGTTACTTCAGGTGCAGAAAATTTCCTTTAGAATGCTGTAACAATGAGGAAGATACAGAAAAACCCTCCAGGACATGAAACAACTCTGTATTAAAGACATACATTACCTATGAAGCCTACATTTTCATGCGAGAATTTCATGTTTGAACTCTTAAGGTATGGGCTTTGTTACATCGAGGTAAGTGCTCTTCATGCATAGAGCTAAAAAGAGGACATACATTAAGCAAAATTATTTTCCATCTTTAAGTGCATAACTGGATGTACATACATGCACACACATGGATCACAGCAATTTCCCTGAAAAACAATCTGAATTTTCAGCCGAACTGACATTTCGGTAATGGTATCACTGAAATAACAATGCTGGACTAACCACAGGTAAATGTCACATCAGAAATTAAAAAATGCAAACTATTAACATTGACACTGTTTGAAAATTTGGCAAGAACCTCCCAAGAATTCACAGTTACATCTTATATCAGTCACCCACTTGAAATTCTAGGAAACGCAGTGAATTTAGCCTATAACAGTAAGACTGATTAAATACTTCTTGAGTTCTTTACTGTGTATATTATTTCTAAACTTTAAGTGATATCTTATCTATCAACATTTTATTTTCTACAACTTCTTAATCCTTAAATATATCCCTATTAGCCTTCTATTTATTTATCCTTTAAAAACCAAAATGCCAGTGTGTAACATTAAATAACCATTTTGGTTGAGAAAAATAACATTCAACCTATCAGATAAAAACAGTACCAGGCAAGTAGTTACTAAAGTTACTTAAGCCCTGTGTTTTTGAACAGTGTTCTCCCTAAAGATGGTTTTGTGTCATGTGGAACTATAGAAAACACGCCCCTATCCTCCCAAACCTGCCTGGTTTTCTCTATCAGCTTTTCTGTGATTGTGCTGTAACTCCATGGCTGGAAGTCTCATCCTTGGCTTAATGACATGGAAAGCTAAAAAGATGCCCCCAAACCCTGCTTTTCAAAGAGACTGCTTTATCTGCTGAAGTAAATTATAAATATTCCCTAAACTACCAGAATTTATTTGGAATGATGTCTCCACTCTTACATTTGGCATACAGTACACTTACTCCTTCCATTTCCAAACAATAACATTAGTTACAATTAATAAGTATTGGTTATGATCCAGCCTGTTAATAGCAAGATTTATCCATGGGGTGTTTTATAGCTTGTTAAAAGTTTATTAGCTATCACAGATCATCAGTAAAAACTGTTTAATTGGCTAATTGCTACAGCTGCTGCTGTCAGTGATGCTTGTGATTCTTCCCATGTATACAGTAGCATCTACTCCTGAACACTGCCTGTCTGATATTCCTTTTACGGGAGACTTATTGCAGTTTTGCACCTGTGATAACACAGTAGTTCTTGCCTCTTAACAGTTCCTATGAGAAACACTAGATTAGGTTACAGCTGCAGTCAGAAGAATCTTTTTAAAACATGTGGAAAATCAAAAACTTACAAGCCTTTCAAGTGTCTTGGTTTGATAAGTAGTGACCTCAGAAGTCAGTGCTCTGATGGACTGACCAGGGATTACTACAGCATCTTTGTTCAAGCCTTTATTGCAGCTGTTTCACAATCTTACATGGCTAAGCAAGTATTTGCACTGAAAAACATCTAGCAACCAAACATTTGGCCAGCTGGAATTATAAGAATGGTGATATTCCACAGTCCTCATTAGAGACTATGTCATTTTATTTGAATTCTATTTCAAGAGATAAAATTATCATGTTTAATGTGCAGAAACTTTTCATTTTCTCCGTAAACAACTTACTCTAATTGCTTATAATATGAAAATTGTGTTTAAATACATCAAGAGTGTATTTTTTCTAAAACAGCTCTTAACTGTTGCATAAGAACAGCTGACTGCCATGCTGTACTGCAGATGTCCATATGAGATTATCAACTATTCCAGTGTTCTCAGAGCAACCCAGAAAGTCAATACAACATAAGGAATATCATCAAGATTTTGCTTGTTAGAAACTGTTGAATACTGTATATATTTCAGGGTTTCAAACCTACACTAACCAAGTACAGCTATTTTATTAATATGCATTCTGGGCAGCAGTGCCCAGGCTTTCACCAGTGAAGAGCACAGGCCAAGTATTCTTCTGAAACAAGGTTATACTTGCAGAAATTCCTAAGAAGCAAATGCATATAATGTTTATTTATTCATTCATTCATCTATTCCTTCAGTAGATATTCAAACACTGTATGCCTGAATAGATGAAGCCCTCAAGCACTGCTCTAAAGTAGGTATTTCTACAGTACTCATTCTTAAAGGTTCTGTGTGAAGAGCAGTAGCACAACAGCTGAGAACAGCTTTTCATGTCTATGAATTTTTTTATAAGTGTGCAAGCTGAATAAAGGGAGGGGGCTGTTTCTAGCACCAAGTCCCTTTAGACCTTCCAATTATCCTGCTGCCAAAAGGTATTGTAAGACAACAAAATACACATACACACAAGAGAGAGATCTAATTTCAGTTATTGTTATAGATCATCTAAAGTTCATTTTAAAACTGTATGTCCCTTATGCAGCACAGGTACGCATTCCTGACATTCAAATTCTAAAGCCAGTGTTATACATAGCATATTCCATTTTACTTTGCCTTCCAGTACCAACTTGATATTAATACAATGCACTAATATTATACTCTGAAATCCAGAAACACATTATCTTTGCTTGTTAAACAACAACAGTGCAGTAATGACAATCCTTCTGTGGCCTCTCTCTGCCCTGGATTTTGTGAGATATGAGCACAATAGTTATGCAACAGAGAGTATCGTCCTAGCAGATTGTGAAAATCTGCTTGCTAATTATACATTAAGTGTTGATCAATGCTGAAAGTGAATTAATGCATTACAAATACATGACATGTAGCTTAAGCTACTATTAAGGCTACAGTCTTCTGAATAATGAATGAAGTAACAAAGAATTTTAACCACAGCTCAAGAGGATAATCACATTTCAGAATAATAGTTTATGGTACAAAAGCCTGAGGTCTTTCAAAGCCAGTATGAGCTTATCAAGTCATAAAAAACCTAGGTCAACTGCAATTCATATTACTGCTTTAGAGTCTTAAACATATTACTTTAGATCATCTCTACCAATAAATGTAAGTATTCAATTTTTAATAGTGTTCCAATATTTCTTACCCTTCAAAAAGGTACCTTTTAAGCCTACTTACATAGAAGGGCAAGGGAAGAGGAAGAAAAGATGTAATAATTAGATATATGATTAGCACTGCTACCTTTAAGTTGTAGATAAAAAAACAGATTCATTTCTCAGTGCTGAGCTGCTGCTTCTACTTCAGACCCTCTTATACTCTTCACTTGTTTTCTGATCATTTCCTAGAATTCCACCAGTGCAGCGTACAAATTTACAAAGATCCTTACAATACTAATTCTGCATAGACACAGTGTATCAGAACCTGGGAAGAGAATATTGTCTACAGTTCTGCTTCTGTGAGATTTCAGAGAATTCACACTCCTGGATCTCAGTTCCATGTTTGAGATAAAGAGAAACTCTTGAAGCTCCTAGAAGCTGTCATGGCGGCTAGATGTAATTCATCCCATGCATGGTAACAATGTCATGGGGCACTTTTTGACAGCTTTTGGGATATTCCAGCCAGTCAACATCCTCTGTTCTATCCAACCAAAATAACTGAAAATAATTTAAATCAGTATACAAAATAAATATTAAGATAAAACATATCCTGAAGTTTTCTTTCCCCTTGTGCTTTGTTTCCAAGACTCATAAGTCTCCTAGATATACACAGATATGCAAAGCTTTAAAAAAAAAAAAAATTGAGTCTCAGCTCCTGATTGAGTCTCAGCACATGAGTACTGGGATGCAAATAATAAATAAATTCCAAAGCAATATGATGGTCAACAGAGCATTCAAAGCCAAAGAAAAGGTCACAGAAGATGTACAGCTATACAACAAGGGTGAATTCAGAAAATATCTAATTGCTTTGTGGGGAAATCTGAAGGAGAACAAAAATTGAGAAAAAGACGTAACTTCCATTAAAAGATTTTCTCCTAAGACAGAGTCAAGAGGACATGACTGCTATGCATCAAAGCCTATGGATAAGCTCAGAGCAGAGCACACAGCCACTGACTATGTGGGTTACATTGCAGTCTATCACCTGCCCTTTTAGGGCAAAAACCCCGAGAGCTTTGTGATTTCTAAAAATCTTCTACCAGGGAATGGAAACCTAAAAAAAAGGATCCTCACAGATGGCATCTTAAGACAGAACAGCCAGCCTTATGGTATGTGTCAGAATCATGGTTTTGTTAAACTTTAACTTAAGTCAAATTTCACAAGAGCAAGTTTTGGCAAATAGGAAACTAAGCAGAGAAAATTTTCTTCTAAAGTAGCAGTCAGCAAGTCTTATGAAAGACCATACTGAACCTCTTCTAATACCATCTGTTAATAGCAGATGAAGATGTGAGTATTGGGTTTACACTGGCAATAATTAGTATGTTTTCAGTTGTACCTTGATAAACCCCACATGCTGGTTAATGACACAGACTATCTGCAGAGTACTGATTAAGTCCAGCTGATTAAGAAAACCCAGATGGAGAAGCAACTTTTCATACCATTGTAGGTTTTAAAAGGCTACAGTTTTCCTTTAATGCAAAGAAGTAAGAGACCTAACAAGATTGAAAACATGAGCAAAACCACAAGCCAGTATGAAGCAAAGATGCAGTCAAATGCATGAAGGTTTTGTTGTGATTGACTGAAAGATAGTTAAAGATATCTAAAACAACATACAGCTGTTTCACACACAAGATGGCTGTTCATACAGTCTTTTACCAAGAACTTGACCTGTATATAAGGTAATATAGAGCAGCTCTTCCTGGTGACTATCTGAAACTGGAAATAGTATCTCTCTCTCAAATTTAATGAATATAGCACTGTTGGCTGGTACAAAAATTAACACTGCATTCAATATGACTAGAGAAGAGGAAGAATCCATAGGTTTTGTAAATAACTTTTTTAGCTGTTAACTCCTGATTCAAGAAGTTACTTGCTAGTACCAACCTTTATCTAGTGAAAGAGAATAAATTACGTGTTACCCACTGTGGGATTGTCAGTGTTCTTCCTGTAAAATGCTTATCATGCTACTGAAGATAATCATTAACCTCACTGGCACCTTTACAACTTCTCAACATCATGACAAACAGAGCCCAGGAAACAGAATTCATTCAACCCCTTGTGAACAATCCTTTTGGCAATGATAGTAGATTTGATACCAACTATTTGGTTAGAAATGTTAATGCAATATAAAAACTGAATACAGATACAATGAATAGTGATTTTGTGAGCATGTTACAGTAAATTCTCCATGTACCAGTCAAGTAGCATTTAGAATTAAAGTTTAAGGTATGATATTTAGGTATTGAATATTAACTAATTATAAAAGATTACAGTGTGAGAAAGATCACTGTCATCCTTGGCTATCAACATAAAATGTGTATATGTTTCAAAAAGTTAATTCAGGCACTGTTATAAACCTCCAAATTACCCAGAAGTTTGTTATACAGCCTCAGGATAGAATCAGCACAAATCATTTAATCAGCTTGATCTAAAACACAGATGAACTTGCATGATCTGTTCATAAAACCAACCAACCTTATATGAATCAACAAGTTTGAATCAGTATTTTTCAGTCTGTAGCACTGCAACAGTTTGTTAGAATGCAAAACTATGCTTTTGCTTAACCGAAAACAGTCAAACTGGTATTTTTCAGTTCAAAGAGGCTTAGTATACTAGGTAAGAGATGAAATTACATTAGACTAGTCATTATCTGCACCCCAAATGTTTTTATTTGTCATACTCTTAACTTCAACATTACTGAAACCCCTTTCCACCTTAGAAAGTCTTGACATCCTACATAGTAGGACAGTGCCATCACCACTAAATGATCATTGTGCAACACTGCTGCCATCAGCTTTGCAATACCGTAGCATACTAGAATGTCAAAGTCTTCACATCTAAACAAACATTTTAGGGCATTGGGGGGTTTTGTTGTCATTTTTGCACTGAGGGAGGGATGGGGAACCCAACTTCATGCTCAGATGTCAAGTTCATAGCTGGAGCATGAATTTCACAAATTAAAGTAATTTGAGTTGGTTACGATTCCCTGTGCAAGCATATAATTAATAAAATGGGAATAAACCTCACTGTACAATTTGTGCCAGCACTTGCTCTAATTTCCCAGACAGCCACAGCCTCATTACCTCCAGATTTGTGCATCTCATTATGATGCTGACACTCACACTTGTGTGATTAGTGCTGAAATTACAGATTCATGCTGATTTAGTGTGGCCTTTATTGCTGTTAATTAGGCAATAAAATGTGAAAACTATTACAGCATTTTAATTATCTGAATGCTATGAGATTTGTATACTAAAAAAACCTAGAGAGAATGCAATCTTTTCTTTGAAACAGTTGCTGGTTTTGATGGAAACAGCTGATTGAGAGAAATTTGACAATTTATTTTGCTGCTAGTTGAGGTGACCCCTCCTGTCTGTATCTGCCACGTGGTTTCATTTTTTTGCAAGAAGATCAAAAATGCCCTCTTAAAGGGCATCAAAATGTGCAGTAACAAAAACCTGAATGAAATATGGACAGATGAATTGCTTAATCTAGGGAAAATTTTTGTATTATTTTGGCCAAGATCCTTCCAAAAAAAACAGGAGGAACAGCCACCAGTAGGCAAACTTATGTGCAGAAACACAACCTCAAGGGAGACAGCATCAAAACTCCAAAGGAAGAAGCACTGGAGTCTCACCCTTGTTGCTGGACCTAAGTTGAAGTAATTTTATACGCTGAGTGGTCAGCATGACCCCATCCTCATGAGTTACCTCAGCCAAGATGGGTGCTCTCCTGCAAGTCAGCTGTCATGAAGGTGCATGGGAGTACAACTTCCCTGGTGTAGCCGTGGCTTGGGCTATACACAGCACATAACTGTAATGAGTCATGTGTGAGTGAGGTATGTGTCTGAGTGTGTCTCCTACTATTTGATCTTCTCACTGTTTAAATAAATGTTTCACTGAGCATATTTGCTTCACTAGTTTTAGTTATTACTGGTTTATTAATTTTTGCTAACATACAGTAATTGATCAATTGTCATAGCACATTGTGAAGGAATATGGTTCATGGGCAGAAGGCGGCTTTAAAGAGATGGAGAGCCACATATCCTTGCATGCTGGCACCATGGATGCCCTATGACAGCTTGCTGGGGAAGGCAGGCAGCAGGAGGCTGCCCCTCAGAGGACTACTGATCTCACAAGTAGCCCTCCAATGGCTGTGTACCTCCAGGCTTCACTTACTAAAATGGTATTTTAGGCAGACAGATCACATGCAGGCACTTAGATGTACAAACAAATGTACAAGTCTGAAACCTGAACTGCACCACATCTCGTGTGTTTGTATTTCTGTAAATACTTAGTTACATCAGAGCCTGTCTTTACAAGCACTCATAAGAACGCAGAGCCTGGCAAGCCTGCAGACACCTGCTGCTAACACGTGTGTGGAATTTGTAGAAAAACACTGTCATCCCATACTTTTTATTATAGACTCAACTTTGTAGGACATTATTCTCACTATACCCATTTAAATCATTCTTCAACAGTGTAACCTATGTAAGTATTACCTTATTTGATTATAAATAACTTTCTACACATAATACTTCCATTTTGATAATTCTGATTAAGCTCTCAAACCTGTCCACTCCTTTCATCATATATTGGATAGAATTTTGTAGTTTTTCTTTTACAGGATCACAAAAAATTGGCATTATGTTTATTTGCAAAAAGGAAATTGAACTGGTGTCAGTTTTTCAATAGGCATGAGATTTCAAATAGATTTTAAACAGACAAGCATCAGGAAATTTGAAAAGGAAGGCTCTCATAGAAATGTCAAATTTAATAGATTTTATGCATATAGATATATATATCTATCTTGCACATTGGCATCCATCAGTAGTCCATAACATTAAAATATAATTGGCATGGTGCTGCACTGGGAACTTCTCTCATCTCTCATTTACATTCTCATCTTAGTTTATGTAGATTATACATTTTTGGATTGGTACTTTTTTAATGAAATAGCCAAGGAAAATATTCTCAATTAAGCCTTTTTTAACTGTTCTGTATACCTCTAGTGAAACCAAATTGAAAACACTATTGTGAAAATACTGAAGTACTTTCATTATTGCTACTACAGACCCACTAACTTTCATCATGTAAAAACTCAGCATGCCTTTATCCAGGTATTTAGTGTTCAGAAAGCACGGAAAACTGAGTGTTTCAGAGATATTTCATCCATTGTTTCTCTCATGTAGATAAAATTATTAGCATCTTTTCTAGCAAAGAAGTCAGTTGCTTTCCATGAATGCTTACTAGGCATGAGGACCAAATTTTACTCCAATTAAAAAAATCAAAGGCCATTACTTTAATATTTGGTTTAAAAACCTCCTTGAAAAATGGTATTCTCTTACTTTCAAGCCAATATATTGTCCAGTGTGTTTCTGGAGTCATAACACATCACCTTTTCCTTCCATTGGCACATGGCTGTCTGGACATTCTGCTATAAAACATAAGTACCACTGTATTTGGAGCTAAATTCTGCTCTACTGGGGGGGAAAAGTATGAGGATGTGAAAAAAAATATGTGATTCCCTGCCTTCTACGTCCTCTCTACTTTCAATACCACAATCAGTCCCCTGAAAATAATTTTGGAAACTGTACCAGAGAGAAGATATTATTGAATTGAGCATCTGCCTGAGGAACTAAATATGGAAGAAAACCTAGACTGATGGGTTTAATATATAGAAATAAACATGAATTTATGCAGCAATTTTTCACTCTAAAGCTAGCTTCCCCCAGAAGCATTACACAAGAATAAGTACTAACATTTTTCAAATACTAGAAATGCAAATATTAGGCAATTTGGCAAAGGCTACACAAGTCAATAAGAGAATCATGAGCAGAGTCCAGTTCCTCGCTGAATTCATTAAACTGCTAATCAGTGAAGTCCTTAAAGTCAGGGCAAGCAACACATATTTCTAACATAAGCACAGAAATGATGTTGACAGAATATATATAAATACGTGCACACACTCAGTGTGACAGTACTTCAGCCCCTTAAGCTTCTTGAAAAAGCAGACATCTAAATCTATAAAAGTAAAGTCATCTTTATCTTATTTTCTGCTCAAAGATACTGCATAGTTGCCTGTTCCACTTAAGAAAGTGTTCAAGTTCACCCCTTTACGCATTGTTCCACAGGATTTATCTTCTAAATTCCAGAAAGTAGATGAACTTGGTGCATGCATTCTTAATAAACATCCTTTTCCCCTTGTCCCTTAAGCATTACTACCTTGGAATTATTTTACTTGCCAGCCAACCTTTCCTTTTTTTGACCATTCATTTGCACACAAATAACGAAAAATATCCAGCTGGATACACACTTCAGAGAAAATTTTACAGCTGTCGCAGAACAGTAGAAAGGATGGTACTGGCTCCGCTAGGCCAAGTGACAGTCCCAGCTCAGTGCACGTGTTCCCAGTGAAATGGATACATCTTCCTATGAATATGATTTTTTTGGCACACAAGGATGAGCCAATTTGTGTAAAGCAGTAAGACAGACTCCCAAATGTCACGTCAAACATATTGGAAGGTCCACCCTGACCAGTTTCATTGAACCAGCTCAGAATAATGGACATCTTTAAACTGAGAGCTGAATTAATCCTAAAAAATTTATAAGTATATTTTACCTATAACTTCATACAGCCTTTTTCAATGGCAACTAAGGAGAAAAGTAATAAGGTTATTCCTGCCCATCCCCTTATTTTTTGGCTCTGTGTGGAGAATGAGACAGTGAACTGTTATTTCTCTGGCTTAAAATCAAAAGGTTGATGTGTTACACTGAAGTCTAGAAGATGCTTCCCTCAATAAATTTACAAGTTAATGGCTTACGTTTTCATAATTTAGCAGACTGTCATACAAGCATATTTTCCATATAATAGTATCTAATTGGTACAAGATGGGTCATTTCATTAAATATTTTTAAGTGATGCAAGAATGGGGGCACTCACATAAATTTTAAAATAAGCACACCGAAACTTCATAGAACAGTTAAAAAAACCTATTGTATTACCTGGCAAAACTACATATATCATAAAAATGTATTCAGCACCTGAAATGTCCCAGTTGCACCTCAAACAGACATTTGCTATTACAGCATTCAACTTACCTCTTTTACAAATTCTGTCTTTGCACTGATAGTATGCAATATTTCAGGGACAGAACATACACAAAGTTCTCATACATACAGAATAAACAACTCAAGAATATCTTTTGCCAAGGAAATCAGTAATTTTATGAAGCAATTTTCCATTAAGAAGAAAAAACAACAACTAACTTTGCCACCAGCAGCGTGGGCTACAAAAACCCTCCATTACAGGTTAATACAATACATAAGGCAATTAAGGAACATCTGTGTAAAAAAAAAAGGTAAACCACTGAGTGTTCACAACAACCAGCTTGGGTAAATAATGTAAGAGTGGATTGTCACTCATGAAACACTCCCTCCCTGAGCTTGTATTTCTTATGTTACCAGATATGAGGTCTCCTCCATATTCTTTGCTTGTTGAGGCGCACTGATTATGGCAGTATTTGGTATAAAGGAAGGTGGACAAGAGAGATGTTGTACAGGAAACTTGTATGATAGAAAACGTAAAATTTGCTGAAGAAACACCATCAAGAATTTAACTACAGTCTTCTCTTTCGTAAGAGGGACTGTGTCTGTCTCTTGCAATAGCTCACAGAACTAGAGATAGTGGAACACTAACTTGACCTGATATTACAAAAAGCTCTGCACATAGCTGAAATACAGCAACATCACAGCACTCCAACAGAAGTACTAAAAAAAGAAGAAAGCTGCATATACCACCCTGCACTGATACTGCAACTGAACACTGAAACAGTTCAAATTAGGTGTAGAGCAGTCCACTTCTAAGAATGGCTGTAAACAATGGTGTATACCTCTGTCCCTTTCCTTCAACATTATGCTTCAGCATCATCAGGACAGCACACTCATGCATGGTTAATAGAGTACATATCATTCCATCATCCAGCATATCTCCATACCCAGCTTATATTTCCTCAGAGAGGAAGGCTGCTTAAAAATCTATTTTAAATCCTAGACATACATGTTCTGCCGATTGTCCTCAGCCCCAAGATGACTGCAACATCTTTCATTGTTTCTATGAAATTTGAAAGAAAAGAAAAAAAGAAAAAAAAAGGCATTTAAAGCCTGTGATTTAAAAATAAAACACCCAGGAGCAGAAGAGATGGGGATGCTGGTGAAAACTAGTCAAGATCAGTGTATTGCACAATCATTGCCAAGGCAGCCAAGAGGGCACTGAGAATACTGATAGACCACAGCAACTACAGGGATGTAGTGCACATGAATTCTTTGTAGGTGGTAAGCATCAGCCTTAGATCATAAAGCAATTGGTAATTGTCTCTTGATTCTTTTTATGAACACAATAAGTTACAAAGGTTGACTTAAAAACACTGTGTGACCATGTAAAATATGTCAAATACCTAACAAGCATCTCAGACACATGAACAACGAAAGTCAAAATGTCCTAACACATGCAAAGTTTACATAAAATTTTGTGTCTAGTGTTATTCAAGATGGTGATTCAGATACAAGAACTTGCTGTCTTCTGTAAACTACTTATTACCTGAAGGCAAGCTAATTCTCATTTTACAGAAATAAAAATATTATGCCTTAATAATATATCTTGGATCTTGAAATACTCTTGCTGTGAGACAGTTATGTTTCTGTTGGTCCATCACAAGGATTATGCCCTTCCGTCTAGTACTGGCTCTTTGGCACCACTCAAGGACCATCTGCTTACCATAATTTAAGAAATGTTGACCCATCTTTCCCTGGATACCACTTCCAAAATTGCATCATCTTGAAAGAATACATAAAATGCCAAGTATACTCTCTGCTAATAGCCACTGTTAAATGCAGATACTTATTATCCAGTGTAATTAGCTACAAGCTTCTGAATGTCAATTCACCATGCAGGGCTGAATGACAGGAGGGGAACAATCAGTTTGACCACTGAGGTCTTTATGAATTGCAGACATTAGGAAATCTCAGTAAGAAAATGCCCTGGAGTGTGCATTTGCAATTTCACTGCTATTAGAGAGTATTAAAAGTTATTCATATGCCACAGCTAGAATGAGACAAAAATAGAAAGCTTACATAAGCTTCTATTATGAAGAATGAATATCGAGTGTAAAAGTAATTGAAAATGAGATTGTAGGCAGCCACTGGAAGGCTAGACTTGCCTTAGCTTTAAAAATACACAATAACGTATTTGCTGGTTAGTGGCTGTAAAGGACATACAGCTGATCTGCATCCATTTATAAACATTGCGTGTGACCTGGTTACTGAGATAGTTACTGTATGCATATCTGAATTTGGCTTAGTAAAAAAGAGCTGTTCAGAAACTATACAGAACCATTGGATTAGCAACAACTGCCAGGTTATGAATCAATCGCCCAGTAAACATCACTGATGGAAATACTGGACATCTTAAAGCTCCAAAGTTGCAAGAATTATTTTGCCAAAGTTGGAAAGCAAAGATCTAAAGGACAGTAAACAACTAGGAAGTAGTTTTCAACTTTCAGCTAGGCAAAACACGTTGCAGGGGCCTAC